>NW_024424786.1:34485123-34579222 GCF_017311325.1 Ursus maritimus | reverse complement strand
TGCTCTTTCCCTCTCTCTCTCTCTCTGACAAATAAATAAATAAAATCTTTTTAAAAATGGATGACAAAAATGTGACATATACATACAGTGGAACATTATTTTTTTTTAAAAGATTTTATTTATTTATTTGAGAGAGAGCAAGCATGGACCCCAGGACAATGAGCTAAGCCAAATACCGACACATCAATGACTGAGCCACCCAGGTGCCCCAGTTCTGGAATATCTTCATCACACCCAGAAGAAATTCTGCACCATTTGGCCACCATCTTCCAATCCCTCCACTCTTCAGCCCTTGATGATCGCTAACCTACTTTGTGTCTCAAGAGATTGGCCTGGACATTTCATATAAACGAAATCATAAAACTGGTCTTTTATGACTGGCTTCTTTCATTTAGCTTAATTTTTTCAAGGTTTATCAGTACTTCATTTCTTTATACAGCTGAATAATATTCCATGGTATGAATACACCACATTTTATTTATCCATTCATCAGTTGATAGACATCTGGATTGCTTCCCCTTTTAACTATTGTATAATGCTGCTAAGGACATTCGTGAGAATGCAGCCATCTGCAAGCCAGGAACAGTCCTCACCAGAAACACTGAAACTCTGGTCTCAGACTTCCAGCCTCCAAAACTGAGAAATAAATTTCTATTAGTTAAGCCCCTGATATTTGGTTATAGCAGCCTGAGCTAAGAAATTTATTTTTTCTTTTGTTGCTTATGCTTTTAGTGTCAAATCTAAAACTTCATTGCCCAAATCCAAGGTCATGAAGATTTACCTCGGTGTTTTCTTCAAACAGATTTTTGGTTCAAGCTCTTGTATTCAGGTCTTTAATCCAATTTGCATTCAGTTTTGTATATGGTATGAGGAAAGGGTTCAACCTCATTCCTCTGTGTGTGGATGTCCAAGTGTCTCAGCACCATTTGTTGTAGAGACTGTTCTCTTTTAAATAATCTTGGCATCCTTGTCAAAAATCTATTGGCCATAAATGTATGGGTTTATTTTTGGACTCTCAATTCTACTTCATTGGTCTATATGCCTATTCTTTGGCATTTCCCACACTGTTTTGATTACTGTAGCTTTAAAAAAAAGGATTTTTATTCATTTATTTGAGAGAGAGAGAGAGAAATCACGAGCAGGGGGGGAGGGTAGAGGAAGAAGCAGACTCCCCACCGAGTGGGGAGCCTGATGCAGGACTCCATCCCAGAACCCTAGGATCATGACCTGAGCTGAAGGCAGATGCTTAATCAACTGAGCCACCCAGGTACCTGATTACTGTAGCTTTGTAGTAAGTTTTTAAATTAACAATCATGAATCCTCCAACTTTACTATTCTTTTTCAAGATTGTTTTAGCTATTCTTGGTCCCCTGAATTTCCATATGAATTTTAGGATCAGCTTCTCCATTTCTTCCCAGAAGTCAGCTTGGATTTTGATAAGGAATGGATTGAATCTGTAGACCAATTTGGAGAGCATCATCATTTTAAAAATATTAAACCTTCCTATTCATGAACATGGAGTCCTAGGATCAAGTCCCACATTGGACTCCTTGCCCAGCGGGGATCCTGCTTCTCCCTCTGCCTGCTGCTCCCCCAGCTTGTGCTTTCCCTATCACTGACAAATAAAATCTTTAAAAAAATAATTAATAGGGGCGCCTGGGTGGCACAGCGGTTAGGCGTCTGCCTTCGGCTCAGGGCGTGATCCCGGGGATATGGGATCGAGCCCCATATCAGGCTCCTCCACTGTGAGCCTGCTTCTTCCTCTCCCACTCCCCCTGCTTGTGTTCCCTCTCCTGCTGGCTGTCTCTATCTCTGTCGAATAAATAAATAAAATCTTAAAAAAATAATTAATAATGCTGCTATAAACATAGGGGTGCATGTATCCTTTTGAATCAGTGTTCTTGTGTTCTTTGGGTAAATACCCAGTAGTGCAATTGCTGGGTCATAGGGTAGCTCTATTTTTAACTTTCTGAGGAACCTCCATCCTGTTTTCCAGAGTGGCCGCCCCAGTTTACATTCCTGCCAACAGTGTAAGAGGGCTCCCCTTTCTACGCATCCTCACCAACATCTGTTGTTTCCTGCGTTGTTAATTTTAGCCATTCTGACAGCTATGAGGTGATATCTCATTGTATTTTTTATTTGTATTTCCCTGATGAGGGATGTTGAGCATCTTTTCATGTATCTGTTAGCCCTCTGTATGTCTTCTTTGGAAAAATGTCTATTTATATTTTCTGCCCATTTTTAAATTAGATTATTTGTTTTTTGGGTGTTGAATTTGGTAAGTTCTTTATGTATTTTGGATACTAGCCCTTTATCAGATGTCATTTGCAAATATCTTTCCCCATTCCATAGGTTGCCTTTTAGTTTTGTTGATTGCTTCCTTTACTGTGCAGATTTTTATCTTGATGAAGTCCCAATAGTTTATTTTTGCTTTTGTTTCCCTTGCCTCAGGACACATATCTAGAAAAAGTTGCTATGGCCAAAGTCAAAGAGGTTACTGCCTACATTCTCTTCTAGGATTTTTATGCTTCATGCCTCATGTTTAGGTCTTTAATCCATTTTGGATTGACTTTTGTGTATGGTGTAAGAAAGTGGTCCAGTTCCATTCTTTTGCATATTGCTGTGCAGTTTTCCCAACACCATTTGTTGAAGAGACTTTTTCCCATTGGTTATTCATNATTCCTGCTTTGTCAAAGATTAATCGACCGTAGCATTGTGGGTTCATTTCTGGATTTTCTATTCTGTTCTATTGATCTATGCATGTATTTTGTGCAAGTACCATACTGTTTCGATTACTATAGCCTTTTAATATAACTTGAAGTCCAGAATAGTGAAGCCTCCAGCTTTGCTTTGCTTTTCAAGATTGCTTTGGCTATTCATGGTCTTTTGTGGTTCCATACAAATTTTAGGATTGTTTGTTCTAGTTCTGTGAAAAATGCTGGTGATATTTTGATAGGGATTCCATTAAATGTGTAGTTTGCTTTGGGTAGTATAGACATTTTAACAATATTTGTTCTTCCAATCCATGAGCATGGGATGTCTTCCCGTTTCTTTGTATCATCTTGAATTTCTTTCATCAGTGTTTTCAGGGTACAGGTCTTCCACCTATTCCTAGGTATCAATCTCTCTTATTATTTTGGGTGCAATTATAAATGGGATTGTTTTCTTAATTTCTCTTTCTGCTGCTTTGTTATTGGTATATAGAAATGCAACATATTTCTGTACATTGATTTTTATATCCTACAACTTTACTGAATTCACTTATCAGTTCTAGCAGTTTTTGGTGGCGTCTTTAGGGTTTTCTATATATAATATCATGTCATCTGTACACCGTGAAAATTTTATTCCTTCCTTACCAATTTGAATTCATTTCTTTTTGTTGATTGCTGTGGCAAGGCCTATGATTTTAAAGTTTCCAAAATTTTGCATACCTATTATCTCTATAACTTCTCCACAAGTCTCTTACCACTGCTCTCAGCACATTGTCAGCTACCAAAGGCGTGGGCATACAGCTCAATTCATGTTAATGATTTGGTGTGCAGCACAATGGTGGAGAAAAATGGATAAAAATATAGCAAGTGTCTGAGATTTAGCTATGCATGCGGCATATTTCCACTTCAAGACCCCAAGCTATCTACCCTATAGTGAGCTCTAGCTCTGCATCCTCCAATACATGCTCATAATCTAAGGTAGTCATAGGGGATAGAAGTGGAAGCATGACCCCACAGAACTCATCACAACTCCTTGCCATTCCATTGACAAGATATAAGTAAGAAGCTTAAAAGAACAACTGAGTGACATTCATTCTAAGAGGCTAAAGGAGAGAGATGGCCAGGTAATAATAAATTCCCATCCCTCCTTAATTCACGAAAGGACTCCTCCTTCTCTAACTTTGGAGTAGGCTCAGGTTGCCAGAATATGGTCGAATGAGGATGAAAGTTGGAGAGAATAAGCCTAGTGTTGTCACTACGCTTTTTCTGGTAAGCATCACAAATGCTTTAGATCACTGCCATATGATCCAAGCAGGACCAAAATCCAACATGATATGTAAAGGTATTTGCTTGATCAAATGACAATTTTAGAAACCTATACTACTGAGCTATTTTTACATATATACAAAGATGGTCAAAATGATATTCAGTGAAACATTTCTGCAAGAGCAAAAATTGGAAACAACCAAAGTGTCCATCAATAGGAAAAAGAGTAAATAAATTTAGTGGGGCCATATGATAGAATACTATGCATAAAGATTAATCTGGGCAGATGTCCAAAGTATATTGTTTAAAGTGTCTGAACAATACACATGAACTATCACTGTTTAAGGAAGGAAGGAAAGAAGGATGGAAGAGAGAGAGGGAGGGAAGAAGGAAGGAATGATGGGAGGCAGGGAAGGACGGAGGAAACTGCGAACCTAGAGGTACCTATCTTTAGGTACGCAAACATATAGGAAAGTTTCTGGATGAAACTTTTTTTTTAAAGATTTTATTTATTTGTCAGAGAGAGAGAGAGAGAGAGCCAAGCAGGGGGAGCTGCAGGCAGAGGGAGAAGCAGGCTCCCCTCTGAGCAAGGAGCCCAATGTGGGACTCGATCCCAGGACCCTGGGATCAAGACCTGAGCCGAAAGCAGACACTTAACTGAGCCACCCTGGCGTCCCTGAATGAAACTCCTAACAGTGGATGCTTCTCTGTGGAAAATGAAAATCGGAGTGGGGGTGGAGAGGCAAAAAGAAAAGCTTTGATATTTTATTAACTTCTATGTTGTTTGCATATCCTACACATTAAAAATAGGAAAGAGGGGCGCCTGGGTGGCTCAGTTGGTTGAGTGACCGACTGTTGGTTTCAGCTCAGGTCATGATCTCATGATCTCATGTGTCATGAAATAGAGCTCTGCATAGGGCTCTCTGCACTCAGGGGGGAGTCTGCTTGAGATTGTCTCTTTCCCTCTCTTTCTGCCCTTCCCCCTGCTCATGTGTGCTCTATCAAATAAATAAAATAAATCTTAAAAAATAATAATAGAAAAGAAAGAGCATGGCATCAGAGGTAACTCAGTTGGAAGTTCAGCTCTGCCACTCACTGTGTGACCTTGGATAAGTCTGTCCTTTCAGTCTTCATTTTATCATCTCTACAGTAAAGACAATGGTATCAACCTCCTTGAATGTCATGTCATTAGGTGAGACAAGGTATGAAAAGGCTTCTGTCACAGCCTCTGGCATGCAGCTGGTACTCAGTAAGTCTTGGTGAAATTTCCCTTCCCTTCTGGGTAGATCATTGTCCATGCACTAGGATCTGAAGAGCACCAGGATAACCTCCTGCTATCACTGACTCTACAACAAATCTACTACTAATAACAATAAAAACTAATATTTACTGGGCTTCCGGCATGTGTCAGTTGCTCTTCCAAGTGTCGTACAGGTACTGTCTCACTTAGACCTCACAACAACCCCACAAGATGGGCAGCATTGTTTTCCCAATATTAATGACAGAACAGAGTTGGGTTTATGATCAAGTTTTTACGACTCCAAAGTTTGCAATATTAACAACTATGCTTCATTATCGAAATCTTTTTTTTTTTTTAAAGATTTTATTTATTTATTTGACAGAGATAGAGACAGCCAGCGAGTGAGGGAACACAAGCAGGGGAGTGGGAGAGGAAGAAGCAGGCTCATAGCTGAAGAGCCTGATGTGGGGCTCGATCCCATAACACCGGGATCACGCCCTGAGCCGAAGGCAGGCGCTTAACCGCTGTGCCACCCAGGCGCCCCTCATTATCGAAATCTTAAAAGAACTTGATTTATTAGCAAATTTAGACACATCAGCAATGTAGGAATACCTCTCAACACATATTGGACGTTAGCATTGGAAATTCCTTGGCTAATTGGGTCAGCCCCCAAAGTGGGAGAACCTTACCGTCATTTTCATTTGCATTTATTTTGTTTCTAGCACGAGTCAACAGTTTCCCATATACTTATTAGTTCTATAACCTTTTTGATTTATTCATTCAAGCTTTCTGACTATCTATTACATAATTTTTTTTTTACCATGAACACATTAACCATGTCATATTTGCTGCATTTTTGCCATTTGTCATGTCTCATTTTATTCTGGTTATTTATATAGAGAACTGTTAGATGTCTGAGTACTTTAACATATCTTTCCCTTTTTTGTTAATTCTATCCTTTAAAAGTTTATAAGTTAAAAAAATTTCAGACAGGCCACAGACCGAAAGAAAATATTTGCAAAACACTTAATCTGAAAAGGGACTGTTATCCAAAATATATGGGGAACTCTTTTAATTTTTTTTAAGATCTTATTTTTAAGTAATCTCTATACCCAACATGGGACTCAAACTCACAACCCTGAGATCAAGAGTCTCATGCTCTAGCGACTGAGCCAGCCAGGCACCCCAAAAATATATGGAGAACTCTTAAAACTCAACGATAAGAAAACAAACAACCCAATTTAAAAATTGGCAAAAGATCTGAAAGATGCCTCATTGAAGAAGACATAAAGCTGCTCAACATCATTAAGGAACTGCAACTTAAAACAAAAACAAAAAACAAGTTCCACTAGGCAGCCATTAACACGGCTAAAATCCAAAACACTGGTAACACCAAGTGCGGTTAAGGATACGCAGCAACACGAGCTCTCGAACATTGCTGATGGTAATGCAGAGTGGTCCAGCCACTTTGGAAGGCAGTTTGGTCGTTTCTTACAAAACTAAACCATACTCTTACCGCATGACCCAATGAAAACACCCTTTAGTATTTACCCAAATGACTTGGAAACTTAGGTCCACACAAAATTTGCATGCATGTTTATAGCGGCTTTTTTCTGAACTGCTAAACCTTGAAAGCAATGAAGATGTCCTTCGAGGTGAATGGATAAACAAACTGGTATATCCATACAATGAAATATTATTTGGTAATATTTTTTTAAAAAAGAGCTATCAAGCCGTGAGAAGATGTGAAGAAAATTTAAATGCATATTGCTAAGTGAAAACTGTCAACTTCCAAAGGCTACATAATGTAAGATTCCAATTACGTGACATGCTGGAAAAGGTAAAACTATGGAAACAATAAAAATATCAGTTATTGCCAGGGGTTTAGAAGGAAGGGATGAATAGGGAGAGTAGAGAGAATTTTTAGAGCGGTGAAATCATTCTGTGTAACACTGAAATCTAAAGAGTCCTTTCCTCCTAATTGTTAACTCCGTCATGCCAACATCATCCACTGACTTTTCCTCCCTCCCTCGTGATGCTTTATCACACTCTTAGGTACAGTAGCACCTACTTCTGTTGGTCCAGTTAACATTTTCAATTACAATTGATCTACTCATCACCCCGTAAGTTTATCTTTATTCTTAGCCTTCTATGTCCCTGGTTTGTACAGTGAACTTCAAAAACAAGTCTATTCCTGGGGCACCTGGGTGGCTCAGTCAGTTGAACGTCTGACTCTTGGGTTTCGGCTCAGGTTATGATCTCAGGGTTGGGCTCTGCCCTCTGCACAGAGTCCGCTTAAGATTCTTTCCCTCGCCCCCTTCCTCCCCTTCTGCTCACCCCTCACACACACACACACACACACACACACTCTCTCTCTCTCTCTCTCTCAAATAAAAATCTTAAAAAAAAAAACAAGGGGCATCTGGGTGGCACAGTCGTTAAGCGTCTGCCTTCGGCTCAGGGCGTGATCCCAGCGTTATGGGTTCGAGCCCCACATCAGGCTCCTCTGCTAGGAGCCTGCTTCTTCCTCCCCCACTCCCCCTGCTTGTGCTCCCTCTCTCGCTGGCTGTCTCTGTCAAATAAATAAATTAAAAAAAAAAAGTCTATTCCCTTTCAGATCACAGACTATCAGAGCTGACAGGAACCTAAATATTATAATTCCCAAAAGACTCATTTTATAGATGAGGAATTGGGGCACACAGAGTACACAGACTAAATTGTGGTCATGCAACTGGTTATAGGAAGAAAGAGGACAAGTTCGTAAGTGTTTTTCACCTAGGTCAGAACATAATCTAACTTTAATCTACCAATTTTTCAAAGAGCTTAGCCTTAGGAAATTTGAAGATGCATTCATTTATTAACTGGGGTGTAGTGGGCACAAGGCGGGGTCCTGATGTGCAAACGCTCCTCAGGGGCTCTAGGATAAGACAGGACCCTGGAGTTTTACTTGCATGAGACTCTTCCCCGGCTTATTCTCTGGGGAACGCATTCCAAGTTCTTGAATGGAGGAAACAGTAAGAAATTGAAAGAGTAAAGCCCCTTGGTCAGTAGAGCTGAGGATCCAGAGTTGGCCAACAAGGACTTCTCCAATTTCAATACAGGACCAGCATGGGCACAAGACAATAGTAGTCTCAGGAGAGGGGCCAGAGGGGAAAGAACAGCAGCCACAGCAGAAAGAACACCGACAGAGGCAAGTCTCTAGAGAGTGTAGAATAACAATGGCAAACTAGGTTGGGGGTCATAGTCCAAAACTCGTCAGGATGTTTACTCAAGCTCCAAGCCTGAGAGACAGTGGTGTAGGACTGAAAAGTTATACTTCTAGTACTAACAAACTAGACCCCTCCTCCTCGGAAGACAAGGGGGTTGCTTCCAACTATCCTGGCCTCTCAACCCTAATTACCCACCCCTCACTGTAATATCTTGCTTGTGTGGAAGCCCTTTGACGTGTTTCCGTGGTGTAGTGCAACTTCCAAGTGTGGTAAGCCACTCCCATCGAGCTAACCTTTCTGGAAAATAGTTCAGTACCTTTAACTCAGAAATTCCTCTCCTAAGGAAATAATCCAGATGACAAAGATTTAGGCACAAAGATATTTATTATGGCATATTTATAATACTATACATAAGTATTACACCTAAGTACCCAACAACTGAGCAAAAGTTAAATAAATAATGGTATATCCATCTGATTAAATATCATGCAGCCATGAAAAAATATTATGGTCTTGAAGAATTAGCTGGGAAATGTTATAAAACAATGTTAGAGAAGCAGCTGTTTATATTATAGAAGCTCTATTAAGTTTTTTAAAAAATAGAAAAACACTTGATGGAAGGGTGACAAAATGTTAATGGTGGTTGCCTCAGAGTGGCAGGGCCTAAGATTACAATGCACTTACCCTCCGCCTTTTGTAAAAAAAACTTTTTGCACTTTCTAAATTGTTTTCAATGGTTACATTTAAAGGGTTTTTTTAATAGCCAGCCAGTGAAAGGAATCAATTAAAAGGAAGCTACCCAATGACTTACCCTACTTTCGTCATCAGTTTCGAACTGGTAGGATATAGCTGGGCCGGCCAGCACTAGGTTTAACTCCGCAAATCTGTTTCCTGTATCCCTCCACCCCCCTCCCCAGGCCCTCTCACTCTGAACCACTGGCTACCCACAGGAATAACATGCCCGACATGCGGCAAACACGCAAAAGCACAGGACCTCTTGCTTTGGGTGGAAATGTGCATCTCCAGACAGGGGAGCTTGCACTCTGGATTGGGGAAGGTAAGCACAGAAAGAATTGATGGGAGATGGATACAAGGAAAGAAGGAAGTGTGGCTCTCTGGGACAGGTCACTGCGACAGGTCTCCAAATCAAGAGCTACGCCTGAAAATGAAAGAGACCCAGACTCAGTGTCAGGCTCCAGAGCTTCTCCTAGAAGGGGCTTCCCTGCAGCCCTGGAGGAGAGCATAGCTGACCCTTGAACACAGGTTTGAACTACATGGGTCCACTTAGACATGGTTTTTTTTTTTTTAATAAATACTGTAAATGTATTTTCTCTTATTATGTGCTTAACATTTTCTTTTCTCCGGCTTACTTTATTGTAAGAATACATATGCCATACAAAATATGTGTTAATTAACTGTGTATATTAGCAATACAGTTTCAACAGTAGGCTATTCGTAGTTAAGTTTTGGGGAGTCAGAAGTTATACCCAGCATTGTTCAAGGGTCAACTGTAGTTTTCTTTGAAGGAGGGCCCAGACTGCAGAGTTTGAATCCCTGTAGCCACTGTTAAGTGGTTGGCAGAGAAGATGAAATAGACATTTCTCAAACTGTAGCATACTTGAATCACCAGGGATATTGTTTGAATTGCTGGTTCCCAGGCTCTGCCTCCAGAAATTCTGAGTTAATATGTCTGGGGTAGATCCAACACTGTGTTTATCAAGCAGTCCTTACCACCACCACCAAAAGGCTTCCTGATCCACTGAGCACAGCTTTAAAAGTGTAGACTCTGAAATTGTAGGCAAAATGCTGTGTGCATACTTTTCTAGAGAAGGTCCGTAACTATCAGATTCTCAAGGCGTTGCATAATTGAAGAAGGCTAAGGACCATCCTGATGAGCACAAAAATAACTAAGGAGGCTTCATTCAAGCATCGAGTCAGAGGGGCAGGGGCCAAGTTTAAAAACAAAAAACAGCCCACAAAGCCAAACCATCAGAAACAGTGAAAGCCAATGGCTGGAGGCCCCTGAGGGATGTAACTTAGCCACTTTCCCCTGTAAGTCTGGAACACTGATAGCTTATTTTTATTAGCATAGCATAGGCAACTTGGTGCGTGTGTGGGTGTGTGGCTTAAAGGCACAGGGATCAGGAAGATATTAGCCCCAGGGGAGAGCGATAGGAGGGAAGGTCAGTGGATAGTCCTAGGAAGAGAGATCCCTGGGTTGCAGAGATAAGGGAAGAAAAGTGAGTTCACTATTGGGTCTTCCAGTCTGGAGTTAAAATTGCTATACTAAACTAGAGTATGGTCAGGTAAATGTGGTGGAGGCACATCTGAAGCAGCTGTAGTTGAGACAGGGCCATCGATGACAGAAGTGGTCACCATGAGCCCAAATAACTGGCGTCATTCCCTTCCTCCCTACACTGTCAGTCACAGCACACAGGAGGACCAGGCTAGAGACTCTCATCAGTGAGGCTGGAACTGCAGCCAGGAGGATGCGAGCTCTCCCGGTGCTCGGCCAAAAATGGGCTAGGAGAGGGAGCTGGGGTGCAGCCCTTACTCACGTAGGTGCTCAGAGAGACTGACTTTGCTGTCGAAAGAGTGAGCGTTATTTCCTCACCCTCTTTGTTGTCCTTCTGAGGACTGCACATACGATCATAGAATATCTTTTACCTCCTGGACCAAATCTTCATTAGCCAAATTCCTCGCAAAGCAAATTTCTTATTTGTGATATCACAATAGTCTCATAGCTAATTTCGGTACCTCCAATCTTCTGCGCTACAGCTCAAGGGATAACCTTTAAAATATTCAATTGTTCCCCTGGTGGTTAGAGAAAGATTTTAACACCGCAGAATCTTGTTTTGAAATATTATCCAGAAGCCCGATTTAATAAAGCAGTTAGAAGCAAAGCTGTTCAAATGTGTGGGTGAACTGGGTATCTTCCGCTCAGCCCCTCTCCCGTCCCTGCGGCTGCTTGGGCGGCATCACCACAGAACCCTAGGTCTCCACGGTGATTTGAAACCTGTCTGCCTGCGTAAGGACAGGAAAAGAACGTCATAACCCAAGCACCACTGCTGCGGCCGCCACCCCCTTGCTAGTCCTATTTCTTGCTGCTATCTACATGACCCCAAGCCTCTGCTACCTGGAACAATTAGCTCCCACACTGGTTATCACCATCAAAAAACAAAAAACAAAAACAAAAACATCATCTTATTATGGGGAGTGACAAAGAAACATAAAAATCAAATAGAATATTAAAATAAACCTCCATATACCCATAGCCCAGCTTTAGTGGTTATCAGCTCTCAGACAATTTTATTTCATTTATACCTCCCTCTCTACTCTTGCCTCATACTACTTAGAAACAAATTCCTCATAACATTTCGGCTGTTAAAATTTCATCACATTGATCGAAGTGACAAGAAATTAATTATAACCCACAATACTACTGTCACATCTAAAAAAATTATCACCATCCCTTAGTAATATCAAGTATCCAGTGTTCAAATTTCTAATTATCTCATAAAATATCATCTTTATATCAGAATCCAAGTAAGACTCACGTATTGAGATGAATCGATGACTTTCTTTTCATCTGTAGGTATCCTTTCATCTTTTTTCCTTATTAAATCATCTTATAAATTGGGTCACTTGTTTTATAATTCCCCCATCATTTCCTCCATCCTCTGTATTTCTTATAATAATTGGATCCAGAGATTTGATCAGATTCCGGATTTTTTTTTCAGAACCACTCTGCAGACGGTATCTGAGTGGCTCTCTGTGACATTAACAGCTGTTGATGCTCAATGCCTAAGATCTAGTTATTAAGGATTACGAAGTGATGATATTCTGCTTTGATCACTCTGCCATTTATTAGATGAAATGTTTCTATAAAGAGAAACTTCCCCTCAACTAGGATACCCGGTGAACCATATTCCTTTTACACTTCTGTACTTTTGCACATTATTCCACCTGACCTGCATGACTTCACATCTTCTCCAACTGGTGGAATCCTAGGTATCCTTGGAAACCAACCCAAATTACCACCTCAGTGAAGCCTTGCCCTCCTTCCCAGCAGTTCACCCCTCTTACAATGCTAAAAAGATAATAATGCTTATCTCATTAACTCAAATTTAATCTCTCCATCCCTAGGATCAGAACTCCTCAAACACAGGAATGGCTTTTGGTTATAAAATAGTTACTGAACAAATATTTGCAGGATGAATGAAATACTGATGGAGTCAGGATTTGTTTAGAAAAGTAACATTTAAGTGAGATCATACAGAATGCAATTTAAAAAGCAACTGACTGGCGATGAGGTAACCATCACTGGAATGAGAATTACCAGAATCCAAGACACTCTACAAAAAGTAAAGATAAAACCAGAGCTGAGTTACCAAGTGTCTGTAGTCAAACATTATTAACCAGACCAAGAGAGAAGAGCTCGAAGCCTGTCTTCTCAAAAGTACAGAGAAGACATAGTAAGAATCGAGTGGGCCCAGGGTCCTAGGAATTCCATCAGTAGCGAGTCAGAAGCAGGTTGCAGCCTTCATATGGCTGGCCAGCACTCAAAGCCAACTACATCCCACCTTCTGTCTCTCCACTCAAATCATGCCTGGAGATGGCAGGCAGAGCAACTCCTATCGAAGTAAAATATCAAAACCCTCCATGTGTTCTGAGGGATGGAGAGGGTATGATGCTTAGCATCTCTGCCCATGGGCACAGAGCAGTAGGAAGCTTATCTCCAAATCCTCTGGGGAGCTGGGGTGAGGAGGTTGACAGGTTGACCCACTGAGAGAGGGTCAGGCTGAGGGGAAGACTGCTCACCCTAACAGGATCATGGGCACCCAACCTCCTGAGGAATCGGGCTGTTGGGTTCCATGTTAGCCCAGAAGCGGGAATGTGCCAGAGTCTAAATAACCTTATGGCAGAAGCAAGCTGGCCAATCATGAGGAAACCAAGGGAGACTTAGATGTAGTAGAAAGATGTCCATGACAAAACACAAATTACAGAACAATGTTTAGCATGCATACATTAAATCCATTAGAAGTATATAAGCACATACAGAAAGACATCTGGAAGAATATGCAAGATTGCCAGTAGTTATCCCTGAGGAGTGACATAAAAGGGAATGAGAGTTTTAGCTCAATAATCTGCTATATTAAATTTTTTTGGGGGGGAAGCTATATAAGCTTTTATCATTTCAACCAAGATTTTAAAAAATCGATGTGGCAGGATGAAGTTAAGGTATACGCTGCTCAACGTCCATGCCCCCTTGCAGAGGTGGAGATGGCTGGTGGTGATGGGCTCTGCCAGCAGGGGGCACCTACTCATTATCTCTTCTATCACAGGTGGCTTCCATGTACTCCTATATTCAGCACCTACGCTCTGTGCTTGGTGTTTTACTTCTACTCATAGGTGGAGAACTGGTCCGCAAGGACAAGTCTCCAACCTGCACAGGTCCCATCTGACCTCTGAAAGCACGGAGTGATGTGGCAGAAAGTCCGCTGTAATCAGTGAGCCACAGGGTAAGGGCCCTGGATGGAAAGAGTAAAAATGGATGGATGTGCGTTCCCAGGTCAGTCCTGCCGGTCCTTGAGGATCCCTATCTGGAGTGAGCTGGGAATCTGCTCTGCAAGGAAGACTTTGCTACAAGGGCACCCTCCCATGAAGCAGCTTCCTTCTATTAGTCACAGGATGGAAGACGCTCTGCTCTATGGGCTGTGCTCACCACTCTTAATGCCAAAATTCTGAGCAGGGAGACACAGAACTAGAGATTCATGATTCTTCACAGGCTACCAGGTAGTGCAGGTCTAGAGCAGCAGCAACCAGAGACAGAGTGGAAGAGAAATGAAGAGGAAAGCAAAGAAAGAGAGGGACCAAGGGACCAGCAAGAGAGGAGCAGAGAGATAAGACAGGGACATGGATGAAAGTAGAAAAAATCTGAGCTATTGACCATTTTGTCCAACTGATACAGTGGTCCTTCAGGATAATGAACCTTAGTTTTACACCAGAGGGAGGAAGAGTTTAAAGACTGAATCCATGTCCTCTAGGGTTCCAAAACCCCAGACCCCAAACCTCAGACCAAGATCCACACACATACTAAAGGAAGATCAGAAGAAAAACATATCATCCAAAGATGAAACAGATCAAAGCAAACCCTACTGTTTGCTCCAAGTTACTTCTCTTGGCACTGGGCAGCCAAGCAGGATTTGTGTGTGTGTGAGAGATTTGTTTATTTGAGAGAGGGAGAGAGAAAGAGAGCGCACGCGCAAGTGCACATGCAAGGGGGAGGGGCAGAGGGAGAGTCCTCAAACAGACTTCCCGCTGAGCGCAGCCACCCACCCCCCACCCCATGAGGCTCTATCTCACAACCCTGAGACGAAATCAAGGGTCAGATACTCAACAGACTGGGCCACCCAGGCACCCCTGCAGCCTTCTTTTAAAAGAGAAAACGTGCTCCTAAGCCAAGCAGGTCTCTAGTTTCAAGCCCCTAGTGACATCGAACATTCTAAGAAACAGACTCTCCAGTCCTTTTAGTCTTTTTTTTCCCCCAGGATCTCCATTCCCTTCCTAAATATTGATGTCACACCAGAGTTGGAATCTAAACCCTCTGCTCTTCTCACATAAACACTCCTTGCCCCATCACTTAGATGCTCCCACAGCTTAAAGTCCGACCTACAGGTTAATCTATACTTTGATAACAATTCTGTATTGCATTATTTGAAAGTTGCTAAGAGGGTGGATCTTACAAGACCGCATCACAAGAAAAAAAACTTTGCAACTATGCATGGTGATGGATATTAACTAGACCTTTGTGATGATCACTTCCCAATGTATACAAATATTGAATCATGATATTGTATACCTGAAACTAATGTTTTATGTGTCAATTATACCTCCAATAAAAAAAATAGACAAAAAACAAAAAACTGTGGAATTTAGAATCCAACACATCTGGTCAAAGTCTGACTTTTGCCAGAGTGTAACCAAAGGCAAGTTACTTAACTGCTGTAAGATTTCATTTCTTCATCTGTAAGATGGGGATAATCAGAGTTGTAGTAAATATTAAAGAATAATGCACATGAAGCCTTTATCACAAAGGTTGGTCCCAAATATTTGCTATTACTATATATGTGCATGTCATTCCCCTTCTTATAGGGTCGATATGAAGATTAAATGTTAATATACTCAAAGAATTCAATGTCTCAGAAATAGTAAGCACTAAATATTAGTTATTATTACTATCATTACCAAACAGACCTAAAATTGATAAACTTTTGTCTCTACATTATGGTCTAATCTAAGCCACCATCTCTCACCTAGAATCTTGCAGCTCCTTCTAACTGGTCATCATGTCCTTTACCTTCCATGCTATTCTCTACAGCTAGTGACCTGGTCACTTCACTGCTGAAAACTCGTTGCTCTCAGGGTCGTTCACCTCAAGTGTCTTGAGGACAAGGGTGTGTGGTCACTGCAACATCTCTATCACCAGCCTAAGACCTAGCATATAGCAAATATGGGTAGCTTTTCTTTTCTGATTAAGGTTATTCATTTTAATTTCAGAAAATCTTTGCCTTGAAAAGTAACAGTAAAATATATACCAAGATACCTAGATAAAAGCACTGACTTCCCATCTAGTTACTACACTCATTTTTCTCTGTTGAATTCCTACACTGCTTGAATTTTCTTTTAATTCCGGTCAGTTAACATACAGTGTCATATTAGTTTCAGGTGTACAACATACTGATTTCATACTTCCATCAACACCCAGTGTTCATCATGAGTCTGCTCCTTAATCCGCATCACCCAATCACCCCTCCCCACACACATGTAGCTTTTTACTCATTCTTTCCCTTGAATCCCTTCGTATCTCTCATGGGTTCTGTATGTAAAGTACGTCTCAAGGCTTCAGACATACACAACAACTGCAATATCTCTCGTTCAGAGAAGTCTATGTGTCACAAGCACTACCAGCTTTAAGGGACATGTCCACCTGGGCCTGTGGCACAGTAGTCTCCAAGCGCTTACTGTGAATTCTGTAAGGTTCATTCCTAAAGGTCCTCACATCTAGAATGGGGCTGGGACAAAAGAGTCCTAAGTACCCAGTGAGCGACTACCACTAGCTTTTCCTCAACCAGAGGCTGGACATGTGCACCACTTGCTGGTTATTTGGGTTGCCCTTGAAATTATCCCTGAAGTAGCTGGGATACAATAACTGAGCAGAGCACTCACATAGCTGAACACAGATCACATATTCATATCAGAAGACCGGTACCTGGTGACTGATAGAATAACAATACAGTAAAAGTCTATGTGCCCTCACTGTTTTAAGTGCAATTACATCATCTCATTTAATCTTCATAATGACCCTATTGGTAGTATTATTATTCTCATGTTACACATGATGAGAGACACCAAAAGCTTAAGAAATTTGCCCAAGGTCTCCCAGTTAAGTAGCAGAATAAGGACTTGAACTCAGGCAGTCTGGTTCCAGAGCCTGCATTTAGTGCTGAGTTCTTTTATATAGATTATCAGTCTGAATCATCTCAAAAACCTATCAGCTAGATTTCAGAGGTATTAACCCCAAAAAAGAGAAAATAAATAATGTATTAAAGCAACAGGCACTTGGATAAGACATTAGCACATCTTGGTCTCATCTAAAATCTACGCATTCCATTGCAGATGCACATGCTTTCAGTGGATCATAAAAGAGAAAGATATGTATATTACACATATGTATCACAGAGATGTATCAACAACCCGAAATTTGAACCAACGTCCCTGAGTCTTACGCCCCTCTTAGAGCCCAGGAATGATCTAAGACCCAGAGATGAGCTAGAAGACGCCAGTGTAGGGCGCCTGGGTGGCTCAGTCAGTTAAGCATCTGCCTTCAGCTCAGGTCATTATCTCAGGGCCCTGGGATCAAGTCATGTATGGGCTCCCTGCTCAGTGGGGAGTCTGCTTCTCCCTCTGACCCTTCCACCCACTGGTACTCTCTCAAATAAATAAAATCTTCAAAAAAAAAGGGGGGGGATTTGGAAGAGCCCAGTGCTCCCCCTTGACCTCTTCTAACCTAGAGCCAGTAGTGCCCCCCAAAAGGTACATCTCCCTCATGTCAGAGAGACAGCCTCCAGCCTTAGCCCAGCCCTACTCAGTCAAGCCCTATTAGGATAGGGTGAGGCCACTCAGGCAAATACGACTTTGTACTCAAGGGATCAGCAACTAAGTCAACAAAATATGAAAATACTGTCTTGATCTTCTGTCTTTAGGTCAGGCTGACCAACTCACATACCAGCCAGCAAACAATCTTCATTTAAATTTTAACTTCACTTTAACGGAAACTGCTTGAATCTGTTCTCTTCACTGCTCTTTCCCTGCACACAGCTACTTCGTAGGCCACACAAAATGCCCCAGGGCTGTGAAAGAGAGGTAGGCTCTTTACCTCCTAAGAATGGTTTGGAACTTATATGCTGTCTATTCTTCAGCTATTTAGCTAATATGCATAGCTCCACACAAGTCTTTTCCCGTGAATGTAAGAACATGAAAGTTAGTGCTGGCATCACCCCAACTGACATGCTATTGTCCAGTATTTTATTCCAGGCCATATCCCCCTCTCAGAAATTACATACTGCTCTAAGTTAATGCTTTTTTTTTTTACCAACATTTACCAGTCTTTGTTTATAGTGTCCTTCCTTGAATCTGGTTTGCCATTTGAGATAATTTTCCTTCCACCTCAAGAACACCCTGTAGATTTTACCTTTTCTAAGAGGCAAAACTTGCCTTTATCAGAAAATGTTCTTAGACCCCTTTCTTTAAAAAGTTCCACAAAGTGTCAGTTTCCATGATAACCGTTCTTTTGTTCTCAACAGAGTGAATGGTAAGAATTCCAGGTTTCTGGCTTCCATTGTTGATGTTGAGAAGTTACCCATCCGGGCTGTTTTCTACAGGTAGTTGGTGTTTTCGCTCTAGCTGCTCAAGATTTTAAGTTGTCTGCATTTCACCTTGTCTCTAGAAATGAGTTGCCTTTTTATCTTGCTTGAAATTCATTGGGATTCCTAAATCTGAGGTCTGGTGCCTTTCACCAAATTTGAAAATTTATCAGCCATCCTATCTTTGGACATTGCCTCTTCCTACCTCAACATCGTTGCTATTGTCCATTCTTCCTTCTTCTCTTTCCTCTTGTGTGGAATTCATCTGGAGAATTTGTTGAGATCTTCCATTTCACTAGCAGCCCTTCAACTTCTCCAACCTATTTCATCTAAGTTTTTAGTTCAACTTTGTCTTTTTCCTCATTGAAAATGGCTTTTTTCAAATCTGGATTGCTGTCCTCTTATTTTCAAGCCTGTTTTAGTTTGTAATCAAAACGTTATTTCATTACCATCTGTGTGACAATGCCGACATCTGAAGTATTTCAGGATCAGCTTGTGTCTTTCTATCCGTCCCTTTCTCTCATGGGGCCTTATTTCTTTGTGCATCATTATTTTGGAGTAGGACTGCTCATTTGCCTTAGGAGTATCTGTTGGGAACTGAAGCATTACAGGGATTGCAATTGCTTCTGGAAATCACCTGGAGGCATGACCAACTAAGTACCACTTTAAATTGCCCACCTACAATTTTTTTGGACCACACAGGCAGTGCACAAGAATTTGTACTGACAACCCACAGAAGGCCATCTTGTGGCTATGAATTCTCAGGGAAGACACTGTACTTCTTTTCCTTCCATCTAGCACCATGGTTGAGACAAGTAAGTCCCCTGCTGCTGCCTTCTGCACAGTTCATTTCTTATCTACCTTGACACTGAGGGTACTCCAGCTTTACCTGGAGTCACTTGTAAAACTGGTTTCCAGTTTCCCATACCCTATAGAGTCATTAAAATAGATGCTTAAAGTCTGCTGAGTTTGGCAAACACTCGGGGTAAAAGCTAGCTTTTAGCAATTGCTTACTTCTTAGGATTCCAGTTTTCACTTCATTTTGAAGATCCGTAGATTCCTTATTTTTATGCTTACTCATCAATGTGTTCATAAGTATTATTTATAAATACTTTTACCCAGCATCTTGTTTCTGCTGAAATGACATTTCAGATTATCTAACGCACCAAAATGCCAACAGAAGCCTGAACCAGTCCCAGCTATACACACTACAGTCCACCCACCCTTGATTCTGGCAAGAGTAGGTTTAAAACCACCCAGAGAAAGTTCACGAAAGATCAAAGCTAACCTTGCCTTGCCTTAAAGGTGGAGGCAAAAAAGCTTGAAGAGCAGAGTAAGTGCCTCGCACAACTTCACACCACAGATAACCCGTATTTTCTTTTTCTCAGCCACAACCACCTTAGGGCATTCAGACTGTGCCCATTAACAGAGTACCTGCGGAAAGACAGCAAGATAGTATCCCCTTCTGCAACCTCACTGAAGAACCTGTCCTTTTCAATGATAGAGATGTATACGGAGAGAAATGTAGCACTTTTTCCTCAGCTAAAAATAAAGCACCATGCTTACAATTATGTTTACGGCTCTTACAATGTATACTAACAAGTGTAAAGCTCTTGACTCGGTCCACCTGTGGATAGCTGGTTCTGGTCACTTCAGACCACATGAAGAGAAAAACTAAGTCAGGATATGATAATGCAGACAAACCAAAATGATTATTTTCATGCTTTCCCTCCAGCTTTCTCTCCATGTCTGCCTGTAACTTCCAGATGGGTCAGCTGAAGAACTAATACTTTGAGTGACACTGTCAGACAACAGGAAAGTCAGAAGTCATAAGTTATGTGTAAAAGAAATTGCCTCCTACAATGTCTTGTCTTACTTTCTTTGTGCTTTCTTGCAGTAGCCTGTCTTTCAGGAGTGATTTAAGTTTCCAGACACACCTCCTTGGCTTTGGCCAATGGGGCCACAGACTCCCCAGTTCAGGTACACTTTGTAGCCACAAGTGACACGCTTGTCAAAGTCAGCAACTCTAAAGCTTTGATTCTTTCTGCACTACCAGGCCCCGTATCAAGGACTAGCTTCACCTCTCAGCAGCCTAAACATTATCTGTAGGGCACAATTTGTAAAGATAGTAACTCTTTCTACCTACACACCAGCCTATCACTATTATCCCAAATTCGACTGTAAGAAATTCATTACTCTGAGATCAAGTTTTCCCTATGAATTCTCCCTTACTGTGATTATCATCTCACCCACCATGGAACTAGTAACAGCACCACCGGAGTTGGAGCCAGCCTTCCCGGGTTCTAGTTTGAGGCTAGAACCTTAAGCACGTCATTAACTAGATCAGGGTCTCAAGTTGCAATTAACTGACCACAGGCATCAGAATAACCTAGGTGACTTATCAATATCTCAGATTCCTGAGTCGCTTTTATTCTATCAGTTTTTGGAAATGGAACATAGGGATCTGCATGTTTCAAGCTTCCCAGGTAATTCTTGTACACTTGTTCAGATCCAGAAGATGAGGTCTAGTTGGTCTATTAAGTCTATCCATAAAAATATCAACATGAATCTCTACTATCCTGTACTCCAGATAAAAAGACCAAATTGAGAAATAATGATCTAGAAAGGCTGGTTGGTCCTTAGTTCTTCCTGGGGGAGATATTTCCACTTTGTAACAAAATACTTGAAGTTCATCAAGAATGAACAAGTGGCCAAGTGAGGTCATAGCTTGGAGCTGTCAGAAAGTATGTCACAGCAGGACCCGTTACAGTGAGCTATTTCACAAACATGTTCACAACCCCTCGCCCCAAAAAAAGCCTCACTGAGAGCAAAGAGTGTGGAGCATCATCTATACCCACTTCCAGAAAACAAGTCAGGCTCTAAAGGATCAAGAAGTACATCAGCAAATCTTGACAAAATCTACCGGATTCCTCAAGTTGATGTTAGTAGGAGATACCAAAAGGCTTCAAAAGCATTAAATCAGTGTCAAGACACTTAAGAGGTAGAGGGGATTTACAGATCATTCTTTATAACACCTTATTTTAGGTAGAGACAGGAGAAATGTTTTTAAAACACCACAAATTAGGGTGCCTGGCTGGCTCAGTAGGTGGAGAAAGCGACTCTTGATCTTGGGGTCATGAGTTTAAGCCCCATGTTGGGCGTAGAGCTTAAAAAAATAAATAGAAGACCACAGATCTTAATCACATAGGATTCTTATGGATTGTAGAGAGAAAGTATCCATCTGTTTCATTCTCTAACCCTAATATCCACAATGTGTAGCACACAGAAAATGCTCCGTAAATATTTCATGAGATGAAACAAATGGAGCAGCCCAGGGAGGAGGGAAAAGAGCAAGATTTGTTTATAGCTCAGTATCAGTGGATAATAAACACAACAGAAATAAAGGCTATTCACCTGCAGCCCGGGTTTTCCAGACACAGAAAACCATCTCAAGTGAAGCTACCAAACCTCTTTGGAAAGCAAACTCTGATAGCTTTTTGGCTCTGTGATTCACCCTTCTAATCTAAAACTACAACTGTTACATACAAGCTTTAAAAAGGACCAGCTATGGGATGCCTGGGTGGCATAGCTAAGTGTCTGCCTTCGGCTCGGGTCATGATCCCAGGACTCTGGGATCAAGTCCCGTATTGGGGTCCTTATTCAGCGGGAAGGCTGCTTCTCCCTCTGCCTACCGCTCCCCCTGCTTGTGCTCTGACAAATAAAATCTTTGAAGAAAAAAAAAAAGGGACCAGTCACAGTACTTAGATTTCCTGGTCTCACTAACCCAAAGAAAGTTTTCATACCCAAGACCTACTTCAACAAAATTGAGACATGACCATCATCAGAAGCTAGATTTTTAATCTAAAGATTGGGCATACAGCAAGCACTTTACATAAATTCTCAAGTTTTTTAATTATATAACAGGAAATAGGGGCCCCAGAAAAATAAGTCTCTTTCCATAGATCTTAATCCTTGGCCTCTGCAGTAAAGACAATCCCTAGCAACCCAACAAGTGTTCGTTACCCATCCACCTATTATTTGGTAGGACACAAGAACAGCTACAGGCCTGTCCCTTGTCTTCTTACTAAAGGATTACCGATAGCCTGAAAAGCAACATTGTGGCCCAGTATTCAGTACTTATACGAGCCTTTTAGTTATACATTTTCTTATTTATTAGGAAGGCAGTTGGAGTTGGTAGCTTCTAACCTTCTAGTCATAAATGTTAAATGTTCAAGAGGGCCATGTATTGCAATGGGCTTTGTTCAACATTCATCTTATCAAATGTTGCAAAAGAATTCCAGTGACTAAGAAAGTAATTAATTCCTTGTACTTCAGTTTCCTATCTCTAAGTTAGCAGTAAGTTTCCTGTGCTCTACTTAGCCACATTTAATTTTTAAGAATCTTAAGAGGAAAAACGTTTCACACGTAATTAAAAAGAACATTGCTTGGTAAGAGTTGGCATTGAGCCCACAATAAATCCATCCTGGTATGTAACCCCTTCTGGCTGCTCTGGAGAGAAGAAGGACATGGATACACATAAGGAAGTAACCAAGATGAAAAGGAGGGAAGAAATATAGCTTAAAGTGAAGAAATGACACAGACCCCCCACATACACACTTTAAAAACTTTATTTATATAAAAAACTCATTTGTTTTTAAAAGCATTAACAAGAGAGAAAGAAAAACAGGAAAGGTATGGAGCAGAAGACATGCCCCTTAGTAGTGTTCGGTGGGGAGGTGGGATTTTTGGTTCTCTGGAATTGAATGTTTAGTGTTTTTATAAACAAAAAAGAAAAAAAATAGTTAGAGGTCCCCAAAAGCCCATGGCTGTTCTATTACCCACACCCCACCGAGAAAAAGAGCACCAGGAAAAGAGCAGAAGAGGACAAGAGAAACCAAGAGTGGAGCCAGGTCCAGATGGGGGCAATTTCCCCTGTGCAGTATATTCTTAGGGTCAAAGAGAGGAAAAGGCTCCTTTTTGCCAGAAAAGGAGTGGGAAGAAATGGGAGGGGGGAAAGGGTAAATAAGGGATTCTAATGCATAGGGGAAGGGAGGGTGGTGGTGGGTTGTGCACTTTTCTCCTACCCCATAGCCTCAATATATAAGGGGAGGGGGAGAGAGAAGGATAAAGACTTCCAGTTGCATTCAACAGAGCTTTTAGATTAAGGGGAGGAGTAAAGGGCAAAAAAGGAGAAGAGTTTAAAAAAAAAAAAAAAACCAGCATAGCAGCTGATTCCTCTAGCCCAACCCACTAATAAACACTAACTGAAAGGAGGAGGTATTGGGGTGGGGAGCGGGGAAGGCAGGGAGGGAGGGCACTGAAGTGACTTCCCTCCAGCCATTTCAGAGATGACAGTAAATCTGGGCAACTAAGGAGTAAGAGTCACACCACTCACTCCTCCCACATTTTGAGATTCATCAGAACAGGATTTTTGCAAAATCCCAACCATATACTATTGAGCAAAAGCTGAATGGCTGAAATCAGAGGCTCTACTAATTCCCAATGGAGAATCTGAGGTTCTCTAGGTCACCTCTCCTTTCTGCTATTTAGGGCCAATAGTGGGTAAGAAAGCAACAAAATATAATTGCAAAATCATGAAAATGAGACCGCAGAGGCAAAGAAAGGCACATGGAAGGGAAGGAGGAGATGCACCCCAGGCCAAAGGCACAAAGAAGAGGCAAATCCAGGGGCGATCCCCACCTTTTAAGGGTAAAGGGGGCAGGAGTATGTACATCAAGTCCTTTTGTCAGCCAACCAATCCAGGGAAGAGGCAGGGGAGGGCAGGGCTATCAGGGTAGGAAAGGGAGACACATAAGGGGGGGAGGGGGAAGCCAGCTTCAAAGCTTCCTGCCAGTTTCAGACTAACTGATTCATGTACATTCCTACTAGCTTCTCCTAGAGGTTCTTCTCCTCCCCAGAAGACATCTTTCTGCTCCTTCTCACCCAAAAAATCTTCCTTGATACAGTCTCCTCTTTCTACAGCCTCTTGCAAATGGCCAGACCAAGTCAGCAGATATTATCACAGGATGGGAGAGGAAGATTAAGGACAGCCTCAGTGAGGGGCAACGGCAGAGCCCAGGGTTGGCAGAAGGCTTGGAGAAGAGATGGAGTCTGTAGGTCCGTGATGGTCCCTGCCCTGGAGATGAGGAGAGCAAGGTTTCTTAATCTCAGTTCTAGGAGACCTTCACTTACTCAAGGGCCCTTACCAGGTCGAATGTGCCAATGTTGCCAGCCTTCTTTGATTCAAAAATAGTCATCAGGGATAAGGGAAGAGCTCACACGTCCCATTCTCCAAAAAAATAAAAGTCCCTTCCCCACCAGCAAAAAAAAAATCTTGATAAGAATCATCAGTTTATCAGACTGCTGGACACTGCATATACAGCATGTAACTTCCAATTCTTCCCATGGCTTCCAGTGAGGACTCCCACTCACTCCCTCCCTCCATACAAGGCCATGAGTTCCAGGGAGAACTGGTAAAAAGAACTAATCTGCAGCAGTTTCTTGAGATATGCATGTAACTGACAGGCTTCTTGGGAGCAACTGGAGGGGATCTGGAGGGGGGAGGAAGGACAATTAAGCTTCACTGGAAGAAGTTAGGAGTTGGTGGAAAGAAGGCGGCCACTTATAAGGGCTGTAAGGGCAGGAGGCAGCCTGGCAGTTGGCACAATAGTCCAGCGAAGAAAGGGAAAAATCATCAGTCCATTTCACCACCAAAAAATAAAAGTACATATATTATAAGCTCAGATGTAGCGGAGATAGTGGTGCTAAATCTTCTGCTGTAGGGAAAAAAGAGAAAGAGATGTTAATAGGGTTGGGAATGAGGAGAACCAAACAACAGGTGAGCAAATCTGGAGGGAGGAAAGTAGCACATAATGGAGAATCAGATCACCAGAGGCATGTCCCAGACTCTTAAGACGCAACAATCAGAGAAGCAGCACCCCCCAAGCTCCAAATGGCTGAGACTAGGGTCTCTGGCCTGATCAGATCAGCATGATTGGCAAACTGCTGGCACACAGGGGCCTCCTTCCTCAAGACGATCTTGGGGGTGGCTGGAGGACATACCATGGAGGGGTTAGACACTTGGTCCCCCTCATCATCCAAAACCAACACATCCAACTCTTCCTCCAGAGATTCCTGCCCCTCGTCCTGCTGTGAACACATGCAATTTGTTAGTATGAGGTTAGGAAATAGAAACCTCGTGAGTTTGTGCCAGATCTAAGGGAAAATCCCAAAACTGGTCAACTCAAACAAAACAAGAGAATAGTAAGAAAAGGGCAAGATGTTCAAGAAAAGACAGGTACAGGAAGAGAGTAACGTATGAGAATAGATAAATTAGCATTAGTCACATCAGTAACACATTTATTGTCTTCCTTCCCCTAACCTGACCATTGTAGAATTATGACCCAAGAAATCCCAAAGAGAGTCAAAACTCCTATTTTACCTGAAAATCCCTACCGGGAAAGGATACTTACTGTCTTTCACTAGGTACTCTTTATCCTATTTCACAAAACGTGGAGGTTTCAAAACAGAACTAGTCTTAGAAGGACAATAGTATATAAAAGAGAAATTACCATCAGGGGTGTTCCCTTCAATGGCTCCATTTCACCTAGATCCCCAGATCGATCCAGTGTTCTGTTGTGGTCCCCTCTCTCGTTCAGTGTGGAATAGTTGTTATCTAGTGAAAAAAGTACAACAGGATATTCCCTCTGGTGTACAATATGTATTAAGCAAAGAAGTGTGAATGAGGCACCCCTGTTGGGAAGTAAACTTTGTCAAATGTTCCAGAAAGGCATTAAGGTCTGGTCCTTGACTTAAGGTCCCGGACTTAAAAAGAACTTGTAGGACATAGATAATAAAGCTAAACAAAAGTGAGCTGCCTATAAATGGTATTGGAATTAAGAGCAGAGAGAGTGAGGTGCGCGGCCAACAGTCAGGAAGGACCTAACAAAGGAGACAGGACTTAGTTAAGCCTTTGGGGATGAAGAAAATTTAGCAAAGCAAAAGGGAAGGGCATTCCAGTAGGAGGTATTACCTGAGCAAAATCAAAAAAGTATAAAGAGACAAAATAGCAAATTAGACCAGGGGGCGGAAACAGAATACATGGAAGGAAGATGGAGAGGGAGCCGGGGGCCAGCCGGTGAAAGGCTTTAACAGTTTAAGGACCCACACCTGATTCTGTACTAAGCGGGGGTGGGGGTGGGGGTGGAGATTTTTTTTTTTAAACCTTTTAGTATGTGGGAATGTGGAATAAAGTAGATGGATCTAGTTTCACTAAATCTCCTCATATCCTTATAAATGGAAATGTCCAGCCAATGAATGCTCTCCCAGGATGGTAAATGGTGAAGGTGCTAGAAAAAAACTGCAAGGCCAGACAGTTCTCATCCCAGTGAAATATTACTCCATGTCCTCAGACAGGAATTAATCACCTACCTAATGATTTTGTGTTTGATCCCATACTGCTCATCTGAATTTCTTCCCGATCAGGTTTCTTATCTATACAGAGTCAGAAAGTTATCCAGGTCAAAAACCAACTCTTCAAATTCTATACTCATAAAAATTGCTCTCTGGTTGGTCCTCCCTCCCTCTCATCAAATTTTTACTGAGCACTCACTATGCGCCAGACAACTGACAAAGCCCTCATGGGACATAAAGAGATCCCTTTCCAAAGGACTCCTAACATAAGAAACCATTCACTCTAAGCCAGCAATTGTCACATTAATGGTCTCCAGACCCCTTTACAGTCTTAAAAATTATGAAGATCCAAAAAGCATTCATTGGTGTAGGCCATATGTATTACTATTTTGCTGAACTGAGAAAAATCCAGCCTCCCACAGATAAAACATTGGAAAAAGGAGAATTTTAACAATCTTTTCAGATAATTGTGGATATTCTTCAATAGTATACTAACACTCAACAAGTACAGTTCCTCTAAAGTTAGCAACACTATGGAACCTGAATCCAAACGAATGATCTCTTCATACTTCACTAAATTAAAATGCACTGGTCTGTCTTGCACTTTGAACGGGTCAATTACCCATGCATGATTCTGAAACATCATGCATTGGTCACTTGGAAAACACTGGTTCATAGCGTAATACAGATCTTCTAAATGTTAACACATTTCATTATCCTACATCAAAAAAAAAAAAATCACATTCATTACCATCACCACTGATTTCAATAAAGTCTTAAGTATTGGGGTGTTACCAGGTTCATAATGGCAGGTACAAGTTTGCCAAAGTTATCATTTTCACTTGAAAATTCAGGCAACAAGTATGGTCACACTTAATTTTCCTCAAAGTAACAAGCTCACTGCATTCATTTCTGAGAAAATATCTAGCAAATATCCAAGTCTGAAGAGCTGTAGTTGGTCTTTCTTTTTTTCAAGGAAAAATGGCATTCCATAAAAAGAGTGGCTAGTCCACTTAGAAACTCCAGCTATAGCGCCAGTGCTTTCCCTCAGGTCAACCATCATGCTTTGTATGCAGCATAGGATCTTTCAAGAAGATGTATACTCAAGGTTAGAAACAGCAAAATTAATTTTTACAGCTCCATCAAGTACATTCTTGGGTGAAACTGGCTCTTCTTTTAAGTTGTGAGTCCACGCAACAAAGACTGTGATGACTGCTTTGGTCTGGTGTCACTGCCAGAGCTGCCGCAGCAAGTACCACCAGTGTGTACCAGCAGTGCGTACCAGCAGGGCTTTCGCACAATCGGCACAAACGTCAACAGACACGGGGATCCTCACACCACATTTCAAGAGCCCTGAGGCAAAAGCCAAGTGTCATCAAGATAATAAGGGTTACAATATACACTTCCATGAAAAAGAAAACATTTCATAAAACAAAATATGTAATTCATCTTTTGGGAGAAAATGTATTTGCTCACATGGCAAGTGTGTAAAAGATAAAACCACAAAGAGCAGTGGTTATCTCTGGGTAATAGAAGTAAGTGGTTTTGTTGTTGTTTCTTTTCTGGTTGTCTGTATTTTCTAATTTTTAACAGTCCATATGTTACTTGGTATTATGTGGGAATTTAAAAAGCAAAAAATAATCATTAGGTGATATATACATATATCAAATCACTGTGTTGTACACCTTACATTTGTACAATGACAGATGTCCATTCTCTCTCAAAGAGAGAATATGGTGAGACAAGGGTTCACTGTCCTGTCACTCTAAGTACAAGCAAGGATAGAGGATCCCATCCAGGCTCCTGCCTCGTACAATTCCCAGGTGAAGTATTATTACCCTCTATTAAAAGACCAGCTTATTCACTATTAAATATATATTCTACTCCTTAGGTAGTCTGTCCACTAAAGAACAGCAGTGGTGGAATAAAAGCAGAGGGGTATGCCCCCTGGATACTGCACCTGTTTTCTGGTTCCGGTCAATGAGAGGGAGAGTGCTGTCATCATATGAATGACTGCTTTGGCTTCGAGAAGCATTGTTTAGATTCACCTGGAGGCAAACATAAAATGCAAAAATGTCACAGAATACTGAATTCACCCACATCTTATTCCCCAGTGGGCAGAGACCTTTAGGGCCCTTTCTCAAATACAACTCTGACCGAAAGATGACTCATACAGGTTAAACATACTCTGTAGTGAAATAAACTAGGATGTTACAGCTTCTATTTATGTTCCTGATGGTGTTCAGGAGACAACAGAGGTACCAAACACTCATACTATCAGAAGGTGACACAGTCTCTGGCAAATTCCTTCAAAGGGCATGGCAGATTTGGGGAGAAGTCAAAAAGGCCACCATCCTTCGTCACGACAGCACTGACAGCATGCTGTGATGCAGAGGAAGACCACAGCTGTTTGGGCAGCAAATGAAGCATAGGCACCACTCTTTTGGGGAGGAGGTTAAAGTAAGCCAAATGATTTCCTAACAGAGACTTGGGATAAAGTAGGACTTAATGTGACAGTGAAGCAGAAGAAGCCGAAGACAGAGTGGTACCTGAGACCCAGGACAAAAAGGTACACGCCTCAGGCCCCAGAGCTACTCTACCTGGAAGTCTGATTTCTTCCATCCTTCTTTTTCCAGTGGCTTCCGTAGTTCCTTATAGCCCCAGATTGTCTGTAATACAAGTGCTGCTGCTCGGACTTCTTTTTCTGAACGGTTCCTTTTGAGGAAAGTAATACCAGATGGAATTTGGACGTAAAGACCTGGGAAGAAGCTGAGAACCTGTATTCTCTAATACAATGTAACAACAGAAATGCCAAAATGGGCAAGATCAAGTATTCACCAAGTTCTATATTCTGTCCCCGACAGTGACACAAAAAAAAGTTTGATGGAAAATCAGGTTATCAATTGACAGCTCAACATTAAGACAAAAAACAGAGCAACATCTCTTCACACTTCACATGTAAATAAGGGAAAATAACTTTATAGAAAAAAGCAAAAGGGGAGCACTCCATCCTGGCAGGTTCCCTCTCATACTCAAACTCTTCCAGCTGTCATTTTAAGCATTAAACTCTCACCCTGATTTGTTGATCAACACCAGCTTCTCAATGCCCTGTGTCTCCCGAAGCTTTTTGGCAGCCTCCAAGTTCTCAGCAATAACCTCGTTGATGGTGTTCAAGAGAGAGACCACGGTGTCCTCAGAGAAATTCTGGGAAGAGCTCTGCTGCCCTCCGGGCAGATTCTTCACCAAGTTGGGAATAGCATGTTTACCTATAGCGTTAAGACGAAAGGAATGTGTGCAGGGAAAACAAGCCAAGTCCAGCTATGAGGAACTAAGACTATACTTAACTACCCTGATCACAGAAAACGCAGGTACTGTCCACAGGAATCAACTTCATTCTGCTACAGGATTATCACGCCAGAAGAGCATGGACCTGGAATAGCCATGAATTTATGGTCCTTCTATTCCTTTATTCTCTCCTCTAGTCACATTGAAACAACATGGATACTTTGTATCAAATATGCTAGTCTTTTCAGATAGTCTAATGAAAATAGTATACATATTTAAATTGTAATAGTTCAATAAAATAGTCATAATGAATTTAAAAACTGAGCTATGCCAAAGCCCACCTATATTAACTCTGGGGAAATTACATAACTTCCCTGACCCTTGGTTTCCTTATTCTATAAAAAACTGGACTTCTGTAAAACGGTCATGATCAATGAGAACATGCGGAAGTGTTAACAATGCCTACTAACAAAGGACATGCTTAATAAATAAAGCTGTTTCTGTTCTGCTTTTGAAGAGATATCACTTCTTGTCTTTCTAAGAACGATTAAACTGGAACCCTCGGGGTTGTAAACTACAGAGGGCTAGCTGGGATCCCTCCTCTGTCATTTCAGTAATAAACTAAATAGCACCAGCCAGATGGAGGCTCTGTTCTACATGCTGAACTAATGGTTCACATCCAACCCCTTACCAATGAGTTCTTTGTTGCGAGCGTCCACGGCCAGATTCCTCAGTGCTCCAGACGCAGCCTTCACTACCCGCTCATGTTCACTGGTCAGGAGGTCGGCGATGGCAGAAAGAGCCTTCTCTTGACGCAGGGCAGAGCGAATGTATCGACCATACTAGAAGTAACACACGGAAAGAGATGGAACAGATTACAAATGGCGGCAAACTCGTTAGCTGAGCTCTCCCACCTCTAAATCCATTTTCTAAAAGGTACTCACCGTCCAGCGCCCAGCACACAAGTTCTGGATAGCTCCAGCTGAGGCTTCTAGGATGGCAGGAGTCTTGCTCTCCTTGAGGAGTGAGATGTATATCCGAACCACCTCTGGTTGAAATAAAAGCTCATAGCCTGCACAAGAAAGGGCAGAAAAACAGAGGCCAGTCAGTACTTACATGCCAGGCTCTGGCTAGTTGAAGTCCAGCCTCAGTATTCTGGTTTGATGGATTTATGCTTCTATACCATCAGGCTCCCTACACTCTCCCACCCACCCAACAGCCAACTCAGAGGCTTAAGTCCATACCTTCTTAAGAATAATTCATCCATGATAAGAGGAGAAGAAGAGACATCAACCCATCATATGCAACTCCTCTCTCTCCTTCCTCCTTTCCTCTTTTCTTTCACAGTTTACTTTGGCCTTAGCACTCGGGGGAATCGTTTGTCCACTGACAACACTAAGGGTAACAGATTCCTCACCTCAAATGAATTGTTTCTAACTTAACTGAGTCATTCTGCCCACCTTTACTACGACTAAGTGAAAGTCCTATCCTAGATTTAACAACATGTAAGGTTTTTATATCCATGAAGAGCTATGAATTTTAAACCCACTGTACTGATAAATGCGAACCCCCAAACTGTGAGAAAGAAGCTTCTTATAACAGGTAATGATTGAGTCCTAAGAACTGTAGCGGTTACTTAGCGCACCTGTGTTTCTGGCCTACACTGCCTTCAGGACCTTACCCATCCTCCAATAATCTGAAAATTGCCAAAGCAAGCCGTCCTTCATAAGTTACTGCTACAATACCAGTTTCCCAATGCTTCGCCATCACTCTGCATCCACAGCTGGAGGACAGAACAGTGATCACACTGCACAGTCGAATGTAAGCTACCCGACTCATCTGTAGACTATGTGTATGAGATTCCTGGAGACTAAAAAGAAAAAGATAACTTACCTCGAGCTGGACTAGTTCTTTTGGGGAAATCCACTGTATCGTTCGCTGGATCCTCTGTGGGTTTTTTCCCTTTGGAAATTAAAAAAAGGAGAGAGGAGTAAAAAGTTTGAGAAAGGAAAAAGTCCACTTGGTGCACTTTTTATTCTTCAGTCAAAATCTTTTTGGATCAGAGATGCATCAAGAGGGGGAAAAAAAAAACACCAAAAAGAAAAAACAAAAAACCAAGATCCCCTCCCCCGTCCCAGCAGGTGGCTGCACAGAAATAAGGACAGAAAACAGGCAGCAGACAGGTAAGATGAGGATAAGCACCATTGTTGCTGTTGTCCTGAGTTCTGGTAACTGGGACTGCTGCCCAGGAATAGCATGCCATGAGCCATTGGCTCCAAAGAGCTGAACTTGTTTCAGTGGTCTTCCTCAACTGAATTTTCCTACATGCATCCACAGGGAAGGGTTAGGAAATACCAGGGAAGCTAAAACCAAAGCATGCAAATTAGAAGTAGGGAAGCGCCTTAAAAGATTCCACTCACCTCTGGAGAACCACTCATCTTCCAGTGCGTCACCCAAGGTGGAAAGCAGAAAGAAAGGAAGGAAGAAAAACGCAGGAAAGCGATGTCAACAGGATCATGGGCAAATAAGTAGGAAAGCAGAAAGGAAAAGAAAAACACAGGAAACACAAAGGAGGAACGGGGGAGAAGGCCCCAGATTAGTTGAGTTCTCGTCCTTCGCTGCCCCCATACTGATACTAGTACCACCACCACCACCATTATCACCGCCTTGAATGAAACACACGACACAGGGAAGCAGCTGCAGAGCAAGGAGACATCCTTGACTAGGCAGACTCACATACTGCTCAGCAAGTATTTTGTACCTAAAGCTAAAAGCGTTCCTTCCTCTTCCCATCCTACATTAAAGAGCAAGGAACAAAGAACGAAGACTCACCTTTGCCCTTCTTGGCCCCAAAGCAACTGGCAGCATGTGGCCCAGTATTGTTGGCAACATTGGGAGGTGCCTCTTGGTAACGCTCTGCCTGTGGGATCTCCCGGTGAACTTGATAGGACAAATTCCGAAGAAGGCAAACACAGTTCTCCACAAGCTTGGAAACACAAGATAAAGGGGTCGGTGAACGAGGAGAATGCCTAGTATGATTTCCCAGCAAGTACAGGTTTCCATGATTCAAGTATTGAAATACTGATCCCCAAAAGCACAGCCCCATCCGTCATCACTCACAAAGCCTCTTAAGTGCACCAAGCTTCTCGAAATCCTTGCAGCCTCAGGCTAATGGAAGGTTTTCGCCACCATTTGGTGTGTGACACAAAACCGAGGATCACCCTGACTTTTTCCTACTTAGGAAAATATATAACCTTGGAAATACAGCTAAACGGCTTTAAAATAGATGATATAGGTGAAGGAAATCTGAAGAAAACTGTTTTCTTCTAAAGTGAACATCTACTTTAGGGAACGGGGGCTGGTAGATACCTAATGTCACTTCAAAGCCTTAGATGGTGAGGTCTGCACTACAGGTACCTTCACGGTTGCTGTGAATGGAGTTCACTCAGCCATTAACTTACCTTGCTGTCCGAATCCTTCTGCCCAATCTCAGCCTGAACAATGAAAATGAGGGCATCCACTAAACCATCACATTCCCGAAGTTTTCGGCGAGCTTCACTCCTCTCTGAGCTGACATTCCTGAGGGGGAAGGGAGAGGCTTCAAGATGACTCATACTTAGAAATCCTCCCCTTAGTATCTTCAACATCTACAGCCACCTCCATACCTTTTCTTTTTACTGTAACAGTTAGTGAGTACTTATTATAAGCAAGGCACTGCAGTTGAGAGAAAGCTGAGTAAGACAATTCCTGCTTTCAGGGCATTTATAACAAGGCCGGGGGGAGGGGGTAGGGGAATGACACATGACTACGGAGGGTCCAAGAACAATACTTTAAGATCAAATAGATTATTTCTTTCTTTTTTTTTTTTAAAGATTTTATTTATTTATGTGACAGAGAGACAGCCAGAGAGAGAGGGAACACAGCAGGCGAGTGAGAGAGGAGGAAGCAGGCTCCCAGCAGAGGAGCCCGATGTGGGACTCGATCCCGGAACGCCGGGATCACGCCCTGAGCCGAAGGCAGACGCTTTAACGACTGCACTACCCAGGCGCCCCCAAATAGATTATTTCTTGCACGGAAGTACAAATAGAAGAATGGGACAGAGCACACAGGGGTATATTCCAAAAAGAGAAAGAATATACTGCAGCATTTATAGGCTATAAGAAGAAATCAGGAAAACTTTCATGTAATAAACGCACTTTTGAGTTTAGCCTCAAAAGATAAATAAGGAGGGGTGCCTCGCTGGCTCATTCGGTAGAGCATGCAATTCTTGATCTCTTTGAGCTCCATGTTGGGTGTAGAGATTACTTAACATCTTTTTAAAAAAGAAAAAAAGATAAAGAGACAAGGGCACTGAAGAAAGAACACATCTCTTCCTTACACCACCACCCTTCTAGTACTTCGTACTCCTTTTTTTTTTTTTTAAAGATTTTATTTATTTATTTGACAGAGATAGAGACAGCCAGCGAGAGAGGGAACACAAGCAGGGGGAGTGGGAGAGGAAGAAGCAGGCTCATAGCGGAGGAGCCTGATGTGGGGCTCGATCCAGAACGCCAGGATCACGCCCTGAGCCGAAGGCAGACGCTTAACCGCTGTGCCACCCAGGTGCCCCGAGTACTTTGTACTCCTTATGTTGCATTTGTTGCAGCTTTACTTGAAATACAGGTCATTGAGGACAGAGGCACAGACACACTTAAGCTCTGGACTAGACAACTGCCTTCCATGTGGTAGATTTTGAACAAATGTTCACAAAATTAAATGAACAAAGTCAAAGAGGCACAGAAGTAAGGATGTGTAGGCGAACAAGTAAACCGACATAGACGTATGGGCACACGAGCGAGTAGTGACAAAGGTAGGACAGGCTGGAGTCACAGTATGCAATATGGATAGGAATGGAAGCTGAATGACAGGCTAAAGAATTAAAAAAGAATTTCTTTTTTAAATTTAAGTTAGTCCTCAAAAATTCAGTCTTCATTCTCTCGAAGCCCTATGTTACCTAAGACAGCCAGCTGTGTTGGTGAGCACCGACTCCCACTCAATATGGCGTGGCTTGCAATCTTCATTAGGTTCCCGCTCCCAACCAGAATGTGGGATGATCACTTCATCTGTCAATGCATGTAGTGCATGGTCCACAATCTCCATTTTGATTGAGTCATGGGATGAGAGATTCCACAGGGTTCCTGGCAGAGACAACTCATCAGATACCTCTCCAACACCCAAGACAGGATGTTTGAAGAATGCCAAGGAGAATCCCTTATTCTATCATTTCTCAGTCTTCCCCAATGAGCAAATACCTTGTAATGATATTCAAGCTTTTGTTTGTGACCCATGATAAGAAATATACATTATGGCTCAACATATACATACATACATGTACATCACGAAATACAGTTTCATAAAGAAAGCTTTACTATATATAAACAAGGCTCTCTGGGTTATCTACATCAGAGTTCCTCAACCTCAGTACCAATGACCTCTTGGGCCAGGTATTTCTTTATTGTGGGAAGCTGACCTGTCCGTTGTTAGACGTTGAACAGTATCTATGGCCTTTACTCCTTAGATGCCAGTAGCACTTCTGCCCTCCCAAGCCAAGTTACGACAACCAAAACTGTCTCCAGACATTGCAAATGTCCTCTGGCAGGCAAGGTCAGTCCTAACTGAGAACTAATAATCTATCCCACTTCTTGTTCTTTCTTCCTTTTGAAATACTGACTGGGATCCACAAAACCGTGCTCAATACACACTAATGGATCACAAACCACAATATGAAAAACAACTCTTCTAAAAGCAAGGATCACAAGCTCAAATGTCTACACATGCCAGGCAGGTGAGTCAGGACAAGCAGATATTTAAAAGAAATTACAAGAGAGTGGAAAAGTAGCAAGACACTCAGCTTCAGTGCTGGGGAGACAACTTGCTATATGGCAGTAGTTGGCTAAAGACAACGGAGTATGTTCAGGATTATTGCAAATGGGAGAACACCTGTTACCAGTCAGCTCGGACCAACTACTGTCAGGTAGCACAACAGATCCATTGTTGCCAGTTCTCACACATTTTTAATAGAAGCCAAGCACCTGGAATTTTAGGTGAAATCTTCTGAATTTTAAATATCAGCAACCAATTCTTTAAAATTTTGAAAACCTTGTGTGATCCAAACAAATCAGTGAGATGGATCTGCCCCAAAGACCACTAGTCCACAACCTTGAGTCAAATATAAAGGGGCTGAAAGTCCTTCTAGCTCTCAACATCTCTACGGGTCATAGTAGCCCCAACCCAATAGTTGCCCCTGTGCCGGTAACTCACCGGTGATGACTTCAGTGAGGTCCATATCCCGAGCCTTTCGGAGCAATCGCACAAGGGCAGGAACACCATCACAGTTTTTTATGGCAATCTTGTTATCCTGGTCACGCCCAAAAGAGATATTCTTGAGAGCTCCACAGGCTCCAAGGTGCACTTCCTTTTTGGGGTGGTCTAACAATCCCACCAGTACTGGGATCCCCTTGAGCTTCCGAACGTCGGTCTTCACCTTGTCATTGCGATAGCACAAGTGCTGCAGGTATGCAGCTGCATTAGACTTGACGGCATCCAAGCGGAACCCTAACATGGCTATCACCTCCGGCAGCTCTGGCTGTCTCCAGTTGGGGGGTGGTGCCCCCCCCTTACGCAGGCTATCCAAGCTTGCTAAACTTCCCCGTTCATGCTGGGCCAGAGGAGCCCAATAGTACTGGTCCGACGGCACCTCCTCACCAATCATGTCTTCATAGCTCCTACAGTGTTGGAAGAACCAAGAGGGAAAGAATACATCAAATTGTCGAGTCTGGTTTCTTGGTGAGCTCCCGTGACCCCTCACCTCCAAGGCAGGAGGCAGGAGTAACTTCAGCTCTAGTACTCTAGGTCTTACCTCTCCTTTGCATAAATGATATACTGATCAATTTTTCTTAAGGCGATAAGGGAACAATTTTAAAGGCATCTGCAGTTAGATTAAAACTACCATTTTCCTGTCAAGTTTACTAGCTCAGAGGAGAGTTAACAAGCATTCAGAGATGTTAATCACAAAAACAGAACCAAATCCTGACTGCTTAGCACTTAAATGATACCTGACAGCTAAGCTCTCTGGATAGAGACTGAAATAAACCCTTAGACGACAGAGTTAAACCAAAGAAGTCAGCAAACAATGTCTGAGAACAACTCTTACAAGCCTTCAGCTAAACAGGAAATGAGGCACTTACACACAGGAAACAGCTGCTGGGATTAAACCCTTAAACACACTTCTTATTTAAGCCTCTCCTTATCTTATTTTGGAAATTATAAAAGAGGAGATGATAAGAGTAAAAACAGTATAGGCCTTCAAGCTACATCATAGGGGGACCTGGCTTTGGTAGAAGTTTGAACATTAATTTTCACAGTTCAACCCAACGTCATCTCTGCTACTCAACAAATGTGTTCCAGATATGATTGCTAGCCTCCAAATTTCTAAAGACAATACCTTGGATTCTGTCAAAACAGAGGCTACTGAACACCACGGCATTTGGGATACCCAATGACTAAGAAAAAGAAGAGACGAACCAACGGAAGGTTTAGAGAAAGTCTCACCGGAGAGAATTCTTCCTAATTTCAGTACTACCAGCAACCACTAGAGGGTGAATCAGTCACACCATTATTTATTCATAACCACCAGGAAGGAAGAGACCCATTATCTGAGAGCTCATCTCACTCTGGCTCCCATAGGAGAGAGGAGAATCTATTGTGTGGAACTCTCCAAATAAGCCTGTTGTTTGTTCCACAAAACCCCTCCCACTGTCACCAAACCCTCAAAGTTAGCTGGAGCAGAGGCCCTGCCTCATAGCTGTCAACATCAACCACTCAACAGCAACTCTGATGGACAAAGCATTTAGAAAAATCTCTATTTTTTAATATCATTGAAACAAAATGAACAGGTAATAAAGCTAAGTTTTTGTTTTCTTTTTTTTTAAGATTTTATTTATTTAGTTGACAGAGAGCACAAGTAAGCAGACAGGCTCCCCACTGAGCAGGGGGCCCGATGTGGGGCTAAAACCCAGGACCCTGGGATCATGACCTGAGCAGAAGGCAGATGCTCAACCAACTGAGCCACCCAGGTGCCACTAAAGCTAAGTTTTAAAAGGAGGCTACTGAACAGTAATGTTAAGGAAGATTCCATTTCAGTAGGGGAAAAATAAAGTCAGAGTATGTCGAGTATGTCTACCTGCAAAGGAAAAAAGAACCCAAAGCAAGTGTACCAAAACGTTAACCATAGTTCTTTCCAGATGGCTGGTGTGCCTTTCTGCGTTTTTCCAGTTTTGTAGTGAGCATGTTTTACTTTCATTATTATTTTAGTATAAGCAATTACAAAAACAATCGCCACAACCAAGAAGATTTCAGTCTCTCAGTAGTATTTCCCACTTTTACCAGCAGTGGATCATGACATTCTTTCCTTTGTTTTACAAATAACAAAGCTGTGCCCAGAAAGATTAAATGACTTGCTTGAGGCTACATAGCTAGTGGCAAAAGGCACAACTAGAACTAGAAGTCTTCTGGTTCAGTGCTTTTTCCACTAATCATTCTGCCTTACTGTTTCCGTTTGACCTTGTATTACTCTCCTAGGCCTGGAACAGGAAGCAGCTAATGTTCTTGCTAGTCAAGCAGGTTTCCAAGTCCAGTGCCACCCTGGAACAGACCCAAAAACCAGGCCCAAAATGCTCTTTTTTTCTATCAATTGACACAGCAGAGAATGACCTGGCCACCCACACCCACCTAGGTCCAATCACTCTAATGAGGAAGTCAGGAAAGCAGACTTGTTAACAAGCAGACAGGCCAACGCCCTGGGCAGACTCCTTTGGTGATAGCTGTTATCTACCACTGCTTCAAGTCGCACCAGCTGAAGTCTGGTGCCCACCCTGCTGCCCCCTGCCCCAATAAAAGGTGAGTCACATGGGAGTTGAGACTAGCTGTCCAAATGATACAATACCTAAAACGTGAATGACTCAGGCTTAGATAATGGGGCCTCTACCCTAGGCCCAGCCCAGTTCACTATTAACTAAAGCTACCTAATATGAGGAAAACGAGCACCAAGGCATTTGCTTTAGAAGGTTAGGACCCCATTCAGAAATTCAACAGCTGCTAGGATATCCTTACTACCAAGACATCTGTAGATCTTCTCCTTTATTTCTTATCATTTTTCCTTGCCTGGAAAACACCATGTCTCTGAGTTATTCTAAAGCAGGGTTGGCAGCCCGCGGGCCAAACCAGTTTTTATACAGTCCCAGAGCTAAAAAGGGGTTTTTATATTTTTAAAAGGTTGTAAAAGGAGAACAACAACGTTCAACAAAAATGATATATGGCCTGCAAAGCATATTAAAATAGTTCGATCTGGTCCTTTACAGAAAAGGTTTGCCAACCCCCATTCCAAAGCATTCTTTCAAGGCAAACCTTCTACCAGCCCAAACATCAATCACTCCCTTTTTCACATCACCAAAGAATCCCCCCAGATGAGTAGCAAAGTCAGAATAGGCAGCTGCTTAGTGACCTTTCAGAATGTCACTAATATACCACCCTCAAAGGATGCCACCCCCATTTCACTTTATAATCAAACATAGGAACCAAAACACAAAGTGTCAGGGCTTTGATGAGATCAAGGTTTATTTTTAACTTGAGACTAAAATCACCACAGGAAGGGTTCTCACATACACCCTTAACTGTCTATTCTGGCCCTGAAAGCCTAAAACCCTCAATTCTGTCTTACTACCAAACCAGATGCTGAAGAAATTCACAGGAGCAAGGGAGTATCCCACAGCCCTAAAGCATCAAGCTCCTTTGTGCTGCTGCCTATCACTAAAAGGGAGCCAGATCATGGGCAGAAATAGCAGAAACTCTTGGCATGGAAGCAAAGGCCACTCTTCAGGATGTACACCAGTAACCACAAGTCATTATCTATAGATAATCTAGAATATAGGCCTTTGTCATGAAAAAGACAAAAAAGCAAGTCAATATTTGGTAAAGTCACAAAAGGGAAGACACAAGTGTCTCTGATTCAAAAAAACACGTAGAAGGAAAAGGAAGAGCTACCCCTTTTCACTGTCTTGGTTTAAGACCCTTACCTTCCCCTTTTCTTCCCTACCTGAGTCGTCGGCGAGGGTCAGAGGGTGTCCCAGTCCGACGGGCAGTGCCATAATCGGACATCATGCCGTAATCCAGATCATCATAGCCCATGCTACGCTGGTCATCCTCTAGCCCGTAAGGCTCTGGGTGAAATCGATGCAGATCCACACTGCTCCCACCTACCCGAACCTGGGGCTGGGGCCCATACACATCCTGTCTACTAGGCGCCCGATAACCTTCCATGCTGGGCCTGTACCGCTCCTCAATGCGGGTCACGCGGGACAGACTGCCATAGTTGTCACTGCTACTTGGATAACCATCTTCATAGTGGCGGCTATATCCATCAGGAGGGTAGTGGAAGTTCCTGGGAAGGGTAGCAGTGCCTGCTTGGCCCACATAGGGACCAGGTCCCCCATTGCCATTCTTGCGGAAGTCACGCCCCAGAGTCTGGATATAGTTGTTAGAAACTGATGAGGCATCCACAGGCAGCCCATCTGGTCCCACAGGGACTGGCTGTACTGTCCGTGTTGTCACAGTCTTCACTACTTTCTTGACCTTCACGTAAGAAAGAGAAAAGAGTGAACCATATAAGCCTAAATTTTAGACCTCTCTAAGAAATGAAACAAACCCCTACTGCCAGCTCACTTTATATAGAAATGCCTTCCATTTTACCATCTACCCTTCTCTCCACCTTATAGGAAGTGCCCAGGCAGGAAATCTATGCCTATTAGGGAAGCTACTATAGACCTTGTAGACTTCTCCCTTCCCCATTCCATTCAATTTTCCCACCTCTCTTCTATCTTCCCTGTCCAGCCAGAGATCACTTTCTTTATGCCTTCACTACGGATCAATACTTTTCATCCACCCTAAGTGCTTAATCTCTCCCCCTCACCAATAAAGACCAGAGGAGGACCTCCTCTATTATCCCAGACCTTACACAAGACTTAGCTTACTGTGGTCTCTGTGCGCCGAGTAGTTCCATCATCAGAGGTCTCCACAGAGACAACAGACATGGCTCCCTCAGGGTCCTCCTCCGTGTAGGTCCCCACAATCTGCCCTGGCTCCTGCATCCTGGGAATGGTGCTATACACAAGGTGACTGTGATCCTGTACGGAAAAGCGGAAAAGGAAGGAATGACTATTAAGCCATATATATCAACAGTCCAACCCAATGAGAAGCAGTCACCCTAGAGACAGACTCCTCATGCATCTTCCATGGGCCCCAGGAGTTTTAGTGGGGTAGCTGTCCCCACCTTTTGAACTTGTACAAAAGAGCAGAAGATTTAAGTCCCCAGGTCTAGTCATTTAACAAATATGAACTGAGTTAACTATAGCCACTTCCACACCCAAGTGACAGAGACAGCAGATTTAACTTCCCAGTTCTGGTCGTCGACGTGAATATGAACTGTGTTAACTGTGGCTACATTTACATCTGAGTGATCCTTCAAAAAAGTTCACCAGTAAAGAACTTTTAAGATGAACCAGAAAATCACCCAAAAAAACCATCTTCTGACTAGCTCCGTTACTCTTTAGAAACTGCCTAAGGCTCAAGACCAGCCAGATTTCAGGTAGAAATAGAAGCATGCCCATTCCAGAAAAGGGATGCCGTAACTGAGGGATCAAATACAGGATCAATGGCCATTAAAACTCATTCCAAAATACAACTACGTGTATACATTTAAGCTCCACTATTTTATTTTCCTAAATGAATGAAGCTAATTAATGGGTGGGTCCTTACAATGTACCAGGCACTTTGCAAGGCACCAATATGCTCTTATAGGCTAGGGAAGTAGGAAGAGAAAAATGAAGAAACCCAGACCTTGAGCCAAAGACATTACCTGGGGTCCGTTGAGTTTCAGATCTGAAAATTTCTGTCGCTCAAGGTCAGCATCGCCCACAAACCGGCCGTTCTGAAACATAGCCCACAAGAAGACAATTCATTTTGTCGCCTTCCTTTGCTCTATCAAATACAAATGATCTTTTTTTCCAAACAGGAAAAGGGCTTTCAAAAAGATATTTGTGGCCTGGAGTCCTTCTGTCAAGTACTTATAAAAGAACCACATCACTCCTTAGTTCTAGCACTTTCCTCAAAAGTGGCACTGGGCCTGGAACTGGCAGACTGGGTCTCTGGAACATAAGAAGGTAAGCTCCATGAGGGCAGACTTCTTTTTGTATTTTTATTTTTTGGTCAGTTTTGTTCAATGATATATTTCCAGCACCTTGAATAATGCTTGGCACATAACAGGCACTCAAAAACTATTTACTGAGTAAATAGCAGAGTCAGGTAAGTCCTTAAAAATATAAGGAGAGTTAGAAAACCTAGGTTGGGGAGTTTCCAAAGCCTTCCTTATTGCTCCGTGCATCTTCGTGTTCTGCCACCACTGGAAACCCCCACATCCGCCAGCTTTTGAAAGAGAGATGTGAGAGACAGGAGTCTCCATTTCCAAGCAGGAAGAAAATGAGTACCCCAATTTTTCCCCTCAAGGAAAAACAGTTGTCTCAACATCATCATCACCAATTTTTAGAGCCATAGAACATAAGCTGCTCTGTTTTGAGCAGCAGGAAATAATCTAACAACATTATACTATGTAAAAATATACTTGACTGCTTCTCTTCCAATAGCAGCAAACAGTGAGATGCAGCCACCTTGGGAGACTTCCCCCACCCTACTCCCATTACATAGGGAGTGTAATGCTGCAGGGAGAGGAAGTTAAACATTACTTTCAGGAAGAAGGAAGGGTGTGGCTTCACTGCTGAACAGAAGTTAAAAATAAAAAAAAAGAGAGAAAAACCGAGTACTAAATCCTGGAATTCCCCACCACCTCCAAGCCTCACCAGTCCCACTCTCCCCTTTCAATATATATACCTCTCATTCCTAACCCTCTATTCTGGTTCCTATAAAAATCCTAGGAATGTTGCAAACATACTGCCTCGAAGTCCCCTAAATGGACTTTTGTCCTCTCACACAATATGCTCCTCAGCATGAGGGATCTTCTCTGTCTTAAAAAAATAAATAAGTAATCAATAGAAAGGACTATTGAAGCATAAGCACTGTCATTAGTTCCCACCGGAGATCTCTTAAGATGGAGTCTACCAGGCAAGGTCTACTCTACACACACACACACACACACACACACACACACAAAACCAACCTCAGACAGATTACATCACAGTGAAGTCAGACCAGAGAAACCATAGGAAACACAAGATACTTCTCGTTTCTAACACCAACTCCCCCAAGTCACTCACAGAATCAGCCAGCCCAGAGACCACTGGCTCCTGTGGTTATCTGGGTTAAATATCAGCACGATGCTCCTTCTCAAGCTCTAACCAACAGAATTACCAATGACCCCCTCCCTCCAAGACATGATTTGCAAAGCTAACAAAACAAGCATACAAGGACAATATGGAGCAGGAATACACAATTTATGGACACTGCCACACCTTCTGAGCAGACTGTTCCCTGAAGGAGACTGAACTGAAGCTGAAGAGTACAAGATGCCCAACCTTGCCAACCACTAAGCAGGCATTTATCTTCCTGAATGTTTGATACCAAGTTGGGGGGAAAACATCAGAGAAAACAGAAGGACCTTAAGTACAGCTCCAAACTACATAATCCACCACGACTAGAATTACATCCCAAACCAGAAACCCTACTTCGACAAAACAGGAAGTCGGATGGCTGCTTCTCGCCATACATCCATTCAACTCAGCAGAGCAGCAATATCCCTATTTCTTACATCAGTACTGGAAAGGTTCACCATGATACATGGGCACTGGGCAGCCCATCACCATGAGGCAAGTACTTTCCCAAGTAGTATTATAGCCTCTCTATGACCATGCCAAACTCCTACCTGCAGGTCTGATGGAGAGAGGGGTTACCTGATGCCGGCGGGTGAGGGTGCCGTTGGCCATGAGTGGGTTGGCATCTTGTGGTGAGACCCGGACGCGTTCCAGTTGCGCCGAGACGTGGCGCCGTTCCTCCTCCAGCGCCCGGGTCAGCTTCTCAAACTGGGCCTCTTGTTCCTTCACAGAGGCCAAGATGCTGGCGGTCGACTCCACCTCTGAGTCGTCCATGAAGGTAAGGGGCGGAGCCGCCGCAGGGCAGGGTAAAAAGGAAGGTGGTGGATCACAGAGGGAGGAGCAAGGAGGGAGAAGTCCCCCCTCACTTCACACTACCGAGAGAAGGTAAGGGAGAGGAGAGAAAAGGTCACAGGTCAGAGAAGACAGATGAATCATTAATCCCAGAGCCAAAGATGCCCTCTTGTGGTTTTACTGCAACACAGAAAGCCAGCCACCACCAAGCCTGGGAGCCCATCACCAGTGTCCACTCAAGCAGGATCCTTTGCCCACTACCCTTTAACACCTCACCAGAAATAACCATTGAATGGAAAGGTGCAACTAAATCCAAGTCTACGCTGTTGGCAGGAGAGGGAGAATATGGCTAAGGGCTGTAGTCATGACAGAAGATTAATATTAGATTATTTTTCCCTGGAAAAATTTGCTGGCATTAACTCAATGAAAGTTGTAACTCCACAGTACACACCAGCACTCACTGTCCTGCAGGGGCAAGCCATTTCTAGAATTAAGGGAGCAGTACAGACCTACAGATCTTACTTACATCCCCAAATCTGAACACTGAAATTGCCTCAGTGGTGGCAAAATTTACTAAGTGAATATGCAAAGTGAAAATGCTCATCGGAAATAGAAATAGTAAAATACTTCCTACCATCAAACGCAGGTAACAAAATGAAGGCCCTCATATTTAATACATTTATGAAGGAGTCTTTCTTTCAAGACCTTCTATAATACTGAAGGCAATCCGTGGGCCTTGGCTAAAGGAGACATGAGAGCAGTAAAACCACAAAAAATTCTTATGTAAAAAGGCTCCGCTTGCAGCAACCTTCACCTCTTTGGGGAAAGAGTAAAATGAACATTAGGCTCAAACTCTGAAATTGCCCCTCGAAGTAGTTCACATTCTAACCTCCAGACAGTCAATGGCTGGGAACTTCCTACATCCCTGTTATCCTGCAGAAAGCTCTAAATAAACCAACTATATTTTTACATCTTTACTTATTCCAACTCGGGGTAAATATCCAAGTATCTAGAGGATTTGTGTGCTATTTATACAATGTATGATTGTTGTATAAAAATGAAGAATTCCCCATACCCTACTGCATTACCTGCAAGTTGGCCAGTAAGTGGGGGGCACAGTAGTCACATCACTGGACTCCATAGGGTGTCTCGCTTACAAACTGGCTATAGGAGACTTTATGGCCAGTCCAACATACACCATGTCTAGAAGTTTTAAAATAAACTCTCTTCCCCTATTTCCCACCCTCTTCTCAACCCCCTAAAGAAAAAAGACACTTTAAAAATTTATTCTTAAGAAACATATTTCCATACACACCTGTTAAGAGAAGGTCGTAACTGATTGGTTTTAACACAGAGAACAGCCCAGTCTAGATTCAAAATATCATGGGAGAAGCATCCCAGCCACCACAGCAAGGAGGAAGCAGGAAGGAGAGAGCTGCAGAAATATTTGGAGGAAAAATGAGATTGAGAGGAAAATAAAATATACACAAAACATTAAAAAAAATAAGAGGAACAGGGCAGGTATTGGGAGAAAGACAATCTGGGAATGGAAGGGAGTCGTGTAAAATATGACTTGGAATTGCTTAATGTGACAAATGCCCTTTGGACTTTACTCTGTCTTCAGATACCTGGACCTTGGATGTAGTTTTTATTAAAACCTGTATTCTACTGTCATGGAATACTTCTGTACAGAACCAGGTGTAGGTTATACTATAGATAAAAGTTCACTTACCCCCTATTCCCAGCAATCAAACTGGGGGGAAAAATTTCTGTTGTTGAAATTCCCTTCCCCCTCCTTCCCACCTCTAAGGCAGAAACCTCAAAGCCCAGTCCTAGCATGTCCGCAAAGACACTGAGAAACCAACGCAGTAGTCGTAGTGAGGAAGACATGTGGGGACTAGCCTAGGCTGAGCCTTTTGCTTCAGTTCCCTTTCCCACGCTCCCCACGGCCCTACCAAACACAAACGCTTGGGCCTGTTTGCTTTAGAGTATATGCAGCATTCTGCAAGCAAGAACACCCAGAGGAACAGATAGACAGGTGTCCAATAAAATCCCTAATTAATCCTCCGCCACTAAGACTCCTTCCAGTGGATCCAGCACCAAAATCCAAGAATGTGGCAGCCCTTCTTTAAATTCCTCCGACCCTGGCTCCGGGCTCCCACAGTCACTTATCAACTCCTGTTCTTCCTTCCGGTCTGTTGCTGAGTTTTCGTATTCCCACCGTACACCCCAACAGGCCACTCAAACATCTTAATAAGCAACCTCATTAAAAAAAAAAAAAAATGCTGCTCCCTCCTCATCTCTATTGCTTCATTTTAAGCACTGTCCTTATCCGCTATGAACGTTGACCTATGATCCTTCCACACCAATAGGACTCTTTAAGCTCAAGAGAGATTCTTCCAGTTCTAGATTTCAACAGCGCCTGAACTGCAGTTACCACTCTGGCAGCCTCCGCCCTGTAATCTTCTTTGCTAATAAAAGCCCAAACTACCACTATTATGGGGCATACAGTGACAACACTCCCTGCTGCAGAGAAACTGTTTGTCATCCTGCCGTAAACAGCTACTTTCTACCCCTACAACTTTAATTCAATAAAGGGAGTTAAGGAAGGTTAGTAGTTAAACTACCCAGGGCTCTAGATACGCAGGATCTTTTCCCACCCTTCATGGCTTTAAAGGCTGACCACCAGGCTCTATTTTGGAGAAGAGGACAGCACAGTTAAGTAGAAAGAGAGGATCAGATTCCTAGGCCTAATAGGATCAGGAGATTTTCTGCCTGAAAGAGGGCAGAAGCAGAGGCTGTGTAGGATAGGATGCAGAAGACTAGTCCCAGTCCTAGCTCTGTCACTAGCCAACAATGGCAGAAAGTCACTGCCATGTTCTCATCTGAGCAGTGCCAGCATCACCAGCCCAGTTTAACTGAGAGTTACTAAGAGGATCAGGTGAGATAATGTATGTCATACAAATGTGAGGTATTAAGTTGTTTCAAGAGTTAGTTTCTATCTCCCAATTATATTACTTAATGGCAATGCCTCAGCCCAAAACTATTTTGTGAACTAGTAGGTGAGACTAACCGGATCAAAAGTATAACTGGGTTCTAAGGAGTGGATGAGCTGGCTCCCCTACTCCAACTCTATTTACCAGGAAGTCCCACCCAGACCAGTGTTTCTGGGACACAGAGTGCAGCATTACACATCTGCTATAATAAGTTCTTGACCCCTTATTTGAGGCCTTAGCAGTTTATGACCACAGAGAAAGGGAAGGTGAAAAGAACTAGCAATTACTGAGAGTTTTACATTTATTATCATAGTAATACAACCCTAAGGAAGGAAGTTTTACTGCAAATGAGAAAATAGGCTCTGGGTGAAGAAATTACCCAAGGTTTCGGTTAATAGCAAATTCTGAACTTAAAGTCAGATCTATTCCATTCCAAAGAATGTGTTCTCTTTCTACTACATGCTGTCAAGTCCAGAAAGTACCAGCCCAGTATAAGATGGACAGTCCAGCCCTTCTCCTCCACAGTCCTTGCACTTTCTGCCCAAACATCACAGGAAAAAAGCGGGGGGGGGGGGGGGACTTCCATTTTTCCTTACGTTAAAGGGTTATTCGTAATGTCTACATATAAGACATAAGTGGGAGAATGGAAACAAATGGGAGGAAAAGACGGAAGTGGGGGAAGAGAATGAAGCCGCTGGCGAGCTACAGTACACTGCCTCTTCACAACTCAGACTTTAGGAGTCTTCATCCATGCCATACGCATAAAAATTATGCTTTAAACCAGAATCTGCAAACCATTAATGGACTTTGGCAATTAAAGTCACAGGAGTCCAGGCCAACACCTTTCTTAAAAGATTTTCAAATGAATTACACTGACTCTCACTACAAAAAGACCATCACAGAATTCTCAAAGTGAGGAGAGAAAGGCCACGCATAAAGTGAGCCCTGACATTCCCCTAAGACTAGACTTTCCCCTAAGACTATAACTGGTTTTACTTGTAACAAGCCATAGGTCCTATAGACCTATGAGTCTACAGCCAGGCTCCAACATTCAGGCGATGACAATGGTAAGAATTCAGTCTCTTCTGTAAGAAACCCAAACCAAAAGTTAAATTGGGTCAAATACCCAGAAGGACCAGAAAGACGATGCCAACCAGGTGGCTGGGTAGAAAACATCACCAATAACACAGTCCCTGGAATGGCCTATTCTACTGTAACCTGGCCATAGGAATGTAATTTGGAAATAGGATTCTTACAAGTTATACAGGCTTTAGAATCAGACTAGGTTCAAATCCCAGCTCCACTGCTTCTTAGCTATAGAACTTTGGTCAAAATACCACTTAATCTCTAAACCTCAGGTTCCTTTTCTGTAAAATGGGGGAAATAAAATACACCTAACGGTAGTTGTGAGAAGTACATGAGACAATACATATAAAGTGCTTAGAAAAATATCTTGACACACAGCAAGCTATTAATATGGTTACTGATACAAACACTACCACAAATAGCTAACACAAGGGACTAGAGCTTGGTGGTGTTAATGGGACTTTTGAATAAACCACACATGTCTCCACATGCTCCCCTCCCTGCTTTACAAGTAGCCCAATAAACTACAGGAATTCTTGACACTCTCAAAGGGAAAAACAAAATAAAATTCCAGACTAGGGGTCAAAAGACCTGGGGTTCAAGTCCTGGCTCTGCCCAAAAATAGCTGTGAGAACTAGCTTGCAGGGGAAGTTATAACCCCTATAAGCTTCACTTTTATTACGTGTTAGGGTTTAGCTTTAATGGCTAATATATGTAAAACTATAGGCTGGGTGATTGAACGTCTCTCCTACATCCATGCTATTCTGATAAGTGTATCCAAAGACATGACCAGAATTAGGCAAGCTAGCCCTTGTGGAAAGAGGAAAAAGTATTTGTCCTCAGATGGAGAACTCTAAAACCCCACAAAATAGTCTTTGGGTTTCTTAAAGAAATTTTATCTTCTGCAGCCAATCCCAAAGCCAGCTCTCCTCCTTCCTTTTTATTATTAAATCAAAACCAATGTCACAAAGTGATGCCTTCCCTCCAAAAGCAAGGATAAGCAAAACTCCTCTTCTGCATCATCCTAGGGATTTCACATGGCTACTTTAAAAAGCACACTGAGGGGCGCCTGGGTGGCACAGCGGTTAAGCGTCTGCTTTCGGCTCAGGGCGTGATCCCGGCGTTATGGGATCGAGCCCCACGTCAGGCTCCTCTGCTATGAGCCTGCTTTTCCTCTCCCACTCCCCCTGCTTGTGTTCCCTCTCTCACTGGCTGTCTCTATCTCTGTCAAATAAATAAATAAAATCTTAAAAAATAAAAAAAAAAAATAAAAATAATAAAAATAAAAAGCACACTGAGCCTCGCACTGAAGAATACCAATCAATAAAATACAGCACCTGTAACACCACAGAGCTGTACCACGTAACGCTCAAGCCAACAAAGGTAGGTCTTCTAGATCCCTAAAAGGCATCTGTTTGCCTAAAATGGCATGTGCTCCAAAATTCAAAGCAATTATTCCTGTTCAACCATACACACAACTAACAGAAAATTGCCATTTTATTTTTAAATCAAAGGAATGTATTTTGTCAATAGTTTTCTCTGGCTTCTTATCACCAAGAGTGCTTGTACCAGAGTCCAAGGTCTAAGCGCCCCACCTACCACCTGAGGTTCCACCATCCCAAGCTCAGTGAGAACAATTCCAGTATTCCCTCCGTTTGTTAGGAAGACCTAACTCCCACACTAAGCCCCAGTCCCTGGACGTGATCCGTACTGAGACCTAAGTACTCTGCTCACTTCGGGATCTCAACCGACCACTTCTCAGAGTTACAACTGATATTCCTGAAATGGCCTTCTCTTCGGTGTTAGCAGTTTCTGAGCGTCCCTGTGGATTTGCCTGATGCAAGGCCCAGCTTCTCCACTTAAGAGCACCCAAAAGGCAGACTGGGGACTTTCATTTTCACAGCGAAAGACTAGATCTCAATGTGTCCACCATGAACCTCTCTGATGAATTAAGGGAGTCTTTGACAAATCACTGTCCTCTTAGGAAAGAGTGATACTTCTGATTGGAGTTTCAGAGAAAAGAAGGAAAATAAATATATGAACGTTTTCCTTTTTTTAAAAAAAACTACTTGTTAAAAGGAGGTTAAGCTGGCAATCTCCAGAGATCAACAAGACACCTTAAACTCACTTCAGTCTTCTTATCCTGACCCAAAGTTATAATCAGAATTTAGTTTTTTACTGTGACTTTAAAAGAAAAAAAACAAAACAAAACAAAACTCCATCATCTTGACCCTAAATTCAGAAACCAGATGGAACATTCTCCTTGTTCTCTTTTCCCCTACCGAGTATTCTGGGAACCCCCCAAACCATAAACATACTAAATGGCTGAATGCTGGACTGGCTTTGAAGCAAAGGAAGGGTGTGGCTCTCAGCTAGTGAGGGGCCCAGGACTGAAAGGGTATGGAAAGAAACAAAACCTGCTTCTCTCTGGGGCACGTATGACACACACACAGGACTGGTCTAACAAGTCCTTCTGATCTCTCAGGCCAGGCCGCCTCCTTCTCCACCCCCATTACCCACGTGCCTCTCCAAGGCCCTCCACTGGGACAGACAGCGCTGAATTTTCTCTCAATCCTGAAAGTCTGAGATACATGAGTTACTTACCTGGATCCCTGACGCAACCCTGCCAAAGGAGCCTCACCTAGCCTTATAAGGAGAAAGCAGAGCTTTAGGGAGAGGCCGATAAGGAAACAAAGATAAGAGGGAGGGGCAAAAAGAAGGAGGTGTCAGACTGGAGGAAAGGGAGAGGCCAAATGCCTTTCTCCTTCCTACAGGAGAAGGGAGAAAAAGAGGGAGGTCAAGTACACAATGGGAAATGAGAAAAAGTCTAATCAAACTGGGAAGGTATTGTGTAACTCCTGTGTCATAAAGAGAAATCCTAAAATTAACTAGGATACCTTATACCCGTCCTTACCCTAGGCTAGAAAAAAAAATTTCATGGAAAAAAAGCTTAACCTTAGGGTTTTCTAGAGGTCACCCAACTGTTTGAGCTCACATTCCTTTTTTAAAGAGGCAGCTTCTCACCAAACCCCCTTACTTTCTATCTATGGCATTTTCAACATTTCCTTGCTCATCCTTTGTTTTCATTTTTTAAGATTGATTATTTATTTATTTATTTGTCAGAGAGAGAGAGAGAGAAAGAGAACACAAGCAGGGGAAGGGGCAGAAGGAGAGCGAGAAGCAGACTCCCTGCTGAGCAAGAAGCCCAATGCGGGACTTGATCCCGCAACCTGGGATCATGACCCGAGCCAAAGGCAGACGCTTAACTGACTGAGCCACCCAGGCGTCCCTCTTGCCCATCCTTTGACAGTGACTTGGGAAAGCTGAAAGCAAGTAACTGAGTCACATTTACAGTCCTGCTTCCTCAAAGCACTGGAAAGAGCAGTAAGACACCCCGCCATCAGGTTTAGAATATACACCCCTTTTGAGACAAACAACAAAGAGTCTATGAGGAAATCAGAGAAGTGTGAAGGTCCTGTGTCAGCTATAGGACAGAGTGCTGAAGGAAACGTTTTTCCCTATCTAAAAGAAAGAAGAAAATCTGACTTTATAGGGGAAGAAAAGTTGTAAGTTATTGATTAGTGATCTCCCCAAGTTATCACACATAATCCTCTCAGCAACCTCTGGGATGACACTGGCCCCTTTTTATAAATGAGTAAACTGTATGTCAGAAGACCTCAGTATCCTGCCCAAAGTCACAGAGCCAGTGAGTGGTGGAAACGCATCTGTTCTGCTCCAAGTTCATGTTCCTTCTTCCTGATAGAGTACAGGGGGTATGAACTTTCTACTCATCTTGTGGTTAAAAGTCATTCTAATTCCAATAGAGAAGCTGACCAAGAGTAAACTTTTGAGGGGGGCGGATGGTGTGGAAGCAGATAAACTTTTGGGTCTTACCTACACTTTATTTTTTTAAAAAAATTTTAAAAGATTTATTATTTGAGAGAGAGAGAAAATGTGCACGTGAGCTTGGGGAGGGGCAGAGGGAAAGGCAGAGAATCTGAAGCAGACACTGTGTGCTGAGGTGTGCTGAGCTCGGAGCCTGACACGGCTCGATCTGACTGACCCTGAGATAATGACCTGAGCTGAAATCAAAAGTGGAGTGCTTAACTGACTGAGCCACCCAGGCATCCCTGGCTCTTATCTTCATTTTAATGAGCAAGAACTTACCCGATTCTGAGGAAGAATAGCTTGCAATCTACCTCAGATTTCCCATTTTATAAAGGAATAAGAATTCAGGGAAAGGTGCTAGGGGCAAAAGTAATACAACTTTTTACATAATCACCTATCCTTCCACTGGAGGGCCTGCTCTAGAAATCTGGCTACATGCCACATTCTCAAACCATCCCTACCTCAAGAAAGAAAACCTGATCACAAATATCCCTACTCTCATTTTTAAAGTGGCATCTCACTAAACCAAAAGCAGAAATCAGAGTTGGGTAGGAAACAGAAGGAACTAGAAGCGGGGAAGATTGTGCTGGCCAGCATCAGAACAGAGGGGAGGGATTGTTCTAGCGGTATGTTAGCAATCTGCCTCTGGGGCAGCTGTCCTCCTGGGCAATCAAAGGCCGGTTTGTGTGTGTGCTCAGGGACTAGCCAGCTTGGCAAGAAGTTGAGGACTCAGCCACCCAATCCACAAAGTTAGAAGAGATGCCTGTTTCACAGCTGGAATGGACGGCAGGGAAAACACAAAACAAGGGGGGAAAGGAAGGAGGAGGGGCACAGAGAGTGCTACAGGTGCTATTTCAGTGGGGGTGGGGGGTAGAAGAATCCCAGGAAACTACCAACCATTCCCTAGTTATGTGCAAACAATGAACTGCCAATACCTCCCAATACTGAATCAAAGAATGGGTAGATTTCTCTAGCTCTGTGTGTAGTAGGGTGCCAGCTGGAAGGGTGAAAAGTAAAATGCTGGGCCCCAGCATCGCCTGTTTCTCTCTGTCCCTTTCAGACCCAACAAAGTATCTGCAATACAGAGTGAATAAACATTATATAAACAAACATCTATCTCTTTCTAGAATTCCTTTCTTAATTAAATCCTAGAGATCTATAAATAACAGTAACACACATAAAACTCAGTGAAATTCCCCAGTGCTAGGAGATGGAGGCCATTTATATAACTCAAGTGCTGAGACGCAAAAGGCCAGTCAGAATTCACACTCCCTAAACCCTCGGAGTAGCTAGATGCTCGGAGACCCATTAGACACACAAAGGCTGCTCTCTTCTCAGTAGAGCCCTGGAGCAGAGCTGCTCTCCAGGGACAAAGAGATTTCACAGGAGAACCACAAAGACATGGCCCCTCTCCGTTCCCCCACTCCCAGCTTTCTCACTTCCTGTCACAGTAGCACCAGACCACAGTCTCCCAGAAACAAACAAATACAAAGTGCTGGATTCTGGGCTGCAGGCCAACCGCATTCCAGGGCATCCTGTCTACCAATCACCAGCCAGAGCTCCCACTTTGCCCTGCTCAGTTCCTTATCATGTTCGGGAAAACAACCCTCCTCCCTGCCCCAAGCCAACACTACATAGGACAAAGCTAAGGCCTTTGAGAATCTCAGAAAGACACTGTGTGTGGATCTAAGGGTTTCAAGGGGGTGAGGGGATTTTTAAGATTCCTACTTGGCAAGTTTCTTCAATTTGGAAGCACGGCTTTGGGGATTTTAAAGCTGCTGCTGCTGTGATATTCAGTTCCAATACATGTGATACATCCCAAAGAAAACTTCACGATGGCAGTCTGATTGCCACTCTGGATTCAGTCAACGGAACATTCCCACCTGGAGAATGACTTTAAAACACATCCTCTGTCACCCATTTCCACTGTTTCCAGTCTTTCAAACCCTTTTCCCCACAAGCATAAAGTTGATTCTTAGAGGCCCCACAGAGAACAAACAAAGGCAGCAGGCTCCACCCTACAAAGAGGCAGGATAAGCACCAGCAGGTGCTGGGAGCAAAGTTCTCTACCTCCTTAGGGAAGGAGGGGAGGACTAGAATTGCACAGTAGTCCTGGCAGCAAAGAGGTCAAGACAGCAACCTCAGCCTTTCCTGCTCACTACTCCCCCTGGAGTGGGTCAGGGACTATAGATTTGGAACCTCTTCTGGGGGCGGGGGGAGGGGAGGGAAGCCTTCCTTTCTAATAAGGGTCCTCAGCTACTTCCAAGAATGGGAAAAATGATGCATTCTTCTGTTATCTTGTACAAGCCCACTGGACGTTGGCCCTAAACCCCAGAAGCAAAGATTCAGATAGAAGTCAAGCTAATCTATTAACCAGAGATTCTTGAAATCCAAAGGAACACCCTTTGCCCACAGGGCTCAATTCCCTCCGCGTGAAGCACAGCTCAGGCTCAGCACAGTTCTCCAACCAGGGTACTAGTAATACGCTATCATTTCTCATTGCTTCTTCTCCTTTTCTTTCCCCTAAAAACTCCTTCCCCCTTCTTGGATCTGCTAGAAGTAGTCTGGGCTGAACCGTCATCTAGATAGTATATGATGCAAAAGAAGCCTAAGTCTGAAACAGCACAACTTAGAAGGAATTAACTCATATCTGGATCTGGCATAACCAGGTAGAAGGAGGTGGGGCAGGAATATACACAACAGTCAGCCATTCTAGGGCTGGGTAGAAAAATGGGTATTTAGCAACACTAGGCTTTAGAACAGAACTTCAACAGCAGAGCCTAGCCACTGCAAACTATCACTGAAGCACACACACAAAAGTTTAAGATCCCTTACCTAGCACTGAATCAGACTAACTCCCTTTTTCTCTCAAAAGTAACTGAGGGGCGCCTGGGTGGCTCAGTCAGATAAGGGTCTGTCTGACTCTTGATTTCAGCTCAGGTCATGATCTCAGGGTCAAGATGCGTGTCAGGCTCTGTGCACAGCATGAGTCTGCTTGAGGTCCTCTTCCTCTGCCACTCCCCGTGCACACACCCACGCGCGCTAAGTAAAATAAATCTTTTTTTTTTTAAAGAATAACTGAAAAAGTAGTTCCATTTGTTAGTATTTTTTTTTCTTAAAGATTTTATTTATTTGAGAGAGAGAGAGGATGAGTGGGAGGGGCAGAAAGAGAGAGAATCTCAGGCAGACTCTGCCCGGACTGCAGAGCCTGACTCGGGGCTTGATCTCAAGACTCTGAGATCATGACCTGAGTGGAAACCAAGAGTGGAACGCTTAACCAACTGAGCCACCTAGGCGCCCCCAATTGTTACTATTCTTTTCCCATTCTCCCTCATCATAGCCCAGGTCAAATAAATCAGTCAATTAAGCAGTATCATGTGAGACAGCTATACAAAAGGAGACCAAAAAATCTAGTAGGAGTGTTTTCAGAGATACTTTAAAAAAAAAAAAAAAGAGGGCTGTGAAAGACTCGCCCCAGAGGACTGGCCACACCCATATCAATGCTGCCACTCCAAAAGGATGCTTGGCAGGTTCTCTGCCTCAAATTGAGCAGGTGAGACAGAAAAGCTGTGCTGACTCAGAAATACAGTCACCCCAGGGTGTGAGGGAAGGAAGGAGAACAGTATAGCCAACCGATTACAATTTAGCATGACTTCACCAAAGATCCTGGTTCTAATTGTATCTCTGGCCGTTTGCAGACATATTTAGAAAACCCAACCAAAGGAGTAATGAATGGGTAAGGAGAAAGTCAACGGAGGGGCCCAAGACTTATGCTGAATACTCAGTGGTTGGAAGGGCATGAATTTGTTTTGCTATCTAACTTCCCACATACCCCTCTTTCCAAATCAGGCCCAAAGCTGAAAGAATTGAGGGGGGTGGGGAGGCAGAGAAAAGAATGTGACTGAAGAAGGTTTAGCTACATTCCAACTAGCCAGCATCCCACATGGTATTAAGAGTGCCTGAGAGTCCAATCCCACTACATGGGAGTTGCTGGGGCTCTGCTAACATACATCCAATTCCTCCAATCCTCCATCCCCCCACCCTCAAACACTCTGAAAAGCAGCGTAATTGAGATAGCTTGATGAAGGCACCAGCTGTTTCCACCACGCTCCCTCCCCCCAACCCCAGAGACCACAGTTCAAACTCACATCAAACACTTAATACAATTGACTGGCCAGTAGGAAGGAGAAGCCTGGACTAAAATAGCAGGAAGAGTGCCAACTGGCCCCACTCAGAAAGAATGTTTTCTTGGCTCAATTTAAAAATAAGAAACCTTTGTCACCCACTCCCTTCTGCCCAATTATGTTCTCTTTTCCGCAACCTACCCCTCAGTGTCAAATGGATTTGAGTTTCTTCCCTACAGCTCCTTGATCTATTTTCAAATGTCAGGGAATACAGGGGAGGTATAAGGTTAAATGTAAAGTAATGTCTGGGAGACTGGGAGGCTCCCTGGACTGCAACAGCCAAACCGAGCACAGGGCTCTCACACAAGAGACCACACAGCACCCGTCTCCATGTTTCAAATGAGGAAAGAAGGGAATAAACATGATATTTTCACACTTGAACAATGATGGTAACCTGATTTCCCAAGGCACAGGTAGCCAGTGAAAAGTATTAACATGATCAGCCCCTCCCCCACTCACATTAGAAGTTGGCCAGAGCTAGCCAAGGAGGAAGGGAAGGAAGCCAGCACTTCCTTTTCAGACAGGAAGTAACATTGGCCCTTCCTGTCCGAGTTTTAAACAAACTGTCCAGCTGAGTTTCAATGAGAACATCCTCTCCTGAATGTGTTCCACAATTTCAAAATGGAGAGGGGAAGTGGAGATATGGTCTAAAAGTTTCCCTCCCTCACAACAGGCCAGTCCTCCATACCATGCTAACTAAGTACTGGCATAACCCCCAAGTCAGGCAGTGACATCTGTAATTACTAAACAATACAGCATACAGAGGTAGAAAACTTCAAATCAGTCACCTTCTCACCATGTCCACTACCATGAACTATTCTTTTCTACTTCTCATATTAATTTAAATAACCACCCAACTGAGAAATCACATAGATATGTAGCTTAATTCAAATATTCAGGTTTTATGGTTCTCAAACCTAAGTGATCTGAATCACCTGGGAAGCTTTTTAAGAAAATACAATCTCTCGGGGCGCCTGGGTGGCGCAGTCGTTGGGCGTCTGCCTTCGGCTCAGGGCGTGATCCCGGCGTTCTGGGATTGAGCCCCACATCAGGCTCCTCCGCTATGAGCCTGCTTCTTCCTCTCCCACTCCCCCTGCTTGTGTTCCCTCTCTCGCTGGCTGTCTCTCTCTGTGTCAAATAAATAAATAAAATCTTTAAAAAAAAAAAAAAAAAAAAAAAAAAATCTCTGGAGCACCTGGCTAGCTCCGTCAGAGAAGCATGTGACTGTTGATCTCAGGGTCATGAGTTCGAGCTCCATGTTTGGTGCAGAGATTACTTAAATAAATAAATAAACTTCAAAAGAATAAAAAAATTAAAAATACAATCTCCCAAATCTACTTCCTCATCCCCCATACCTCAATTTCTAGAGGGAATGCCTGGGAATTCATGCTTTTAAAAAGCTCTCAAAATGATAGTCAGCTGTTGGGAACCACCGTACTAGCCTATCCCGGGCAATCCTCTGACCACCACACTCCTCTAGCAAGAAGGGCACTTGTTATTAAATACTGTATTGGGCCTATTATTGTCCACCAAACAGCTCAGATCATTATTCCAGGTGAGATTAGAGGCTGTTGGAAAGCATGGGTTTAAATACAAGGATGGCTGGAATGACACAGTCCTAAATCCTATACTCTAGACTCAGAACCTAGAAAAGAATTATCTCATTTTTTTGGAATCCTGAGCTGTACACTGGAGAACATCCCTATTTACACTGCAGACTGGACAGCCCTGATTATTTTTAAAACAACTTAGTTCAACTGTCCTCCAAGAAACAAAGAGTTGTGCCAACATTTTCAAAGACTGGTTCTATATCCCATCCCAAAAGAAGTCCAAAGTTCCAAATCTAGAATTCACAACCCTAGATAATTCTAGTCCAGTTGAAAATACTGACTCAAGGGTTACCTCTGACACTCATTCAAGCAAAAGTCACTTTAACTTCTGGTTTGAGTAAGAGCAAGCGAGTAGCAAAATGTTTTTAGAAGAACCATAAAGAGAGTATTTCCACAGGAAACATGCATCACTAAAGATTTAGGAAAGAAGAATGCCATTCAAAAACATACTTCCAAGACAACTACAAACACAGGGCACCTGGGTGGCTCAGCTGGTTGAGCATCCAACTCTTGGTTTCAGCTAAGGTCATGATTTCAGGGTTGTGGGATCGAGCCCTGCATGGGGCTCTGCACTCAGTGGGGAGTCTGCTTGAGATTCTCTCTCCCTCTGCCCCTCCCCATTCATGTGTTTGCACGCTCTCTCTTTCTCTAAAATAAATAAGTATTTTTTAAAAAGACAACTGCAAGCATCTATGAATGCTGAAGTAATACGCATCACGCAGTTATTTAAAGCAACTTCAAAATTAGGGGATTCTGTGATTGCCTAGTGTATTTCCTATGCAAGATGACACAGTTACTTGACCAAAGCAGAAGAGGATGGTAAGGAAATAAATGTTTCCTGATTGAGGTCATCTTCCAAGGATGATATTAAGTAACAAGATGACAACTAGATAGGTATAATTAAAGAAAAGGACAGAGGGTAACCAGGTCAAGTTGCAGGGCTAAACTCCAAACAGTGAGAGAAAGGAGGACAGAGAGATTCTTTCACTAAAGGACAAGACTAGCTAAACCAGATTATCTTGAGAGGGAAAGTAAGAATGGGTGATTCAAGACACAAGTACTCTGAAAATCAAATATCCTTTTACTTTCCCATATGTGGCTGCCATAGAACATCAATCACTAAATAGTTGGTGCTTATTCCTCCATCCCACCAAAGTCAACCAGGCCAAGTGGTTCAGTATATGCTTTAATAACCCTTAATGCTTAAACACACATATGGAAAGGGAAAACAGTGCAAAACAGAAATAGGACTATGGTGACCTATAATGTGGTCCCTGAAGCCATTAAATACCAAAGATTACAACTTTGGGGAAGCAGGAGCTTTTTGGTCAAATGAACAAAAAGAAAAGCAACAGATAAGTGGGGCATATGTAGTCATAAACCAAAGCAACAAATGTACTCAAAAGGAAACTACACCAGATCTGTCAGTTCTCCTGTTCATAGAAAATTGACAATGTAGGTAAGAAAGTAGAGAAATATATTTCTCTAGGGAAGAAATGTTTTATCTCACTTCCCAAACACATATAAGCTTATTGTAAATAGTTGCCCTGCTATTGTATTCTCCAAGACAAGGGTCATCAACCTATGCAAAATCTGCTACTCTGCAAATTACCTGTTGACTATACTCACACGGAACTTCTGCAATGGGACAAAGATGGACGCTGGGTCAGGTATGGCCTCAACTCTATTTACAGAGAACACACAAAAATTCGTTACCATCCGTTGTCTCTGGGGTCTTAAGTGAGGAGGAAACACTTTTTTGCATTGTACAGTGAATGAGAAGGTCCTAAATTATCCCCTCTTCCCCCCAACACGTATCTATTGAAACTCTCTGAGTAGGTCTACTTCTCCCCCATATCTCTTGCTCACTGGTAACAAGCAGCCTCAGGACTTGCACTTTCTACTCTTATCTACATGACTTCACCCTAATATCTTTTAAGGTCTCTCTCAAACATACCTTATTAGGTGAGGCCTTCCCCAACCACTCCTTATATTTAAAAACTTCACTCCTACCCTTGCACTTCTTATTCACCACTCTACATATTCTGCTTTATTTTTTTCTCAGTTGTATCACCACACTCTGGCATACTATACATTTACTTATTATCTATCTCTTCCAACTGGACTATAAACTCTGTGAGGTCTATTTGGTGTACTGTTATATTCTAGTGCATAGCATACCACAGGCTCTCAAATTTTTTATTTTTTTTTAAGATTTATTTATTTGTCAGAGAGAGAGAGAGGACAAGCAGGGGGAGCATCCGGCAGAGGGAGAAGCAGGCTCCCCCTAATTTTTTTTAAATGAATGAAGATGTTTCACTTTTCCACTGAAAACAGAAAGTTAAATTTTAGAAAAATAAATCAACTTTGTTCATTTTTCTTTCTATACTTTTGAGCACGAAGGTTTATTCACTACATCTTGTTAGGAGATTTAAAAGATAACTCTTGTATTGTTTGTTTTTTTTTTTTTTAAAGATTTTATTTATTTATTAGACAGAGATAGAGACAGCCAACGAGAGAGGGAACACAAGCAGGGGGAGTGGGAGAGGAAGAAGCAGGCTCCTAGCGGAGGAGCCTGACGTGGGGCTCGATCCCAGAACGCCGGGATCACGCCCTGAGCCGAAGGCAGACGCTCAACTGCTGTGCCACCCAGGCGCCCCAACTCTTGTATTGTTACAACTAAATATTTGGAGTAAAGAAATCCTGCCCCTCTCCTGCCAAAAAAAAAAAGTTTCTTGCAATGAAGTTCTATACCAAAAGTGACATATACACGTGCAAAACAATTCAAAACAATTCAGTCTTTAATTCTTTTTAAGATGTTTTATTTTTAAGTAATCTCCACACCCATCATGGGGCTCAAACCTACAACCCTGAGATCAAGAGTCGTGTGCTCCACCAACTGAGCCAGGCAGGTGCCCCAACAATTCACTCTTTCAATTAATATGCTGGGCTATATATTGTCTTCTGAGTCTTAATAATGGTTGAGAAACAGATATTTCCACATGTATATAAGAGCCCATGTAAGGTAGTAAAAGGATGGGACAAAGAATGCTGTCATGTTTTCTTAAAATAGCCTAAGAAGGCAATTTTTAAAAATAAAAATAGGAAAGAGTAAAAAGATTCTTGCTTACTGTTGGGAGCCTTCTTTCGAATATCTGTGATAATACTTAATTTTAGAAATGCACTTAATAACATCTTTGATTTCCATTTAATGTAACTTTCTATACTTTTTTTTTTTTTCTAATTGTGATCTTAGGCCCATCAGCTGGGGTCTCTTGTAGCCTGACCTGCACATTTGGCTGACCTTCAGCAGGGTACACATTCAAACAACCAATTCTGCCCTGGTTGACAAAGTACTCACTGGAGAGGAGAACAGCAGAGAGGTTACAGAACTTTCCCCATTCCAACACAGAAAGAGCAGAAACAAATCAGATTGGCACTAATTTCTCCTTTAAAACAGGCTACCCTATTTTAAAAGTGTGCTGAATATACACCAGCTACTTTGTTTCAATGAGATTCACTCCACTTGCAAAGAAATGGAAACTGTAGGTGCTTTGGTAAAAGTATTGAAAAGTTGACCCAGTTTCTATAACAATGTCTTATGTCCTCAACCATCAGAATATATTTTGGTTTCTTAAAATACAAGCTCCCTAAAACAAAAATCTTTTCACGCCACAAAGCAATCTCTCAATGTGCTACTGCATTCCAACAGAAAACAACACAGGAAGCACACACATAAAACTGGTAATTTACTCTTGGAAAAGTACATTTTTTTAGCTCCACTGTCAAGTGACCCAAAATGGGTAATTCATTAGTAAATGTGGATGAGATTTGAAAATCAAAAAGATAAAAACTAATCTGAATTACTAGAAGAGATCTTCTTGAATCACAATTTATCTTAATCTAGATCTAACTGAAATAAACCAGAAGCAGTATCCTAATACTTGTACCTTTAGCATATAAGTACAATTTATTCTATGGTAAGAATCAGAAACTTCTTCCACAGGGGCGCCTGGGTGGCTCAGTCATTAAGCGTCTGCCTTCGGCTCCGGGGGTTATCCCAAAGTCCTGGGATCGAGCCCCACATCAGGCTCCTCCGTTGGGAGCCTGCTTCTTCCTCTCCCACTCCGCCTGCTTGTGTTCCTTCTCTCGCTGGCTGTGTCTCTCTCTGTCAAATAAATAAAAAGAAAGAAAAGAAAAGAAAAGAAAAGAAAAGAAAAGAAAAGAAAAGAAAAGAAAAGAAAAGAAAAGAAAAGGAAGGAAGAAACTTCTTCCATATTAAGTGTTAGCAAGGCAAAGCAATGCCCATGAAGACAACCAATCTCAGGAGAAAAGATAGGGGACACCAGAGATCAGGAAAGAAAACAAAAGGGAGAAAATGTAGAAGAATCAGCAAACGGAAATGTGGATTAAAAAAATGGAGGGGCGCCTGGGTGGCTCAGTTGTTAAGCGTCTGCCTTCGGCTCAGGGCGTGATCCCGGCATTCTGGGATGAGCCCCACATCAGGCTCCTCCGCTGGGAGCCTGCTTCTTCCTCTCCCACTCCCCCTGCTTGTGTTCCCTCTCTCGCTGGCTGTCTCTACCTCTGTCGAATAAAAAAATAAAATCTTTTAAAAAAAAATGTAAAGAGTTGGGTGGGGAAGCTATGGAGTGCCAGCAGAAATTAGTTTAAATACCATTCAGAACACCGGTTTCATGGGTTAGTTAGTAGGACGAGAAGGAAAACCTTCAGCTAGAAGAAACCTAGAAGTTTCCAGGCAAGGCTGCATGTAACACATATATATTTCCCACAGGCCACAGTTTGCCTTTTCTACATACAAGAGCAGACCTCTTTCTTAGAAGCACACTTCTCATGGGAAGCATTGATGAACTCAAAATTTCTACACACCCCAGTTTTACAAATCCAGAAATAAGGGTTAAAAATAGAGAATGATGTTCCCTGAACATAAAAGAGGGAAGTTTATTTCAAGAAAAGGGATAGTAAAAGCCTGCCTTCATTTCTATGTAGTTTCCTGTACAACCATTCATAGCTGAATATTATCCTGCAAAATCCTGGTTGGACAATACTTCAAGATAAAGAACCTAGTCCAAAGTAAAAAATAATAAACCCAAACAAAGCTTTTCCAGTCCAGTCTCTGCAAAATTAAAGTTTACCCTTGGATGCTGGAGTTTTGTCTCTTGTAGATAGAAAAGATGGGAGAGGGGGCACCTGGGTGGCTCAGTCAGTAAGCATCTGCCTTTAGGTCAGGTCATGATCTCAGGGTCCTGGGATCAAGCCCCACCTACGGCTCTTTCCTCAGTGGGAAGCCTGCTTCTCCCTCTGCCTCTACTTCTCCTCCCACCACCTATGTGGGCACCCTCTCCCTCTCTCTTTCAAATAAATAAGTAAAAGAAAAAGAAAAGATGGGAGAAACCTGTAGGGCTCTTTTCTGAAGAGCCAAGTCTCCAAGTCTGAAGAAATTACTGTAAGCTCTGCAATTTGTTTCTCTTCTCCCAGTAATGCCTCACTTTACTTTATTAAAAGTTTTCCATCGCTGTATTTTGGACAACCCTGCCCAAATAACTCCCCAGACTTGCCTATTATTAGACACTTATCTTTCCAAAAGTTAGTTTGGGGAGCCTGGCTGGCTCAGTTTGTAGAGCATGCAAGATCTCAGGGCTGTAAGCTCAAGCCCCACGCTGGATATACAGATTACTTACAAACAAAATCTTAGAGGCACCTGGGTGGTGCAGTCAGTGAAGCATCAGACTCTTGGTTTCGTCTCAGGTCGTGATCTCGGTCCTGAGATTGCCCCCCCAATGTGGAGTCTGCTTAAGACACCCTCTTCCACTGCCCCTCCCTGCTGCGTGCGCACTCTCTTTCTCTCTCAAGTAAATAAATGAATCCTTAAAAATAAATAAATAAAATCTTTAACACAAACATCTATACCACAGAATATTAGGATTTAAGAGACCTGAAAGGGTATTTAGTCCAACAGACAAAAGATATCTGAATTCATTTAAAGCATCCATTCTAATAGCAAAAACTTACAAGGCATTACTTTGAGCACCATTTTTACATATATTAAATCACTTAAGCATCACAACAATTCTATGAGATCAATAATACTGTCCTCATTTTACCAATGGAGATCAAGGCATAGAGTGGTTCAACAATTTGCCCAAGGCTACACGCTAGTAGGCAGCAGTGCAAGAGTCGATTCCGGGCAGACTAGCTCAGGGATCCATGCTCTTAACCACTACGCTACACTGCCTTGCCTCTCCAGATCCGTGGAACTCTTAGACTGGAAATTCCGTTTGGTCAGCATATTGATCAAAAAATACAGAATAATAAAGCATTTGAGGCAAAAGGTTAACTGTGGGTGTCTAGGTGACTAAAGGATACACAGGCGGTCTTATGCTATTCTCGGAACTTTCCTTTACATTCGAAATTTTTTTCAAAATTAAAAGTTTGAAGTTGCTTTTATCATCATATAATGGGGTATCTTTTGTAAAAGTGATGACCAAATTACCTGTTGGCCAGCAAAAAAGGCTTTAAGAAAACAATCCTTATAATGTCCCCACTAAATGCCTGATCTAAATTGCCCACACCACTCCAGTCAGACTGAAGGACTCACTGGAGAGGAAATGGCCCTAAAAATGCGGAACACTGTCCCTGAACCACAACAGTAAATGCGGGCTCCATTCTCAATGCTTAATATTTAATAACCAATGACATGTAATCCCAAATACAGAGGGAGGGGGGCACATTTACTCCCAAAAATTCATTATACACAACCAAATACACATCTATCCATCCACTTATTTCCCCCTTGCTAGTTCTAACCAGAATATCAGTTCTTCCCTCCTTACTCTGTCCTTGCCAGGATGTATCAATGCTCTCTATTGGAAACCTTGCAAGCAGCTACATTTAGGCAGCACGATCCCTATTTCAGCTTTACGATCATGGCACTTGAATCCTTGTGCAATGGAAGAGAACATGAAATCACATACTGATAACCTACGCATCATTCTTTTAGGCAAGTTTCTTGTTACTATCATTCTAAATTACCCATGAAAATTAATTTGGGTTAATTCATAAAATTCCCAATTTTGAACAAAATCTCCTGCAGTTTCATGGCAGAAGCACTGATAAAAAAAAAATACAATGATATTCGAACATACTTTCTTTAGAACACTGATGTTCAAAACTATCGTCCCAAGCTTTTTATGTTTTTATTAACTAGTATAAAAACCACTCACTTCCAACATGTCTGAAAGCAATACTTCCATGCTGCTGCCCTAGTAAGTTCCAGGTAAGCAGTGCCTCCCCCCTAGACAATGGCTTTATTTAAGGTTTCAGTGGTTGAAGTTAACAGCTGCCCGGATTATGAAATATTAGGACCCTTACTTTTTATACTATTTTGGACAGCTTGCCCAGAAAAGAAACAGAATTTTGTTTTTAATGAAATTTTAAATCTTCAATTATCTCCAGAAATCTTACTTAAAAATGAGAGGTAAGAAATGTGTAAAAGGTCAGAACTACAAACTACGGCAGAAGTTTCTACATCACACTGTGATTTCATTAATCTAGGTTGTATTGCTTCCCATCTCAACTTCCTTTCAGCCTTCCCCACAAAAGTCCCTCAGTGATTCCCATCAAGTGCCTTATTTAACCAAGGCTTACTGACACCTCAGTATGTACCAGACACTGAGATAGGTGCTAAGAGGACACAGAGTAACTCAGCATCTACACTCAAGCAGCTCACAGTTAGAGGGAAAGACAAAAATAAGTAGACAATTTTAACGCAGTGTGATAAACATTATTCGAGCTACTGTTACGAGCCTCTCCCTGCAAGTTGGGAAGATCATTCCAAACCACATGCCTAAAAATTGTCTGGAAGAAGAAATTTCACTGATAATCAAAGTTGGAGGCATTTCCGGTAAGTTTAAGAAATCAGAACAGCAATGATGAGCATATGGGAAGATCCCTGTTTTAAAGACTAAGATAATACCTATTCTAACATATTCAGCTCCCTATGGGATTTATGGAAAATGGACTTTTTACATATTATTATCCCAGCATGCAGGGGGTTGGAAATCTAAGTGGGGACTGGCCCTCTGCAAAATTAAACACTTCTGCCTCTAGCAAGGGCTCACTTTAGTTCTGGTTCTTGTTTCTGTTCTCTCTGGAGAACAGTAGTACATTAGTGGCTAAGTCCATGGACTTTGTAGTTAGTCAGACAAGGATTTAATCCTGGCCTTGGCCACTTACAGCCAGTGAGATTTTCAGCAAACCTCAGCTTCTCTGAGGCTCACATTCCTTAAAAAACAGTTGTGGGAAATTAAGTAAATAGTTTATGCAAAATGCTTAGCATGCAGTAAAAACAACAAGGGGGTGGGGAGAGAGGGCTGTAAGTAACAGGGGACCATCAGGTACTAAAATAGAAAGCAATAAATTATACAGAGCTAATCATTTTGTTATTCCAATTGCATGGTGATCTATGCTTAATTTATTTGCATCCATCCTGTCTCACCCGTCCCTAGAGAACAACTACCTCATAAACCTAAGGGTGAACTGCAATTACTCGGAGCTTTTTTTTTTTTTTTAAACATCTCCAATAGTCCCAATTTTATACTCAGAGAACATATCCTTGCCCCTGTGACACTCCATAATTTGGAACCCTAAGAAAGGCACTAGCACTCTAACCACCCAAAAGAGACACCCACCTGGAATACACAGACCGTACCTTAGTCATATAACAAAGAAACCAACAGTATATAGGAGTCAAACAAAAAAAAGAAAAATCTGCACAACTCGTACTTACTTGTCATTTTTTACCCAAAAACCAAAATGAGGAACAAAACAAAAAAATAAAAGATTTAGTTATTTGCACCCCTTACATTCCCTGAAAGAACTAGTAGAGGCGAGGTAAAAGACAAATCTTCCATCTTATCAACCCAAAAGCTCTATAGTACACACCAGTCAAAACAAAGCCTCAGTCGTGGAAATAGTCCTGGACGCTAGTTACTAGGATGCTCACTGCAGCCACACAAAGCCCAGTATTTAAAGCTGGAACCAAATCACCACCACTCAGTCATCCAGAACCTATTTTCAAACTGCCTTTGTACTCCTCCTTCAGATTCCCTCATCCCTCCCCCTAAAGGTTGAGTGGGAAACCGACACTCTGGCAGCAACATGACCAACCCTCTGAAGATCCACCAAGAAATCTCCCCTAGGCTGGAGTCAAGGCAGAGAAATGTTTGAAAGAAAATTTAGAAAATATTAAACGAGAACTACAGCCCAACAGACTGTACACATTGTCTTTTTCCTCTCTTTTTAACTGCACTTGCTGTAATTATGAGATCCAGACACCAAGATTTTACTGCAGCCCTCGCATAGATTGTATTAAAAGAGGGAACAAAGTTGTTTCCTCTGAAGCCACAACCTCACAAGGATGAAATCATCTTTCAAGAAATACTCTCATTCTGGAAAAGAAATTCAAGGAAGTGTTGTGGTATAAAAAAAAATGGGAGGAGGGCACAAAACCAGAGAGGATTATTAAAGATACATACCAGTTTAAAGCTAAAGAGCAGCTTATCTATTAAGGCCCATCCTGTTACAATCAGGGCAGTATCTATTCCCGCTGTAATTTTCAGACCGATTCGCATTTTCAAAGACAGAAAGAAGGGAACACTCAGTTTTCAGCTACTGATGAGTTGGCTATATAATTATCTACAAACAGTATTTTTGCAAGAATGTATTTGCAAAAACAAAATCAAAACAAATCTTAAGATTAAATATATGAAAGCAGTCATGGGCCTCCAGCTCTTACAGATTTCTGATTTCACGGCAAATTAACCAAACAAAAAAACTCACCTCCAAAAAACAACTTTCAGTTGGCTTAAAAATAAGAATTCCTGTTGTGCTTTCTTAAATGCATTCTAAACACTAAAGTTTGCACTGAGTGCTTTCTCTTAGCCTCATCTTATTTAATCCATGGCCCTTTCAGAGGGCACAAAGCTGAAAATATTTCCAGGTGTGTTGCCACTTTATTCAGGTGAACTGAAAACGCATGATTAGAATTTCCTTATCCCTTGAAGCACATAAATCAAACGTTATGTACTTGCAAACTAAGTCCACGACACCTCCACAAATCTCTGCCGTCAAACGTAGTCTCAGGAAGAAAGGAATGGCAGTCTGTTTAACATGGATCTATTTGTTTTCTTTTATAAAGCAAAGCAGGGAGGCTACGTCTAGCAGGAGAATGAGGCTCCCACCCACCGCACCTGGAAAAGTAAAAGAGGGATCCACCCAGGAAGAGCAGGGCTGAAACTGATCTGGGCCGTTCAAACTCTCTGGGGTGAAAAACCACCACCATTTAAAGCTGCAAAGCTCCCCTACAACTTCTCACTTCCACAAATCTAATGATAACGGGGAGAAAAAAGTTTTGAAACATATGAAGAACCATCTGTATAACTAGCTTCCGACCCGGACAAATTCCTTTCCCAACCCACACCAACATGCCAAAAAACCGAACTTTTGGTTTGGGCTCTGAAAACAGAAGTTTGTTAGCTTAAAACCAGAAAAAATATAAAATTAGAGAACACACCAAAATACAAATTTACATGTAAATGTGAATTTGCTCTCACCCCTCTGAATCTATTCATCTCTATATTAGAGAGACCTAGAAGTTTGTTTCTGGGTCTTAAATATTTTACTTTTTAATATAATAAAATACCCAAATTCCCCCAAAGTAATTAGAAAGAAAAATAGTAATTGCTTAAAAGTCACCCGTCAGCAGAGCAGATTCTCTCGTTTTTAACTTCCTTCTGGTTACCGTAAGACAAAAATTCGACTTGGCTTCTCCTCCTTTACCCGTCTGTACACACATTTTTTATAAAGGCACACACCTCAGATGTGGACTTCTAAAAACCAGTCCTTTAAGAAAGAAACCCAAGGCTTCGTCAATGTGCTGAGAAAGACAAATCCAGCAAGGTACTTGATTTTTCGCCACCTCTTCCTCCTTTCAGGATCTTTCCTGCTCTTCTTTCTCTCTCTCTCTCTCTCTCTCCCTCTCTCTCAGTCTCTCTCTCTCTTTTTTTTTTCTCTCAGATCCAACACCTAAAATGGAAGTTGCACCCAGCCAAAGGCTAGGGAGCCTGGGTGGTGACAAACTGATCTGGCAGCCCTACCCCCTCGCTTTCCTAAGTGATGTCAGCCCCTGAGAACTTCCAATAGAAACCAGGCATAAATCAGGGAGCTGATTTTATCCAATAGGAAACTTTATTATAGGAAATTAAAAAAATAAAAAAGGAGAGAGAGGAGGAGAGAAAGAGACAGGGGGAAGTTTTATATATATATTTATATTTAAAGTGGAGACTACACAATCTCTGAGGAATTGCTGCAGAGCTCCGGGGGGAGGGGGGGTACGCGAAGGAACAAGGGCTTTCTAGGATGGCACGCCTAAGCATCAGTTCTCTTGGATGGTGGGGTTCTTGCTCTCTTTCCCTTGTCCTTTCTGGGTAGGAAAATAGGAGAAGAAAAGCTGATTTTATTTGCTGGTATTTGATTTGTTGCTTTCAACCCCAAGGCATTTTCCCAAAAGAAGACAGGAAGGGAAGGAGAGAAAAATCCTAGAAATAGGACTATTATGTATTGATTGGGATGGTAGGGAATATCTGAGGTAAACTCTCCATTTCATTGTTTTCGTTTAACTGCATTAGAGCTAATGAGAAAAAATTAATGCCTGGACTTGTTAACAGTTTTTGGTGTCTCTATTCTCAACTAGAAGGAGGCTGAATCCACTGGGCTGTTGAGGAAAATCACTGTCTTCCCATTTGTCCCCAAAGCAAAATAATGTGGGTTTGAGGGGCAGAATAAATGGAATTCAACAAGTAAGCAATATATTTAGAGGAGATAACAGCATGTGTAAGAAAAAAAGAAGTCTCCTGTTAAGAAAATTCAATTTCTTTATGCACTTCAAGCTCAAGATGATCTAATTCATACATTCTCTTTTTACATTTAACCCAAGTAAAGGATTATATGAGTATTCTTTTCCTGAGTTAAGAATTTTCCTTAATATGTTCTTAACACTGTTATGCCATGAAGGACAGAGATTGGATTTTTTTTATAACAGGCTTGACAAAGGCTAGTATTTTATGGTCATTCGGTGGTTACTAAACAAAGATGATAATGATGAATTTAAAATTTCCCTTTTCTTTCTTAGTGACAAATCTAAATTCTATCCTGTAGACTGCTGCCAAATGAATCTTCATAAGATTTCACAACCTAGAATAATGGTTAAGAGCATAGGTCTGCACTCAGACTGTCTGGCTGCAAACCTTCCTCCTCTGCAAGAACACTTAAGTAAATGTATTACTATGTGACCTTGGACAAATCATATAACCTCTCTGAGCCTCTGTTTCCTCAACTGTAAAATGGGGATAATAACTATATCTCTCTCACAGGACTACTGTGAGAATTAAAATACACATAAAGTTCTTAAAACAACGTACAGCATTTGGTTATAAACTCACTAGAATGAGTTACCAGTATCAACCCTGCCCCCAAATCTTCGGTGGCTCAACAATGCCCCATAATAGCAAATAATAATGGAGCATATATCAAGTGAAGGGCACGTTGCACTCATTATCTCTAACTTCTAAAACAACACCATGGAGATAGTACTACCACCATTTTACAAATGAGGAAATTAAGATTCAACAAGGTGAAGAAACTTGCCTGAGATTAGCTGGCTATGAAGTGAACCCCTCATCCATCTGACTCCAAAGCCCATGCTCTTTCCATCGCTTTACACTGTGGTCAGGATAAAGGCCAAGTTCCTCATCTGCTTTCAAAGTGCTACACTTATTCATTCAATACACTAAATTCACACTTATTTACCATAATCTGACCTTTCCTTATCTATCTAAACTGGAATTCCACTTCTCTTCAGTATGTGCCCTTCTAATGAAGCTGATCCAGTCATTATCTACCCTCTCACATTCTGTCTGTAGTTTCACAGACCCTCATATTTGATCTCACGTGACCAAAAAAAGGATTTCTCTCAAGTAGGCATCACAGCACTTGTTTGATGGGCTTTAAACAAACCAGACTGGGAAATGAATACATTTAACAGAGAAATGAACAACCTTTAATTCTCATTATCTAAGAATCTTCTCCTACTATCTTATCAGATGTTTCTTTTTTAAATATTTTATTTATTTGAGAGAGAGAGCACACACAAGCAAGAGCGATCGAGCTAAGGGGCAGAAGGAGAGGAAGAGGGAGAAGCAGACTCCCCATTGAGCAGGGAGCCCGATGCGGGGCTCGATTCCAGGACCCCGAGGTCATGACCTGAGCTGAAGGCAGACGCTTAACCCACTGAGCCACCCAGGCACCCCTCTTATCACAGCTTCTACCTCTACTTTCCATCTAGTATTCCTGATCCTCCATAGCAAGTTCAAAAGCCAAAGATGATTGCCAAAGGAAAACAGCCAGCACAAGAAATGTTGGGGGGGGGAGGAGTGGAGAAACATTTGTTGATTCATTGATTCCTAGATCAGAGCCATATTCTAGAATATTCTATGATCTTCTAGAGATAGATTTTTCTTGTTTCCTTCCCATCACCACTAAAAACTTGCAAGTATTTTGCCTTCCTTTTGCTTTCCTGTCTCCCTCACCAGAAGATAAGTTCTATGAAGACATGAATGGTGTCTTTCTAGTTCATGGTGTATCCCCAGAGCTCAGCCTAATATCTTACATTTAGCAACAGATGGAAGAGTAAATGAAGTCTCTCGGCTTACCAGTTACGTAATCCTGGGTAAATAATTTTATATTAATGAATTTATAGATAACATTTGAAATAAAGTTATGTACAAATCAAAAAAGATAACTCAGGGGGCACCTGGCTGGCTTAGTTGGTAAAGCATGCAACTGTTAATCTCGGGGTCGTGAGTTCAAGCCCCACATTGGGTGAAGAGCCTACTTAAAAAAAAAAAAAAGATAACTTGGTGGTGAAAAAGTTGCTGAAAGTTCAATCTATCTGAAACAGCTGTCTCCAAATAAAGCATCACAAGGATTAATACTCAGTGGGAAAAATTGTTTACACTCACGTGACTGAAAGTAAAAAGATGAGTTCCGCTTGGGTTATTCTGAGCACCTACTATGAGCCAGGCACTCTTCTAGATAATGAGTAGACAAGTTCCCCGCTCTCAGAAAGCTTACATTCTAGTGGAGGGAGAGAGAAGATTAATAAATAAGATGTCAGATGGAACACTAAGCAGAGATTTAAAACAGACTGATGAGAATGACTTTTGGCTTGTGCTACATTGGATGTCAAGGACAAACTCCCCAGAGAGTTTGGCATTTAAGTTGAAATCTGGGAAGAAGCAGCCAACCATGAGAACATATGAGCAATGGTAACTACTAATGCCAAAGCCCCCATGTGTGAGGCTGAAACCTGCTGGACCCAGCAGAATGTTGAAATGAAGAGGGAGTGATAGAAATACGAAGTATTCTACAGGTTAGAGAAAGTTTTGATTAATTTATTCTCAGGTAGAGGGAAGCCTGTGAGCATTTTCAACAGCAGAACGACATGCTCTAACTCAGACTTTGAAAAGATCTGCCTGCTTATGTGACAAATGGAGTAAAGAGGGTCAAGGGTGAAAGCAAGGAAATTAGTTTGAAGGTCAAGCTGCAGTAATACGGAGTTGATTACATGGTAGCAGTAAAAATGGAGAGAAGTCCATGGATTGAGAATATGTTTAGAGATCCGTGGTTGTTTTTTATTTCGGGGTTTTTTTCCTTTTCGTTTGTTTTCATTTTATTTTGTTTTTAACGCATGGAATATTACATTCAGTGCTTGGTTTTACAACACTCAAAGTTGAACACACACACACACCCTGCCACAGCCATTACCTTAACACACAAAGAAAAAAAACAACATTCCATAAAATGGTAAAAGATTAGGGAAGACCTGCAAAATAATTTTGTATTCAAAAAAGAAATATTAGGGGCGCCTGGGTGGCACAGCGGTTAAGCGTCTGCCTTCGGCTCAGGGCGTGATCCTGACGTTGTGGCATCGAGCCCCACGTCAGGCTCTTCCATATTTATTCACCCCATGTATCTGTCTTTCAACTTTTTCCCCTCTGTTTCCTGGTCATTAAGATAATCAATAAATAAAATCTTTAAAAAACAAAAACAAAAACAAAACAAAAAAGAAATATTAAAAATAAATAAAATAAAATAAAAATAAAAAAGGAATATTAAAATTATTATGTAGGGCTGAGTGCTGTGCTGTCTCTACTTCTAAAATAGCTAAAACCATAAATGCCAAGGAGAAGAAATGGAAAAAAAAAAAAAATCAACTCCAAAAAGCACTGGCTATCCATACAAAGGAAGACAAAATATTTTTACTCATTTCTACCCTCTGGTGGCTACACGTTACCATCGAATGTTTGTCATTTTTAAAGCCCTGGGTAGGATAGCCGTTTATCATTCCCTTTAGAAATTCAATCACAAGATTTATTTAGATGGTGTTGGATTAAAAAAAAGAAGAAGAAGAAACCAAGAAGTGAGTCCTCTCTACTTCTTGAATATTAATCTAATCCTAATAACAATAAACTCATGAGGGCATATAATATTTCTATTTCTCTTACAAGTCCACAGGATCACCTCTACTGGTACTTCACCTGTCCACTCGAGTCTTGATTCCACAGTAAGATACCATAAACAAACATTGTTCTGCCTTGTCTGTCTGTCTTTCTTTCTTTTTTTTTTTTTTTTTTTTTTCTTACTTGTTTGTGTGTGTCCTCCTTCTGTTAAGTTTTATGTCCTTTCATGAGTTGCTTGCTCTTCAAAACATAACTTCGACCAAAAACGCCTTCTGTTCCTTGATCTACCCACCTTGAGAGCAGAGGCCTCAAACTAGGAAAATATTACCGGACTTGGAAATGCACTCCACCCCCCCCCCATATTTCAGTCAAACTTCCCAAATCCTTTAAAAATATTTAATATATATTTTTATATATTATTTTATATATATTATTAAATATATATATTTAATATATAATTGCCCTACTCCTCAAATCCTTTTTGAACAGGTGTTAGATATCAATAAAGACGTATTTGAAAGCACCCTACTACTCACCTCTCGACACTCTTGTCTGCTCCTTTGCAGGTTCCCCTTGTCGCAGGCATCTTGGCGTTGTGCCTGCAGCTGGCCTCCGCGAAAGCTGCTCCGTTGTAATTCGCCACACTCCGTCACCAATGGCTTTGGATTCAGCCCTCTTCGTCCAGAGCTGGACGTCGCGGGGCATCTAACCGAAACCAGGCCCCAGGTCCTAACACACACACACACACACACACACACACACACACACACACACACACACACACACACACGGGTAAGAATCGCTGTCCAGATTCATAACGTGGGTTGGCATTCTCGCTAAATGTTTGATCCTGAAATCATTTGATTTTTTTTTATATCACCCCTGAAAACAGCTGTTTCCAGTCAGGAAGTGCGCTAAATAAATCACGTCTGGAAGGACACCGGAGGCCACTCCACACGGGAAGTTCTGCAACCCCCTTGGTCGCACCAGTTCTCCGCGATTTAGGGTAGAGTAGATTCTGTGAAAAGCCTGAGTTTAGACACTAGCCTAAAGACCTGGTTCCCGAACATCCCTGGACTGAGATCTACCGAGAGTGGAGAGACCTGATCAAGGTGCGAGGAGAGCCATCCACGGGCTTTTTCCTCTGGAAAGCCAGGAGCGCTCTCACAGGGCCAGGGCCGTTTACTGATAGCCTCCTCAAAGGGAAGACTTCGAGCATGCGCTACTGGGGCATCCTGACCCTCTTGTCACTGTGATTTCGTCGAGTGCCGAGGAAGAAGACGGCCTCCATAAGGATCCCTCCCGAGGGGGGCCTCCCGCCTACCTCTGGCAGCCGGACCACCTTGGCTTAGCCCTCAAGTCCCTCGAGACTTAGTCTCCCGCCCAAAGTGCTCCTCTCCCTGTGATTGGCCGTCGGAGAAGCCTTCGGCCAATGGGGATGAGACGTATTCAGGCAGACGTCAGCCCGGGCTGGGGGAGGAGGAAGGACGTCGGGCCCGGCGACGCGCAGTGCGCGAGGACAGCGGCGCGAGGTGTGTGGCGCGGGACGCGTGCCCTCAGGCGCTCGCTGTCAGCACGTCCCGGTGCAGGAGGGTGGCGGGGCCTGCGGCGGTAAGAGGGCAAGAGGGGGTGGCTGCAAAGCCCGTGCGGCCGGGCGTGGTGGTGACGGTAAGCCCTGAATTCGGGCCTCCGGGAGTCCCACGCTCCGTTCCCAGAAACCTGCGCGCCGAGACGTCTCTCTTCAAAGGAGTTGGGCCGGGGCACCCAGAGCGCGCGGGACGCCCAGCATTGCAGGGCCTTCCCTGAAGCCCGGCTTTCCCCGCCAACCCCGATTCCTCGATTCTGGACGGGGAGACGAACCCTCAGGCCGTTGGCCCACCTGACTTGCTTTGCTAAACCTTCCCGTGCGAGGCTGGACTTCGGGAGGAAGCAAGGCAGGCTGGACAGAAGACCCAAGTACAAAGAGGTCGGCAAGCGCAATTCTGACGGCAGAGCTCTTCCAGGTTGGGTCTGGAGGCAAGGCCGGTGCTGGTGGGTTGGGAAGCTTCCCCAGAGCCTCTGTTTGGGACCTTGCAAGAGCAGCCATTCTCTGCCCCCATCTCTCTGGCTGAAATAGGAATTGAGCCTACCCCTTCTTTTTTTTTTTTTTTTTTTTTTTAAGATTTTTTTATTTATTTATTCGACAGAGATAGAGACAGCCAGCGAGAGAGGGAACACAAGCAGGGGGAGTGGGAGAAGAAGAAGCAGGCTCATAGCGGAGGAGCCTGATGTGGGGCTCGATCCCATAACACCGGGATCACGCCCTGAGCCGAAGGCAGACGCTTAACCGCTGTGCCACCCAGGCGCCCCTGAGCCTACCCCTTCTTAATTAACCTTTCCACTCTTTTCTTTCCTCATAGTTTGCCGGGAACTGTTCAGATCCTCGGTGCCACCTGACAGAAAACTGTATGCCAGGAAAGGAACACCAGCTGTGCAGTGAGTGTGGGGGTTTCAGTGCAAAAAGCTGGAAATGGAGTAAGCCTGAATTCAGAATATCCAGCTTTTATCAGGAAGGGTAGAATGCTTAATTATCCCTGCTCCATTGGTAGCCAGGCAATTAACCAGACTGACAAACTTAAAGGCCAGATTCTTTGCCAGTTTCCAGGCCTCATTAGGCTCGCTTTGGTCAAGAACATCTGAAGCAAGGGTGGCGGTGTCCTTATTTCTGTGAGAGACTTTCCCACCAAGTCCAGCACCTGCTTTTCTTTACTGTGCACCCTCTGCTGGTTAGTGTGATGGAGTGAGCTCAAAGAAAAGAAGGTGTGGACAACTTCCTAGGGAATTTCCTATTCAGTGTTGTTTCTTTAAAAGTGTTAAATTGGGGCGCCTGGGTGGCTCAGTTGGTTAAGCATCTGCCTTCGGCTCAGGTCCTGATCTCTAGGTCCTGGGATCGAGCCCCACGTTGGGCTCCCAGCTCAGCTGAGAGTCTGCTTCTCCCTCTCCCTCTGCCTCTCCCCCTGCTTGTGCTGTCTCTTTCTCTCTCTCAACTGAATAAATAAAATCTTTTTTTAAAAAATGAAGTGTTAAATTGAGGATTATACCTACGGAACTCAGAAATGTGTTGCTCAGGAAGAATATGAGTTGTCAGCACTGCAGGCGTTGAGTCTCATTGGTAATGTGAATGAAGAAGGTTTAAGGAGAACAACAATAGCTACCATTTTAGAAGTGATAGTTATATGTGCCAGGCACTCACAGTGCTAAGCAATTTTACCTGCATTGACTCATTTAATCTTTAAAACAGCCCTACCAGGTAAGTACTGTTATCATTACCATTTCATAGATGAGAAAAGTGAGACTCAGAAAAGTTAGGTCATTTGCCTGAGATTATACAGCTAAGCTAATAAATAACAGAGCTGAGATTCAAATCTACACTTGCTTCTAAGCTCCCGCATGTAACCACTATGATATTCTTTCTTGAGAGACCTTTGGCACAATTTCTGGGCTTATGGTAACTCAGCTCATGGCTATTATCTCCAACTTTCAAGATTTTCCTACCATTTCAAAGACAAAAAAATTAGGTACAGCCATTGTTCTGAAATATACTTTCTCATCCACAGGAATCCGATCTGTGAAAACCTAGAAGGTTTAAGAGACCAACATGTGCTCTCCTGCCAGTTCCAAAATCCTATACAGGAATCCCCGGTTTCTCCGGTTAGCTTTTCTGCAGCTTCATCACCAGCAACAGACTGGTGTATTCTGTGATGTCCTTCTGCAGGCAGAAGGTAAGACACTAGTGGGGACTCAATTGAAAAGTCACTATAGAATACTCTCTATAGACTAAGATAAAATGAGCCCAGGGTCAGGGAGTAGAACACAAAACCAAGAAGATGTATTATTGCTCCTGTGAACTATAAGTTATTTGGTAAAGAGCTGTTTGTTTCTAGGACAGTTACTGTTTCCAAGAGTGAAAATGAGACTGTGCTCTTTTTCTCTTAAAAAATGTAAGTGAGGGGATGCCTGGGTGGCTCAGTTGGCTAGGCATCTGCCTTCAGCTCAGGTCACGATCTCAGAGTCCTGGAATCGAGCCCTACGTCGGGCTCTCTCCTCACTGGGGAGTCTGCTTCTCCCTCTCCCTCTGCTCCTCCCTGTGCTTGTTCTCTCTCGCTCACTACTCTCTCTCTCAAATAAAATCTTTAAAAAAAAAATGAAAGTAGGGGCACCTGGGTAGCTCACATGGTTAAGCAACTGCCTTCGACTCAGGTCATGATCTCCGGGTCCTGGGACTGAGCCCTGTGTGGGGCTCCCTGCTCAGCAGGGAGTCTGTTTCTCCCTCTCTCTCTGCCCCTTCCCGCCAGTTGGTTCTCTCTCTCTCTCAAGTGAATAAATAAAATCTTTTTTAAAAATGAAAGTAATGTAAAGTTTAGTAAGTATAGAAATTCTGTAAAGGGTGGATAATAATAATGTAACAGGATGGGGGCGCCTGGGTGGCTCAGTCGTTAAGCGTCTGCCTTCGGCTCAGGTCTGGGATGGAGCCCTGCATCAGGCTCCCTGCTCAGCGGGAAGCCTGCTTCTCCCTCTCACTCCCCCTGCTGGTGTTCCCTCTCTCGCTGTGTCTCTCTCTGTCAAATTAATAAATAAAATCTTTAAAATAATAATATAATAATGTAGCAGGATGATCGTGAAGATGGAGTTAATATACACATGGCACTTAGAACAAATGCTTTAAGGTACTAAGCACAATGTAAGTGTTAGACAATACCATTATACATTTTCCCATTTTCTTGCCAAGCTGTTGCTTAATTTTTCTCATCTTCAGATTGATGGTTTTTGTTGTTTGTTGTTAGACCTAAAAACATACAGTCTATTTCCACCCATTTCCTTTACACTTGGAATGTTCAATCAGTATAAAGTAGAGCCTGGTATCATGTATTTTTGTTGGTTTTTTAAGTAGGCTCCATCCCCAGCATGGAACCCAGTGCGGGGCTTGAACTCATGACCCTGAGATCAAGACCTCAGCTGAGATCAAGAGTTGGACCCCTAACCAGCTGAGCCACCCAGGCACCCTGAGCCTGGTATCCTATAAAAAGCCCAAGACTAGGAGTCTAAGTCTTAGCTTTGTTACTTAGAAACTAAGTGACAAATGGGCAAGTCCCTCTTCATCTCTCTGGAGCTCAGTTTCTTCATTTATAAAAAAGAATTATGACAACCAACATCGTGTAGCACTCTACAGTTTGCAGAGTACATACAGTATAGTGTCTCATTTGATTTTTACAACAGCCTTGTGAGATAATGTTATTTGGTTCCAGTTCTAGAGATGAGTGAATTGAGGCTTAGGGAGTTAACTGACTTGCCTGTTGGTTCTCTTAGTAAGTACGGAGTTGGGATTCATCCCTTAATTCAAGGTAAAAAAAAAAATCAATTGCCTATTGTATGTTAGAACAGTGTACTAGCATGGGCATACAATATATAAGAAGATAAAATCCCTCCTTGTATGGAAATCATGTAAAGGGGAGAGAGACCCTGATAACCAGTGGATCCAAGTAACTGCAATACAATAAATAACGTTGGAGTAAGTAAAGGCTGATACAGGAGCACAAGAGAGGGGCACCTTCCCAGACGTGAGGAGGTTGGGGGACAGAGGTTAGGGTGATTTTCTAGGAGAAAATAACCTCTTAGTGGAAATCTGGAGGACAAATGGGAGTAGGAGGAAGTGGGGAAAGATTTTTCCAGGCAGAGAGAACAGCATTTACAGAGATTTAGATATGACCAAGGATTTGTGAGTGGTTCACTGTGGCTAGAGGGCAGACTCTAAGAAGTGTATTGATGAGAGATAGGGCTAGAGAAATTATCAGCAATGTGTGAGGTCTGAAGTGTTATGCAAAGGAAGTAGGTCTTGTCCTCGGAACATTGGGAAATATATTTTTTTAAAGATTTATTTATTTTTTTTAAGAAAGAGTGTGTGCAAGCAGGGAGGGGGAGAGGGAGAGGGAGAGAATCTCAAGCAGACTCCCTGCTGAGTGTGGAGCCTAATGCAGGGCTCAATCCCATGACCCTGAGATCAGGACCCAAAGCGAAACCAAGAGTCAGACACTCAACCGACTGAGCCACCCAGGCGCCCTGGGAAATGTATTTAAAGGTATTAAGAAGGAGGTCATGATCACATACCTACTTTAGAAATAGCACTTGGGCTGCATGAGAAGAATTATTGTTGTTGAGCCCAGGTAAGAGGCCATTTTGGAATCCAGGAGAGGGAATGGTGGCCTAAAACTAAGGCATTGAGAATAGAGAAAAATGCATGGTTTATAAACAAAAAGAATTTACAAAACTTGGGGCAGTTAAGGGCATAGGCTCTGTAACCAAACTCCCTGGGTTCAAATCCTCTCCCTGTGACTTGCTAACCGTGTAATTGTGATGGTTATATTACTTAGCTATGCCACAATTTACTCATCTGTAATAACAGGTACTTCACAGGATTGTAGTGAAGAGTAAATGCATGAATACTGGTAAAACCCATACTTCGTACATTACATGGTATGCAATAAGGACTCAAGAAATAGTAGCTTTTTATTTATTTATTTTTTATAGATTAACGTTTGTGGGGCGCCGGGCTGCTCAGTCAGTGCAGCATGCAACTGTTGATCTCAGGGTTTTGAGTTCAATCCCCATGTTGGGTGTAGAGGTTACTTAAAAATAAATAAATAAAAATTCATGTTAGATTAGATGCAGTGGGTAAAGGAGAACAATCAAAGATGACTTGTAGTTTCCAGACTTGAGCAGCTGGGTAAAGTAGATAATTATTTTGAAGTAAGAAACAGGAGGTTTGGGGGTTAGGGAATGGAGTTCACTTTCTAGAAAGGTTGATGCAGGCTATGGCATGTTTAGTGTATCATGGAAGAAGGTATCTCGGCAGAGGTAGGACCTGGGAGTCAGCAGCAAGCCTTTGGAAATCGAAGCCATGAGAGAGACTGAGATTGCCAGGGAAGTGCCCATAAAGAAGGTGGCTGAGGATAGACCACTGCCTGGTAGGCAGTGCCTAAGAGAGTCAGGAAGGAATTGAACCCTGAATTGTGTACATCCGAAGCTCACATTCTATTACAAACAGCTTCTATAAAATTTTTTAAACCCTTATGTGAGTCTAAAAACAAATTTGATCCCCTCCTTTCTGTCAAACAATGAGTATACCTCAGTGAGCAAGACAGATATAGTCTCTGTCCTCCTACAGCTTCACTTCAGTGAAGGATGGTGGACACTTACAATACACATAGCTAAATGCTCTGATAGCTAGAGTACATCTCTGTGCCCTGGAGCACCTAACCTAGGCTTGAGGTGGGGTGGGGAAAGACTTTCTGAAAGAAGTAATGTCCAAACTAGATTTTAGGGGTTTTGTTTTTAAGATTTTATTTGTTTGATTTTATTTATTTGTTTAAGACAGAGAGAGACCACGAGCAGTGGGCAGAGGGTCAAAGGGAGAGGAAGCAGACTCCTCGCTGAGCAGGGAGCCTGATGTGGGAGTCAATCCCAGAATTCTGAGATCATGACCTGAGCGGAAGGCAGATGGTCAACGGACTGAGCCACCCAAGGGTCTCCTAAACTAGATTTTGAAGGATAAAACGGAGTTAGGTAATGACAGAAGGTTCCAGGCAGACAGAAGGAACAAATTTCTCCTATTTGAACTTCCACAGAGGAAAATTGAGAGAAGGGACAGCACATCTGGGTAGTAAGGACTCTGCTTAGCCCATGTACATGCCAATCTGCATGAGATGACAGTGTCTGGATTTCCTTCCAGGTGAGGCAGTCCCAGCTCATTGCTGCATCCTCTCAGCCTGCAGCCCCTTCTTCACAGAGCGCCTGGAGCGGGAGAGGCCAGCCCAGGGTCGGAAGGTGGTGCTGGAGCTGGGGGGCTTGAAAATCAGGACACTCAGGAAGCTGGTGGACTTTTTGTATACCTCAGAGATGGAAGTATCTCGAGAAGAAGCCCAGGATGTGCTTTCTGCTGCCCGTCAGCTCCGTGTATCTGAGCTGGAATCCCTTCAGCTAGAGGGTGGGAAGTTGGTGAAGGCCCCGCAGGGCCGAAGACTGAACCGGGAGTGCTTACAGCCTCCAAGTGCTGCACCGATCTCCGCCAGGGTGGTGGCATCCAGCCGCCGCCCTCGGACTCCACTGCCTGCAACCCAGACTCCTTGTCCTCTTGGGCCGGTGAGATTGAAGTCCTCGGGGAAGGAGGAGGGGCCCCTGGAGAAAAGCAACCGACAGAATGCAGAGAACTTGTCTGGCAATCTGCTCAAGAAGAAGGCCAGAGCTTGCCCAACTCCACAAGAAAAAAGCTCTTCACCATCAAGTCACAGTCAGGGGCCAAGAGAGAATAAGAGTGACCCTGCCCTTGCTCCTACAGCACTTTCCCCACCCAGTCTGTATCCCTCTGTGGATGAGCGGCTGCTGCCCAGAAAGATCAGACTGAGTCGCTCGAAGCCATCTCCTGATATCTGTACATCCCAGCCTTCCAGCATGGTAAGTGGACCCAGCTCAGTACCCACAGCCCCTGGCCGGCGTCTTTGGCGGCAGAAGAGTATAAATAAAGTACCAGAGGACAAGGAGAAACCAGGGAGAGCTAGTCCTCTGCAGAGCGTCCCAAGCCCATCTGGCCTTGGAAAGACAAGTGGGAGCAAGAAGCGGAGCCCTGAAGTCAGGGCACCAAACTCAGACTCTGCAGAAGAGGGGCAGGTGGGAAGAGTGAAACTTCGGAAGATTGTCAATGGGACGTGCTGGGAGGTGGTACAAGAGCCTCCCCTCAAAAACTCTCCAGGGAGCCCTCAGATCCCAGAACCTCAGTACTCAGAAGAGGCTGCTGTTACTGAACCATCCTCCCTTAACGAGCAGGAGCAGGAGCCGTCATCTGCTCAGGTAGACCTGTGTCAGGCCTCCCCGGTGTGCTCTAGGCTACAAGACATTCTGCTGTCTGCTAGCTGCTCCCCAGAACACCCGGTGGTCAAGTCTGAGTTCGGGTCCAGTCTAGAACTGGTAGGGAAGGAACCCGGGTTGGATATTGACTGCAGCGAGCCCTACGCATTTGACCCAGCCCTGCTGGGGCAGCCCTGCGAAGCTGAAGAGTACCGCATCACAAGCGCTGCGGCCACAAGTGAGCTGGAGGAGATCCTGGACTTCATGCTGTGTGGCTCAGACATTGAGCCCCCCATAGGGTCTCTGGAAAGTCCCGGAGCCGAGGGCTGCAGGACCCCTAGCTATCACCTGACAGAAACCAGAAAGAACTGGATTGAAGGGGAGGAATGGTGTTTGCCAGACATGGAACTCTGGCCCAGGGAGCTTATGGGACTGGAAAAGGAACCTGTTGGTGAGAACAAAGAGCCAATTGAATCCCTTAGTCCCCTTGTCATAGCCTCTGAGGTGAGTGAAGGGGAGGTACTTTCTGTAGGAGGCTCTTGGACTCCAGATCTAGAAATTACCAGTTCCCAACCACTGGATAGTCAGAGAGGTGAGCTTCATATTGACTCTCTTGACCTTCCCCAAAGGTCCCATGAGGACCTCTCCCCTCCCTGTTCAAACTGGATGGACACTAGGCCAGAAGTGTCCCTAAGTATGGATGAGGTATTATATCCTGCTCCAGAGGCAGGCAAGGAGGTACTTGGCACCTCTGAGTTGTTGGACCCACTTTCTGCCAGCTCCGAAGAGGAAGAGATTGATGTGGTGGACTGGACATCCGAGGGGAGGCTGGTGCCCACTGGTATTCCCTCTGTGTGGCCCGACCCTTCCTCAGAGTCAGACACAGAGGTGGACATACTAACGTAGAACAGAAGTGCAGGTTAGGGGCAGTGGGAGGGTGGGAAATGTTGGCCAGCAAAAGGGGTACTGGCAGAGGCTAGCACGTGCCCTGTCCTCCTAGCACAAGAGGCAGGTGTACTCCTAGTTCTCTTTAGGTCCCTTCCTCTCCCCAGGCTTTGGGAACCAGGCAAAAGTAGTACCATGGGTACAAAATTATGAACTTGAACCATCTTATTTCTTTGTAATCTATGTTCCAGTTAGTGATAAACAAGTGAAACTATAAACTGTGTGGTACCCGACTCTACTGAGTCATAAATAACAGCCAACACCAGGTCTCCTAAGTTGAGAAGCATCTAGTCACTGCTAATTCAATAATAAATGAGAAGGAGTACCCTCTGAGAAACAGAAAATGTTCCAGAAGGTGTGCAACAATGCTGGGGTGGAACAAGTGGGTACGAGTGACGACATTTTCCCATACCTAATGTGTGTGGCTTATTCAGTCCAATATGGGGTCTAGCCAAACCTCTGCAGGGGCCAAAAAAACATAACTTCCAACATCACTTCCAAGAAGTGAGTTGAAAAAGACAGATGCTTTTTTAAAAAAAATAAATTTACTTTTTTTCCCCCTACAGTTTTTGCAAGTATTTCACATTATCTACCAGAGAACCTAGGAGCTCCAGGTTAATTTGTGACCTCAGAATATGAAAAATACAAGGGGAGCCAATCCCACAAAAGGCTGGCTTTGTCCATTTCTTACCATAAGATTTAAGTTTTACTTTATTATTCAAATACTTTATTTCAACTTTTATTAAACGAAATCCAAGAACTTTTCAATGTCTTAGTAGAGGGTTGCCTCACAACTGAACCATCCTTTCTGGAGGGAAGAAACCATGGCTTCAGGTACATGACTGAAGTTTGGCCATGTTCCATCATAAATGTTCCAACATCACCAGGGACAGGAGGCTGTAAACATGACGGGGAAAAAAAAAGGTTAGAGAAGGTCCAGGCAATCCTAAAGGCTGAAGAAGCTGTGCCCTCCACCCTAGAATCCACAAACCCAGGAGAGTTCAAGGATTGCATCCTCCCCCACATTTCACTCAGCAAGCACTAGGGATAAAGACCAGTCAAATGCTTGGGGCCACAAGTGACATACTGTAGTTTTCACATAGGAATAACAGAAAACATACTAGGAACAAAAACACAAGAAATTAGGGTAGGCGTAAGCACACCTCAGGGCGGTTACACAGGTTGTGCCCGTACAAGGGGAAAAAAATATATAAAAAGTGCCCATGATTTTAACTCACAAAAGAGGAAACCGGTGGGATTTACACCACCATTAAGGAACAAAACAACTGCCAACAGGTGTGCAAAATAAATTTTTTAACATACAAATAGGGTCCGTACCCCTCCCCCCCGCCAGGGCAATAACCGCATCTTCAAAGGGCACAAATTGCATTTCTATAGTCATTCATATTATGATCAGCGGCCTAATAGCTTAGCTCAAAAACAGTGAAACATGCCATCAGCAAAGGGCACACTAAGAGGAAACATTTTACTGCCGATTTCTATTTCTCCTACCAGCAGGAAGGGGAAATCTTGAGCAAGAAAAGAGTTACAAGTTGTAGATCCTGTATGAAATGAGAGGGCTGTAAGGGCTGCTTCGCAAATACCCCCAATCCACCCCTACCCCCGCTTCAAACCTCAGCGCGAGGACTTCTGCCCGAAACACTCTACGAAAGGTGCTTCTTCAGCTCCTCCACCACCTCTTGAGGCTCCGGGAACTTGAGTTTGCGTGGGGGCCCCTTCTTAATCCCAGTCCAGAGCTCCACACCTGGGGGAAGACCGAGGAAGCGAAGTCACTCTGGAATGCACCAGCATGCCCCCCACATGCCGAGGTGCCCGCGGGCTGAGACCAGCGCCTCCCGCCTGCTCCCGGGCCCGCACTCACTGCTGCCATCGGGGCGCAGCAGCGTCACCTCGAAGCTGCCCCTCCGGGGCTTGGCAGGATTCACCTCCACGAGAAGCTCCGGGGTCTCCAGGCGCAGCGCCTGGCTCAGGGCCGCGGCGTTGCGCCCGTAGACGCGTCAGCTCGTGCTAGGGAGAGATGGGGAAGGTCAGAGGCTGGGGCCTTGGCCTGTGACGCCCTGGCCCGCCTCCCCGGGCCTCTCCAGGCCCCTCACCAATGCTCGATCACGACGGTCGCCTCCTCCACTGCCTTCCGGCCGCCCGCCGGCTTCTCCTGTTTCGCCGCCACCGCGACTACCGCCACCTCGGCCTTCCGCTTCCTCCCGCGAGAAGCCATGTCGCCTGGAGCCCGACCGGGAGCCGAGCCGACCTGGAACTCGGGGCTCCAAACCACACGCCACAGAGCCCGCCGCCGGCACAAAGCGTCTCCCTACGCTGCGCAAAGCGTGGCGGGGCGCACACGTGGTCCGGAGGCGGGGTCCCTGGGCACAACCATTTAGCCCCCGGCGGTGGGGGGGGGCGGCGCTCCCTGGGCACAACCATTCTGCTCGCGGCGCGGGGGAGGCACGGGGAGCCCCAGACCCGACCACCCGCGCTTGCCGAGGGGCGCGGACTAGGCAGCTCTGAAACAAGCCTGGCTTCCTACAGGCGTTTCTGTAAGCCTCCGTCGGGGGCAATAGCGTGGACCACGACACACAAACCCCATCCCCGCCGCCACACCTGCTCCCTGGAAACCGCGGACCAATCCCAAACCAAACCCACAGCCTAACTGGGCGAGGCAGTAGTCTGGGATTGCGGTAACTAGCCTTCCCCGACTCTCCCTGATCCTGGGAACCAGCGCTGGGCAGTTGGAGAAACTCAGCAGACGGTACTCTGAAGTTGAGGTAGAGGAGGTAGGCGTTTCCTCTGCGATGGCCAGGCTTCTCCCATAGGCGAGCAACACGCGAAGGCGCAAACAAAAGGCAATCCCAGTTTCTTTATTATGGAAAACCATCACCCGGGTGTTGGGAGTAGGTGGGAGAGTAAGTGAAACCCCGTTCCTGCCCAAGGGCTTTCTCCCGGAGGCCCCACCACACAAAGGAATGTCTCAAACCTATTCCCCTTCCTCCCAAACTCCAAAAAATAGGGGGATTATTCAATATTATCTTCAATGAGTACACTCAGTGGTTAAAGGTGTCTCCTTGGGACCAGTGACAAAATTAGCCTTATACTTTTTAATGAAGGCCACAGACCAAGCCAGAAGTGCCTAAAGAAGCAAGGGTCCTTGAGGGAGAAACCCTAGCGCAGCCTCCATATACAGGCATCTTCTGTTAGGCTGAATCTAATGTAAGCAGACTGTGTAGGTCCACTAAGAGGGATGAAAACACAGCATGGAGGAGACATGTGAGTGGTGAACAGTAACTGATACACTGACCCAAGCTGGAGGGAAAGCATTATCTCATCCATTGTAGATTTCTCCCTTCTTCCAGTGAAAGTTTGGCCACAGCAGTGGAGGCCGTCCTGAAGGGTGCCTGTCAGTTCCCTGGAAGCCTCTTTAAAATCAGAAGCAGCACCCTGCCCCACTCAGGGGTAGCCAAAGGAGAAAACATAAATAAAAGGCCCAGGCCTCACGAAAGGCTTATGGTTACAGGAGGGGCAGGGCCTCAAAGGTGAGGAAGCACTGACAAGGCAGGCATTCTATTTGTCCTTCTTGCTTTCCCCATCTGGCGCTTCCGTGGGGGTTGAGGCCACAGGCTGCTCCTCGGGGATATTATCTCCAGCCTTTGATAGCTTCTTGGCCCGTTGATATAGTTCATTCAAGTTGAATTCTCGGATCACATTCTCCTGCACAAAAGAGGTACATACACACATCAGGGTTCTGGTTGGAGAGTTCTTACTGGGAAGTAAGAAGCATTTAGACATAGTCTAGGAAAGAAGGAAGGAGAGGACAGAAACCTACTCTAAACTAACTCTCCTTTTTTGGGTACCTGGAAGAGTCAACTCTGTGACAATCACGGTGCCAAGAGTTACAGCTACATTACTTAATGTCCTCTACAAAACAACCCTGGGACCCAAGTGTTACTCTCTCCAATTTACTGCTAAGGAACCTCAGGCCTACAGACTATACTGATGAGGGCCTCTGAGACTGAATCTTAATAACTGTTCCCCTGTACTAGGAGTGCTGGCACATGGTAGAAGCACAACAAATTTGCTGAGTGAATTCACGAATGAAATATGGTAACCAGTCCACACTCTCAGAACTAGTGGGCCAAGTGGCAGAGCCAGGAATCAAACCCAGGTTGGGCTCCAAAGCCCACCACTGTTCTACACCCTTCTCCAAACCACTCGCTCACTCTTTCAGATACCTCAGAGAAGGTCCAAGAGACAGCTCGTCCTTTCTTGTCAATCTGTGGCCGCCGCATGACCTCCTTGCCACCTTGGAATAGGATCAGGGTAGGGAGCTGCTTGGTGAGGGGCGACGTGCTCACTTTGTACCTACAGGGCCCAGAAAGTACTCTGTAAATGCATCTGTCCACATCACTCCAAGTGATTTACTGCTCAGACCCTCTGTCCAGGCCCTTACATACCGCGTACTAACATCAGTGTAGCGTCCAACGTCCACCTTCCCAAAATTTAGCCCTGTACAGTTGTACCTAAGAAAAATATATTATTTAACACACTGAAAGAAGAGAATGGATCAAGGGAAGTGGAAATACAGATATTTGGAGAGAGAGGGGAAAACGCCTTTGGTTGCAATGTACAAAAATCAAGGCCAAAAACAATGCGAGGGAAAGTACAGCACCTCTGCTTCCATCATCCGTCCCTGTGCAGTACTCACTTGAGGGAGAGGTCGGCATAGATGGGAGCAAACGACTGGCAGTCATTAGACCAATTGGCAAAGAACTCCACGATCCAAGTGACCCGCTTGTCCCGCTCTAGCTCTTCCTGCCACACACAGGGAAGAAACGGTGAGCTGCATCACAGAGGCTCCCAGAAGGTTCAGACCTGAGCATCTATTCCTCGCCCTGGTTTTCCCTCCCCCGTCTCCCTCGCTCCAGTCATGAACCTCAGTGCCCTTGACTTCCATTCTGAAGCAGTTACTCCTAGTGAGTTAAAAGCACAACTATAAAATCACCCACAAGGGACCCAAGAAACAGGGAGAGAGGAAGAGAACTCACATCAATGGTTTTATCATCGAAGTACTTGATGTACTCAGGGCCCATATATAGGGGAGGTTTGCACGTCATCAGGAACACTAAACACGGAAAAAAGATGTCAGGGGAAGCATATAAGGCCTGCAGCAGGGGTTTACTTTCAAACCAACTCAAAGATTTTAGGCACCAAAGAATACACTTTGTGGACATACGCAGACCACTGACACATTTCCTTCCTCTTAAAGTTACTGTGGATTCCTATCACCTGGGCCACATACATAACTAATTAGGTACAAGATATGGAAGAAGGGTGAGGAGAGACCTGTCTGGGGTTGGAATTTGGTTCCCACCACCAGTCTCCTTACCTATGCAGAGTGTGATGTAAAGCAGGCCCATGCGAATATCCAGACGGAAGAAAAGGATTGCATTGGCCACTTTACTAAACATGAAGATGTTGCCTATATGTTGCTCCACAGTGACTGAAACACAAAGATGTCACAGGTCAGGCTGGGTGGCACACTCCTATATCCTGTTTGTCACTCTTCCCGTGGTGCTTTGAAATGGGAGAGGGGGAAGAGGATAAAAGTCCGAGATCAAATTCGGCCCCGGCATGGAATGAGGGACTCATTCACCAAATAATGCCCTTCTCGTGACCAGACTGCAAGCAGCTCCGGAGGGCGGGAGGCCTAAGCTCGAGAGACCGAGGAGCAGCTGAACTTACTGGACCTGCGGTTCTTCATCATCACAATGGCACTGAGGAACATCAGGATCTCTACTTCTCTCTGGAACAGAATCAAAGTGACAGAAATGCCATAAACACAGAGGCTTTGAGTGGGTAAGGGAGCCAGATATGGACTAAAAACCAACAGAGATCCAAACTGGGAATGGTACCAGCAAAGAAGTAACCGCAGTCGGCGAAGATGCAGTGGGACGAACACCAGTCAGGCTCTACCCCAGCCACAAACTGGCTGGTGCCCTTCGGCAGATCACTGAACCTCTGCGCCTTGGTTTCCTCGGAGAACAATTTCTGTCTCAAACGGTTACTGTAAGGAGTAAATGAGCTACTGCGTATGAAAGAATTGCATAAAGCCTAATACCATATAATACCGTAAGACAGTATTACCAACTCAAAATTAAACAAAATAAATAAAACTTTCCCAGGAAAACTTCCTCTGTAATACTCCATTAATACAATAGCTGGCTATTCCATTTCTGGAGTTTTGTTTACATTAAACCCTTCCTCTCCATCCAATATTCATAGTGATAAAACATGCACCTTTAATAGGATCTGAGAGCTGAAGGGGGCCTCTCAGAGCTTTAGAAGGCCCTTCAGTACCTGGAGCTTCCAGTTCTTTCTTACTTTCTAGACTCTAAGGTCTGTGAGACAGACAATAATCATGACAAAGAAACAAGGTAACTTCAAAGAGTAAAGACTGCGATGCGTAACAAGGACCCTGTGAAAGAAAGCATGGGAAGGGGGGGGCACTAGAGTCTAGATGGTCCGAGGCCTTCCAGACCTTTCTGTTTACAATACAGGAACCCAAATCACTATTTCACACAGAACCAATCAACTAAAATTTACACCTAGAAGTCAGGGACTTCAGGTTCTGGGTTTTTAGCATCAATCTCCAACAAAAAGTATCGACTGGCTTTAGCAACAGACATGTAAAGTGGGGGTAAGGGAATATGACAGACCTTACTAAATATACCTGAACAGAAAGCAGCACATTTTCACAAATGAAATTGGGTTAGAACTGGCACTTAACAAACGTGGAGGATGAACTTAAAAGAAAAAAAAAAAAAAGGATCTGTGGTCAAGCAGGAGACCAAATGTAGGAATGAAAGGAAAAGTGTTTAAAGACAGTGGGTCAAAGGCAAAGACTGGCTTCGTGTACTCCCGGCCCCGTTTGTGTCCTCCTGGGCGCACTGCAGCTGGGCTCGCAGTCCGCTTGCACCGAAGCAGCACTGTGCAACTAGCGTTCCTGCATGGGACGGGAGTGGAAGCGATGCGCCACGTCTGCGCCGGTAAGCAAGCGCATGTCCTCGCATTCCAGCTTCCCGTCCTCGTCTGCTAGCCGGCTGATGATGGCATGACCCTAAGGCCATAGGGGGAAGCAGAATGAGCTTGGGTTCCAGACAAACGGTATGAAGCAGAGTCCCTTTGGTTATTCTGCCTGTTTGTTCCCTGTTTTTAACCCTTTTATTGTAGAAAATTTCAAACATACATAAAAATAGGATACTAAAAGGTAGCAGAATGTGCCCCCCCAAAATATGCTACTTTGGATTATTCTGCATAGTAATTTTGAGCCTAAAAGCAATTAAGAAGTAGATACAAGAGGGGCACCTGGGTGGCACAGCGGTTAAGCGTCTGCCTTCGGCTCAGGGCGTGATCCCGGCGTTCTGGGATCGAGCCCCACATCAGGCTTTTCCGCTATGAGCCTGCTTCTTCCTCTCCCACTCCCCCTGCTTGTGTTCCCTCTCTCGCTGGCTGTCTCTATCTCTGTTGAATGAATAAATAAAATAAAATCTTAAAAAAAAAAAAAAAAAGAAGTAGATACAAGAAAAGCTCCTTGCCCTCCATTGGTCTAAAAGCAAGACATAATTTTTTTTTTTAGATTTTATTTATTTATTTGAGAGAGAGAGCGCTCGCACACGTGCACCTGGGCACAGGTGTGAGGAGGGGCAGAGGGGGAGGGAGAGGGAGAGAATCTGTGCTGAGCTCAGGGCCCCACTCGGAGCTCGATCTCACAACCCTGAGATTATGACCTGAGCCAAAACCAAGAGTCGCAAGATTAACTGACTGAGCCACCCAGGTGCCCTGAAGCAGGACATAAATTTTTTAAAGTATTCCTCTAACCCTCTCTACCAGGAAGGACAAAAGTTAATCAAGGGAGACAATTTTAGACCCTATCAGCCTGGAGACAGCACCAGAGGAAACTAACATAACAAACGAGACCCTTTATCTACCATGAGTTTACCTTCCCACAGTTTGCCGTCCTTGGACGCCTAAAACTTCTTTCCTTTGTCCAGCCATTTCTCCAAAAATGTATTGCTCTTTGTAAGGATGGATATATGCCAGAGTTCTAATCCACCTCTGAGTTAATTCATTTTCCCTGGGTCTTTCCCATGCATGTATGAGGTATACATGTTAATAAACTTGTTTATCTTTTGTTTTTAATCTTTTATTACAGGGGTTTCAGGCAAGACCTCAGAAAGGTAGAGGAAAAATTAATTTTCTCCCCTACAATACTTTAATAAATCCCTACTACTCAGATTTAACAGTAACATTTTGCCAAAACAATTCATCTATGCTACCCACTTTTTTTTGGAGAAACTTAAAGCAAATTCTAACTATATCATTTCACCTGCAAATACTCCAGTGTGTATCTCTTACAGATAAGGACTTTTTTTTTTTTTAAGGGGGGGGAGGGGCAGAGGGAGAGGGAGAGAGAGAATCTTACTCAAGCTCCACACCCAGCCCACGCTGGGCTCCATCTAAGGACCCTGAGATCATGACCTGAGCCAAAATCAAGAGTTGGATGCTTGGGGCGCCTGGGTAGCGCAGTCGTTAAGCGTCTGCCTTCGGCTCAGGGCGTGATCCTGGCGTTCCGGGATCGAGTCCCACATCGGGCTCCTCGGCTGGGAGCCTGCTTCTTCCTCTCCCACTTCCCCTGCTGTGTTCCCTCTCTCACTGGCTGTCTCTCTGTCACATAAATAAATAAAATCTTTAAAAAAAAAAAAAAAAAAAAAGAGTTGGATGCTTCACTGACTGAGCCACCCACGTGCCCCAAGGGCTTTTTTTTAAAAGAAGTTCCCCCCACACCACCCCCCGGTTTTTTCAAAAGTTTATTTGTTTTAGTTATCTCTACTCCCAATGAGGGGCTCAAACTCAAAACCCCAAGATAAAGAACTACATGCTCTTCCAACTGAGCCAGCCAGGCGCCCTGGGACTTTTTTGTTTTTAACAAACCAAAATACCATTATCACACTTAACCCAGTTAATAATTCCTTACTGTCGGGGCACCTGGGTGGCACAGCGGTTAAGCGTCTGCCTTCGGCTCAGGGCGTGATCCCGGCGTTATGGGATCGAGCCCCACATCAGGCTCCTCCGCTATGAGCCTGCTTCTTCCTCTCCCACTCCCCCTGCTTGTGTTCCCTCTCTCGCTGGCTGTCTCTATCTCTGTCGAATAAATAAATAAAATCTTTAAAAAAAATAATAATTCCTTACTGTCATTTAATACTTGGTCCTTATTCAAATGATCCCCATAATTTCAAATTGTCTTTGTGCAGTTTTTTGTTCAAATCAGGAACAAGCAAGCCAGATACACACAGTGCACTTGGCTTGTGTGTTTCTTTGGTCTTCCTTTACCTCTAAAGAATATCTGTTCTTCCTTTTTACCCCAGGCCACTTATCTGTTGAAGACATTGAGTCACCTGTACTCTTGACTTTCCCACTTTCTGGATTTGGCTGCTTGCAAACTTATGGTATGTGTTCTTCAGATGATGATTTTCTGTCTTCCATATTTCTTGTAAAGTGGCAATGAAATCTAGAGGCTTGAAGACAATGCTACACACTCCCCGTTGTATCTCTTCAGAGGACACATCAACCTTTGATCTGATGGTTTTAGCATGATTATTGCCTAGGTTTATTATTTCATTAGGGGTTGCTAAATGTTTTTGTTGTATGGTTGTTTTTTTTAGTAAGCTCTATGCCCAACGTGGGGCTTGAGCTCATGACCCTGACAAGGGCTGCATGCTCCACTGACTGAGCCAGCCAGGCACCTCTGCTAAATGATTTTTAAACTGTATCAATCCCTGGGACACCTGGATGGTTCAGTTGGTTAAGTGTCTGCCTTTGGCTCAGGTCATGATCCCAGGGTCCTCAGATCAAGTCCCGCATCCGGCTCCTTCCTCAGTGGGGAGCCTGCTTCTCCCTCTGCCTGGGGCTTCCCCTGCTTATGTTCTCTCTAATAAATAAATAAAATATTTAAAAAAAATAGATCTTATCAATCCTTCTATATTTATTAGCTCAAATTTGCCTATTAAGAAATCAACATTCCCTTGTCAATTATTTGGTTACTCTGAAAGACAATACATACAGGAAATGCAAAATGCTTCTTTCTTTCCAGTTAGAAATAAACTTTTGGGGGCGCCTGGGTGGCTCAGTCGGTTAGGCATCTGCCTTCGGCTCAGGTCATGATCCCAGGGTCCTGGAATCTAGCCCCACATCCCCACATTGGGTTTCCTGCTCAGCAGGAAGCCTGCTTCTCCCTCTCCTGCTTCCCCTGTTTGTGCTCTCTCTGTCAAATAAATAAATAAAATATTTAAAATAAATAAATAAACTTTTGTTATGTCACTGAAAATTCAAGGTTTACCTGTTATTTTATTTTTTATTTATTTACCTGTTATTGCTAACATTATTTACTTTAATATCCTAACTTCCCAGTCACTAAGGTAAATCAGTAAAACATGGATTTTCCAGGAAAACAAACACTGGTTATGAACTCTACGTAATTAATTTAAAAAAATTCTATCAGAGAAATAGTAAAATACAAAAAATTCCAGTATTTTGCATATTATTAAACAAGAGTATACAGAGAAATTAGTTATATAAAAGGTCCCTACACG
>NW_024424786.1:34450508-34485118 GCF_017311325.1 Ursus maritimus | reverse complement strand
ATTAAAATCTTTACTACTACCCACTTATATCTTTGAGTCCCATTTTGGTTAAGTCAGTATGGAATACAGTAGTCCTCCCTTGTCTGTGGTTTTAGTTACCCGTGGTCAACCAGTCTGGTAACAGATCATCCTCCTTCTGACTTTTCAACAGAAGGTCAACAATAGCCTAATGCTATGTTACAATGTCTATGTCATTCACCTCACTTCCTGTCACCTCACTTTATCATCTGATACCATCATCATCATCAGGATGAGTACAGTACGATAAAATATTTTAAAGGAGGGAGACAGAGAGACTGCATTGACATAATTTTCATTACATTACGTTGTTATAATTGTCCTATTTTATTATTAGTTATTGTTGTTAATCTCTTACTGTACCTACCTAAATTGTAAACTAATTTATCCCAGGTATGTATATATAGGACAAAACATCATATATATAAGGTTTGGTACTATCCAGGATTTCAGCAACCACTGGGGGTCTTGCAATGAATATCCACCCCCCCACCTGCCCCAGATAAGGGGGGACCACTATAAAAGTTGGATCTTCGAGCTTATCAGTAATATTGTCTGGGAAAGGACAGAGGAAGTATGAAAGCATTAACAAGGGATGGAGAATAAAAATAAGGGAGTGGGTTCTGGTAAAGGTCAAGACTCGCTTTAGGGGCTGGGGAAAAAGACAAAAACTCAGGCTGACCCTCCTCCCTCAGAACACAGCTGCGGCTGTACAGCAAGAGAGCACAGAGCTTCAACTCATTTTTCTCCGCTCCTACTCAAGTCAGCAAGGCTCTCAAGAGAGATTTCTTTACAGTTTTGGGTTTTTTTTACAATTTCTTTTCAGCAGATCTGACACTTGTGTTCATTTTTGCATCCTCAGGATGCAGCCGAGTGCCTAGCAGACAGCGCACGCTCTGGAAATGTTAACTGAATTAACAGACGGCTGATGGAGTGTGCAAGTAGTACGGCCAAGAGTGGTTTCAGGTCTCAGTCACTCACTAGTTGACTAACTAGTGACTAGTTTGGCAACTCGCCTAACCACGCCGAGATCAACTTCTCCATTAATAAAACGGGAGTACTACTATACCCTCCTTGTTTACCTCACTGGCTCCGCAAGACGCTTTACATAATGGGGAGCCCTGTAAAATAGTGAACATGTGTAGAGTTCGGGTACCGCTGTTGACCAGCATGAATGGTGAGATGGAAAGAACCCTGGACTCAAGAATCCTAAGAGCCAGGCTGTTGTGCAAGCTCACCGGCTGTTTTCCCATCTTAAGTAAGCATGAAGAGGTTTAGCCCCGATGATGGTCCAGGCCCTACATTCTAACGGTAAGTCCGCTACAGGCTCGGAACCTCAGGTATCCTCAAAAAGGTGAACCTTGGGGCTCCCGCATGCAATCTCGGGGAGCAGGGGCAGTGAAGGTCGCGGGGTCCGCTCACCCAGTCAAAGTCACACGGGTTGCCGTCTTCGCGTTGCGTGGGAAGACTGTTGCAGAGAGGGGGAAGCTTCCTCACGAGTAGGAATGCAACAGAAAGCAGGGCTGACAAAAGATAGTAAGGTCGGGCCAGCCATCGTGAAAGTCGTGGCACCGAATACACCAACGCAATTAAAGGTGCCAGGACCGCCATCTTTCAGGCCTTTGCGGCGCCCGCCCAGCTTCGGCGTCTGTAGCCCTGGCCCCGCCTCTCCCACCATTGAGACTTCCATTAGGTCTAGTCTCGGATGCACCACCTCTGCGCCCGGAAGTAGATCTCTGATTGGACGCTCCAGAAAGGTAAGGGGATTTGACATCTTATTGGTCGATCTAGATGTCGCTTTCTCCAGTTAAGTCATTTTATTGGATATGCGATGGTGGCGCTTGGCGACTACAGAGAAGAATTTAGTAAGTTCAGATAGCACTTCCTGAACGTTCTCATAAAGCGACGGAAGTAGTTGCCAGAAAAAAGTAGGCGGGGCACCCAATGACAAGCGGCTCCTAGAGGAAGAGGGCGGGACATCGTGAAAAGATTGTCCAATGAAAACGACCGACGCCAGACACCCGGACCGCGCCGGGGCGGAGAAGACGATGGAGAATTTCTCGGCACTGTTCGGAGCTCAGGCCGACCCACCACCACCCCCAACCGCACTCGGATTCGGACCAGGAAAGCCTCCACCTCCGCCTCCCCCTCCTCCGGGCGGGGGCCCAGGCACGGCTCAGCCGCCCACCGCGGCCACGGCCCCTCCCGGCGCCGACAAGTCGGCTGCTGGTTGTGGTCCCTTCTACCTTATGCGGGAACTTCCAGGTGAGTACTAGGCCTGGCCGAAGGCAGCCAATCAGATCATAGCGAGGAGGTGATGGGCGTGGCTCTCAGCCAGCCGGGGTAGGTGTGAGGTAGCCTAGGCAACGCGTGTTGGGACCTTAGACCTGAAAGTCGGAAAGGCTCTGAGGATTCACGACCAAAGGGATGACATGAATTTTTGGCCTGGATTGGGAAAGGGGAGAGAATGCATTTCCGTGACCATCTTTCACAGCATATTTGGCTCTGTCCCTGATACTGGTTTATGGTTCCCTAAAAATTATCCAGAGTTTGAGTTTGGAACTCGAGAGTCCTGATTTAACATCCCTGCAGACCTGAGGTTTTCCAACTCTGTCACAAACATGCTGTTGGTTTGAGGCATATTTCCCTCCTTTTAAGGGTCTCTGCTTTTCTTCACTGTAGGAAGGAGGGATTAGAATTGAACCAAAAAATCGTTTTGTTGAGCACCTACTATGTACGAAGCGCTGTTCTAAATGCTTAAGATACAACTGTGAATAGGACTGACAAGATCTTTGCCTATTTTGGAGTTTACGTGTAGGAGGAGGCGGCGCAGAGTACGCTAGATAACATCAGATAGCCGTTAGTGCTACAAGGAGAAAATGTGATAAAGAATTGAGGCAGAACTGCTTTAGCTAGAGTGATCAAAGAAGCCATCTCTGAATAGATAATATTTGAGCGTCATTGTAAAGAGCCAGTCTTGTGTGAGTGGGAGAGATAAGATGAAAGAAATGAGGTCAGAAGCCGTGGTGTGAGGGAAAAGCTTGGAATATCTGAGGGTCAGAAGACCAGTTGGACTCCAGTGAAGTTTCAAGTGAAAGAGTGATAGGAGACGAAGGGGGGAGGAGTAGGCAGAGGCCTTTGTAAAGCATTTAGATTTTAAGTTCAGGGGGAGCCATTTTATATATGTATGTATGTACTTTTAGTCATCTCTGTACCGAAAGTGGGGCTCAAAGGCACCACCCAGGATCAAGAGTCGCAGCCTCTACTGACTGAGCTAGCCAGGCACCCCTCAGGGGAGCCATTTAAACACAGGAAAGTGACATGATCTGATTTACTTATTTTTAATTATCCAAACAGCTACATTAAGAATGGAAAGTAGGGAAATCAGAAGTTACTTCGTAGTAGTCCAGGAAAGAGATGATGGTTTGGACGAGGCAGTAGCAGTGGAGGAGAGAAGTGAACTGATGCAGGATAAATATTAGGGGTAGAGTTTATAGGAATGAAGGATTGAATATAGAAGTAGAGAGGAACTGAAAATACTTGTAAATTCTTGGATTGAACAGTTGGGTGATTGGTAGTGCTGAGACCAAGAAGGAACACGTTTGAGGAGGTGGTAAATCAAGAGTCGTTTTGGACATGTTAAATCTCCAAGTTGCCTTTCAATTCCTCCCAAGTCCTACTGCTACATCAGGAGTTGAGGGAAATAATAATGCGAATTGGTACAGTGCTTTGAAGTTCACAGTGAAGTTATATATGTAATAGAATTTGATACCGAGAATAGCCCCTTGAGGTGGGCATGTTAGAGTTGAATAAAACTGAAACAGAGAAAGGTTGACTTTCCTTTGGTCAGTTAGTGGTTGAGGTCTACCAGCAGTTTCTCTAACTTTACTCTGATTGTACCTATTTATATCAAGCATTTGACAGATACTGAGTATCTATTTTGGGCAAATGCTGGTATGTAGGAAGGGCGGAATGTGGTGAGAAGGGGAAAGAATTAATAAGTCTAGTCCTTGCTTTTAAGGATCTTATTTTACTTAGGGATATAAAGTGTGTGGTTTAAGGATAGCGACTGTATTTCTTGTTAAAGCTAATATTACTTCATGGTCTTGCCTCATATACAACTATTAAGAACTACATGATGGGGGCCCCTGGCTGGCTCAGTAGGTAGAGCACGTGACTCTTGATCTTGGGGTTGTGAGTTCCAGCCTCGCATTGGGGGTAGATGTTTATTTACTCTTTAAAAAAAAAAAAAAAAAAAGAACTACACGCTGGTTTTCAAAACGTGTTTCTTGTTATCCAAAATGGCAGAAAGAGTTGTCACTTGAGCTAGACCTTTACAATTTCATATTGGTGAAGAAAATTTGGAAGAATTGTCTTCTAATTACATCAGTTCTCCTAAAACAAACTTCCTAAAAGGAAATGAGATGAGAAGTGTGTTTCTCAGGAGATAGTGGAGACCCTTATGGACTGGCTAGAAATGTGGCACAGGGGAGTAGTGGTTGATCAGGCCCCAAAGCCAAGTTACGGTAAGATGTGTTTTACTGTGAGTGCCAGAGGGATTTGAGCTTTTTCCTGAGGATGATAGGAAACCATTCAGATTTTTGAACCGAGGAGTACTGCTTCCAAAAATATCCAGAGAATATGGGTGTCATGTATTGAAATAGAGAAGCCATGAATGAGGTGGGGGAAGGTTTGGAGTTTTAAAAAACGAATCTGCATGGAATTGACTAAGAGGAAGTTGGAAATGTAAGGCTAGTTTTTAGGAGGGGAGTTTTTAGGAGGCTGGGGAGATTTATAAATCATCTTCATAGAACTGATAGTCAAAACAGGAAGAAGGATGGGACTCATAAAGTGTTCAGGAAAAGCAGGAGTGCCTTCTCACCCGAGCCTTGAGGATGACCCCTTGGAAGAGGACAGCTGACAGAGGGGGAAGAGCAGGATGCTAGAATGGTCGGAGGCATTGCCTAGTTATGAGGCGCTGTACTGTGGCGCCGAGTGTTCTGAAACATTGCTTCTGAAACATTTGGCACGAGAAGGAACGAAGGGAAGGATAGGGTAAGGCCTTGGGCTATGGAGGGAAAATACCTTGCTCACTTACCAGTTACCGAGCACTGGAGGTATGTACTCTGTTGGGCACTGGCGAAACATGTATGAACAAGAAAGACACTGTCTCAGCCCCCAAGGGACTCAGATCAGAACCTGGGTTTTTCCAAGTGAATGATTACGAATAAGCCACTTTCGTCATCATTTGCATTCTTCGTGTTCATCGTAACTCCAGATGAAATTGTAGGCTAGCTAGCTCTACCCTTTGCCACTAGATCCTTATTAGATTACTAACAAGCTTCCATTCTTTGAAAAAAAGTCAAGTCGTGCGATATTTATACTGATAGTGTCTTGCATCTATAGAATACTTTATACTTCTCAATGTTTGCATTTGAACCTTGAAAAAAAATTAAGTGTGCTGGGGCGCCTGGGTGGCACAGCGGTTAAGCGTCTGCCTTCGGCTCAGGACGTGATCCTGGAGTTCTGGGATCGAGCCCCACGTCAGGCGCCTTGGCTGGTAGCCTGCTTCTTCCTCTCCCACTCCCCCTGCTTGTGTTCCCTCTCTCACTGGCTGTCTCTATCTCTGTCAAATAAATAAATAAAATCTTTAAAAAAAAAATTAAGTGTGCTTAAGATAGCTGTTTCCCCACTGCAGAGGTAAGAGGAAACTGAGGCATAGAGTACCGCTAGGGTTAGACTTCTAGTTGCCCGGATGCTAATAGAACATTTCTTTCTTTGAGGCAGAGCATTATACTTGGCATTATGAGTAACAGAGACGGTGGTAACAAGTTAGTCAGCAGTATCTAAAAAATCCTGTTTTTTATGTAAAGGTAATTAGTGTTTCTTGCTAGAGAAAAAGAAAAAGAAAAAAAAAGTCCTTGACCAGACACTCAAGCCGTTGGATCATATTTGGCTCTTACCTGGCTGGTCACCTGAGCTCTGAGGTAATATCCTGCCATGTCATAGAGTGTAATTTCTCACTAGTATATATGAAAAGCACTCAGAACAGTGTTTAGCACAGAGTAAGCGTCATGTAAGTGATGATTGCGGTGAGTCCAAGTTGGGGAGAGTGTCTCTTCCTTTGGGGTAGTTTCCATCTGCGCCCTCTTTGGATGCTGAAAGAGTTTTCTCCTCGCTCCAACTTACCATTCTATGGTACATAGTTTTAGTGCTTATTATATGTAGTTATTTAGTTTTGCCGTTTCTTACTTTAAAAAATAATTTTACATCATTATAACTCTCACTTAAAAGATTCCTTATTTAGGCTAAAACATATAGTCCTTCACTTTCCCTTTGGGTGACTTTAAAAAAACTTCTCTACTCTTGGGACTAATATGTTTTTGTTCTTCTCCCTGTGTCCTCTAGGTAGCACCGAGCTGACAGGCAGCACCAATCTGATCACACACTACAACCTGGAACATTCCTATAATAAATTCTGTGGGAAGAAGGTGAAGGAGAAGCTAAGTAACTTCCTGCCTGACCTGCCAGGGATGATTGATCTGCCTGGTTCCCATGATAACAGCAGCCTCCGCTCCCTCATCGAGAAACCCCCTATTCTTGGTGGCTCTTTTAATCCTATCACAGGGACCATGCTGGCTGGCTTCCGCCTCCACACTGGCCCGGTGAGTCCCCTCTTGGGGAAGAAGGCAAATGGGGAGGCCTGGAGGGCGTGGAGGTGGTTTTTCTGTCCAAGTCTGTTCCTTCTAACTTACTGAGCAGAACAGATGGGAGCGGGGCATTTCCTCCCTCCGCTCACCTGGACCTTCCTTTGGTTCCTTCAGTTACCAGAGCAGTGTCGTCTGATGCACATTCAGCCTCCCAAGAAGAAGAATAAGCACAAGCACAAACAGAGCCGTACCCAGGATCCTGTCCCCCCAGGTAAGAAGCGGTTCTGTTCAAAGCCAGAAAACCTGGGTCCGCTTGGAGCTTCCCCAGTGAAAAACCCGGCGAGGTTCCTTACAAAGCCCCAGACTCCCAGATTCTCCTGAAACAGGTGTAAAGGTAATTGGTGTTTCCTGCAAGTGGGTCTCCCGGGCGAGGAGAAAGCTGGAATGGTGCTTTAGCAGGGCCTCCCTGTCCTTTCTGGCCTTTAGAAGAGCAGTTGCACCTCGCTAGGTCTTCCTGTGGTCTTCAGAGTTCTAGCAGTAGGGAAATTTTGATAGGCACATACTGTCTCCTACAGAAACCCCATCTGATTCGGATCACAAGAAGAAGAAAAAGAAAAAAGAGGAGGATCCTGAACGGAAAAGGAAGAAGAAAGAGAAGAAGAAAAAGAAGGTAGGGTCGGGACCTGGTGCTGCAGCCCCGAGTCTCCCCGTCTCACCCTGTCCTCGATGGTCCTTTGCCTCAGGGGGGACCCAAGATTGAAAATCCAGGACATGTTACAGTTTTTTCCTGCACAGCCCTGATCAAGGCCAAGATCACTTCCTAGTTGTTCTCTTACCCCTCCTTCCTTGTCTCCCCCAGAACCGACACAGTCCAGACCACCCAGGCGTGGGCAGCTCTCAGGCCAGCAGCAGCAGCAGCCTCCGCTAACAGGACTCTCCTGGAATGGCTTTCCTTGCTGTATTGAGCCTGCAGACAGAAGCTGCCTTCCAGGCTCGGACACTGCCGTGGGAGCATCCCCTGCAACCGGGACAGAAGCCAGCTCCCACTGTGCTGGGCTAAGATTAATGCATTATATGTGAGAAGGGCCATGCTTTTGTAAGGCTCAGCCCAGTTGCCTTTCTCACGGACAGCTCTTCCTCTCCCAGGAAGCTTTCTTTTCATCTCTTTTGTGCAATTGGTCTGATGGAGGACATTGTCTGATCTGTTAGAGTTTTTCTTTAAAAAAAAAATTTGCATTTATCAAACTGGCTGAACTGTGGCTGCCTGTTAAGAGGTAAGTGCCTTTCTCTGAGAGTCAGGGTTTAAGCCAGGGCATTCAAAGATCTGAGGGGAATTTGGGGTCTTATCATGACATTATTAGCAGGCAGGGAGACCACCAAAATGAGATTGGGGAACACGGTGCACAGGTGAGGCACAGCTTGCTAATACCTGTCCACGGTGGACACGTAACACTCTGCCCGTCATGTTGAGAACCCAGCAGCTGGATGAGGCCCCACCAGAGGAGCGGACCCAGTGAAGGCTCATCCGTCTTCTAGATCAGCTGTGCATTGAAACAGAATAGCCAACTGAAAAAGCACCCACAATCACCAGTGTATTTTAACAAGGTCGATTCCTGGTGAAGCCTGTGATTTTTATTTTTATTTTTTCTAATCTCTGGAAAGCAAAGGTAAATGCTTCTCTTGTATTTATAGGAATCCCTGACCTGCCTCATTCCTTAGTTAAGACAATGAAATTATTAGGCTGATGTAAAAACATTTCTAAACTTCTAAGACAGCCACAAAAAGGCAGAATGTAAAAGAAATTCCTTCAGTCTTTACAGCAGGCCAGGTAACTGGAAATGTCCACTGGAAAACCCAAGCTATTGTAATCTGATTTTAAATAAATGTGACACAGAGCAGTTAAAATCTGTTGCTATGAGCCAAGGTTGTTACTAGGTCAGGAGGTGGAAAACCATTCACTGAGCTACAGTTTTAATCCAGGATTCCAGAGTGTCTATGCTTAAGTCACAGTGAAAATAATGGGTTCGGGCCAGGTTCTGGAGATTTAGCGTCTGAGGTGGCCTATTTAAAATCAGGGCGTAGCCTTTTTGCTTTGGAAACACAGCAGAGACACCGTGAGCTATCATACTGAATGCCAGCCATAGCCAGGCAGCCTGCCTCTAACAGGCTTTCCTCCCCCGATCATCCACTGTCTCACCTCTCGGTACATCCAAAGAGCTTTACTGTCCAAAGACACATTTCTGTATTAAAGAACTGTGGCAGCCAAGAGTTCTCTAAGTCTTGAAACGACAAGGAGCTTAGGTGGTCCCAAAAGGTTTCTTCTAGGAATGTTTGAATTAAATCACCAAAATGAGAACAGGCCCTGTAAGTGGTTATTCCCACCACAGTCCTGCCTCAAGGTGGGCCAGGACCAGCGAAGCTGAGGAGGGTTTCCTTGCGACTTCCCACCAGAGATCGTTCACCCTGCCTTACTTAACCAGACAAAATAACACAAGTCGGGGGGAGCTGGTTAGATCAGGATTTCTTTTTATTCCTTGTTGGTTTAAAATGGCTAATCAGAATAAAAAATAAAAGGGCCTCTGTTTAGAGGCTGGGGTCTCCCCTATTTAGAGGTTAGAACCCAGGTACCCCCACTACCCAGCACCATACTGAGGTGGGCTGAGGGGTAACCCCCAAGGGACAATCGGAGGGGCCTAGGCCTGCCACTCCTTCGCTCTATCCCGTTTTTGGCATGTGATGAAAAATATTGCTTTTTGGATTCATCTCTCCCGGCCTTGGATTTAAAAATAATGTTAACCGTGTGAATTGGGGGAAGGCTCTGAGGGGACTAAAGAAGCCCACTCTAATCCCTCTCCCCCAAGAAGGGGGCGAAGCGGATTATCCAATATTGTTTCTGGAGCTCAGCCAAGCTCTTTTCCTGATCTCCCCACCACCACCAAAGTCATGGGGCTGTGACCCCTTTCCTGGGGAAACTAAGTGCCAATGAACCTAGAAAACTAACTCAACTCTCTCAAGTCCTTCCCTCCTCTGACCAAGACCCCAGACTCGCCTCTTTCAAGGTTTCTTTCCTGATCACTACGCACCAACAGTAGTAGGGGGGTGCAGTTTCCTTAGTTGGTAACTGGGACAAAAGAGAGGGAACCACTGGGAAAAGGAAGACTTCGATGGATGTCCCCGCTTCTTTCCTGCTGGTCTGAGGAACGGGAAGAGTAAGATACCCCTCCTTCTACATATCCCTCCCTCATTTTTCCATCCCAGGATAGATATATAATTTCTTTGATATTTATAATATATATATATATATACATACATATATATATATATGTACACACACACCTGGTAACGCAGAGAGGAAAAAAATAGAATCCGTAACAATAATAAAAAAAATTATTTCTGGTTTAAAAATGATCTGGTTCCCTCCAGGGCGAGCAATTGCACAAATGTCCACTGAGTCTGGTCCAGGGGGTTAAAGAAGGGAAGGTCTTAGAAGGTGAAGGGGGTTGCTACCCCAGTCTCAGGGCCCCAACTCTCCAACTCCCCAACCCCACTGCATTTTATAAAACGCTCCTCATCCTCTTGGAATCGGTGGTTTAAAAAAATGTCCATGCAGGGGAGGGGAGCCCCTTGAGGAAAGGAAGGTGGCCACCTGGGGCCCTTTGGTGTAGGCGCGGAGGCGTGGGGGGAAGGGAGGTGCCGAAGGCTCACACGGAAATCTCATAGGTGGTACCACCCACCCCTGACACCTTCTTGACCCCGCCCCTTGTGGGGCTGCTGAGAGGCGGCTGGCCGGGGCCAGGGGAGGCAGAGCCTATACTCTTGGGCTGCCCATTGGATTTGCTGTAGGCCGTCTTGAGCTGTACTTCATCTCTAGGAAGAGAAAAAGAGATAGGTGTCAGGAAGTGGGACACAAAACACAGGAAAGGGAGACTGTTTTTAAAAGTTATGAGAACAAACTGACACACTTTTCTACATATGTACTTTCTTACCCAAACATTCCCACCTGTTTTATTGCCCTGCTTAAAACAAACCTGATGCCTTATTACCCCTCTTGATTCCGTCTCTCCAACAGCAGCCATCTTAAACACTTACTCTCAGGCAAATACATACATTTTGGAAAGACCAGATTAAGAAAAAAGTATTAATCGTTAGGGTCTGAACAGGAATAGCCCATGAAGGCAGCAAGAGAGTAAGTGAAACGAGCTACCTACAAGCAGGCACCTCTGAGTCCACTTGCACACAAGTGAAGCCATGATACCTTCTGTAGGACCCTAACGCTAATTTTAAGTCCACTGCTGTCAGGATGGATTTATACTTACTTGGGTGTCAATAATGGCTGCAAGGCTACTTCCTCTGCCTCAGAGACACCAGCTGGGGCTTTTTGGCTGCTGTAAGACATAGATCGGCCCAGGTATGGGGCAGTTGGGCCTGGTTCAGGGGACCCTAGTCCCCGGCCCCTTAGCCCATCAGGCTTGCCAAAACGGGGGGCAGCTGGGCGTCCCAGTGGAGTCTTGACCAAGGGTGATCTCTTCGAATCATCTGAGGAGGAACTAGTACGAGGGGCATGGCCTGAGCCCGGCGTTGACTGAATGCCTGAGTCCCCCAAGCCTGGTTCTTCCTCGCGGCCTGGGAGTGGGGGTGACTGGCGTAGCAGCTTCTCTCGTTCCTGGAGGGAGGCCACAATATGGCGCGACAGATTGTCGTACCGGACTGGTGAGGGCTCTCGGTGTGTTGGGCCGGTTGGCACCAAACGTGGGTGCCTCTCGGCTTCCCGTTGCTGGGCCAGCCGGGCTGACAGGAAGGGAGAGGTGTAGCCTAAAGGTGGGTCTGGCTCAGGCCCTGCCTGCACTGACTCGAAATCAGGGCTGTCTGAAGGAGTGAGCAGGCTGTCGTAAGATAGGCTCCCATTTCGTGTCTGATTGGCCAGGCTCTTATAGGAGGTGGAGGTTGTGCCCTCTGAACGAATGGACTGCAGCTGACCCAGCTCAAAGCCAGTGCCCTGGGCCGACTTGAGGCTGGAGGAGCGTGAGCCACTGGAGAGTGGATCGAAGTGAAAGCTTTTGCCAAAGGTGGGAGAACGGAAGCTCTCTGGCTCCAAGCTGGGCTCCGAGCGGTAGCTGGGATGGCGGCTGCTCTCTGCAATTGAGGTTGGCTCCTTCAAGCTGTCCCCACGACTCAACTGAGGGAGAAAATAAAGCATGCTCTTAGTGTTCCTCCTCTTGTGACCGATGCTAGGCCCCAGGGCCCAAGCAGCCATGTCCCGCCAATATGCTTAGAACCTTTTACGTGCATTCTCTTGTTCAACACCTAAAGTAAACCAGTGAGTTGGAACAAATAATATCTCATTTTAAGATGCAAAAAATGAGGCTTAAAGAGGTTAAATAACTCGCCAGTGATGGGTTTTGAACTCAGATATATGATGCTGTGGTCAGTGCTTTCACCTAGTATGCTACGTTGCCCCCTCTCTGATGAAGGACACACTGTCAAGGAGATTCGGTCCCATCAGTGCCAACAATTAGTAAAATGTCTTTGGTTTTTCTCCTTCCCTTTGCCTCTTTTCCTTCCCTTCTCCAATATTCTTTTTCCCAGAGCAGCTGACATCATCACAGCCCTCCTTCTTACAGAGCACTCAGTACCTTGGCGCTGGAGGAATGAGGCATGGCGGCTGACGTGCTGCTGCTGCTGTAGCCCGGACGGTACTTGTACATGGTAGGTGTGGGAGGGCTGTCCTTGCCCAAGAGGCTGCTATCTGCAGGAAAAAAGGCCCAGGGATAGACACCACTTTACAAGCTGTCCTTAACTTGCCCAGTGTTTCCATAAAGGGAAAACAAGGTAGCAATGGATATACCAGCAACAGAAAAGTCCCAGGAACGTGAGTCAGCTGCAGTCAAGTCTACAGACTCATACCGGCCCAGAACTCAGAGCGAGAGAATGCACCAAACATGTCTAGGATGTTCTCTGGTCTATCTGGATGCTGACAGTTCCCTCCTCACAAAAGTCCGATTCACTGCCACTAGCTACGTGGAATCCCCTTTCTCCTCTCCTAGCTGTCTGAAGTGGCTCGACGCCCACCTGTTGGGTGTTCTCAGCCACAGTGCGAGTATTACCTCCCAGGCCTTGCCTGCCTGTCTTCTCCACAGCAGGCTCCTGCCACTGCTCTTACCCTCATTGGCAGCCAGGCTGAGGTGTGTTCGTAGCCCCGTGTAACGGCTCAGGTCCGGCTTAGGAGGAGGTGGGGGTTCAGCATCTGCAGACTGGCTCTCTGTTATCTCCAAGCTGCCCTTAGACTGGATAAATGAGAGAAAATCACATCTGGAGAACCGGGTGTAAGGACAACTCAAAGTATTAAACTGGTATTAGAGGGGTGCTGGGGCATCAATTACGTATTTCTAAACTGGGACTAGAAGACAAGGGACAAGAGCCATTCTGGGGATGACAATGAATAAAGAAAACTTTTCAACAAGGGTTTAATTCTGTCACTTCTGTGTTCATTTCCTCAACTATCTGTTGAGCTCCTACCACCTGCAAGCTGCCACATTAAGTCCATGAAAACATGGAAATGAAAGGACTCAACTTCTGTCAGTGGACTTACAATCTAATGGGAAAAAAAAGAAGATAGGCACTTAAGTAATTAAAAAAAATTTTTTTTTTCTCTTTAAGTAACTCTACACTCAACATGGGGCTCCAACGCATGACCCCCAGGTCGAGTCGCATGCTCTACCAGCTCAGATGGCCAGGCGCCCCTGTACTTAAGTAATTTTTAACACAAGTTATCAGAAATTGAGAAATACTGTAAGGGCAATGGCAACTGAAAGCAAGTTTCCATCTTTTTGCCCAGAAAGTCCCCAAGTTACCTACTTTACTTCCCTAAATTCCTCACCTTGCTTCTCCTCAGCTCTCCCTGGATGCCATTGTCCATGATCTTCACAGTTATCTGCCCATCTGACACTTCTGGTCGAAGGAAGGGAGGTCTGATGACAATCGTTTTCTCTTTCTTTGGTCTTCCCAAATACCTGAGTGTCAAGAGTGAGAGGGCTTTCATTCATTCATTCTAAAATATCTAGGGGTTGCCTATCTTATATTAAACATTTTTACAAATACAAAAACAGTCTGACTAAGACAGCAAAAAGCTCAGCATTGAACTGATTTCTTAGATTCCATGAAGAACTGCACCAAGACTAGGCCTCTGGGCAGATATCTAGTTCAAGCCACCCTGGAGTAAATCTCACCCTCAACTCTCAAAGGAGAGTAACCATAATACCTGAAGAATATCAACTGAATTCAGGGGGTCCACTAAAGGATGCCATGGCTCTCCCTTGCAGGCACTTCCCAGACTGAGAGAACCCTCCCTAAACGCCAGTCTCTCACCCAACCTCCCCTATACTAGAACAAGCCCAAAGACAAACGTTTTGACCAAAAGTGAACACTAGACCAAAGGGGTGGGTGTACCTGGGTGCTGGGGAACTGCAGAGCACACGGCTGACATTGTTACAGCAGCCATTGGTGAAGGGGTTCACACCTCCTCGGAATTTACCCGTAACCTAGAAAAAGGAAAAACGGGCCATATCAGTTAGATGATGGACCTTGACCTCCAAAGGCCAAAACATAAATCCATAACCAATTACTGTGCACCCACTATTTGGGAGATACAAAAATGAGTAAAACACAACCCTACCATCAAGAAGCTTATAATCACAATGGTTAAGAATGGGAACTCCAGAATCAGGGCCTTGAATCCTAAGGCTACCTCATGGTAGCTATCTGACCCCACACATCAGTGTTCTTATGTGAAATGGGGATCCCCAGCTCCCTCAGTATTGAAAACTCAGATAACACACATAAAAGGAAGCAGGTAAGGCCAGCTTATTATAAGCATGGGAATAAGCGGTTCCCTTTAAGCGGCACTATGAGCTTCCTGAGGGCTGGCCTACTACTGCTTCTATAAGCTTGGAGCTCAAATTGTCCAGTATACAGTGAGCATTCTGCAAATGTCTGTTAACTAAAAAATGGTTCTGGGGTGCCTGGGTGGTTCAGTCGGTGAAGCGTCTGCCTTCATCTCAGATCATGGTCCCGGGGTTCTGGGATTGAGCCCTGCGTCGGGCTCCCTGCTCAGTGGGGAGCTTGCTTATCCCTCTCCCTCTGCCTGCTCCCCCCTGCTTGTATGCTCACTCACTCTCACTCTCTGTCAAATAAATCTTAAAAAAAGAAAGAAAGAAAGAAATGGTTCTGCTCTCGTGCTTTCATGAGGAGCATGGACACTTCATCATAAAAAGTATTCATCTGGCGTCCATCCGTGGAAGCACTCCACTACACTCTCAGTAGAGGGCGAAGAGTCGCATGCCCAGCTCTACAGGGGGTCCCCATCACGTCTCCCCGTACCTGTTCATTGGTTGTGCGTCCCCTAGCCACCAGCACCACATGAAATCCCGTGAGGCCAGCTACAGGGATGAAGAATAAGCCAGCCACACACATCACTGCCATTCTAAAGCCAAAGAATTAAGGAGAACAGAGCAGCACGATCTCACTGTCCCCAGCCCCTACAAGAGCCACCTTCCCCTTGACCTTTGCTACCACAGTGCTCGACTTGCCTCCTCCTCCCCGCTCCCAAGCCCGCAACCCACAGAAGGATACGTGACAGCCGTGCGGACCCCTGAGAGTTCCTCCATGTGGTAGAGGACATAAAGGAGGCCAAAGCCAAACACACCCATGATGTGCGCTGTCAGGGAGAGGAGGAAAAGGAAGAAATAGCGGTAGTTCCGGCGACCGATACAGTTGTTCACCCAGGGGCAGTGATGGTCAAACTCCTAGGGACAAAAAGAGAAACACTGAGAAGCAGCCTTGGACCACAGCCCTAGATCACTTCTGTCAAGAACAGACCAAATGTCAGAACCGAAGCGCTGCTTTCAGTAACAGGTGATCGTGTTCGCCATGTAGTTGCGAAATTAACGAGCTCAGGCACTTTATCTCGCTCTATCAATCTGTAAGGAAGACCTTCCAGAGGCTGATCGAAGGCCAAGGCCCCCCTCTCAGAGTTTATCCAATGTGACCAAGGAACTCCGAAAGGGATGAGTATCAGAGGCTTTGCCTCTTATCAAGATTCATGAGAAAAAGAGGCCTGGAAGGAAAATCTGGCAGGCAACTGCTTATAGCTAAGTAAAAACTGACTAGGAAAAAAAAAGGGTTAAAATAAAAGATAGGGGATGCAGAAGGACAAGCAGAAAGAAAACCTGTAAGATCTGAATGCAACACACACCACGATGTAGCGGATGCAAGCGATAACACAAAGCCAGGACAAAGAATCAAAAAGATGAGTCAGGAAGGCTAATACATATACACATAAAAGTGTTTGATGTTTATGGCTGTTATATAATATAAAATAAAAATTTTAAATTAAGTTTTAAGTTTTAATTCCAGGATATTTAACATACAGTATTATATTAGTTTCAGGTGTACGACACAATGATTCAACAATTCCATACACCACTTGTAAGTGTAAGTGTACTCTTTAATCCCCCCATCACCTATTTCACCCAACCCCCCATCCTCCTCCCCTCTGGTCACCATCAGTTTGTTCTCTATAGTTAAGAGTCTGTTTCTTGGTTTGTGTGTGTCTCTGTCTCTCTTTTTCCCTTTGTTCATTTGTTTTGTTTCTTAAATTCCACATATGAATGAAATCATATGGTATCTGTGTTTCTCTCATTGACTTATTTCACTTCGCATATACTCTCTAGTTCCATCCAGGTCACTGCAAATGGCAAGATTTCCTTCCTTTTTTTTTGGCTGAATAACATTCCATTGTGTATATACACCCCCTCTTTATCCATTCATCTAATGGGTAACATTTCTGACAGAGCTAGAAGAGAGCCAGATAGTGAGCCAGGGCTACACCGCACCCAAGACCCAGGATGCAGAGGATTCCATTCTTATTCAATGGCTAGGAAGAAGAGAACTTAGATTAGGCCTACAGGCCTACCCCCGTCAGGGTTCTTACCTCCACACAATTGTCACAGACACTACAGTGGGAACACCGAGGAGGACGGTAGAAGCGGCAGGTGGCGCACCACTTCATGCGCACCTGGATGCCCTTAATCTCCACGGTTTTGTAAAGGGGCGCGCGGAAGTCATCTTCCTTGTCTTCATCCTCCTCAGCTGCACAGAGGAAAAATCAATTAAAAAACAACGATGCCAGCACCGTACTAGGCATGAGGGATGCACCGCTATTTAAAATACGGCCTCTGCCTTCGAGGAATTCAGTCTACTGGGCAAGAGAGAACAGGAACTAATAACTAATACTGTGAAATCAGTCCTATATTACAACACTACCGGAACACACTGGAAATGAGGTTCAAGAGAACACGACTCAGAGGTAGCTCGGACATGGGTACGCGGACACTTGGTTTACATACTATGAATATATTTGTAAAGAAATAACTTATATATCAAAGCACATGTGTAACGAGTTTGCGTAACAGTTCAATGTCTACGAGTACATGAAAACTAGAGCAATCCAAGAGAGGAACTAACAGCAACCCTTTTTTGATGCACAAACCCCTTCTCCAAAAGATCGTCCCCAACTCTATTAACTCCCTATATAGTTCAGTACTGTTTGCTGGCTCAAGACATTCTCCTTACCTGAATGCCTTTTCAATTTCAATTATCAGAAACTCATAATTCTACTTCAAAACTTAAAGGGCCCTATTTGCCTTCTCATCTACAGTATGCAATTTTTATTTTTTATTATTAATCTATAAAAAAATACATGTGGGAAGGAAAAATTAAATAAATGAAGGAGTAGAGATTAAAAATTAAGTTTCCAACTTTCATTGATTTGGGAAATGCTTTAAAATATAAATAGGTGAAAAAAAATGCAAGATAAAGAATTGTACAAACAAAAAGATCCCATTTTGAAAACAGAAAAACAAAAATACACACATACGGGCACCTGGGTGGCTCAGTCAGTTAAGCATCCTACTCCTGATTTTGGCTCAGGTCATGATTTCAAGTCCTGAGATCGAGCCCTGTGTAGGGCTCCGTGCTCAGCACGGAGTCTGCTTGAGATTCTCCCTCCCTCTGCCCCTCCCTCCCCCTGCTCCCACACTGCTACGCTCAGTCTCTCTAAAATAAATAAATCTTTAAAAAAAAACCAAAAAACCGCATGTACATTTCCTACAGAAAAGTGGTAGATGTAAATGTTATATATATAAATCTTCAAAACACTGAAAGGAAATAGGAATAGTAATTATCTTTTTATTTTATTTATTTGAGAGAGAGCGAGTACAGGCAGGGGGAGGGGCAAGAGGAAAGGGAGATGAAGGGCTCAATCCCAGGACCCTGAGATCATGACCTGAGCCGAAACCAAGAACCGGATGGCTCAACCGATTGAGCCACCCAGGCGCCCCAATAGTAATGACCTTTGGCTGTGAAATTACAGGTGGTATTTGTCTTTTTTATGCTTTCTACATAATGAATATTTACTACTTATTAAAATCTTTACTTTTAACAGAAGTTTTCTTTTAAAGGAAAAAAATTAAAGTGCTACTTATTTTGAAATTTCTGATCTTTCCACACCAGAAGTGAGCACCTTCTCTTCTTTAAGTACTATGTGGTTCTTAGGTTACTCCTGTAACTCAGCACAGTACAGGGTATTTATTCATGGAAACGTCTTCCCTATCATTCTTTATAGACTGAGCTATTTGAAAGCAAGGACCTTTAAAAAAAAAACTCATCCCAAATGACCAGGATAAAGTCTTCCATTCAGATCAATAAATATTTAATGTATGAACATTACAGGCTCATTAAAATAGCCCTCCTTGGGGCACCTGGGTGGCTCAGCTGGTTGAGTGGCTCAGGTCACGAGCCCAGGGTCCTGGGATTGAGCCCCACACTGGGCTCCTTGCTCAGCGAGGAGTCTGCCTGTCCCTCTCCCTCCGCCTGCTGCTCCCCCTGCTTGTGCTCTCTCCCTCTGTGCCAAATAAATTTTTTAAAATCTTAAAAAAAAAAAAAAACCTCCTTGGCGCTAGGGACTCCAAGTTCCTTAGGTTCAACTAATCTTTGAGACAAAAGTCACAGAGCACAGTGATACAGGCTTTGTGAGCACAACGATCTCAGGAAAACCCCATTCTCTCCAAAGTTGTCTTCCCAATTCACGCCTCACCCTTACAAGTTAACTTCACAGGTGAGAGAAATACTGGTTATCAGCACCAACCCTTATCAACTTCTACCTCTAATGACGGTTCCTGACTCGCATCTCCTCTCCCAAAACGCCCTGCTTCTTCTGAAGTAAGCCTAACCCTTCCAACACGCACAGGAAAACACATCCTCCCTCCAGAAGGTAATTCTATTATCCCCCTTTCCCTTATCCAGCTCCTCTCTCTCCTTCAGTTCCATCTCCTCACGCTACCAGAGTGCTTTAATCTTCTCTATCACAAAAAAAGGGGGGGGGGGAGAAAAAAACCACCAAAAACCCTCTCTCTCCCGCCTAAGACATTCCATCTTCTGCCTTCTCTGCTTAACTTTATGAAAGAGTAATCTGAACACTCACGGGCTCTGCTTCCTCACTGCCCATTCGCTGCCTTCCAAACCATCACAGTTTTGCTAATTTAACTGTATTTTTTCCCACATACATACCTAAACACACTATTAGAACTATTCCTGTCAAGATCACAAATTCCTGGGGCGCCTGGGTGGCTCAGTTGTTGAGCGTCTGCCTTCGGCTCCAGTCATGATCCCAGGGTCCTAGGATCAAGCCCCACATCGGGCTCCCTGCTCGGCAGGGGGCCTGCTTCTCCCTCTCCCTCTGTCTACTGCTCCCCCTACTTGTGCTCTCTCTCTGTCAAATAAATAAATAAAATCTAAAAAAACAAACATATAATCTCTGAATTTTAACAAGTTTAAAAATAAAAAGATCACAAATTCCTTAGTTACCAAAACAATGGGCAATTTTGAGCTCCATACTATTGGATCTAATTTCTGATACTGCCAACCATCACGAACTTCACAACCCTCCTTAGTTCCCACTTCGTCCAGTTTCTTCTACTAACCTTTCTTGCCCAATCCCTCTCCAATGGCTCCTCCTTCTCCTCTGCTCATCATTAAAATGCCAATGCTGGTCAGATCTGACCTTGGTTCTTTCCTAATCTTGTTCTACTTTCTCTAGACAATCTTACTCCTGTTGCTTCAAACACCACATGGCTGAAGCCTCTAAGACCAAGGTCTCTGAGTCTGATGACTCAATTGGCCACTGGGCAACTGTATCGGAATGACCATACTATCTCGAGTTCAAATGTCTAAGAGGCTATCTTCCCTCCAAACATGTTCAACATTCCTGTAACTCCTATCTTGGTTTACAAACATCAGCATCCAACTTATCTCCCAAGTTAGGAGCCTTGGGACTACCTTAGACAACTCTTCACCCTCTCACTCTCCCCCGATAAGCAAATGGTCATGAAGAAATCTTTCGAGTCTACTGGGAAAAATCTCTAAATCCAGCCGTGAATTCAAGTTCTCATCTGGTTTACATTATGGCAATCACCTCCCAAAAGGTATCTGTACATTCTTTTGAGAATTTTTTTTGTAAAAGGAAATCTGATCCCATGATTCCTCCAATTGAAGACCACTTGCTGTCCAAAGGAAGAAACAGAATCTATTTAATTTAGCACACAGTCTTCGACAATTGGGCTCTCATTTACCTCCGACCCCTTTTGGCCCTACCATGTGCTTTATCTTCCGCCCCACTGAGCTCGGCATTCATGGCACATGCTGCTTCCTGGACTTAGAACGTGCCTCCTGCCATCCTCCATTTTCTCTCCTGCCTCCTCCTTGCAGCATTTCCCCAATTTATTGGGGGCAGATATAAGTGCACCCTTTTCTGTGGCCTAAAAAACCACTGTTCATGCCTTCACTACAGTTCACGCCACACTGTTAAAACTGTCTAATTCATCCTAGATTATTATTGTGCCTAGGGATAACGCCCGACCCATATGCTCAAAATGAATCTCTGCTGAATGAGTAACTGAAAATCAAAAATTTGACCCGAAGTGAATGAACAGGACTAGAAGTTATGACATCTATTCTAGAAGACTCTGACCCACTTTTCATCATTAGACTACTGAAGTATCTGAAAACCCTCAGAGTCCTAAGGCCCGGGACCAAAAGTGTATGTCCAAAAACCATTATTTTTCAAAGGTAGTTGAGGAGTTTCCAAGAGAGGAGAAGGAGATCTTACCTCGAGGGAAAATCCCTGGGTCCATGAAGGTGGCCATGCTGAAGTTGGCCAGCACAAAGAGAAAAACAATCGCATTGTAGATGGGCACTGCAGGTGACACATAGAGGCTTAGTCCTGGACAGCTGCACAGATAATAAAGAGAATGAGGGGCTGCCCCTAACACTTGGGACACCAACCATATAAAAATCTGAAAGGTTCAGCCCCCACACCTATAAATTTTATGTTTCACCTCTGCTGTCTCAAATTATCTTCATCCTTCACAAGTGGGTCTACTTTCCCCCACAGAAATGCTCATTTTAGATCAAGGTACAAGACTCAGAATCTCTCCTACCATAGCCCCTTGTACTAAAAGTCTGCGTTCTTCAGATTCATTCTTCCCCTGTGGATCTTTCCACATTTTAGAATCTGTCCTTATCTCCTTTTAAGCAGGCACAAGAGCTAGGGACTGAGCATGTAACTGATGGCAGCTACATTCCCTTCTCTTGCGCAGGCCGAGGCTGCTGGATCTCAGCCATGCCCCACTGACCTGCACGCTGGCACAACCCATGGGATACCACCTGCCTCTCTGGCTCCCCTTCCCTCTTCCCAGCTGGCTGTCAACCACTCTTAACTGCCTAAAATTTCTTCACTGCATCAGATATTCCTGAGAGTTTTATTCAACTAAAAGCTAGTTCTCAAGGGGGAGAGGGGGACCACACACAGATAAGTATGGATATCAAGACATAAACTAGACCCCTTGAGGTCTATAAATGAAGCAGAGTAGGGGAGAGGAAAAAAGGGCGGAAGCAGACCAAATCAGCCCTAAATCCTTTAGGAAAAAGAAACTGGCCAAACATATCCAAATTCCACAGGGTCCAAATCAAGACATATACGTTAGGTAACCTTTCTTGACCCCCCCCCCCAAAAAAAGAGGGAGGTGTGCCCTCGTCCAGGATTAAACTCAGTTTCTTTCAGGATATGAGTCTAAATAGGAATGCTGTTAAGAACTCTTCCTTTCTGCTGATTTCCTGGGAGCTCGAAGTTTCAGAAGAACATCGGACCAGCTGGTTGCATTGTCAGTACTATCAAATGCCCTCTCTCCTATCTCAGTTCACGAAGAACTTCCCCTTACAAGACAGTGGCTAAATACCCTAATCTGCTTTGTGGCTGAGAACTTAATCTCCAGAATGAGGACAGCATCTGTCCTTGTCCCCCTTATCTAGACCAGCCAGAAGTAAAGGAAGAGTTCACTGAAAGGAAGAGGCCAGAAGAACAAGACAGCAAATGAGTCCTGAGAATTAATTCACAGTATTCCTGGATTCTGTTGAGAGAGATCTGTCTCCATCAAAACAAAAAGCACAGCCCTGAACAGCGATTCAAGACAATTCACAGGAATTGAGCACCTTAATCAGATATAAACTAATAAGAAGAGACAAAAATCACTGTCACAAAGCATCTCACAAGTCTTTACCACCTCCATCTATTTATTCAAATTCGCCATTCATTTAAAAAATTTAAGTAAATGTTTATTGTGTGATAGGCTTTTTAGATAGTAAATATCAATTAACTCTTTGCTTCTCTAGGTAGGTGAGTACGTAACTGGGAAACAAAATAATGAAGCGAGGTGCAGGCACTCATTTCAAGGGAAAACAGACCCTCAGTCACCAGGGTGACTTTTCCTCTATCCACGTCTCCCATGGAAGCCTCTTCCTCTGGGGGGGTTCTCTGGTTCGGAAAAGATGTCCCTATACTCCGGCAGGGTTTGGGGTGGAATACAAGCAAGAGGAGTCCTTACACAGCCCCACCCAAAGGCTGACCTCCCAGGCTCCTTAGGAGGGAGGGACAGAAACTGAAAACCAGTCATCCAGGTCAGAGCCCCTCCCTAGCACTTAGCTGTCGCTTCGATTTCCGCCAGGGGAAGAGGAGAAAGGGTGACTCACTTGACTCCTACAGCCTGGGAAGATAATTAGAAGGGAAAAAGAAATGAAATCCTTAGAACACTGAGGTCCCCATGATTTAAAAGTCTCATTCCTAGAATCGATGACTGTAGCTACAGTGGCCTCTTGAGCTTCTGACAGACTAAAGGTTCCTCGATCCCTGAGGGGAGCTAAGGTGAGAGAATAAGATGTCAGCCCCTTGCAGGCACAGATGGCAGTCTTTCTGACCCCATTTTTTCCTTCAATTTCTGCATTTCCAAATGAAGAAAATCACCCAACTTCTTGGGTACGCTGCCACCCACCCATCCCTGGATAATGAACGTCACCCCTGCAATCTTCCCCCCCCCCCAAAGATTTTAAAGTAATCTCTACACCCAACGTAGGGCTCGAATGCACGACCCTGGGATCAAGAGCCACACGTTCCGCCAACTGAGCAGCCAAGCGCCCCGTTCCTGTAACATTCCTGATGTCGACTCATCCCAGCTGAAGCATGTAATTCTACAATCCAGTTTCAGTATCTGTTGCCAAGATAAAGCCTACCCCCAGAGTAGCAGCATCTAGAAATGATGCAAATGACTCCACTTCCCAGGCAGCATCTGCCCCTTGCCTGAAATCAAGGACCCACTGCTTCCAACCTTCACACTCTAGCTGCCGGAACACCGCACCAAGGAGAGGCGTGAAGGAGCAGAGCCCGTTCCTGCCACATCCCATATTCTACTTGGCTCAAGGAGAGGCTTGTCGTTGCTATAGTACTTTGCCAAATCCCTAGGTGACCACTCCAAGTGGCCTGTCTGAATCTGTTGCCTTTGATGAAAGGAGATGAGGCCTGGGCTGAGCCGGAGTTGTCAGGGCTGGTCCTCAGCCTATGGCAATAATCACAGAGCTCCAAAGCATAGGGAGTGGCGGTAGCCCAGAAGGCTGGCTGACTCACTGATGAGACTCCCAGACCTACACTAACCCAGGAAGAACAGGTTCTTCTGCCTACCCATCCAGCACTACTGTTTTCAGAGAGTGGGTTTCAATACCCACAGTCCTGGGGCACCTGATTGGTTCAGTTGGAAAAGCACGTGACTCTTGATCTCAGGGTTGTGAGTTCAAGCCCTACACTGGGCATGGAGAGGACTTAAAAAAATAAACAAACTTAAAAAAATACCCAGACTCCTGAAAAATCTGTTTCCTAGCCCTAACACTTCCTATTATAAAAAATGGTTAAGGGGCGCCTGGGTGGCACAGCGGTTAAGCGTCTGCCTTCGGCTCAGGGCGTGATCCCGGCGTTGTGGGATCGAGCCCCACATCAGGCTCCTCCGCTATGAGCCTGCTTCTTCCTCTCCCACTCCCCCTGCTTGTGTTCCCTCTCTCGCTGGCTGTCTCTATCCTGTCGAATAAATAAATAAAATCTTAAAAAAAAAAATGGTTAAGTTGCTGGTAAGAGGAAGTAAGAGTCAAGAAGCTCTGGATCTTAATCCCGTCCCCCTCAATCAATGCTTTGCTATGGAGCCTCAGGTAATCTACTGAAAACTCTCCAATCTGTTACTTCAGCTACATAATACAGATATGAGAATGAAGGAGATAATATATGAAAAGATCCTGGAATTCTTTTTTTTTTTTTTTTTAAGATTTTTTTATTTATTTATTCGACAGAGATAGAGACAGCCAGCGAGAGAGGGAACACAAGCAGGGGGAGTGGGAGAGGAAGAAGCAGGCTCATAGCGGAGGAGCCTGATGTGGGGCTCGATCCCACAACGCCGGGATCACGCCCTGAGCCGAAGGCAGACGCTTAACCGCTGTGCCACCCAGGTGCCCCTCTGGAATTCTTTTTAAACCAGCTAGCTTAATACTGAGCATTCACTGGCTAGAAGACACGCCCCCCCACATTATTAACTGTCACCATCATCATCAATTATCATTCCAGTTCCACCTTCATCCCTAATTCTACTTCCTCTGTGTGAGGTACTAGAAATGCACGAGCACTTCAAACAGAGGCGCCACGCTCCTGAAGAATAGGTCTAAGCATTCCGCCCATGCCTAGCACACAGTTTGACGCTCCGGCTAGCGTTCCCTGTTGATGAGGCAAGGCTGGAATGAGTGGTCCATTTCCTGCCCCTGGGGATCCTGAAGATTCCATGGGAAAACAATTTTTCCCCTCTTAGGTGGGTAAGTTTCTCCTAAGATACCAATTTGTCGTGTCTTACGCACACTTTCAAGCAGCTGAGTGCAAGATGTAGGACTTGGGCACTTATTCCGGGATGAAAAAACAACGTGGGAAGTAAAAGGAACATCCACTGCTCGATTAATGCCCTAAATCACGAGGCTGCTCCCACTCAAATCAGGTGCTAGCACCTCTGCAGTCAAGAAGAAAAGGACCAGCAGGAGAGGCACTAAGGTACCCAACTCTGTGGGTAAAGGGCTGGGAGGGGCCAGAGGCAGAAACTGAGGAGAAGCAAGCTCTCCCACAGACGGGACACTGGGCAGACCATCGTGGGTTCTGGACAACCCTGACTCGCACCCTTCCCCACAGAGGACGCCTGGCTGCAGAGATTTTACCGCTGCGCCCTTCCTGCCACCTTTAGAAATAGACACACCGTGAGACGCTGGCTGACTTAACTCCAAGCTCAAGGAGATTTTAGGGAGGCAGTTCAGTGATTTATTTATTTTTTTTAAGATTTTATTTATTTACTTGACAGAAAGACAGCCAGCGAGAGAGGGAACACAAGCAGGGGGAGTGGGAGAGGAAGAAGCAGGCTCCCAGTGGAAGAGCCTGACGTGGGGCTCCATCCCAGGACCCTGGGATCACGCCCTGAGCCAAAGGCGGACGCTTAACGACTGAGCCACCCAGGCGCCCCCAGTGATTTATTTCAAATGGCATTGCCAGGAGCTCTAAGAAAGACTCACGGGTCCCCAAGGAGGCAAAGAGGAGACACCAAGTGGCTGGGCCTCTGCACACCAGCCTCGCTTGACCCACAGCAGCCCTCCTCTGTTTTACACACTGGGGTTCCGCATAAGATCTCACTGGAAAAGGGTCACTGTGCTTAAATAAACTGCTCTCGGTCAACCTCCTCATTTTACAAAGAACAGATTCACAAAGGTTAACAGACTTTACCAAAATTAGTCTCCTGACCCCCAAACAGTGCTGATTTTCTCTTACCTAACACTGTCCCCTACCCTCGCCAATCACAACAGGGGACTAAACTAAGACAGATGAGGATCCAGGCCCATTATCTTAAACACAGGGTCTAGGATCTAATTGGGAGGAGGAAGGTTACTTTAGCAGACACTCTCCTTCCCCAACAGTGGAAACGGAAAAGAATTAAAACAGAATCCCCAATAACTCTCCCACTTAGTTTTGGTATGGGACAAATTCAGTGAATGCGAGGGATCAGGGTTCTGGAAGGCAGGCCTCAGCTCTTCTATTCAAGCTTCTCCAGGGCAGGTCACCTTTCGGCGACCAAACCCAGCTGGTAATTTCTGCTCACAGCTTTCCCTACCTGCCAGAGAAACACCAAGGGTAAATTGTTCCTAATGAGTTGAAGCCTACATGCCTCCACTAATTATGTATGCCACCTGAAAGGGACTCTCCCTCCTACTCCCAGTCCTCTAGGTCCCCAAGTCCCACTTGGGACTTAGACTGGTGTAAGAACAGACAGTTATAGCCTGGTTGAAGAGAACAGGAGGATGACAGAATAGTTACAGATTCAGGGCCCCAAATAGGAGCTGGCTCAAAGACAGCCTTCCTCTGGGGTACCTGGCTGGCTCCGTTGGTAGAGCACGTGAGTCAAGACATCTCCGGGTTGTTAAGTTCAAGCCCCACTTTGGGTGTAGAGATTACTTAAAATCTTAAAAGAACAAAACCAACCAAACAAACAAAACAAAGAGAGGCTTCCTTTTGTCTACTTGAAACCAGAAATTGTTTTTTAGGTTGTATATAGTTTTAAACCGGGGGGGGGGGGGGTTCTCCAAGGAACTGAACCTCAAAAAAGGATATAATCTGTGGGGGAACACTTTTTGACAACAGTGGCAGCTCAGCCCAGATACATGCTTATAGAGGAACTGCTATGGTCAGATGTAAAGGAAAAGATGAGAATTTCACAAGTACCAAGAACTAGGTGATAAAAGATAAATAGGGTGTCTGTCTCCACGAGGTGGATAGGGGAGACTCGAGGAGGAAAGGAGCCCAGAAACTGGCCCTGAGCAAACTGCCAGGGGAAACTCTAGCTACGACTTAAGTCTCTTCTAACTTTGGATTAGAGGCAGCAATTCCAAAGGCCATTATTGTCCTCCAAAATTCTTTTTCCTGGGGCTGAGAGACCATGGAATAAGGAGGGCCCCTATTTCTCTGGCACCAGGGAATGAGAAAGTAGGTTAAATAGCTTCAACTATCAGTCGAGAAAATGCCTATGTCAGGACAACTCTTTGTGGTGAAACTGGTATAACCAGCCAAGCACTTCAATGGCTTCAGATTAACAAAATAAGAACGAGGATTCTGCTTGCTCTATCCCAAGAACAGATGGGTTGAAAGAGAGACCACTCAGTCAGCCCCCTGAATTTCCTAGCTTCCCAAAGGCCTTGCCTTTTGAAGGAAAACAGACCCTCCTCAATCAAACAGGCCTAAGGGTGCCAACCTGGTCTTGTAACATACCCTCCTGACACAGCACCACAACTGCTACAAGGATATGAAGATCCCACATAACTGCCCCTTGGTTAAAATACTGATTCTAGAGAAGCCTGGCTGGCTCAGTTGGTAGATCATGTGACTCTTGATCTCAGGGTGGTGAGTTCGAGCCCCACACTGGGTGTGGAGATTACTTAAACATTAAAAAAATCTTTAAAAAAAAAAAACGCTGATTCTATTTACTGGCCATAATAGCAGAAACCAAAACAAGTCTAAGACTGAAGACTCACATCTCCTTATTGACGGTTAATACATGAAGAAGGACAGAACACTGAACACCCTGAATTTAAGCAAGAGAAAAAATTATGAGGAAAAGTCAGATAAAGAAGAGTACAGAGAAGAGTGGTGATGCTTTAAATCCTTGAGGAACTCAACAGGCACGCTCAGGCTGGAGAGCTGGGGGCCAAAGAATCCATGATCTCTACCCTCCAGAGGAACAGGTAAAAAGCAGGATGATGCTCATACCTTAGATAAGAGATTCTTTTTTTTCCTTGTTTAAAAACTAAACAGAAAAACATCATGACTTTGCTGACTCTATTGGCCAAACAATCCAAACCTTTTAGAATTCCTTTTGATATCTGAAGCTCAATTTAGGGGGGAAGAGGGGGTTACCTCCCCTCCTCAGATTTAGTATCGGTTCTTAGGTTTCTCCCCATAATAGTAACTGCCCCCTCCCCAGCAATTCCTGCTTCATTCATCCTTCAATGAGTCCAAACTGCTTTTATTCCCTACCACTTCAATCCATTTCCTTCCTCTTCCCAGCAACCTCCCATTGCATTAAACAGCATCTCACAATTAGGTTTGAGCCTGAAATCACGGTAAAGTGAACTCCCCAGAAAATCTAGCACATTCTGATTGTTCCACGAGCTACAACTAGAACACTAACTCAGTGACTCAACAGTTTAAGGCTCAGAAGCCTGCTACATGTTAATTCATAAACAGGTAACGGCAAAGAGGCCGGTCAGGTGGTCAACAGTTAAAATACTGTGGGAAGAGGAAAGATCAATCAGTCTCCTCCAGGGACCGACAGATGAACAAAGTCTGAATATCCTAAGCAGGAAACGCTTCGGGTGGCAGCTGCTTTGCCTAACAGGACCAGGGAATACAGGAATTACTGCCATCCCTTCAGAAGGAAGGGATGTGAAGGCAGCCTGCCAGGACTCTTCCTAAATAAAACCTGCCCTTTCCTAGTGGCCTTCACTGGTCCAGCCTTCGGCTCTTAAGAGTGCAGAGAAAACAATCTGAGCAACAGGAAAAGCCCAGCTGTCTCCTTGGTATATCTCCTAAATCAATTCTGCAATTCTCCAGTACACTCAGCTCCAGACATCCTGGGGAAAAGCCATTACTATTTGAAAAACCTCTAGTCTAGTTCTTTCTCTCACAGAACCAACTGCTTAAGCTGATTCAAGCCTCTCTGGTGGTTTCCTCCTACTTCCTTCCTAGTTCACGATCAGCTCATGATGGAGAGCTGGGTAGGAAAACACAAAGACATCTGTGATTCCCAAGGAAGGCAGGCAGGTGAAAAGAGAGGATTCCACAGAGTAAAATTTCTAACAAGGCTGACAGGACAGGCTTTCTTCTCCCCGTGCTTACCACGTCTCTGAGATGTACTGCTGCCTCGAGCAGACATCAAAACGCCCAGGCACGTGGCAAGTAACTAGCAAAACTCACATGACAATACCCCCCTCACCTCCCATGGAGCCCCCCAAGTACCACCACTGAGAGGAAACTCACGTAAAGGCAAAGAAGAGGGTCGTAGCTCCCACTAAGAAGATGGCGGCTGCTGAGACCGGAACATACTTGCTGGGCTTGAATCTCTTTCCAGACTCTGCGGGCATGTTGGAGCTCTGACGGGAGGTCTGCCCTGCCGCATAGCCCAGGCCCACACAGCGGCAGAACAGACAAGAAAACGGGATGAGGGAAACAACGGAGAAAAAGAGTACAGAAGGAAACCAGGGAAACAGAAATTGAAAATTATCACCCTTCCCCCTCCCAAAGAAAACCAAAGTTCAAAAGATCTCAAATGAAGGAAAGCATATGGGAGGGGGAAAGGCAAGTCCAAATGATGACTAACCACCTCCCCAGAACAAGGCAAGAGGGAGAGATTAAGAAACACAACTGGTACAGTTTAAAAACCAGAGACGAACAGTAGGCTGTACACATGCAAATGGCTGCAGGTGGAGAACATGGGCCGTCAGACAGATCAGGGAATAGCTCATGGATGGAGGCAAGTCTTCAAAGGGCAAGCAGGGGAGAGTATCAGGATAGGGGAGGACACTGTGGGCAAGGAGAAATTCTTCTGAGGAGACACTCTAGCACCTCCCCGACTACCACACTCCACCAGATGTGAGCTGCACCTACAAGAGGTGTGCCCCGTGTTTCTATTTTAATCCAAAAGGGAACCTGAGGCCCCTTCCAGTTTTAAAGAGAAGCTGTTTTTACTGCAGTCCTCGTCTCTTTTAGACAGTTTTCTCAATGCCACCACTCCCACACCTTGACTTCAGGGCTTGTAGTCTGGCAATGGTGGTTTAATTTTATTTATTTTCTCTTGATGGCTAAAGCTGGGCAGCAGCTGTTACAAGGTTGAGTTGTAAATCCTTTTCTTCCAAGGGGGAGGGAAAACAGAGAGAGTGAGCACGAGCAAGCTTGTCTGTCTTCAATCTCTTCTCGTTATTCCCAAGCCCTCTTAAGGGTTCCGTTTCCTATCGAGTTCATGCAAAACTAAAGGGAAACGTAAAATCCCTGAAGCCATGTTCTTCCCAAATAGCAAAATAAGATGAAGAAATCAATTCCACTCAATGATAGTTCTAAAAGGGTACAGTGGATGAAAGCAAAGTTCCAAAGAGGTCCCTGTTTCCAGGTTAGTCAATGTCTTTGATCTTTCTTCTTCACTCTTGGGCTTTCTAGATGCAGAATTCAACTGGGTTATAGTGCCTCACCTGGAAAAAAAAAACCACACAAATATCTTCATCAGATAAATTCTTTCAGAGAATTTCTTAAGAACATCAAGGCTAACACCCCACAGGCTACTCTGTTTAAAAAGTGCCTTTTTATGGCATACACTTCACTTATGTGCACGTGGGAAAGGATTCTGAATTGGGAGAACAATGGATTCAGAATCCTTCACTCTTCTTAGTGCTGTTCATACTGGAAAGAGAAGAACATGGCTTCACCTGGCCTGAGGCCATCAAAGAACTAGCTCTTATAAGGGGTGCATCTCACCTGGCACAAACAGGCAGTAACAAATATCAAGAATATAAAAATCTAAAAACAAACAAGGGCACAGCAGTGAAGGGCAGTCCTGGAAAGAGAGTTCTCTTTGGACAGAGAGTATTTATTGCAACAATGAAAAAAGAAAAAAGTAACCTCAAAATTAGGACAGTATGTCTCATTTCCCTTCTGTGTATGTCTCTGTCTCTTACCTCTCTACGCTTTTTAGCTTTAACCCTGAAGAGGCAAAAGCCGAGTTTTTGGTCTGCTGGAATAACCCGTGAAAGGACCTGGGTGAGAACTGTCCTTGAACTAAAAAGGTGAACTGCTTTCTTGGAGAAACTGAGTCAACCATAGGTGCTGGTCCTTTTCTTCCCAATTCAACAATTTATTCCTACACTGGCCTATCAGAAGTCAGCTGAGTCCCACATTCCCCATATGATTAAGAGTAACAATTATTTCTGTTGACAGTAGTAGCCAAGTAACACTTTGGATTTTATAGGATGCTTTTCATCTAGTGATCTCAAAGCACTTAACTCACATTATCTGGTGACACAGTCCCTTACCCCACTCCATAAAATTGAAGGCTAGAGAATGCCTGAGGCCATTCTACTTAATCACTTGAGCAGTCAGGTTAAGAACCAGAGTTCACATGCCCCTTTGCCAACGCAAAGGCTTTCTACCACTTTCTTATCCACTACACTACTTGCCCAGTGAATGCATCTTGGAATTGCAGACCAAAAATTTTACTCGTTAGAATTTAAAAATAAAAGTTTATTTGACCCAAGCAATTCAGTGTCTTCCTTAACACCAATGGCAGAAATTCCTATGTCAGAAGATTCAAACAGCGAAATATAAATACGCCCTGGAATTCATCACTTCCTCTCTTACCAGTGGCATGGAAGGCAGACACCTTCCTTCTAGATGCACTGTCTCTCTCCTTAAAAAACAGAGTATTAGAGGGCCAAACGGCAATATTAGAATAGAGTGACCACTCAGAGAGTAAAAGAAATTGTTAAAGGCCTAAAAAAGATAAACCCCCTCTAGCCCCTGATTTTATGATTATTTACCACTCAGTTTCTATAGGAATCAAAGCCCAACCTTCTTAATTTGGGTAACTTTGTGAACAATGAGAAGCAAATTCTTGGTCTGTGAGCAGTACCATTAAACTTACTCCTCAAAACCCCAAAGACTAGAGAAGATGGAAAACTACATTGCTTCTAAAGTATCTAACGTAAGTAATATCATTTAGATACCACATATTATTTCAGATTATATCTTCTGACAGGAGAAAAGTCACATGGGCTAATATTGCCATAGTAATGCAGGGTTATAAAAGGCCATGCAATTTGGGGAGTATGATACTGGGAAACAAAAGTGATAAACATTTGAAATCTTTAGGGAATATACATCAGAAGGGAGAAGACAAAAACGGAACAATTTATTCGGTATAACAAAGACGCACCAAGTCTTAGCAGAAGAATGTGCTGTGGGCAGTAGGGATGAGACTGCAGGCTGAATGTGGTTCATCACAACCAGCAGTCTGGATCTGTACCAGCATGAGAAAGGTGTACAAGAATGTGTATGACATATTCAGGCACAGAGTAATCTATGGAATGAAAATATGTACATAGAAAACAAACTACAGATCATATTGTATAAATGTTTAATACAAGTAGGTACCTCAAAGGGGTGGATGGGTATCTGCAGTACCACCGATAACACAAGTTATCATATGCTGAAATAAAGTAGTGTAACACTGCAATATAGTAAATCTGAATACAAAGTACTCAAGGTATCATGAATAATCCACATGTCAAGATGTTGACTAGAGACAAGCAGAAGTTTAATAAGGGTATTATTACATACGGAAGTAGCCAAGTACATGGCAATATGATTCTTATAAGCATTAGGTGGGTTTTTAAAAACAGGTGATAATAAGCCTTCTGAAGAGATCTGAGAGTACGAGGGGTACTGGGATAAAAGGATAGGGATGCGATATAAGATCAACCTAGACAAGATGGCATTAACCAGGAAGTGAAAAATCCAACGCAAAAAAATGGTCTAGGGTATAACACATATCCGATCCTACACCTCTTTCCATAACTTTTAAGTCACTTTTTTACTTCTCATTAGCATGTTTTCATTTGGCCAAGTGGGAAAACACTTTCCACCTCCCTGTCCCACAAAGAGATTCCTATAGGTAAATATTGGCAAACACATTCGAGCTCCACTGGCAAAAAGTACAAAGTACTAAAAGCACGGAGCACCCAGCTGGTGGGGGTAGGGAGGAAGCGGACGGATGGGAGAGAACAGGTAACAGGATGAGGCTTGAGCCAAAATAAGTATCAGCAAAAGGGGGCAAGGGACCTGAAATGCGGGGACATAAAAGGGGAACAGCACCCCGTCCCCACCCCGGAGCTGGGGCAGGGAGAATCACCATTCGGGGCAGAACTGGCTGAGACCGAGAGGACGGAATCCGCGGCGGTAGGGCCCACTGAGGCTGCGGGAGACGGCAGAGCCCGGGGGCGCAGGGCCGGGGACCGAAGGGGCGGCGGCCGGGCGCCAGGCGCGGAGGTCCCGAGCCAGGACCTGGCGGCCGGGCACTAACCCGTTCTGAGCCCCGGCGGCCGCGGATCCCCGGCCTCTACTCGTCGTCCGTTTCCGGGGCCCACGGGTCCCGCCGCAGTTGGATGACCCGGCCCGGGGAAGGAATGGGCCTCAAACCACCTCCCCCCTCCTCGGTCCCCCTTCCCTAGAGGTCACTCTCCCCTCCCACCTCACTGGCCCGGCACTTCCGGTTCCGCAGGGGCCGGTGTCCCCGATACTCACCCCCGGCGCGGTTCCCGTCACCGCCGCCGTCGTTGTCGCCGCCGCCTCCCGGCAGTGCCGTCCGGCCTCTGAGAGGCCGCGCGCGGCCCCCGCACGCTCCACGCCCGCCCTGCTACGCGCGCTCCCGCCCGGCGACGCTCGTCTTCGAGCCGGCGCGCGGCCGTTGCCCTCAGCGCCGGGTCTCGAGCCCTCCCAGCGTTCCCATTGGCTCCCTGTCCCGGGCGCGCGCGACGTCTCGCGCGGGGCACGTTTCTCTCATTCATGCGGCTCGCGACGCCGCGCCCGCCCCCGCTCACTCTCCCATTCACCCATAGCCCCCACCCCCACTCCGCTCTAGGGCGTGCGCGCGAACCCGGCGACCGCGGCGACCTCGCGGCCTGATTGGCTGCAGGAGCACAGCGCCGTACGCACGCGAGAGCACGAGCGCGCGCGCGCACGGCCGTCGGGTTCCGCAGACGACTGGGAGAGAAAGACTGGCGTACTGCGCAGGAGTTAGAAATGGGGAAGTAGCTGGAAGAGTCTTCCGTTTTCCTGCGTCCTATTTTCAATTCCTACAGTATCCAAGAAGAAATCCTCGGAAGTAAAAATAGTTATATGTGGGTGCTGGAAATACTCAAAAGCGAGGAGACACTCTCATTCTCCAGACCCCCTCCAAGTAAGTGTGGTACGGCCCAGACAGGCTTCTAGTATAACCAATCATCAGCCGGCCCCGCCGTCCTCCCTGTTCAGCCCCTTCGAGCATTGGCCAACCGCTTGGCGACTAAATAGCTTCCACCCACCCACCGCCTCCCCCCCTCCCCCGCCCCCATGGGGATAACTTTATTTAAAGCGATCTTAATGGAGGAGCCCTCGGCGGTGCGAGCTCCCTAGTACCAGCGGAATCGCAGGATAAAGGAACGGTCTGGCTGTGGCTCCCTCCTGGAGGGGGCTCCAGGACTAGGAGGGTCGTCTGGGGCGAAGCTCCTGCCAAAGGCCCGGGAGAAAGAGGAGGGACAGCGGCGCGAAACTTGCAGCCCACCGTAGTGCCAACCGTGAAAGGAGGCGCGGGAGTGAGCGCCCCCTGAGACGGTGGCGGGCCCCCCCCCCCCCCCCCC
>NW_024424786.1:34448071-34450498 GCF_017311325.1 Ursus maritimus | reverse complement strand
GATGAGACTGCAGGCTGAATGTGGTTCATCACAACCAGCAGTCTGGATCTGTACCAGCATGAGAAAGGTGTACAAGAATGTGTATGACATATTCAGGCACAGAGTAATCTATGGAATGAAAATATGTACATAGAAAACAAACTACAGATCATATTGTATAAATGTTTAATACAAGTAGGTACCTCAAAGGGGTGGATGGGTATCTGCAGTACCACCGATAACACAAGTTATCATATGCTGAAATAAAGTAGTGTAACACTGCAATATAGTAAATCTGAATACAAAGTACTCAAGGTATCATGAATAATCCACATGTCAAGATGTTGACTAGAGACAAGCAGAAGTTTAATAAGGGTATTATTACATACGGAAGTAGCCAAGTACATGGCAATATGATTCTTATAAGCATTAGGTGGGTTTTTAAAAACAGGTGATAATAAGCCTTCTGAAGAGATCTGAGAGTACGAGGGGTACTGGGATAAAAGGATAGGGATGCGATATAAGATCAACCTAGACAAGATGGCATTAACCAGGAAGTGAAAAATCCAACGCAAAAAAATGGTCTAGGGTATAACACATATCCGATCCTACACCTCTTTCCATAACTTTTAAGTCACTTTTTTACTTCTCATTAGCATGTTTTCATTTGGCCAAGTGGGAAAACACTTTCCACCTCCCTGTCCCACAAAGAGATTCCTATAGGTAAATATTGGCAAACACATTCGAGCTCCACTGGCAAAAAGTACAAAGTACTAAAAGCACGGAGCACCCAGCTGGTGGGGGTAGGGAGGAAGCGGACGGATGGGAGAGAACAGGTAACAGGATGAGGCTTGAGCCAAAATAAGTATCAGCAAAAGGGGGCAAGGGACCTGAAATGCGGGGACATAAAAGGGGAACAGCACCCCGTCCCCACCCCGGAGCTGGGGCAGGGAGAATCACCATTCGGGGCAGAACTGGCTGAGACCGAGAGGACGGAATCCGCGGCGGTAGGGCCCACTGAGGCTGCGGGAGACGGCAGAGCCCGGGGGCGCAGGGCCGGGGACCGAAGGGGCGGCGGCCGGGCGCCAGGCGCGGAGGTCCCGAGCCAGGACCTGGCGGCCGGGCACTAACCCGTTCTGAGCCCCGGCGGCCGCGGATCCCCGGCCTCTACTCGTCGTCCGTTTCCGGGGCCCACGGGTCCCGCCGCAGTTGGATGACCCGGCCCGGGGAAGGAATGGGCCTCAAACCACCTCCCCCCTCCTCGGTCCCCCTTCCCTAGAGGTCACTCTCCCCTCCCACCTCACTGGCCCGGCACTTCCGGTTCCGCAGGGGCCGGTGTCCCCGATACTCACCCCCGGCGCGGTTCCCGTCACCGCCGCCGTCGTTGTCGCCGCCGCCTCCCGGCAGTGCCGTCCGGCCTCTGAGAGGCCGCGCGCGGCCCCCGCACGCTCCACGCCCGCCCTGCTACGCGCGCTCCCGCCCGGCGACGCTCGTCTTCGAGCCGGCGCGCGGCCGTTGCCCTCAGCGCCGGGTCTCGAGCCCTCCCAGCGTTCCCATTGGCTCCCTGTCCCGGGCGCGCGCGACGTCTCGCGCGGGGCACGTTTCTCTCATTCATGCGGCTCGCGACGCCGCGCCCGCCCCCGCTCACTCTCCCATTCACCCATAGCCCCCACCCCCACTCCGCTCTAGGGCGTGCGCGCGAACCCGGCGACCGCGGCGACCTCGCGGCCTGATTGGCTGCAGGAGCACAGCGCCGTACGCACGCGAGAGCACGAGCGCGCGCGCGCACGGCCGTCGGGTTCCGCAGACGACTGGGAGAGAAAGACTGGCGTACTGCGCAGGAGTTAGAAATGGGGAAGTAGCTGGAAGAGTCTTCCGTTTTCCTGCGTCCTATTTTCAATTCCTACAGTATCCAAGAAGAAATCCTCGGAAGTAAAAATAGTTATATGTGGGTGCTGGAAATACTCAAAAGCGAGGAGACACTCTCATTCTCCAGACCCCCTCCAAGTAAGTGTGGTACGGCCCAGACAGGCTTCTAGTATAACCAATCATCAGCCGGCCCCGCCGTCCTCCCTGTTCAGCCCCTTCGAGCATTGGCCAACCGCTTGGCGACTAAATAGCTTCCACCCACCCACCGCCTCCCCCCCCCCCCCCCCCCCATGGGGATAACTTTATTTAAAGCGATCTTAATGGAGGAGCCCTCGGCGGTGCGAGCTCCCTAGTACCAGCGGAATCGCAGGATAAAGGAACGGTCTGGCTGTGGCTCCCTCCTGGAGGGGGCTCCAGGACTAGGAGGGTCGTCTGGGGCGAAGCTCCTGCCAAAGGCCCGGGAGAAAGAGGAGGGACAGCGGCGCGAAACTTGCAGCCCACCGTAGTGCCAACCGTGAAAGGAGGCGCGGGAGTGAGCGCCCCCTGAGACGGTGGCGGGCCCCCCCCCCCCCCCCCCCC
>NW_024424786.1:34399594-34448061 GCF_017311325.1 Ursus maritimus | reverse complement strand
CCCCCCCCCCCCCCCGAGGGCGAGCGGCCTCTTGGCTTCATTCCCTTAGTTTCTCACTGCAGCACAGGGATGGGCGCGCGCTTCCCTAACCTCGCCGCGAATACAGGCTGGAATTCGGCTGTCCCTGGCGAGCTGCTGGCCGACCCTACATAGATCCATCCCAGCGCCAGCCTTTCGCCCTAATTAGCCCTACCCAGCTGTGAACCCAAGAGCAAGGCTAGGTAGGTGTTGTTCTCTCCTCTTTTAGCTCGAAGCCATCTCTCTTTTGAAAGGAGCTCTGGCTATTATATAACGGTCTTTCAAAAAAGTGTTCCAGCAGCCACTTTTCTGAAGCCAAAGTTGCTCACCCGTAAAGTGTGATTCTAAATCCTGCAGTCTGTCCTCAGGTTTGGTGTCAAACGTTGCCGTTTGAACTGTGGTCTAATACTTTAGTGCTAGGCAGCAAGGTAAAGGGGAAAGGTCTGCCTTCAGTTTTCTGGGTCTAGTCTACCTTCTCTGACATGGCATATGTATCAGGGTCTACTTCATCCTTGCTAGGGAATTCAAGCCACCATTTATTGCAACACACTAGAGAGTTCTCTTTTTTAATGAGCAGTATGTATTAAAAACTGAAATCTTTAAAACACTTTAGCTCATATAAAAAGTTATTATTGGAGATACAGTATTTATTTATAGAGGCTTTTCTGTCTGTAAATTAGGTCAATTTGTTTCCTTACGAAGAAATCAAAGTTCATTTTTCTGTGGTATATTTTTCTTGGATCTTTAAGACTTCCATTTCCCCAACTTCACAAGTTAGGCATCTTTCTTTTCCTACTTTCAACCGTCAAAGAACCCGTAAATTGTCTTGTCTTTTGGCTAGACTGCCAAATGAAAATAAAAATTTGATCTTCCACCAACCAACCACACATACTAAAGCTCTCCTAGGACGCTGTACCACTGGATGCCAGCCTTTTAGCTGGATGAGCACTAATGGTGGCATAATCACTATCCCAAGGTTTAGACGCAATTACATTTTCTTGTCCAGTTTATTTTAGGATCATGCAAGATATTTCCTGGAAAGGATGTTTAATAGAACATAAGGTTTAAACTAGCAGCCACTTCTCAAAAATATTGCACAGTAGAATCTAGGCTAAAACAATGGGGTATCAAGGCCACCAAACTTCAAATAAATTACTTTGCTATCATGTAATACCTTATAGTTTTTTTCTAGTGCATACTTTTTCCAGTCCTCTTCTCTTGCATCTTTGCATGCCTATAGATGGCAAACCACAAGGTCATTTTTAATTTAACTTACCATAAATAAACAGGCAGACATAACAAACTGCTACCCTTGGGTATAGACACAGAGAAGTTTTTTAATACCCAAAATCGCCAGTGACCTCTTTGGGTTTTTTGATATTTTTTGTTTTGGTTTGTTTTTTTTTAATAATGTTTACACCCCGCGTGAGGCTTGAACTCACAACCCCTAGATCAGGAGTCACATGCTCTTCCGACTGAGCCAGCCAGGCACCCCAACCTCTTTGTGTTTAAATACCACTGCCTTTCCTCCTGTCCTTAGGCAATGTCTCTGCTTGTAAAAGCACTTTCTCCTCTCGTACTCTGGATCCCATCCCCTTCACTCCTGTATTTTCCGAATTTTTTCTTTGACATTTTTTTTTTAAGATTTTATTTATTTAGGGGTGCCTGGGTGGCTTAGTTGTTAAGCTTCTGCCTTTGGCTCAGGTCATGATCCCAAATTTCTGGGATCAAGCCCCGTATTGGGCTCCCTGCTCAGTGGGAAGCCTGCTTCTCCCTCTCCCATTCCCCCTGCTTGCTTTCCCTGTCTCACTGTCTCTCTGTCAAATAAATAAATAAAATCAAGATTTTTATTGGCAGGCAGAGGAAGAGGGAGAAGCAGGCTCCCCACTGAGCAGGGAGCCTGATTCAGGGCTTCCACCCCAGGACCCTGGGATCATGATGTGAGCCGAAGGCAGATGCTTAACCGACTGAGCCACCCAGGTGCCCCTCTTTGATGTTGTATTTGAAAAATACAGAAAAAAATAGAATGGTGTCAAGAAGATTCTCCTCCCCATCATTAAATTCTCTCTAGTCTGTTGATATGCTGAGGCATCCTATCTAAAAAACTTAACAATAAACCCTCTCTTGACTCTACATCCGGCCCCCCTCCCTTTCTTAGCAAAGCTTCTTGTCTGTGGAGGTTATCTCTACTTCTTTAATAATATATGTATTTCAATCCGAGTTTTATCCCTGCTATTCCAAAACTACCCTTCTGAGGTCAATACTGACATCCATGCTTCCAGATCCATAGTCCAGTCTCCTTTGCTAGCTCCCATTACACTTCACCGCTTTTGTTTGGAGTGCCCTGAAAGTCCATCTCTGTCTTCTGATTTCCATTTACAGAGTCCCTAACTGACTTCATCCAATAATACTGCCTTAAAAAGCCCTCTATAAACCAATAGCTCCCATGAACCTTCAGCACTAACACCCCCAAACCTTCTAACTGCTTGTTTCCATGTGTCCACACAGCATGTCCATATGGATGACTAGTAGATGGCTGAAACTTAATATTGCTAAAATAGAACTCTTGGTAATCTCTCATCCCCTGAGTTTTCCCAATCTCCTATCCAGTCTAGTTACTCAAGTCAGAAATACAGGAATCAGCTTTGATTCCACTTTCTTTTCCTCACCACTCCCATCAGCAAATTCCATCTTACCTCCAAAAGATCCCAAGGCAAATCTACTCTCCTACTCCACCTCTGCTAGTCTAATCCCCCCCCATCAATTCTCACATTGAAACTACCGCAAGTCTCCTCATGTATCCTTGCTCCTACTCTTCCCTCTATAATCCATTTTCCACACAGCAATGATCTTTTCAAAATCAGGCCATTCCTCTGTTTAACCACCTGCTTTGGTCTGGAATATATCCCCAAAATTCATTATGTTGAAATCCTAAGCCCCAAAGATGATGGTATTAGGAGGTGGGGCCCTTGAGAGGCACTTAGATCCTGAATGTAAAACCTTCATGAATGGGATTAGTGCCTTTATAAAAGAGGCTCCACAGTGCATCCTTGGCCCTTCTATGGGAGGACACAGCCAGAAGTAGGCCGTCTGCAACCCCAAGGACAGCCATCATCAGAACACAACCATGCTGGTGCCTTGACCTTGGAATTTCCTGCCTCCAGAACTGTGAGAAACCACTGATGTTTATAAGCTACCCAGTCTGTGGCATTTTGTTATATAGCCGCCTGAAGGAACTAAGATACCACCCCTCTCCCATCCTTTGCCACTGCTCTTAGATTACAAGAGTCCTATATTATCTGGTCTCTCCCACCCCCTCCAGCCTCAATTTTTACCAATCGCCCCTTGATACACCACCTTTCCCTTCATCAAATACATCACGGTTGGGGTTTTTTTTTTTTTTCCCCCTCTCTTAGGGTTTTGCACTGTTTCCTCCACCAGGAAGATATCCCAATTTCACACAGCCATTCAGGTCTTGATGTGAAATGTGCTCAGGGGAGGCCTTTCCTGACCAATCTAAAGCATTTTCCTAGTCATTCTGTCTCAGACCACCCAATTTTAACTCTACATAGCACTTGCCTTTTTTGTTTGTTTATTCTAAGTAAGCTCCGGAAGACTTTGTCTAACATGTTCCCCATCTAGAATGGTTCCTGGCAGATAGATGCTCAGTAAATATTTGTGAAAAGAATGAATGGATGAAGGGCATTAGACAGTACTCAAGAATCCAGTCTAAACCAGGAACACAGATCATTTGCAAGAAATCAGAGAATGGGGGGCACATGAGTGGCTCAGTCGTTAAGCATCTGCCTTCGGCCCAGGGTGTGATCCCAGGGTCCTGAGATCAAGCCCCACATCGGGCTCCCTGCTCCGCTGGGAGCCTGCTTCTTCCTCTCCCACTCCCCCTGCTTGTGTTCCCTCTCTCACTGGCCGTCTCTCTCTGTCAAATAAATTTTTAAAAATCTTAAAAAAAAAAGAAAAGAAATCGGAGAATGGGGCTTTCCCAGCTTACCACCTGAAAGCTCAATTTACACTGCCATAGGGCCCAGTTCCAATCAGACGGACAATAGGAAAGATAGCTGCAGCTGAGAGCAAATGGGCTATGTCTGGAAAATGATTAGACCAGAAATCTCAATCCAAGTTTATCACCAGCCCCTGTAGCTCCTCAGCGTAAACCTGGGATTGACAACAGATTTAGAATCTATTTACCTACAAGGAAAGGAGAGTCATTATAAAAATTCGCCTGCTTGGCTCTTGGCTTTCCTCTCCTCTAAGCATTTAGCAATAACTCATACCAATAATGTTTCCCTCTTGCTTAGGGGGGAAAACACAAAATTTTAAAAAATTATACCAGCTTCTATGATATGACAAAAGTATTTATTAAAATTTTCCAAGTTTGAACTTTATTAGAAAAAGGCCTTCTGATTCAATCTTTCATCCTGTATAAATGAGATAGTAAGTACTAGATACAGAATAGAAAGCAGTGATGATAAAAAAAAAAAAAAAAAAAAAAAAAAATTCCTCCTAAAAATCAGTCCACCAAGTAGCATAGTGGAAGAAATAGGATTCTCCGGGACCTCAGAAAATTCAAAGTGGCACCTTCGGTGATCCAAGAAACCAATTATATTCTCATGGTTGTCCTTTTGGTTCAAGATTAGAAGAGTTGGGTTTCCACCACCTGTTTTAAGAGGTAGAAATATGCTTTCTACTAGTTCACTGTTTACTCGTCTGCGTGGCCTCAACAGAGTCTCATACCTCAGCCTACCTGCCTTTGGTGATGGCCAGAATATCTCTAATGCCCCAGGCAGCAAGGCTTCCTGCCAATCTCTACTTAAGGTCCATGAACCGAATATCCATGATGAGAAGGAAGTTCTTAGGCAGTGGGCGGGGGGCTGGAGAGAGAACAGTAAACACTTGATGTTCCAGGTCCACACTGGTCACCACAATGAAGCCAGCCACACTGGTCTCAGAAAGGTTCTCCTCTGTGCCCTCAGCAGTGCTAACACTCAGGAGGTGGTGTACCATATCTCGGCCGGGTGTGACAGGCACTAGCTTGAGCTGATTGTCCTCCTGAGACATGCCCAAAGGCAAACAGGAGTCTGGAATGGTGGGTGCCCCAACTTTGTAGATTTTCACATCTGAAAATTTGACATTGAAGGCATGGGGATAGAAACAGCCCCGGAATCCATAGAAATACTCACGGATACGCTCATCCCTACATTCCCGCCGGAAGTCTTTGGAGCGTTCAACCACACCCCCTGATTTAGGGAGCAGCACAGTGCGGACAAAGTGAGGCAGGTCCCGTTTTAATTCATTGTACAGTCGTTCTTGATCCAGAACCACAACCACATCCACCTCGAAGGCTGAGGCTGCGTGCACCAGGGCCTGGTACCCAGAGCCCTTGACCCAGCCACAGGTGTTAATGACACAGCCACTCACAGAGGCCCTTCGGTTCACTTCACACCTTTGATTGAACACATCCGCTAAACGAGATGTAATCTGAAGAAGAGAGCATCAAGGTGAGGAAAAGAAACACAAAACGAACAAACTCATAGCTACATAGAATAAGTGACTATTAGGTACAAGAAAAAAATGACATTCTTAATGGCTGTGGTTTTAGCCCCGTAACATGCGTTTTTTACTTTATGTTGCTGCTTCTACTGTTCTATGTCCTAAGTAGAAATTCATTAAATTATTTAAGAACAGGGCCACAGAAACGTTTAACAATCTGAGGTTGACTTATATTTGAAACTGTCTTTTCTGAATTCATGTGGCAGTAAATACCAGCTGAGAGGGAGCAAAGAAATGGCCACAGACGGTTTTAATTAGCACACTTTTGCACAGCTTCCTACCCTGATAGCAGCCCTTCCCTCCATCCCACCTTGGCTCTGGCTCTGACCTTATTATAAAGCTTGATGTTGGTGCCAGGAGTGGTGGATCCAAAATGATACACCAGAGGGGCTTGGATAGAGAATCCCTCTTCAACGTCTGCTGGCCGCTCAATGTAGAGGGCCCCCATGGTACCAGGGATGGAAACAGAGCCCTGGCCCACATCCAGCTCCACGTAAGTGGGACGGCGGCCCAAACGCACTGCATAGTTGAGCAGTAAGCGGCACACTGTGGACTTGCCCACATCAGTGGGGCCCACTACCATCACCCGGGGGCCTCGCTCTTCTTCCTTCTCCGCCTGCCTCCTCATCTGCTCCAAGGCTGTGTGAGTGTTGAGATAAAGCAACATAGGTGTGTCCTTGGAGACATAGGCAACCTCGGTGCGGCCACTCAGCTGTAAAGAACAGCCATGCCAAGTGAAAACAGCCACCTTGGCACCAGCATCAAAGGTGAATTTCTTGTTTCGGGTTAGCTCTGTGCCAAAGATTTCTGCCATGCCAGCCAGCAGCTCCAACTGAACTGACTGAGATGCCTCCACCTCAAAGCGAAGTTCTGTTTCTCGCTCTAGTTCAAATTTAGTTGTTGGCTTCTTGTCATCATTGGCCTCCTCTCCCATCTTTTCTGTGTAGCTGCTGTGCCTACAATACAAATTAATTATTAGATCTAAACAGAGGTTAGGATGCTGTTCAAAATCCCCCCCATGAATATTTCCCCTTCCCTTGCCTGATTTTTCTCCTTATCTGTGATCACCACCTGTCTCACTATATATTTGTTTATTGTTTGTCTACCCCAAAAGGAATGTAAGGGTTGGGCAGTTTGGTTTGCGGCTGAATCTCTAGTATCTAGAATAGGGCTTGACAACCCGAAGGCATCTCATAAATACACCGACTGAATAAATGATTCAGACATAAGAAGATTATATCTACACATTGATCTAAGACTTGATTATATCACCTCCATAGCTCCTTTCGTCATTCTATTGGGATACTACACATGAGAACGCAACAAATGCCCACTCCCCAACTCTCCTAGTCAACAAGAAAGGGCGTCTGCAATCTGGATGCAAAGCAGAGAATACTGGGTTTGGACTTAGAAAACAGCATTAACGCCCTGCTCAGCAACTGCTAGTGCGGTCGTTAGACAAATCACCTAATCTCCCTGGACCTTTTCCTCGGCTGTCAACTGGAGGCACTTAGGCTTCCACTCACACAGTGTTGTTCTGGGAACTGCTGAAGGGAAAAAATTACTTCGTACACTAGAAAACACCGAGAAATAGTGAAGACTGATTTCCGATCGCGAACTGCAGCTTAAGTACAACATCTGTCCCGGCACCCCCATACGCCGAAATCTGCCTTGGCCCCAAGAGGGCGACCGTTGCATTCCTGAGCTTATTATCTCACCTGCACAGCTACAAACCCAAACAGGTAAACCAAGGAGCCCCAGCAGCACCCAAACCCAACTTCACGCCACGCTCGCCCAGATCCACACCGGAAACAAACGCGGTTCCGCACTCGCGCAATGGAGAAGCCGCGGTCGCGCGATGCGCCTCGGGATCTGTAGTTTTGCCGGAACGGCCTCAGGGGCTGAGCTCGCGCAGCCGCTCGGCCTTCTGGGAGTTGTAGTTAGAGGATTGTTTTGATCGTGTCGCCAAAGGTGGGCGGGGCGGCGTCATTGTTCGCGTAGCTGGCGAGCTGGGGGTAGGAGGCGTGGCGGTAACGCCCCGCGCGAGGCGGGACCGGCCGAGGAGCCAATGGTTGCCGAGGCGCGGCTGTTGCGGACTCTCGCCCCAGTGTTCCCGCTCACCTGCAGCCCGGGAAAGAGAAGGGAGGCGGGAAGGGGGGGTGGGGTTAATAGGCTCGCCATCTGGGTAACCCGACCGTTTGCTTGCCTGGACCACAAGCCAGGAGGTGGGGAAATTAGCAAAACCCCCACGTGGAACACCAGGAAATCTGGGAGTAAGGAAAGTGGAGGAAAACAGCCTGTCAGAGGCCAGCCTGGGCTGTAATCCCCTCCCTGACACAGCGCTTGGCACCTAGAGAGCATTAAAAATTTTTTTTGTTTTAATAAGGAATAAATATCCAAGAATTTCTGAGTCATTACCCAACAACGTCTCTCCTATTGAGAGAGCATTTCTGTTGGTGACTCGGTTTCCCTCCCTGAATTCCTGACAGTTCTACAAGACCAGTCATTTATCCCGCAGGCAACAGTTGGGGCCACATCTATAATCCTTTGCCACTTTCTCGCTGTGTGACTTTGGGCAAATCAGGCTTATATTCTCTGAGACCCAGTTTCTTGGCTGTAAACAGGGATAATAACAGTACCCAACCTCTTAACGTTGTTTTAAAGATTGAATGGGATGGGGCGCCTGGGTGGCTCAGTCGTTGGGCGTCTGCCTTTGGCTCAGGGCGTGATCCCGTCGTTATGGGATCGAGCCCCACATCAGTCTCCTCGGCTGGAAGCCTGCTTCTTCCTCTCCCACTCCCCCTGCTTGTGTTCCCTCTCTCACTGGCTGTCTCTGTCGAATAAATAAATAAAAATCTTTAAAAAAAAAAAAAAAGATTGAATGGGATGATACTGTAGAGTACTAAGCAAAATGTAACATAGCATCTGATGTTAGCTTTTAAGTTTTTATTATAGGTTAAGGAGGGGGAACTCTATAATAATGCCATCATTTGTACAATAGTTTAAATTTTTCAAAGCCCTTTCTGGTATCTTCTTTCACAGCCAACCTGTAAAGTCAATTTTATTATCTCCAATTTCGGATGAGGAAGGGGACTAAGGTAGGTGAAGGGACTTGCCCAAGTTAGGACTCAAACCCAGGATTTGAGAGTCTGAGTCCAGTTATTATAGTAGCAAACACTTACATAGTGTTAGATGCCAGGTACTGTTCCACCACTTTACAGGTGTAAATTCATTTCATCCTCACAGGAATCCTGTGAAGCACATACCGTAATTGTCACCCCCACTTTACAGATGAGTAACTTCCTTCAGTCCAGCTCCCACGGTTACTCTGGATTGAGAAGCCTGGGACGATGATTTTCTGGCTTGCCTCTTTCACACTAGCCCTGTCTTAGCAATCATTCTGTCCGCAGTGCCATCCTCACTTCCCACAGCTTATTCCTTAATGGTTTGCTTTAATTCATTCATTCACCACGCATGCATTAGTTCTCCAGTGAACTTTCAGGTATCCCATAACCTTTCACCATTCTTCAGAAATTCAGTTCCAGGCTTCTATTTGCAAATTCTCTCCCTGAATAAGCTCAGCCTCTCCTCTTTCCCTGCAGTCTATTTCTCAGATCTGTTTCTTCGCCTCCACACTTTCCCCCTTGAGGCAATTTCTCCCAATTATCTGAAGGTCATCTTTATTTGGCTTATTTGTAGAGCCATCTCAAGCTGAATTTAGGGAAAAGAAACCTCTCCCTGCCTTTAGACTATCACCATTTCACTTCTCTCTCCCTTTCTCTCTCTCTCTCTCTCTTGTTTAAGTAATCTCTACCCCCAAGGTGGGGCTCTGACCCATGACCCCCTAGATCAAGTACTGAGCCAGCCAGAGGCCCCTCCAATTCACTTCTTAAACAGAGTAAGGGCACAACATTTACAGCACCCATGCTTGCCTACACTCTCTTTTCTCCCTTGTCATCTTTCACCAAGAGTTCCTGCCATCTCCACCCCCACCCCCAGAGAAAACTGTCCTCATATGTCCTTTTCATTCTCCTTGCCAGCTAAACCCTTGATCATTTTCTTCCTGAGTTAATTGGTATCCCCTTTTTGCCTCCAAACTTTCAATCCTTGCCCTAAGAACTACTCACCTACCTTTTACCCACTTCCCATTGTTTTCCTCAAGAATGGTTCCTCAAATTCCTCCCCCACTTACCTTTCCTCTCTCAACTGCTGCCCAGACAGAAACACTTCTTTCTTTATCCAATTCTCCCTCTCCGTTCCAAACTGTTCCAAGGTACTTGCACTGTGTTTTCGGAATTTAGCTTAAACCTCAGAATCTTCCCTGATTAAATATTCAGAATTCCTTGTATGTTCTTTTAATTTTGTAAGATTTTATTTATTTATTTGAGAGAAAGAGGACAAGCAGAGGGAGCGGCAGGCAGTGGGAGAGGGAGAAGCAAGCTCCCTGCTTAGCAAAGAGCAGGATGGGGGGCTTGATCCCAGGATCCTGGAATCGTGACCTGAGCCAAAGGCAGAGGCTTAACCAACTGAGCCATCCAGGCACCCCTCCTTGTATTTTTTCATACCCAGCTAGCATTGCCTCCCATTACCCGCATTTCCTTGCTCTTTCCTGCCTTACATGTGAAAAGACAAATGACCCACCCAAAAAGTTGTCCTGAGTACCTATCTTTGTCACACTTCATTTTCTAGACAGTAGCCTCTAGAAAGCCTTGGGGCTTTTATCTTAGAGGATATGTTCCCCGTCCACATACTTCGGAGATATGCACAGGACAGCAGTCCATGAGAAACAGAATCTGAGTCAGATGAAATGTAATTGGAAACTGATAGAAAAATAGCACTGAAAGGTGGAAGTTCTTCGTAAGATATAAATTTGGTATGTGTCTCTTGAGATGTCAGAATTTAATAGTAAATCCTCTCTGGGTTTAAGGATATGAAGTTGAGAACACTGTTTTGAAATAATTACCATTTACTAAGTTCTGATCATGTGCCAGGCACTTTTTCAGCATTTACATGTTACCTCACTTTACATCACATCTCCATGACGTAAATATCATGAGCTTCACTTAGCAGGAGAGGAAAACTGGCGGCACAAAGAGGATCAGGAACTTGCCAGGGGTTCCTGGTGAGTATACTGGCAGAGCTGGTATTCGAACTCAGGTCTCTTTGAGACCAAAGCCAGACACTTGGACCACGTCTGAAGACGCAATTCAACTGCTGTTTTGGGATCATCTTCTACAGACAAGGCTCTGCGCTAGGCATTGCAGTCCTGGGATGCAGAGAGGAGTTTCCCAGAGGACCTTTCTCAGAAAGTTTACAGCCCGGTAGAGAACCTTATGTAACGTGGGTGTCTCTGTTCCCAAACTTGGACTTGGAGGTAGCTGAGAAGAGGTTCCTGCTTGTGAGATGTCATACTCCCTCAATGACTCCTTCAGGGGCATTAAGCTGAGGCTTTGGAGGCTTGGAAGTGCCTGGTTCAAGCTTGGGTGGCACAATGTTCACAATTAGTATGTCTTTCTTTTCCCTGTGTCAGGGCTGGTATCCGAGCTGAGATAGGAAATATATCGATCGTCTTGAACGTGTGCGCACATGCCTGATTCTCTGCATCCATCTCTCACTGTCACCGCCTGGCCACCTCCTTTCCTCAAGCCTGCTAGCCATACTCCATCCTTGCCCAGCCCTGTCCTTCCCCCAGGTTCCTTCTGTCTCCTTGGCCACACTGCCTCCCTCCTCAGCAACCAGCCTCTCCTCTGGCATCCCTCCTCCCGTCCTGTGCCTCTGCTCCCACCCCCCTGCTCCCTCCCCTAGACCCATCCCTCGATGCCTGCCCCCTCCCTTCCTCCCGACCCGCCTCCTGTGTCTCCCAGCCCTGCTCTGACGTGGGAGGTGAGGGGGTGGGGGGATGGATGAGTCACAGTGTTATGATGCAGTTCCACAACACACAGCTACATTCACCCACAGACCGAGGTACAGACGAGAGACAACCTCTGGCCCCCCAGCAGCTGGCCAGCTTGGCAGCCCCAGTCTCGAGCCCCTAACTACCCTCCCCCGCCCCCATCCCCTTCCCAATTGAAGGAGCGGAAAGAGAAGAGAGAAGAGTGAGCAGAGAGATTGAGAGAGAGAGAGAGACAGAGAGAGAGATAGACGGAGATCTCTGGAGCAGACCTCAAGGTGAGGGGGCAGCCCTTCTCCAAATGAATTTCCCCCCCTTTGCAAATTTCCTCCTCCCGCTGCGTGTTGCTTTCCCCCCATTGCAAAAGCATTATTCATCCACCCTTTGTCCTCCCTTCCCCCTCCCCGCTGCCTCGGCTCCTCTCTCAGCTCCTCTATCCGTCTCCGAGCTCTGACGGTCCCCGCACTTATTTCCCGGCAACTTTGGCCGCTGCATCAGGCCTCACTGTTTATTGTTTTGCTGCGTATGCAGACCCCCGAAGCCCGCCCGGGGAGCTGTCTGCGCTGCTAATTATTTGGACCATACCATGCCGAGAACGCCAGCCCGCGTGGGGGGGGGGGGACGAAACCTCGGAGCAGATGAGAAAATCCATTGTGAGCAGGTGTCGTGTCCCCCCCACACACACACCAGGCACAGGATTCGCACCTGGTTCCTCGAGCCTCCGCCTGGGCGCCTCTGCTGTCAGCGCCGGTTGCTCAGCACTCCCCACCCCCCCCCCCAGCGCTCCCTCTCCCCCACCTCCCACGGTCCAGCCCCGTCTCACTTGGGGGAACATCCTCTCCCCAGCACTCAGCTTGCCTTTGTGTTTTTCGTCATCTGCCCAACTTGATTCTGCCTGTGATCTGAGCCGGGGAAGCAATGACCCCCGCTCCCCGTCCTGTGAGTGATCCTCTGGGCTTCTGTGCAGCCTCTCCTTGGCCTGATGGGGAAGCAGGGGAGAGAGAGGGAGGGAGGCGTGCCGGAGGCTGGGAAAGGAGCTGGAGAGCAGGGACCCAGCCCGGCCCCCTGGCCGGGCCCCTCGCAGGTGCACTAGGTGGAGCGCAGCGCAGGAGAACTCGCAGGCAAAGTTGAAGGCAGACTTGAAGGCAGACCCGGGAAGTGGGCGCTGAACAGTGGATGCTGGTGAGGAGGGCCAGTCTCCTGCAGCCAGAGCCCAATGTCACCCTGAACTCAGCTCAAGGTGTCTTTCTGGGGCCCAGCCAGGGGTAGAGGTCCTCAAACTGAAGACGGGCTCTGTCGGGGGTTCTGTGGAGAGACTGCCTGGAGCGGCTGGGGTGCCTGTGGCCGCCACAGAGGACAGGAGAGCCTGCTTGCCCTGGCCATTCGCAGCCACATCACCTCTGCTCTGCTTAGTGGCCTTGCCTTGCCAGAGCACCCAGCTGGCACCTCTGAACCTGACTTGAGCTAAATCACCCACAGCAGGCCTGAGGGCCCCATGGAGGAGAAGGCAGAACCTCCCCCCCTTATCAGAGCCAACAGAGGACCTCTCCCTTCTTATCCACTGCCTCTAGCACCCTCAGCTGCTTTGGGGCTGGAGTCTAGGCAGATACTGACATCTTCCTCAACATTCCTAATCAGAACCCAGCAATTTTATCTAATGTCACCCACAGAGTCACTGCTGCTTGTCCCTACCCCAGGGAGAAGGTGGAAACGTTCTCCACCTTGTACCCCAAAGCATAGGTTTTGAAAATAGGAGTCCCCCCACTTCTGCAGCAGACCTTGCTCCCACACCACACCACACAGCCCAGGAGGGCAGCCCTTCCTGACGTGATCCCCGTTTCCTATTGCTTCCAGCTGTTAGATTTGCCTGGAGGAAAGATAGTTTCTCTCCTCAGGCTGGATGTCCAAGTCTTTCACTGAGGCTAAGGCAACAGTAGAGACCAAGGGGGCTCAGAGGCTGAGGAAAGAGCCAGGCGCTGTTCCTGAGCTGGAATGAGCGGACCAAAGAGCGGGGCTGGCGAGCGGCCACGTCTGAGGTCTTTGGTACCAAAGGAGACATCCATGAAGTTCTGGTTCCCGGAGTGCAGGACCCCAGCCCCAGGACAGGGCTGAGCAGGGTGTGTGTGCCCGGCCAGCCTCTCCCCCACACAAAATGTATGAAGGACCGATTGCATTGTAAATGGAGGCCACAGAAGAGAAAAACCGCCAGGCTTCCCCAACTTGTAAAAGGCTCTGAACCCGAGCCTCACAGCACACGTGGAATGCAGACCCTCACAAAAGGGCTGAAACCCAGGAGAGGACACTTGCAGATGACGTTGCTCCCATGGCAGCGTTGGTGCCAGCGGGCCGCTCTCAGTGGAAAACGGTGCAGGCTCCTCCCGCCCCAGGAGGGAGAGACACCACCTCCCGGCTGTGGCACCAGAGGCCTGGAACGGCTGCCAGCGCAGCCAGGAATCCAGGGGACTGGGGCCGGTGCAACTGGCACCCTGAGGGTCCCTGGTGATGGGGGAAGTCGGGGCAGGGGAGAGCCGAGCCCATCGTCCCCATTCCCCCCAGGGAGGGGCTCTTCACAAGGTCAAGGCACGCCTGATGCACTCTCTTCTCTTCCCAGGTGACTTCCGTTTCCATCTGGTTCACGTCTGGGGGGGCCCTGGCCGGGCAGCCCCCCACATTTCTCCTGCCCTGAAACACGGCTCTAGCCAACCTGCTCCGCTGCTTCACCTGCGACCGTCTGTGTGGGGGCTGCACGGCGCCAGCCCCTCCGGCCCGCCAGGGCATCGTCCTCCAGCCGGTCATGCCCAGCTGCGACCCTGGCCCGGGCCCCGCCTGCCTCCCCGCCAAGACGTTCCGCAGCTACCTGCCCCGTTGCCACCGCACATACAGCTGCGTCCACTGCCGCGCGCACCTGGCCAAACACGATGAGCTCATCTCCAAGGTACGCCAGGTCGGGGGGCGCCACTCCTCTTTCCCACCGGGACAGCCAGTCTCTCCGAGGGCAGAGGCCACACAGCCCATCCACCCTCCTCCTCCTCACCCCTGGGGGACGCAGGCAGTGGGGCCGAGGGCAACCCAGCAGTCACTGTCTGTCCTGTGTCTCCACAGTCTTTCCAAGGAAGCCATGGCCGAGCCTACCTGTTTAACTCCGTGTGAGTCTACCTCTTTCTTCGTGCGTGTGCGTGTGCGTGTGCATGTCGGAGTAACTTTCCAGGGTGGAGAAGGGGGGGGGGTGAGCCCTCAGCAGGGGGCCTTGCACCTTCGGCTTTTGCCTCTCCTTCTGCCAGGCGGTCCAGAAACTCAGGCCGCGGTGCTCTCGTGGGGAGTCTGGGCAGAATTGGAACCACCGCCCTGGGGACAGAAGGCCCAGGCACTGGTCACACAGGGGTGGGGTGCCGTCGGCAGGGGCTTCCAGTGGGGTGGGCTGAACGCTCTCCAGATGGAAGTTCCTTGGGCTGTTTGGGGGGCTGAACTGACAGAACGACTCCACTGCTGCTGGGTCCTTCGTGTTTCCGGAGACAGGGTCAACGTGGGTTGTGGACCCGCCGAACAGCGTCTCCTACTCACGGGACTCCACTCGGTAGCTGACATTTTCTGCGAGAGCTGCAAGACCACCCTGGGCTGGAAATATGTAAGTACCTGGAGAGGGGGCCACCCACTCAAGTGGACGGTCGCCATGGCCCTCCTAGCCCCAGGGACAACTGCAGGGTTTTGCACAGTCCGAAGAGGCAAGAGGAAGCTCGTTGCTGGGTCGGACTAGGCAGGGGCCCTTGGGGGCAGGGGTAGTAGCCCTGGTAGGAGGAGGTCCTGGAGGGGGTCTGTTTTGTCCTACATTCACTGCTTCCCCTCCACCAGGAGCAGGCTTTTGAGACGAGCCAGAAGTACAAGGAGGGGAAGTACATCATTGAAATGTCACACATGGTGAAGGACAACGGCTGGGACTGAGGGGCTCAAGCAGGCTGTGCCCTTCCTCCGCATGCCCACCCTCCCCACACCAGTCCCCTGGCCCTGCCAAGCAGTCCATACCAGCATGAGTACTGCCCCACCCCTGGGGGGAACCCGGCTCCCACCACCCCTTCCCCCCTCCACCTCATCACTCCCAGGCCCCTTTGGAACGGGGGTCTGGGGTACCCCAGGGGTGTTCAAGGCTCAGGAGTGGGCAGCAGTCAGGGAGAGACAGAACTGGGGAAAGAGGATGGTTGCAGGTCCTTCTAGCCATAAGGCCCTGAAAACGGAGGTGATGGCAGGGCGTAGGTCGGGCAGAGGACCATGGAAGGATCCATTTCTGCCCTAACCTCTTTTTTGAGTGAACGGAAGACAAGCCTTAGGCATGGGGCTGGTAGGTCCCAGGCCACAGGACAGCAGATGGGAAGGGGCTTGAGTTGGAGTGAAATTTTGGCCTCAGACACGGCGAGACACCAGTCCCTGAGGTGAAGTTTCCCGCCCCCGTTTGTAGGAGAAAGGATTCTGGGGGTGGAAGGAAAAAAAAAAAAATCCCAGATCCCAAGCCCTGGGAAATAAAAGAATCACAGGGGTTTCCATTTCACTCCACTTGTTAGTTCATCTTGGCACTAAAGAGGCACTTTCGAGTATCTAACCTTCGCCAGTGGGTGGGGTGGGGAAAGCTGCTCCTGGAACAGCCCCCACCCCAGCTGGCTGTTTCCAGAGCGAGCAGGCTTTCCGGGCATTCTCGGAGGCCCAGTCACTGCTCCCTGGGACCCAGTCCCTTGGAGGGGAGGTGGGACATCAGTGCCACGGGGTCAGGCTTCCTCGTGGCTGCCACCAGCGAACGCAACTTTTGTATGATACATAAAGTGTTTGGGTCTATTTTTAATAAAAAGGGGAAAAGCAACTGTGAGGCACTCTGTCCTCTGACTTTCCTTCCCATGTAGTATCAAATGCTATCCTGTCACCTCCCCCCTCCCCCTCCCCCCAGGGGCCTGTCCCTTCACGCCACTAGAGGGCAGCAACTGCTTTGTCTGTGTCAAGACCCCACCTGAGCTTTAACCAGGGGATGGGTCTTCAGGTGACCTTTGCTTAGCGAAGAGGGAGCTTTGTAAGCAGGGTTCCAGCGGGAGCATCCCAGTCAGCTCCTCCTCCAGACCTCTTGACAATGAATCCGTCTTTGCCTGGGTCCAGGACTGGGCACCCGGAAGGGTCTCATCCCTGAACAAGGGTGTTCTTGGGTCCTATTGCCTTTCAGCCTGGTTTTGAAACGTTTGGGTCGGCTCATGGTCACACTTAAGGCTGAAAGGAAAATCGATCAACCGAGGTGCTGCCCCAGCACAGCGGAGACGAAGTGGAACGGAACGGCTCAAAAATCGCAGCATCAGTGCAACCGTGTGACCCACGTGCAATTTTTGGCAGTGATGTGCAATCCCCATTGTTGTTTGTTGGGTCACTGGCAACTGCAGGGAGGGCTGTACACACCATAAAAATTCTTTTTTTGTCAGCTAGCTTGTTATCCAGATTCGTTCATTGATATTGCAGATCTTTGTAGAGCACCCGTGACCTGCCAGGCATCGTGTCCAGCGCTGGGGATGCAAGTGGAGAGCGAGGCAGTCATGTTTCGGGGAACTTTCAGTCTAGCGGGAGGACAAACAATAACCAGGCAATTCCAGGAACAGGGGACGAGGGCTCTGGGCAGCAGGCTCGGGACTCCTAGGAGAAGCTTAGCCTAGATTTGAGGAGTCAAGGAAGACTTCGCAGAGGTGATGACTGATGGCGTGTGGAGGAGGAGCCGTCGGGTGGGCACAGGGAAGTGGAGAGGGGGACTGTTTCAGACACAGAGAACTGTGTGTGTCGAGTGGTTTGAGCTTAGTTAATTGGAAGAGGGAACAGAAGTTTCCCAGCACTGGAGTGGAAATGCCAGTGGGTGAGAGAGAGGACACTGGAAAGACAGACCATTTAGGAATCTAGATTTCATCCCAAGGGCATTGGGAAAATACTGAAAAATTCTTGTTTTTTGAACAAGAGTGGAGTGACATCAGCAAATGGCTGTTTTGTGCCCAGAGAAGAGGCTCAAACAGAAATGTTAATACACTGAAGAAAGTAAGGAACATAAGCCGATTGTACTGTCCAATGCTATGGTCAACGTCAGAACGGAGAGGCTATCTGAGCAGAAAGGCAGGAGAGAAGTAGAAGACCCAGAGATGCAAGAAGCCACGCAGGAATGATGTCCAGCACCTCGCTCTGAGAGGCCTCAGAGGGGTCTGTCCCATTGTTCAGTTTCCGCGTGCCTGGTGATGTCTAGAGATGCTGCTCTCGGGCTCTAGCGAGGGACCCAGAAACCCTCGCAGTCCCACTTCTTGCACCAAAGTCCAGGAAGGCTTGTCTTCTCAGGCCCCAAGCGCTAACCCTGAAAATCAGGCACAAATTAGCTACCTTGTTAGAGCTCCCTAAATCTGCCCCCCTTCTGTTTACTTTCACAAATGTTCATTAAGCTGACTAGGCACTGTGGGAAACAGAGAAGTAAGTGGTGTAGTCACTGCTCTCAAGTTCTTTGTAATCTCTCTGGAAGGAATCGTTCTGTGGCCTTCGCTCCAGGGATGCTATTTAATCTCTAAAGTCAGGCCATGGGCAGTGCTGTCCAAACCTTGGATGCCCAGACAGGTATACCCTGGAGAAGCATTACTATCAAATATCCTGTATTTCCCAGCGGGATTGTGCTGGGAACTGCAGGCAGAGATGAGGTCTCCTTTTTATGCCCTAAGAGCAGCAGGTGCGGAATACCAGGAGCGCACAGGTCCTTATCCCTGGTGAGCAGTCCTTCTAGGTTAGCTCTTTTCCTTTGCTGTGTGTCCACTTTTTCTCATGGAGGTCTACTCTGGTCCTATCAGTGATTCCCCCAACCTTCTCCACCCACCCTCCAATCTCAGGTTGAGCCTGGGAACTCTTCTTTCTCAGACAACAAGCCACCAGTTTTGTCCTTATAGGTTTGAGGCTTTGAAAGATACCCTCCTACAACCAGCAGGTGGCATCAAAACCTTCCAACCCTCAGCTCAGGCAACCTCCCAGGGGACAGAACCTACTCAAACCTCTCCAGATAAGTCTACAAAACAATGGGTGAGCTGGCGAACTTAGGACGGGGTTAGATCCAGGCTCTGCAATCGAAGGGCTGTATAACCGTGGCCACAGTGCTTAAACCTGTCTGGCTCTTGGTTTTTTCATCTGTAAAATGGGGGTGTTACCTGCTAAGAAGTTAATCGGTTTCACCGTCAAGGATGAAGTGTCTAGCACATGGCAGTGCTTCTGTTCATGGGAGCTGTTAGTATGGCTGCCAAGAGGCTTCCCAGAGTCTCACCACGAGGACAGCTGATTGGCGCCCAGAGGGGAGAGGAAGTCTAGATACTGAGGAGGCAGCCAGCGCTGGGTAGCACTACGCGGCCAATGCCCTTTTAACATTGCACTGCTAGTGGTAGGTGCAGACAGTAGCACAATGTGAAAAGAGCTCCGGCCCGCAGCAGAGGCATGCCGGCCCTGCCTCCTCGCCCCTTCTCCCAGGCCCCGGCCCCTCAGCTTTCTTGGCCTCCCTCTGTCCGTTCTCATCTTTGAGACCCCTCTCCTCCCGTCTTAGTGCTAACCCTCTATTTCTTGTCCCCCCTCATCCTTTGGCCTCCTTCCTCACACCCTTCCCAACAGAGACTAGCTTTCTCTGAAGGTTTTGTGGGGGGACAAGTTCCCCCCAAGGCAGGGTCCATGGAGGCAGCTAGGGGAGATCCTGAGCTTGGCCCTCAACTGGAAGGGACTGGTAGCAACCACAGAAGTCTGGGGGACACTCATGTGAAACTCTGTTCCCCTGGACTTGATCTCTGTCAGCTTCTCTTCCGGAGGAGTTTGCTGACCAGGACCATAGCATCCTCTCTCCTTCCCTTCTCAAAAGCTCCCTCCTTTTCTTAGTTCAGATAAACAGGAGTTCGAGGCCTCAAGGGGACCACCTCTGAAGGACCTCCAGGACCAGAGTGTTGAAGAGTATTGTCACAGGTCTCAGCAACACAGCAAAGCTTTCAGGTCTAAGAGGGGGAAGCTGCAGGAGAAGCCCCACCCCTGCATCTCCCCTCTGAGGTCTTCAAATCCACCCTATGGATTCAGCATCAGACAAAATCGTGAGGGTGATTCCCTCTCTTGTAGTGAGCGTTAGGCATGGGCTTTCATTGGCAGTGAGATCAGAATCTGAGCCAGTCCTGATTTTATCCAGGGGCTCCCCTTAGTCTTCAAGCTTACTCACAACTTCACCATCCCAGCCTGTTCAAGGGGGCTTAAACATTGGCTAAATCCTGAGGCTGCTCAAAAACCCAAAGCCAAAGGTTCAGAGCTCCAGCGTGACCCGTTCCTGGCTAAAGCACGGGGCTCAGAGGCCTAACTCCAGTTCTGACCTAGTAAACAGTGTGCGCCCCCAAAGGGGCAGAGGCCGGGGGGCGGGGGTGATGCCTCAGGCACACCAATCAATGAAGGCCTCCATGGGATGGAGCTGCCTCTGGGAGATGCCCTCCTCCCCACTCCACAGCCAGCAGGAGGCTGGGAGGGCAGGCTTCCAGTTAGGAGCTCTTCCTCTGGGCTTCCCCTCCAGCTTCCTCCCACCCCCCCCCCCAGGAAGCAGGAGAGTTTGCTCCTGTGATCCGCAGACATGGGGCCCTGTCCCACAGTTTGCACAGTTGCAATGACGGAAACTAAGGCCCCGCTAGGGTCAGTCACCAGGCCTCTGTGTTGGGCAAACCAGTCCCAGCTGCGGACTGGATCAGGCCAACAGGGAGCAGAGGAGTAAGGGCAAGACTGCCCAGCCTGCTTCAGGGAGGCTGGTGGAAGATTATTCACCAAGGAGTGCCCAGATCTCTCCTTGGGCCGAGCAGGGAGGGGGGGCTAGGGCCAACATCCCCTTAGCTCTCACACCCAACTCCTTCCAGAGCGGCCCTGCGATTCACCAGCCAGCAGAGCCCCTCCCCCACCTTGGGCCCAGGAGCCATCCCCCAGCTCCTTCCAGAGGCGGGTGTAGAGACCGAGGAGGAAATGGGGGAGGGGAGGCCCCGGCTCAAGTTCTCTCCACTCCCCCTCCTCATTGGCCACCATCTTCCGGCCCCTGCCCCCCAGAGCAGCAGGGGATGGGGCCCAGCCTGTGGAAGGGAGAGAAAGGGCAGGTGGAGGGTTAGCCTGAGCAGCGGGGGCAGGGGCTGGCCCCAACTGTCTCCTCCCACCCCTTCCCCGCAGCCATGGCGACAGGCGGAGGAGAGCAGGAGGGTCCTGAAAGCCATGTTCTGTGAATGGGATGAGAGGGGCAGGGGGGCAGTGGAGGGTGAGGGGCTCTCTCCCTCAACACCCAACTGTGCCCCCCCCCCACACACACACCTCCAGGCTGGACCACACACGCGCGCACACAAACTCCCAGCCTTACTTGCCACACAGCTCAGCCCTTACTCCACACTTACCCAAACAGCAAGCTCTGGAGTGTGAGCACACAGCTCCCCCACAACCCCGCACCCCTTAATACCGCACACTCTGAGCTCAAGAGCGGGCCTCCCACCCACACACGGCCCCTCAGCTCACCCCACAACTTCTCAAGATGCAGAACTCCCTGCCCGGCTCCAGCCCTTCAGCCTCTGCGTTTCCCTCCCCGCACGCCCCCGGCCAGGGCCCCCAGTGCTCCGCACCCCCACACCCTCCTACACACGCCCGGGCACGGACAGATGGCCCAGCCTCAGCCCTGCCCAGCCCGGCCCCCCGCCCCTTCCCCACCACACCCCCCGCTGGAAAATGACAGTGAAGCCACCCCGGCGAGACATGCCCAGTGCTTCCCAGTTGCAGTGGTTTTGAAAGGAGACCCAGAAGAGATGCCCACGAGTGGAGGAGAAGGAAGGGGGGGACGAGAAGACGAGAGAAAGAGCCCAGACCACCCCCTCCCCGCCCGAGAGAGAATAAAACCGAAAATCGGTGGCGTTACCCTTCTGGGAGCTCCCGATACCTACACATTGCTCTTCGTTACGTTCCTCTGCCTGCCACCTCCTTCTTCCCGGGTTCTTTCTCTGCCCTTCCCTCCCTCTCGGCTTCCCTCCCTGGCCTCGTTCCCCCTCTCGCACGCCCTCCCGCACCCCGCCTGCCCCTCTCCCGGGTCGGGCTCCGGGCCCCCGCGCCCGCCCCGCCGCCCGCCGCCCGGGCCGAGTCCCGAGGCCGGCCGGCCGCGGCGCCCTCGCCTCTGCCCAGCTCGCTCTTCCCCCCTCGCCCCCTTTCTCCTTCCACACTCCCTGCCGTCCATCTTGAATACTTGGGATTCTTGAATGGAGTGAGCAGGATCCGCTCCCCCAGGCTCCCATTGGCTGCGGGTTAACCCTTTTGAAACGAGATCCTCCCTCCCATTGGCTGCCAGGCTCCCCTCTTCTCCCCCAACCCCCATCCCCTCCACCTCCCAACAGCCGGCGGGGTCAGGGCGCTCCCGGGCGCCCCCTCCCCTGGCCTCTCACCCCCTGCCCCCACCCCGGGACGCCCCTCTGCCGGCTCTTTCCATCGCCCCCCCTCCCCCCAACAGGGCTGCAGGTGGAGGCAGGTCCGTTTCCCGCCAAATGCGGCCCCAAGGCTGGGCTGGCAGAAACCCTGTTCCCAGATGCCCCTTGTGCTGGACTTGGAGACCTTGTTAGATGTAGGGGTGCGATTTCCTGTCGCCCTGCAGCCCCTCCTGGGGCAGAAGGACCTCTTCAACAGGGAATCCGCTCAGCTTTTCAGCCTCGCCCGGGAGAGCAGAGAGCTCCGGAGCGCTCCTGAACCGGGCAGCCCCCTGGGCTGGGCAGGAAGAGAGGGCAGCTCCGGAAGATCGAGGCTCTTCAGAGAAGCTAATTCTCTGAGTGCCGCGGGGCAGGTCTGACCCCACCAGGAATTCGCAGCATCTGGACTTCTGCTCAGTCACAAACATCCCCTGGGACCAGCCCGGCCTCGCCCACGTGTGGGGCCCACTAGGGGCTCTGAGTTGGGGGAGCCCAGAGAGGCATGGGGGAAGGAGGCAGCAGGGAGTAGGGTATGAGTCAGACCTGGCAGTGGGGAACCTTTGTTCTAGGCCCACATCTGCCCATAACATGCTTGGTGATGTCCTGTCTGCTCGCTGAGTCTCAGTTTCCTCATTTGCAATAGATTGGCCTATAGAAGTTTCTGTGTGCAGATGGAAATGTTCTATATCTGTATCATCTGATATAGTAGCCACTAGCCACATGTGGCTACTGAGCGCTTGAACATGTGGCCAGTGTGACTGAGAAACTGGCTTTTAACTTCATTTAATTGTAATTAATTTGTTTAAGTTTTTTTTTTTTTTTAAGTAATCTCCACACCCAACGTGGGGCTCGAGCTTACAACCAACCCTGCGACCCAGAGTGGCATGCTCTGCTGACTGAGCCAGCCAGGTGTCCCTGTAAGTACTTTTAAATAGCCACATGTAGCCAGTTGGCCATTAAGTGGAAGGAACAAGTCTAGAATCCTTGTGGTCCTGCTGGTGAATAACATTCCATGATTTTTTTAGGGGGGAGGGGTCCTTTCTCTTCATCCTCAGGTACAAAATCTTCTAGATCCAAATCACAAAGCACCAAGGGCATCGATGTCCAGGAACTGAGGTTCAAAACCCTGCCACCTCGGTTAGGAATCCTTTCCTTACGTGACTCTCTGCCTGGCAGGGAGCTGAGATACACACACTTGTGATACCATGGACGATTTGGGCTAGCTGGGAATTTGCAGGTTGGCCCCACCTTCTCGTTTTTTCAGGGATAGAAACCAAGATGTGGATGGGGGAGAGGAGATGTCCCTGGACCAAGGGCAAGCCGCAGGTTGTTTGGCTTACAAGCTAACACACACCCATACATTTAGTACATGTCTTTAGGCCTCTGCACCATCCCCCCACCCCCACCCACATATATTATTAAGTTCCTTCATTAAATGTACTTCCCTGACTCAGGACAAATGTATGGCTGATATCAAGGGAGAGCCCGCTTCTTGGGAGGGATGGATAGGCTCCTGGGTATGCTGTGGTTACGAGAACATGGGCAGCCACCAGACCCTGCTCCCTCAACCAATGTGATTGAGTGACTCCATCGTGCCAGCTTCTACCATGAGGAGAAAAAGCTGTGGGGCAGGAGAGTGACTCTGGGTTCATCCTTGGGCTGACCAGGAAGCTAACGAACAAAGGGCTGGGGCTTCTGGAGGAGGAGGGGTGCAAGGTGTCCAGGATTCTGGTGGCCACAGGCTCAGATTGGCGCATCCAAGGCCCTAACCGAGCAGAGAAAGAACCGCGGCCGGGAGCTGGTAGAGAGGACTGCTGTTCCAGTGTCAGCTGGCACAGTCTTCATCCACTTCCCACTGCCAGAGGGCCTCTGCCCAGGGAACGTGCCACGGACGAGCGGAAGACACAATGTTGCCTGGAGAACGGCTTCTGGCTCCAATACTCCTTTACTTCCAGGTGAAAATTGCTAAATGACTTCTCTGGGTAACAGATAAGGAGTTCAGAGGAAGAGGGACTGCCTCCCATGGAGAATGGAATCTAAGAAGGCTTCCTGGAGGATGAAGCATCTAAGACTTGAAGAATAGAAAAGTTTTAAAGACAAGAAGATGGCAGAAAGGAGTGTTCAGGGTGGGTGGGAAATTCAGTGAGAACCTAGGATGGATGAAGGGGAATGGCAAGGATGGAAAGGCAGGCTGGGGCAGATCATGGAGGGCTCGAACACTTCCCTCTGGCCTCTACTCAGCTCCAAAGATACTACTCTCTTGAAGGTGCTCTTCTCCTTTTCCCCACCAAGGGCTGCCTTAAACCTCTTCCTCCAGCTACCCCAGGGCCTCCACCCTCAGCTCTCTGCTGCTCCCATTGTAGTCTGCAGGCCCCCTATTTGTGTTCTACAAGCATTCTTCCCAGGACAGAGTGGACATCAGTTCCCCATCAGGGGATGGACTCTTCTCAGTCCCTCTCAGCTCAGTCTCCAGTCTCTGGAATCCCCCTGCCCAGGAATGGACTGCGTGGAGAAAGCTTCCTTTTTCGCTTATCACCTTCCAAATCCCTGCTTGGCCCATTGCCCTGCAGGAAAGAGTTGAAAAGGAAGCCAGGGGACGCCCAGGTAGCTCAGTTGGTTAAGCATCTGTCTTTGGCTCTAGTTGTCGTCCCAGGGTCATGGGATCAAGTCCTGCATCAGGCTCCCCTCTGCCTGCTGCTCCCTCTGCTTGTGCTTTCTCTCTCTGATAAGTAAATAAATAAAATCTTAACAACAACAAAAAAAAAGGTGGGGCACCTGGGTGGCTCAGTTGGTTAAGTGTCTGCCTTCGGCTCAGGTGATGATCCCAGGGTCCTGGGATCAAGCCCTGCATCACACTCTCTGCTCAGTGGAGAGCCTGCTTCTCCCTCTGCCTGCTGCTCCCCGTGCTTGTGCTCTGTGTGTCAAGTAAATAAATAAAATCTAGAAAGGAAGGAAGGAAGGGAGAAAGGGAGGAAGGGAAGAAAAAGAGGCCAGGAACAGCCAGACGTGGTCCAATCTGTTATAAGAGTGTTAAAAAAAAAAAAAAAAAAAAAAAGGATCCAGGAGCTCTTTGACTCCTAGCCACCCCGCTCCACCTCCACATCCTTCCCTCCTCCTCTGGGAGTTCCAGAATGTCCCAGGGCTTTGTAGTGGCCTCCCTTTTCCACTGTCCCCACGACAAGTTTGGGAACATTCTGGAGGTTCCCCTTTGCTTTCCTCCCTAACCCCGGAGTCTTACCCAGGGTGCACCACGTGGAATTCCGTAATTGTGAGACGGGGAGACCACCTGCCCCAATCCTCCCCCTCTTGGAAGGACTGAATCTGAAATGTTTGGAAGAGTTGCCTCCCTGCTCCACCAGCAGTGGGGGTAACTTGGGTGCTAATCAGTGGCTCCTAATTCATTTGGATGATGCAGGTCTTTCTGTGGGAGCCTCTTCAGTCCCCCCCCCCCCAAGATAAGGGGCCTCTGCTTTTACCATCCTGCTTCTCTCCACTACCTATGTGTCGGAGCTCTTCCTGGGTGGAAGGCTCTGGAATCATTGCTAGAAAACATTCCTGGCCCTGAGGTGCTCGCAGTTGAGGAGTACAAGGCAGACACACAAAGAGGAAGTCAGATGTAACAGGTGCCCAAATAAATGCAAGAACTTTCTTTCTAAGGCAAACCCACTTCCCTGAGGTTTTAATCCTATTCTTACTTCATCGATTGTCCTGTGTATTGCACCTTCAATCCCTTTCCGTGAGCCTAGAGCAAGGGTCAGCAGATTCCAGCCCGTGGGCCAAACCCTGCCCTCTGCCTGTTTGTGAATAAAGTTCATCGGAATACAGCTGTGCCCGTTTGGTTACAAACCGTCTCTGGCGGTTTTCACAGTATAGTGACAGAGCTGAGTAGTTATGACAGAGACCACATGGCAGCAAAGTCTAGACTAACCAGCTCTGTATGACAAAAGTTTGCCAACACTTAGTTTGCAGGCCGTTTTGGACCCTGGTATCTCAGTGAGCTGTGATGGAACTCAAGAAAGGCAGCCGAGAAGGGCAGGGAGGAACACAGCCCAGACTTTCCCCCTCAGGCTCCCACAACCGACCAGAAAACTCCTCACCGTGCCAGTCCTCCTTACCAATCCCACTCTTTTCTCAGTCCCTATCACACACAACCTCTGTCAGGCAGTTGCCTCTCTGGACTGTGGCAGAAACGCCCATGGCTTCGAAGACTGGTCTCTCTTGGGTCGCCTCCTACTTCTCCAACTATCCCATCTCTGTCCCTTCCCATGAGTCCTTTTCCTTCCCCTGCTACCTACATACACACAGTCTGCAAGGATTTGTCCGGCCCTCTTCTCCCTCCGTACTCTGTCACTGGACAAAATCAGACACACGCCTGATTTCAACGGTCAGAGAGAGAGAGTGCCCCAGTCGGGGGTGGGGAGCAGAGGCAGAGGGAGAGAGAGAATCTCAGGCAGACTCCCTACTGAGTGTAGACCCCTACGTGGGGCTTGATCGCACAACTGCAAGATCATGACCTGAGCCAAAATTAAGAGTCTAATGCTTAACCGACTGAGGCCTCCAGGCGCCCCCAACAGTCACTTCTATGTGGATGGCTTCCCAGCCTCTAAACTAAAGGCCCAGATTTCTAACAGAAGTCAACTTCTGTGTCTCCTCAGAGGCATGTCAGTAACCTAAGTGAAGTTGTCCAGCATCAAACATGTCTTCCTCTACTCTCTCCTCACTTAATCACCTTTGCTCTCCTTGCCTCTGCCCCTTCACTGTTGCCGTTCTCTCCCCTGACCCTTCTCTCTTTGGGGGCAACTGTATCCATTCATACGGTTTCAACAATCACCCATGCGTGAATCACTGTCACATCTCTGTGTCCAGGTACGTTTCCAGCTGCCTGCCCACATTCCCTAACATCTGTGTGAGGCAGACATCGATGCTTTTGCCTGGCCTGATTTCATCCCCCTTCTGGTAACTACACCTTAGCTTTCCTTTGTGGAGACACCTATTCTCCACTTTCCATCCCCATGAGTCACTTGAGGCTGACTCCATCTACTCCTCCAGGGGCAATCACACAACCCAGGTGTTATTAGTTGTCTGTGGCTGTGTAACCAATTAGCCCCAAACCTAATAGCTTAGGACAACACTCACGTATTTTCCTGCAGTTTCTGTGGGTCAGGAATCTGGGCAGGGCTTAGCTGGGTCCTCTGATCACGATGTCTCCTGAAGCAGCCATCAAAGTGTCCCCCAGGGCTGGGTTTTGTCTGAAGTCTCAGTGGGCGAAGGAATTGCTTCCAAGCTCACTTTCATAGTGGTTGGCAGAATTATGATCCTTGAGAGCCTCCTGTCTTTGGTGGCTGTTGGCTGGAGGCTACCCTCAAGTTCCCAGCCATGCGGCTCTGTCCAACATGGCAGCTTGCATCAGCGAAGCCAGCAAGAGAGAGAGTCTGTTAGCAAGAGGGAAATCACAATCTTCTGTCACCTAATCACAGAAGTGACAACACCTCGGGGCGCCTGGCTGGCTCAGTCAGAGGAGCGTGCAACTCTCGATCTTGGGGCAGTGAATTCAAGCCCCACACTGGGTTGGGTGTAGTGATTACTTAGAATAAACAAATAAAATGAACTTAAAAAAAAAAAAAGTGGCAACGCCTCAACATTGCCATATACTGTTAGTTAGAAGTAAGTTACTCCAGAGGAGGGGACTACACAAAGATGTGAATACTAGAAAGTACCATCACCAAAGGGCCAACTTAGAGACTGTCAACCACAGCAGATTAAGTCAATTAAATGACAATAATTGATTCAAGGGTGAGTACCCAGTCAGAGTCCATCTGAATCAGGCCTGAGATGTTGGCCGGAACCTTTGGGACAGTGGCACGACTGGGTTTGTTATGCTGATAGCAGGTAAGCTTGAAACTGCTGGTGGTCAAAACTGCGTCAATGTGGGGGAGAATCTGCCTAAAATGAAAGCATCAGAGAGGAAAAGGAGCCAAGAGATGGGGAGAGACAGCTGCCTGGTAACATCATTTGAGAACCTGATACAGCCGTGCCTGCAGCAGGACCTCCTGAGTGTTTCGTTATGTAAGCCAACCCCATCCCTCTTCTAATTCACATAGGTTTCGGGATTCTGTCACCCACACCCAAAAGGTTCCCAGCGGATAAAATCTCTCTAGAGATACCTCGGGGGTGCCTGGGCGGCTCAGTCGGTTGGGCGTCCAACTCTTGATTTCGGCTCAGGTCATGATCCTGCGGTTATGGGATCGAGCCCTGAGTTGGGCTCCACACTCAGTGCGGCGGAGTCTGCTTGAGATTCTCTGTCTCCCTCTGCCTCTCTGCACCCTCCCCCTAAAATAAATAAATAAATCTTTTAAAAAATGTCTCAGAGATACCTTGGGTTCAGTTTGCCCGAACCCAATTTGGTTAGCATACCCTCACCTTTCCCACAGACCTGCCCCTCTCCCTGTGTTGTATTTCACCGTATTGCCCCCGTTACAGTCATAACACAATGGCTCCGGCTGAAGACCTGGGAGTCCCCTTCACCTTCCTTGTCTCGAATAACCTGGGCCACGTGGCTTGATCCTGCAGAGCCATAGGAGAAGCCTTCCGCTGTATTTACAAGGGCGGGGGAGGCTCTGAGGTGACCCAAGGAAGCACCATCTTCATACAGGTAAACAGGTTACTCTGGGGTTTTTGCCCAGCCATTAGGATCTTAGAGAATTTCTGCATGTGAATCACGTGGTGTAGAGGATGAGACCAGTGTATCTGACTCTCCTATCAGAACACACCATAGGCTAAAACGAAATGCTGGCAAACTGCCCAGGAGCTTGTGGTTTGGAAGGCACCCTGGGCTGGATTTGTGAAAATATTCCTTCTGTCTCTACGGCAGATTAAAAGACATTGTGCAGACTGTACGTCAACTATACCTGCAAAATAAAAATAAAAATAAAGAAAGAAAAAAGAAATGGTGTCATTTAAAAGTCAGTCACCATTTCTTTTATATCTTTTGCCTTAGGGTTCCAGTCATAATTCAAACCTTTTCCTCTTTTCCTATGTCACATTCATCCAATTGCCCAAAATCCTGTGCGTGCTTCCTCTCAGAAGGTCCTGTGTTTCTCCATTCCCCTGCCGGCTGAATATCCCTCTTGGGGGTTTGTATCAGCCTCTGAAAACTCTCCCCTAACCACCCCCACCCCCGGCTCCATCAGAAGGTGAATCCACAACACAAACTTCAGATCCTTCAACTGCCCCAAATTGTGAGGGCTCCCTAGCGCTTCCTGACCTTTACTGCATCATGGATTCTTTGTTAAGAAGGTGATGGGCGTTATGGGTAACCCTTTGCAGAAAGATCTGTGTTTTGTGTTTTGGCGCACATCTCAAAGGGATCATGAACCCTCTGGGCTCCATTTACACATTTTTTAAATTTTTAAAAAGATTTTATTTATTTATTTGAGAGAGAGAGCTGCATATGCAAGCAGGGGGAGGGGCAGAGGGAGAGAGAGGGAGAATTTCAAGCACCCTCCACGCTGAGCACGGAGCCCAGCCAGGGCTCCATCCCAGGACCCTGAGATGACTTGAGCCGAAATCAAGAGTTGGACGCTTAACCTACTGAGCCATCCAGGCACCCCGGTGATGGTTATTTTATGTCTGATTCCCCACCAGTCCACAAACCTCCCCGACGGCAAAGACTGTGCCCTTCATTTTCCCTTGTTATATCTCCCCAGATGGAATGGAAGTTTCTCTGGGGGCACTAATCAGAACACCTAGCTCAGTCTAGATAAATGGTTGGCTCACTGCTAGATTTTTATTTTATTTTATTTCACTGTGCTCAGAACTCTTCACATGAGATCTATCCTCTTCACAAACGTACAAGTGGACAATACGGTATTGTTGACGACAGACACGACATCTCACAGCCGATCTCTAGAACTTACTCATCTCGTTCAACTGACACTTGATGCCGGTTGATTAGTGATTCCTGATTTCCCCTCCCTCCAGCTCCTGGCAGCCTCCATTCCACTCTCGGATTCTAAGAGCTTGACTATTTTAGATACCTCAGAGAAGTGGAATCATGCAGTGCTTTTCTTTCTGTGTCTGGTTTGTTTCACTCAGCATAATGTCCTTGAGGCCCATCCATGTGGTTGCCTTTCGCAGAATTCCCCTCTTTGTTAAGGTTGACAGGTATTCCAGTGTGTGTGTGTGTGTGTGTGCGTGTGTGCGTGTGTGTATATGTATATATATATATATGCATATATATGTGTATATATATATACGCATATATATGCATATATATATATATATCACATTTATTTACCTATTCTTTTTTTTTTTTTTTTAGATTTTATTTATTCATTTGACAGAGAGCACAGCAAGGGAACAGCAGGTAGAGGGAGAGGGAGAAGTAGGCTCCCCGATGAGCAAGGAGTCTGACAATGGGGCTCAATCCCAGGACCCCGGGATCATGACCTGAGCCAAAGGCAGGCACTTAATGACCGAGCCACCCAGGCGCCCCTTTTTACCTATTCATCTGTTGATGAACATTTAGGTTATTCCTTCATCTTGGCTGTCGGGAATAGTGCTATAATGGACCGCTGGGTTTCTAGTAATTTTTAGCAGTAATGGGGTTTTAGGGTGATGGGCTTGTATAATATGATACAATGTCATAGGTTCCCAATCTGTATTCTAGTAGGGTTCTGAGTTCAAAACTTTTCAGTTTTAGTGGACCCCGTGGGTATGGGAACTTCTTAGACCTTGTGATGTGATTCTGGTTTGGAGAATACAGGTCTCCACTGGAGAACTTACCACATTGGCCCTTACTGCTGCGAAGAATCCTTGTTTGGTAGCTGGGGCCCTCCGGAGCCCCAGAGAAACGTAAAGAACTGGCCCCGTTGGTGGACTCTCAGGTGAGTTTGTTGATTTCATATTGTTGCTTCACCCAATCCTAACGCCCAACACAGACCAAGGCAGGAACGTCCCCCTATGTCCCTGCAAAATAGGCATTCTGGAGAAATCTGGGGCAAAAGAAAATTGCTCCTCCTTGGTCACATTTCAAATCCCTCCCACATTTTAGTCCTTCCCCCACACCCTTTACAGACACTGGGACATTTCATATCACATGGTAGAAAATGGAAGGAAGACAGTATCAATCCATAAAAGTGCATGTGCTGAGGGGACAAGGTCTCTGTCTGTCTTATTTGACACTGCATTTCCAGTGCAAAAACAGGGCCTGGCAGCTAGTAGGCTCACAGTTAATACTTATTGAGTGAATGAATGAATGAATGGGACATTGGGAGAAGTCAGTGGACCTTTGCATCCAATCCGTAAATGCCTTGTGATTTCATCCATCCGTAAGCACGGAAGGATCAGGGTCATACTACACGTGTCAGCACCAATGGGATGACTTCACGTGTCCCCCACACGCAGCATATGCAGCACTGATAAATCAGATGTGCTTACTGTGGGCCAGGGTTTCACATGACGGCACCCACATGCTGTGGTTTGAATTATAGGTTCAGATTTGATTCTACCTCAGGCCCCACAGTGGCCACTCAAGCTCCAGGCATCATGTTTTATTCCAGCCTGCAGGAAGAGGAAGGACTAAAGAAGGATGGGCCCCTATATTAAGGACCCTTCCCAAAAGCTATCCTTGATACCTCTGCTTACATCCCACTGGCCAGAACTTAGTCACATGTCCACAACTACCTTCAGGGAGAAGTCTTTAGTTTGGTTGGCCAAGTCACCAGCTGAAAATCAGGGGTTCTATTACAAAGGAAGAAGTGGGGGGAACATATATCGGGAGACATTGTTGATGTGGTTGGGGGGGTGATTTGACATGGAAAGTCTGGGCTTGCAAAACCAGAGAAACCTCTCTGAACGCATGCCCCCAACTCACTGCTTTTTCCTGGAGAGCGATGGTCACCTGGGAGTGGAAAAGTGGGCTGCGTGCATAAAAAGCGTGGCTGCTTAAGTCGGGTGGCCATGAGATCAGATATGTCTCGGGACCTCTCCTCTCCTCCACGTATGAAGCAAGGAAAACAATACCCATTGAATGGGTTGTGGTGAGTATTTTACTAAGGAAATCCCTGGGACACAGTTGTGACCCAGGAATGGTGCTTTTTAATTATTATTGTGGTAAAACACATACAACATTAAATTTGCCCTTTTAACCCACGTTTAGCGTACAGGAGTGGTAATATGTGCACACTCTAAAACCTTCTATCTTGCACAACTGAAACTCCATGTCCCCTGAACAAGACCTCCTCCTGCCCCCTCCTACCACCCCTGGCAACCAGCATTCTACTTTCTGTGCTTCGATGAAGGCCGAGTAATGTTCTGTTGGATGTAGACCCGACATGTTCTTTATCCACACGTTCTTCATCCAATGGACATTTAGGTTACTTCCGCCTCTTGGCTATTGTAAATGATGCTGGAGGAATGGTGTTTCCTATCCAAAACTAGTTAGCATCAGAAACTAGTTCTCTCCTTTCTTTTAATACCCTTGGGGGAAAGGTATTTGCTTTTTTTCTTTTTTTTTTTTTTTTAATAAAGATTTACCTATTTATTTGGCAGAGAGAGAGCATAAGCAGGGGGAGCGGCAGGCAGAGGGAGAGGGAGAAGCAGGCTCCCCGTGGAGCAGGGAGCCTGATGGGGCTCGATCCCAGGACCCTAGGATCATGACCTGACCTGAAGGCAGATGCCTAACTCACGAGCCACCCAGGCGCTCCCATTTTGCTTTTTCTGCATGTAAATAATTGTTAGGTTACACATCTCAGGTGTTTGGACATGCGAATTCTAGAGACACTACCTTTCAATTCGAAGGAAAGGGAAAAGCTCCCCTCCCCCGCAGAACAGTAACAGAGTGCGGATTCTCTTTAGGTGGCCCGTTAGACTAGATAAGGAAAGACAATCTATCCGCCACGCTGTCACAATGTTTAATCCTACAGCTGAAATTCCAGACTCCAGATGTTTACTTCCATGAAGGGTGCAGAACCATCCCCCCCAGTTCTGACTGAAGCGGCCCATCCACGGAGTCCCATATCCTGACCCCAGGCGGGGGTGGGCAGCAGTGAGGAAGAAAGACCACCCAAACACAACTGTGTAATTCCCTGGTTGAGAGATAACTTGTAAGGCAAAACCCTGGCTGATAATAACCGCTAGGAGCTGTGCTGGTATTCCTTCCTCGAGTGGTTTCCTGAGGGGATACATTAACTAAGAATAACGTCAATGTCATCACTGTAAAGTAAAATCTTTACCCAAATATGGACGTTGTACACTTTGTGAAGTTTTTTCTTTTAAACCTTTTTTTTTTTTTAATCAAGTAAGCGCTACACCTGCACGACGTGGGGTTTGAACTCAGGACCCCCAGGTCACGAGTCTCATGCTCTAGGGACTGAGACAGCCAGGCACCCCTGGCCATTGTACACTTGGAATCAAAAGCGTTTGCTGCACATTTATAGGCATAGGTGGTGCCGGGGAAGGACAGTGTGCGTCAGGTTCCCAAGGAGCTTCCCAGTAGCTGGGGTGAGAAGGCAAATACTCATGGGCATGTGACAAATTATACGAGGCAATGTATGCTGGGCGCCGTGTTTGGCGGAGGGGTGATGGCAAGGGCTGGGAAGAGCAGAGCACGCCGCTGGGGGAGGGGGGGGGTTTGCCCTGGACTCAGAATGGCATGGCAGCGTTTCAGTAAGTGGATAGGGTTCAGAAAGGCATTTGTTGTCGTGCTTTGTTTTGTCGTAGCTGATCTGTACCGAGTGCCAGACTCCACGCTTTGAAGCGGAGGATAATGACAAAAAGACATGCGCTCTGCCTTCAAGGAGGCTTTCAAAATTATTTCAGCAGGGGAGCAGATTTTACCAGGGAGGCCCACACTGCTCAGGGCCCCGAGACACCTCCGGCACGCTCAGTCCCCAGGAAGCAGAGCTGGATGGCCAGGGGTTGGGGATCCAGGGCGGACAGTCTGATGCTATGTCCTGAAGCCAGCCCGAAGTCCCGCTAATGCGACCCCGACCCCGCCGGCCTGGCCCGCGGCGGAGGCACCCCCAGGACCCCGCCCATCTCGTGCTGGCTGGCTCAGCTGCCCTGCGTTTTCCGCTCAGCCCCTGACCCTTGGCCCTTGAGGCTGTTATTTGGTCTCCCAACTGTGGGACTCCTTCAGACTTTGGCTCTTCAGCTGATTTAGGAGAGAAATGAGAAGACGAGGAAGTGGGTCTTCCAAGAGGAAATGCGGAGCAACGAGCGGGAGCAGGGCGGTGGGGGGCGGTGGAACAGGCGCTGGGATCCTGGGCCATGCAAGCAGCCGACTCTGCTTTGAATACCATCTCTGGCCCTCCCGCCTGGGTGACCCTGAGCAAACTGATGTCTTCACAGGCTCCTTTTCTGCATTTGCAAACCTGGCGAAACAATACCAAGTCGCAGGATGATGCAAAGTTTCCGCGAAAATACTGAAAACGAAGCCCAGTGCGGAGCCCATGGTACGGCCCGTTTGGAAGGGGGTAATGCATGGAAGGGGGCTGGGGGAGTGTCCCCCAGAGTGCAGAGAGAGGAGGCGCAAGCTAGCCGTCGAGCCAGGGCATGCCCGTAGCTGTGATTTGGGGCAGGACCGAGGCTACCACGCTTGGTTCTCAGCGGAGCCATGCTGCGGTCACTCAAGGAGAAATGCAGTGCAATGGGGGAGGGGCCCGGGAGGCGGCTGCGCGGCCAGCCTGTCGCTCTGGGATGATGGATGAGCCTATCCCATGCCTTGTAATTAGTGCTGACTGGCTCTGAAATCCTTACCGTGGGGGAACGTTCCCGCTCCTCCATGTCCGGGAGGCCCTCCTCCGGGATCGGGGCTGGGCTGGACTGGACGTAAAGTTTGCCCTGACAGTCTGGCACACCCTCCTAGAGGCTGGTGTGCAGGTGTGCATGTGCTTTTGTACACATGTGTGAATGTGAGTTTATGTGCCTGCGACTCTTGTATCAGCCTGTGCATACATACACGTACGAACAAAAGTATGTGTGTACTTACATGTCTCTGACTGCATATGTGCTAAGCTGCTAGTCAAGAGCAGGATTAAATATGCAAGGAACTTTCAGCTTTCGGCTGGGAGGAGGCAAAGGTGCAAACGTCATCCATCATCACGAATCTGGGTGCATCCCACACCAGCCACCTCCACCACGCTGCCTAAGTTGGACCCTAACGAGATCAAAGTTGTATACTTGAGGTGCACAGGAGGGGAAGTGAGGTCCCTGTCTGCCCTTCCCTGCACGATCAGCCCCCTGGGTCTGTCTCTAGAAGAGATTGGTGATGACATCGCCGAGGCCACCCGTGATTGGAGACTGGAAGGGTCTGAGGCTGACAGTGATGCTGACCATTCAGAACAGACAGGCTCAGCCTGAAGTGGTACCTTCTGCCTCCGCCCTGATTATCAAAGCCCTCAAGGAATCGCCAAGAGACAGAGAAGCAGAAAAACACTAAGCACATTGGAAATATCACTTTTGATGAGACTGTCAACATTGCCTGACAAATGCAGCACCCATCTTTAGCCTAAGAGCTCTCTGGAGCCATTAAAGAGATCTTGGGGACTGCCCAATCGGTGAGCTGCAATGTTGATGGCCACCACCCTCGTGACATCATAGATGACATCAGTAGTGGTACAGTGGCATGCCCAGCTAGTTAAGAACTGCAAAGGGAAATACTTCAATAAAGGATCATTTGAACACAAAACAAAACAAAATGCAAGGAGAGGAATTTGCAAAATGAGAGTCTTTTGTCTGGATCACTGGAAGCGGACTTTCTATTTCAAGAAGCCACTTGACTGGTCCCTCTTAGGTATCCAGATGGTGGGCAGCCCCTGTCCTGAGGGAGGAAATACCAGAAGCATCCATGCCTCTCTACAGGCTGCCCCTGAGTAGCCGCAGCAGGGCAGGAGGGAGGAAGTGTTTCACCTTGTAAAAGGATTTTTCTGGAATAAGGGGATTCATATTTCCCTAACATTTCTTCCTGAGATTCAAAATTGCAGAAAGCTTTCAGGACGGATGAGTGGAATTTCAACCAAGGCTTAGGGCAAGGAATATCAGCAAGTTCTCAGAGACGAAACCACCTTGGGGGGGCACCTGGCTGGCTCAGTCCATGGAGCACTCCGCTCTTGATCTCAGGGTCGTTAGTTCAATCCCCGCACTGGGCATGGAGCCTGCTTAAAAAAATAAAATAAAATCTTTAATATAAATAAATACATAAATAAATTAAATAAATAAAATGAAATTACCTCATGAGAAAGGGCATCTAGGTTACTAAACACTGGGGTCTACTCCCCACTCCGTCATTCATCAACCATGAGACCTTAAAGGAGTAGATTAATTGCCTTCTTTTTTATTTTTTTTAAGTTTCTTACTATTTTTTGTAAGTAATCTTTACACCCAACCCCAAGATCAAGAGCACATGCCCTTCCAACTAAGCCAGCCAGGCGCCTCTTTGTAGATTAATTGCTAAGACCTCATTTTTCATCTACAAAAAGGGGATATAATGGAAATGGTGCTTTATATATTATGTAAATTGGAGTTAAGCAAATATGAAAAACTGCAAATCCCCCTACTTTTTTTTTTTAATTTTTAAAGATTTCATTTTTAAGTAATCTCTACACCCAACATGGGGCTTGAACTCACCACTCTGAGATCAAGAGCCACTTGTTCTTCCAACTAGGCCGGCCAGGTGCCTCTTTGTAGATTAACTGCTTTTTTTTTTAAATTTCAATTTACTTAATTAACATATAGTATATTATTAGTTTTAGAGGTAGAGGTCAGTGATGCATCGGTCTTATATAACACCCAGTACTCATTACATCACTTGCTGTCCTTAATGCCCATCACCCAGTTACCCATCCCCCCACCCCCTCCCTTCTAGGAGCCCTCAGTCGGTTTCCTAGAGTTAAGAAACTCTTATGGTTTGTCTCCCTCTCTGATTTCATCCTGTTTTATTTTTCCCTCCCTTCCCCGATGATACTGTTTTGTTTCTTAAATTCCACACAGGAGATTAGCTGCTTTCTGATACTTCATTTTTCATCTACAAAAAGGGGATATAATGGGTGTGGGGCTATTATGTATTACGCACATTTGAAAAACTCCAAATCTCCCTAAATTATTATTTTTTTAAGATCTTATTTTTAAATAATCTCTACACCCAACATGGGGCTCAAACTCACAACCCTGAGATCAAGAGTCACATGCTCTATCAACTCAGCCGGCCAGGCACCCCCAAAGCTCCCTAAATTAAAAAAGAAATCACCAAGGTGACATGATTTCAAAAACGGTGAGCTGAGAGGGCCTGTGGACTGCGTTCACAGCCGTTACCACATGACAGTCTCCCTTGAGCTGGCAAAAGTAAATAACAGCTATTAATGTTCGTATCGTGTGAACTGAGCCATTGTTTACGTACATCCTAACTTCTGAGAGTGGACGCGAATGACTAATGTGCTGCTGTTTTAATATTCGGCATTATCGTTTAAAATATTTTCTGCATCCTAGAATGATATTTTCTCAGAGTTCATTAAGTCCTGGCACGAGTGCCGAAAAACACGGTCCAAAATCAATAACTTTGTAATGGAAGTTAGATATGATAAAACACTCTGAAAAAGCCCCGAGAACTGTCGTGACATGCCAAGCAGTTAATTGAGGAGTGCCTGCGCCGTGAAACATTAGAGACTTTAGTGTTTGGTAAATAAAAAACAGCACAAAGGCAAACATATTCTGCAGCGGTTGAAGATTCCTCTCCCCACCCTTTTTATAATGATTCTTCTGGAAAACACAATGTCAAATTACTGAAGTCTTGATATCTCCAGTAGCATATCCTTTCCACACGGTGTGATCTCTCCTGAACCGAAATTATGTAATCCATGAAAAATTCTTAATGTGGTGCCTGTGGTTGCTGCTGCTGGGGTCATCAAGCTAGTCCTGAGGGTTTGCAGGGACTGGGCTGGTTCACACTCAGCACGTGGCTCAGGCTGGAGGTGGTCTGGACTCCTGGCAAAACCTGAAGGTATTGAGTTTTGGGAAATAATGGCTGAAGGAGTATAAACCATAAACCTTACAATGGAAGTTTAAATCCCCACGTTGGCTACGGGAGCATCTGGAACTTACAGGAAATCACAAGTGTCCAAAAGGCTGTGCAGGACACAGTTTCAACAGTGACACCGTGTGGTGACAGGGGTTAACTGCAATGGAGCCCTCTTCACACTCAGGGTCGTTTTTTAGGATGTCTTCAATCAAACCCATGTGTGGGGGAGGATTGCGTAACTGGGAAAGGAAGCAGGTCTTTGGAACTATGTGGGCTGACACGCAGAACTTTATCTATCCCCGAATAGGCTGGCAGGGCAGGGTGAGGGTAGGGGTCCTGGACGTGTATATGTCTGTTTATGACCTTCTGTCTTTCTCAAGTGACACGAGTAAGTGCAAGAGCCAGAACTCGTTGAATATGCCCCAGAGAGAGCAGCGGCAACAAGAGGAAAACTATATGTAAGCAACTTGAAACTTCACATAATAAATCATTTCTGATATTATAATGATAGAGACAAAAAGTCCTTGATTCTTGAGGGAAAATCTCAGAACAGCAGGTTGTTTGGGAAAGTTGCTGGTAGTTTCTCTACAAATATGTAAGACCACAATTGTAGAATGGGGAAAACGGTCACAGTGATTCATGCTTCCTTATATCCGTGCTCTTCGCAGAGTGACTTTGCAGGTCTTCTAAGTGGAGACTTTGTCCCTACACTTTGAGACGTTCTCGAGCGAGGCAGATGTGATGTTGTATTACTTCCTAGCTTCCGACTCAAGGGAGCTTGCGTGCCTCTGCTCACACCCTTAGGCTCCTGCAGCCTCCACGAGTAAGTGCCCACTAGCCTCCTGGCAGATGAGAGGCCATGGGGAGCAGAGCTGGTCAGCAGATCATCTTAGCCAAGATCCAAGACACGTAAAAGAGCCTCTACGAGCTCAGCAAAGCCAAGCCTCCTCGGACCAGTGACTACGAGCTCAGCAAAGCCAAGCCTAACCCCCCAGTGACTGCAGGAGGCACACAACCGAGGCCACCCTAAAACTGTGGGGCCCACACGGACTCAATGACTCATAAATGTGTATCGTTTTAAACAGACCTTAAAAAAGTGACACATGCTCTTTTACAAGAAAAGCCTCAGAACAAAAAATAATTCAATTCTCTCCACTTCCAGATTTAGATTTTCTATTCTTTACCTGCTACCAGGATGTGGGGATTCATTCATTCAATCATTCAAGTGTTTCTTTTGCTTGTTTATTTGTGTGTGTGTGTGTGTGTGTGTGTGTGTTAGGGTAAGGCACTTTAATAGGTTTCATAGGGACACATGGTGCAAATCATGAGAAAATACGGATTGGGGGTGCCTGGGTGGCTCAGTCAGTGGAGCATCAGACTCTTGGTTTCAGCTCAGGTCATGTTCTCATGTGTCATGGGATCGAGCCCCGCATCGGGCTCCACGCTCAGTGGGGAGTCTGCTCAAGGTTCTCTCCCTCTGTCCCTCCTCCACCTGCATGTGTCCACACACACATGCTCTCTCTTTCTCTCTAAAATAAAGAAATAAAACTTTTTAGAAAAAGAAAAGAAAATGCAGATCGGAGGGCGCCTGGCTGGCTCAGCTGGTAAAGCTTGCAGCTCTTGACCTTAGGGTTGTGGGTTCGAGCTCCACGTTGGGTATAGAGATCACTTAAAAATTTTTAAAAAAGGGGCGCCCGGGTGGCACAGCGGTTAAGCCTCTGCCTTCGGCCCAGGGCGTGATCCCGGCGTTCTGGGATCGAGTCCCACATCGGGCTCCTCCGCTGGGAGCCTGCTTCTTCCTCTCCCACTCCCCCTGCTTGTGTTCCCTCTCTCGCTGGCTGTCTCTATCTCTGTCAAATAAATAAATAAAATCTTTAAAAAAAAAAATTTTTTTTTAATCTTAAAAAAAAAAAAGAATAGGAAGAAATTCTGACTTAAAGTCTAGTTTGGAAAGAAAGAAGGACGCCTGGCCAAATAAGCTACCCACTGGATTTGAATTCAGACAACATGGGATCAATTAACAGCTGTGTAACCTTTGGACAGCTACTTAATCTCTCTGAGTGTTAGCTTCCTTATCTCACAAACAGCAGTAACACCTGGCTCTCAGCATGGTGGGGAGAGTCCAAAAAATTGGCAAAGGACTGTGCCCATGGGTCAGAATCACTTTCCACCTCCTGACTCTGCTTGTCCATATCTCAGGTGGGCACTGAGCACCATCTTCAAGTCAGGGTCACCCTAAGGAGGGAGGAATCTTCCCGAATTTAGGAGGTGCCTTTGCTTTCAACAGCCCCTCACATACAAATCAGCCCACACAGGAAACCCAGCATCTTCCCGGCAGCCCGCAATGGACTTTTGGACCCTGAAAGGGAAGGGCGTGCAGCGATTCCCCCGCACATCAGGCCTGTTGTGCAGTGGCTGAGCTCTCTGTGCCCACGGAGCTCTAAGTCGTCCGGGTGACCCTTGTTGGGTTCGCAGCCTTGGCTGGGAGACTGAGCTGCAAGGAAGGCTCTGACCTGGGACCTGCTGTCCTGAGGTTTGGCCCCAGGAACGGTCCACGCGAGGAGCTGGGCCTGCCACAGTCTGAGAGCAGGAAACAAGAGTAGGCAATGAATATGGGGGAGGGGATAAGCCGGGAATACCCCTCATGTCTTCTTCCTGTCCCCCTGAGAATTCTGACTTCAACCAGAACATGCATGAACTAGAGTACACTGACCAGTTTGGGCTCCTGGGAATGAACATGCTTGCTGGTCAGAATCCATCATGGCGCCAGTCCTGCCAATGCTTAACTGAAGCTTGTGTCACCTCATGCTGCATTCAGCCCAGGGCCATAGAGAAGGGAGCCAGCCTGAAGGGTGAGAGTGCTGAGCCTGGCTTGCAGTCCCTAGTTAGCTCAGGTTTTGCACTGCCACCCTCCCCGTGCCTCAGTTTCTCCTCGTCACCAGGGTATTCCTTAAGAGGGGGATGGGGAAGCCAGATTTACAGGCAGCTTAAGTTCCTAGCAGGAGGCAGCGGTCATGTGAGCACACATCCCCGTGGCTTCGATGGCCTTAGGAGATCACACGCCCTCCAGAAACAGCTCAGGCAGAATTGGCTTGACCCAAGTTAGACCCTATGGGAAATCACATCTTCCTGTAGGCCACATGCTTGGTGAAGCTCTGTGGAGCAGGGCTACATGCAGAAATCAGTCCTCATGTTTGGGTTGACAACACTGTAACAGCAGGAGGGGAAGGTGCAGACACAGTTGGGATGAGAATGGGGGAGAATGGGAGAGAAGGGAGGTAGAAGGGGGAGAATGGGATGAGAAGGGGGAGAAAAGGAGAGAGGGAGGTAGAAGGGCTAAACGCTGGAGGGAACATCAGCGAGTTGAAGGGCAGAAGCTAGAAATGAGAACACACTGAGACATCTTCAGAGATGAAAAGAACACTCAGGGGGCGCCCGGCGGGCTCAGTCGGAAGAACGCATGACTCCTGATCTCGGGGTTGTGAGTTTGAGCCCCATGCTGGGTGTAGAGATTACCAAAAAACAAAAAACAAAAACAAAAAAACACCAAAAACCTTAAAAAAATACTGAAAAATTAAAATCTATTTTCCTATTTGTCCCATCATGCTACTATAGGTTTTGAGGGTTAAGTCATCTTCACACTTACCATCGTGCCCAACGCAATCCTAGGCACTCAGTGAACGAATCAATCAGATATTTAAGAAAAGTCAGGTTTTTCAGACAGAAGGGCAGACAGAGAGTGGCTCCGAACTTCAGAGTCAGACACACGCTTTCACATCTCAGTTCTGCCATTTCCCAACTGTGTGACTTTGAGCAACACCTCCCCTTGCCGAGTTTTCCATATGACGTAGAGAGGAGCAAAGGTCTGCAAGCCTCGTGCCAGGCTGCCCATGTAAGTTCCCAACAACATTAATGACTGCTGTTACTATCATAGTTGTTGCAGACAAGGGACACGGGGACTGCGATAAATGCAGGGCCCCGGGGCACCTGGGTGGCTCAGTCAGTTAAGCGTCTGACTCTTGGTTTTGGCTCAGGTCATGATCTCAGGGTCGTGAGATCGAGCCCTGCACCGGGCTGTGTGCTGAGCATGGAGACTGCTTAAGATTCTCTCTCCTGGGGCCCCTGGGCAGCTCAGTCGGTTGGGCGTCCGCCTTCGGCTTGGTCATGATCTCAGGGTCCTGAGATTGAGCCCTGCATCGGCCTCCCCACTCGGCAGGGAGCCTGCTTCTCCCTCTCCCTCTGCCTGCCGCTCCCCCTGCCTGCGCTCTTTCTCTGTCAAATAAATAAATAAATAAATAAAATCTTAAAAAAAAAAAAAAAGACTCCCCTTTCTGAGGCCTTTCTTGGAGCTCTCATTGCAGGGTAGCCTGCTGGAAGGATGCAGGAGACATGCAGAGGAGAGCCAAGGTGTCCCAGTTGAGGTCATTATAGATCAGTCACCCCCAGCTATGACAGATGCATGAGCAAGCCCAGGGAAGAAAAGCCAGGTCTAACCAGATCAGCGAGACCCCTCAGCCAATCCTGAGACTTACATGAAATAAACAAATGGTTGCTATTTTAAGCCACTAAGTTTAGAGTGACTTGTTACACGGCAATACTAACTGATACAGGGGCCCTGGCTGCCCTTGTCCTCTAAAATTGGAAGGTAAGTAAGAGAGGAAGTCATGGTCTGCTGGGTTTTATTTGTAGAGTCTGGTGAACTTGAACCAGAGGAAGCTGTAAAAAGTGCTTTGGGGAGCCACAGAGAAGGGATGATAGAAGCAGGTCCCTTCACCAGACCCCGAGGGAGCCCTTCACGTGGAGAGCAGGGGACACCCGGGGCGGGAGGTGGCTAGGGGGCAAGTCCAGGCAGGGCTGCCACTGGAAGAGCGAGGCTTGAGGGGGACGGCTTGCCTCAGCCTGGTGCCCTGTGGGTCTCAGACCCGGGGGTCATACACCCGCCCCATGAAGACAGGGAACCTGTGCCGCTGGTCCCAGAGCAGGAAGAGGAAGGGCTGCTGCACTTCGAAGACCAGCAAATTGCGGGCCACGGAAACGGCCGAGGCCGCCGCCGCCTCCACGCCCGACTCCGTCAGCTCGAGCGTGGTCTGGTGTTGCATCGCAGAAACCTGAAGATCCATGTCCTCTGTCAGCCCACACAGGTTGATGTCGTAAAGAAAGTCAAAGAATTCTAGAGCATAACCAGACAGAAACAAGGAGTCAGAGACCAGCAGGGGGTGCTCGGGAGAGCACGCGACTCTTGATCTCAGGGTTGTGAGTTCGAGCCCCATGCTGGGTGTAGAGATTACTTTAAAAAAAGAAAAAGAAAAAGAAGACCAGCACGAAGTCCTCTGCTACTGGAGACATTTGTCCCAAACGTTCTGGGGTGGTCCCAAGTCCCAGTATTCTCTTTGTCCTCCTCCCTTGCTTGTCACATTATATATTGTGCCTTCTGGTACAGTTCATGGGGTCTTCTGTCAGTGGGCCCACCTTCACTCCAAACACCACCTTCTATGAAGACAGGGCTTGCCCCACACCCCAGAGAACCCTGAAAATGATGTCCTTGTTTCCAAGGACCTAAGAAGTGAGGTCATACATCAGAAAGAGGTTATGTGTTATCAAATGAGGTCATATACAAGGGTGTAATGTCCTATACTAGGAAACAATTCACCTGTTAGGGGATCAAGTTCTGTAACAGGAAATGCGGTGATATATCTGGACATGAGGTCAAGATCAGGAAGTGAGGCCAAAGGTTAGGTAATAGAGTGTTGCCTCCTCCGAACTCAGAAGCATCCAGACTGTATTATCCAGATAGCTTCTTGCATAGTCCATGGGGTGGCTGAGTGTTTTGAAAGGTCCCCGGGGAATGAACGTCTACGACCCATCCCGGCCATCTGTCCCAGTGTCCTTGTCACAATGAACCACGGTGGAAGTAGTCGAGCTGGATACCTGGGTTGGTGTTCTTGCTCACTTCTAACTAGCTCAAGGGATCATGGGTAAGTCAGGTAGACTTCGAGTCTCTCTTTCCTCAATGGTCCAATGGGATAATAGCATCTGCCCCTCTAACCCACAGGACTGAGGAACGACCTGAGATTACGGGTGTATAAAATACTCTAGAGAGTGCTAAACCACACTTTCAGGACACCCCCACCCCCACCCCGAGCCGCCAGGGCTCACTCAGTTTCTCCATGACGATCAGCATGTCCTGGGTGCTCTTCACTTTGATGCGGGGCAGCGTCAGGAGGGTGGGCTGGAACTTGCTCATCTCCAGCTTCTTCATGATGGCCTTGAAGACAGTGGGGTTGAGAGACTTCTCCAGGTCCTCGAGATGGTGTTTCGTGCTCTGGGGCACCAGGATCACCAAGCTCAGGTTGTGGGAGAGCTGCAGCTGCCCCACCTGGAGAACAAGAGATGCGCTTTATCCATCTTCCTACCCCAGCTCTCCTGGATCCCACCCCTTATGTCTCAAGGCCTATCTTCAGTCTGCGTCTCCGTCCGTGCTATTGCAATAAGCTGCAGCTGGACCGGGGCTCCCAAGCTTTGTGACAAAATGGGGATGCCTGCTGGGTGAACGGTGCTGGTCTAACTCCGTGCACATGAGATACGGAGGAACAAGAATGGCTTTCTGATCACACAGGCCGAGGACTACACCCTGACTCTACCACTGACTACCTACGTAATAGAGGCAAGGGATCTGATCTCTCTGAGCCCTGTCCTTTCCCTTCCAGTGTGCTGTGCATAAAATATGTAACATGCAGGGGCGCCTGGGTGGCTCAGTTGGTTGAGCGTCTGCCTTCAGCTTAGGTCATGATCCCAGGGTCCTGGGATGGAGCCCTGCATCGGGGAGCCTGCTTCTTCCTCTGCCTCTGCCCTTCCCCTAACTCATGCGTGTGTGCACGCGCACTCTCTCTCTCAAATAAAATAAGTAATCTCTATACCCAATGTGGAGTTTGAACCCACAATGCCAAGATTAAGAGTCTCATGCTCTACCAACCAAGCCAGCCAGGGACCCCAGTCCTTTTAAAGAATTCTGATGGGTCTTTACTGCCTACGATATTAAGCATAAATCTCTTAGTGTGGCATTCAAGATTGTGGACAAGCCGATCCTAGCCTACCTTTCAAGCTTGCCATTAAAAGGACTTCCAACTGGTGGTCAGACAAAAGTATGACACGGGTACGGGACCCATGGGTCTAATATATAGGGGTTCTCAACCCAGGGTGAATTTGCCCCCAGTGGATCCTTGACAATGTCTAGAGACATTTTGGTTCTCACAACTGCAGGAGAGGGGACTCACAGGGCTGCTGGTATCTAGTGGGTAGAACACAGGGATGATGCTAAATCCTACACGATGCCCAGGATTGTCCCCTAACAAAGGATTATCTAACCCAAGATGTCAATAGTGCCAATAGGTCCTGTGTACAGACCTTGAATCTCTGACCAAAAGATTACCACATTGTGGTCTTGACTTTTCCAGCCAGTCACCATCACATACTGGAGATGGTAAATCTAACCTCCTTAATTGGGGAAATGTTCTTAAGTCCCAGAAGGATTTATGGGTATGACAAAGTAAATCACCTCCATGGTATTTTTTTTTTAATTCGCTTTTTGAGAGAGAGAGAGAGAGCATATGAGAGCGTGAGCATGGGGGAGGGTCAAAGGGAGAGGGGAAAGCAGACTCCCTGTTGAGCAGGGTGCCCCATGTGGGGCTCGATCCCAAGACCCCGGGATCATGACCTGAGCTGAAGGCAGACACATAAATGACTGAGCCACCCGGGTGTCCCCCAGCTCTGTAGTATTAACATCAGGGTAAACTGAAGGTAATGTGTGTGTCTGTTATTCAAAATAGTGCTTATAATTTTTAAGAGAGTCAGACATACTAGCTTTATGCTTTGAAGCAAAAAGTAATTAAATGTGAGAAGGATACTGAGATGTTGGTGGAAAGTTGATTTACTCTTTGAATTTAACTTTTATTTCACAGTGGGCTTTCAGTGCTTGGAAGATATGGCCAAGCAGGGCTGTAATTCAGCTCTGATGGGTAGCTGACATGCTTAAAAAGAAAATCGAGTATATTACACTTACCCATGCCATTCTGGTTCTGTTAGTTGTGAGTGATCAACTACACTGGATAGGCATAGATGGGTGGGTGGAAAGGTGCATGAATGCTCAAGAATGGTCAGAGGTAACCTCCTCTCTGAAGCCTTCCTGGCCACCCCTAAGTGGGTTGCTTATACCCTTTCCGACCCTCCAATGAATTCATTCATTTATTCAGCAAACATATAATGAGCACTTATTATATGTGGCATTGTTCTAGACTCCAGGGATAGGAAACAAGGCAGGTAAGGTTTCTGTTCCCGAGGGGAGAGACAATATTTCAGGGAGAAAAACAATTTGTAATAAAATAAGCAAATAAACAACCTAATTTCAGATAATGAGAAGTACCATGAATATAATCAACGAGGGCAATGTTTCAGGGTCGGGGGGGCTACTTTAAGAAGGGGGAAGTTCTCGCCATCAAGCTGACCTTTGACCGGACATCCAGGTCCACAAAAGGAACAAGTTATGTGGAAATCTGAGTGAGAAAGGGTCCAGGCAGAGGGAAAAGTTAGGGAAAGCTCCTTCCCAAAGTGGAACAAGCCTGGCACTAAATCACTAGGTATTCTCCCATTGTTTTCTATCTCCTAAATCTCTGTCTTGCTGTCCTAACAAGGCAGAAATATCTAGATATATCTACAAATAAGTAGAATCTGCTGGGCTCCACCGTCAATCTTCCCTCCCTCCCCCTCCGCTGCAATTCTACTGTTCAGTTTCTGCAAAGGAACGTAAGCCATTTACCCCATGCCTCACAAACACCTCCCGCACACGTCTACACCTACCCGGCCCCGGGAACACCTACGTTCGCACGCTGCACACAGACACACACATACACACAGGACTTACTAAGCCACCAGGGGCTCCTGGTGGGTTGACAGGAAAGAGATACAGATGAACAGACTCACTCTTGGCCGTTGGACGCAGTAGAGATGAAGAAACTTTAGAATCCCGCTTTCCAGCCTAAAATAAACAATGCCTGCCTCGGCCAAGCTAGAGAGGGGAGAAGCAGAAAAGATGGAGTAGAAATATAGATGGAAGGAGTAGAAATGATGCATTTGTAAGAGTATACCCCAAACTGATGGGGCCATAGCAGGAAAGACATCAGGACCCGCCAGAGGCTCTGAAACAAGAGTGGGAGGGGCCAAGAACGTACCTTGGCCTTCAAGGTCGCGTCCGTGAAATGGGCCACGGGGTATTTCTTGCTGTTCATCATCATCGCTTTGATTACAGAGGATTTGAGGTAAAAGGGCTCCATCGAGGTTCTTTTTGGATCAAATACTGTCTTCCACTTGGCTGGAGGGAAGGGGAAGGAGGGTGACTGTAACAGGTGCACAAGGGTGAAGAGGAGCGGAAAGCCCCATTGGCAAGCGGTGAGAGAGGCTCAACGGATCCAGCTGAACTCAGGGTTGCGTGGGCTTTGAAGCCAAGAGGACAGAAAGGACGCGGGATGGAAAGACCACCGGGTCCAGGGCTCCCTTACCACTCAGGTAGACGGCGTTGAGGAGGACAAGGCGGGTGTCAGAGGGCAGACTTTCCAGCAGCTGCGTGATCTTGTTGTTCGTCTTCTCTGCCACCCAGGCGTTGATGAGCTCCGTGTTGACATCACTGTCATTTCCCAGGACTCTGGGGCTGCTGCCATATAGGCTCTGAGAGGCATTCACAAAGCCGTCCCTTATGACCAGGTCTGGGGGAAGGAGGCAGGTGGAGAGAGGGAGGCATGAGTCCCCCGAACATCCTCTCCCTTCTAAGAGCAGGCTTTGGGAGGGACCCTGTTTGCTATTGCTTTCAGCTTACACAGCAGACTGGAGCTGGGGTCCCACCCCCTCCTCTTACAGATCCAGCCGGGCCTCTGAGGCCCCGAGGAAGCAAGCCTCGGACCGAGGGCAGGACCCTTCCAGGCTCTGCTGCCTCTCCTTGCCACGCACCTGTGGCTTGGCGAAATAACTCTCTGAGATACTAATTTCCATTTGCCAGTGTTTTCCCTGGTTTCTTCCCTTAATTCAGCAGGGAACCCACTCTGCTTCTCGGCCTCAGTGGAAATTCATGGCAAGACTTCCTGGCTTTTGTTCTCCAAAGGTCAAGTCCACTAAAGAAAACAGGGTTTGAAAGAGAACTTTTTCCTGGACTACATAGATAATATTGAACGCAGTCGCATTTTCTACCAATCTAGCAAGACAGAGGATTAAGTTGATTTATAGCAAATAAGTTAATGCAGTGTTTCTCGAACATCTCTGACACAGATTTTTCCCATCTCTAAAAGAGGGTATTTTTTTAAGAGAATGGGCTGATAGATGAGTTTCCTTTGTTGTTTCTCCTCCTCCTCCTCCTTCTTCTCCTTCTTCTTCTTCTTCCCCTCCCCCTCCCCTCCCTTCCCCCTTCTCCTCTCCCTCCTCTTCCTCCTCCTCCTCCTCCTCCTCCTTCTTCTTCCCCTCCCCCTCCCCT
>NW_024424786.1:34399069-34399281 GCF_017311325.1 Ursus maritimus | reverse complement strand
TTCTTCTTCTTCTTCTTCTTCTTCTTCTTCTTCTTCTTCCTCTTCTTCTTCTTCTTCTTCCTCTTCTGCTTCTTCTTCTTCCTCTTCTTCTTCCCTGTGTTTTCTGTTTTCCACAATGAATGAATATTGCTTTCATAGTTAAAACACACACACACACACACACACACACACACACACAGAGGAAAAAAATGTTTTTCCCTTTAAAGAAAGGC
>NW_024424786.1:34356598-34399059 GCF_017311325.1 Ursus maritimus | reverse complement strand
ATGTAGTAGGTGAGGTGGTAGTGTAGTGACGTGGTAGTGCGAAAAACAAAACAGAGAATACACACTGAAGATATATAAGAGAGAGAGAGAGAGAGAGAGAGAGAGAGAGAGAGAGAGAGAGAGAGAGAGAGAGAGAGAGAGAGAGAGTAGAGGTGAGAGAGAGAGAGAGAGAGAGAGAGAGAGAGAGAGAGAGAGAGAGAGAGAGAGAGAGAGAGAGAGAGGAGAGAGAGAAAAGAGAGAGAGAGAGAGAGAGAGAGAGAGAGAAAGAGAGAGAGAGAGAGAGAGCAGAGAGAGAGAGAGAGAGAGGAGAGAGCCAGAGAGAGAGAGAGAGAGAGAGAGAGAGAGAGAGAGAGAGAGAGAGAGAGAGAGAGAGAGAGAGAGAGAGAGAGAGAGAGAGAGAGAGAGAGAGAGAGAGAGAGAGTGCAGAGAGAGAGAGAGAGAGAGACATTAGAGAGAGAGAGAGAGAGAGAGAGAGAGAGAGAGATTAGAGAGAGAAGAGAGAGAGAGAGAGAGAGGAGAGAGAGAGAGAGTAGAGAGATGAGAGAGAGAGAGAGACATTTACTGAGATGAAAAGAACACTCAGGCCCCGGCGTGGCTCAGTCGGAAGAACGCATGACTCCTGATCTCGGGTTGTGAGTTTGAGCCCCATGCTGGGTGTAGAGACATTTCACAAAAACAAAAACAAACAAAACATCACCAAAAACCTTAAAAATACTGAAAAATTAAAATCTATTTTTCCTATTTGTCCCATCATGCTACCAGGTTTTGGGAGGGTTAAGTCATCTTCACACTTACCATCGTGCCCAACGCAATCCTAGGCACTCAGTGAACGAATCAATCAGATATTTAAGAAAAGTCAGGTTTTTCAGACAGAAGGGGCAGATGGCAGAGTGGCTCCAACTTCAGAGTCAGACACGCTCACATCTCAGTTCTGCCATTTCCCAACTGTGTGACTTTGAGCAACACCTCCCCTTTGCCGAAGCTTTCCATATGACGTAGAGAGGAGCAAAAGGTCTGCAAGCCTCTTCGTGGCCAGGCTGCCCATGTAAGTGCCCCCAACAACATTAATGACTGCTGTTACTATCATAGTTGTTAGATATGGACATGATCATGACATAAATGCAGGGCCCCGGGCACCTGGGTGCTCAGTCAGTTAAGCTGCCTGGACTCTTGGGTTTTTGCCTGGGTCATGATCTCAGGGTCGTGAGATCGAGCCCCACCGGGCTGTGCTGAGCATGGAGACTGCTTAAGCATCTTCTCCTAGCTCCCCTGGGGCAGCTCAGTCGGTTAGCGTCCGCCCTTCGGGCTTGGTCATGATCTCAGGGTCCTGAGATTGAGCCCTGCACGGCCTCCCTGACTCGGCAGTGGCCTGCTTCTCCCTCTCCCTCTGCCTGCCGCCTCCCTGCTCAGCTTCTTCTGTCAACAAATAAATAAATAAATAAAATCTTAAAAAAAAAAGACTCCCTTTCTGAGGCCTTTCTTGAGCTCTCATTGCAGGGTAGCCTGCTGGAAGGATGTAGGAGACATGCAGAGAGAGAGGACAAGCGTGTCCCAGTTGAGGTCATTATAGATCAGTCACCCCCAGCTATGTGACAGATGCATGAGGCAAGCCTTAGGAAGAAAAGCCAGGTCTAACCAGATCAGCGAGACTCCCTCAGCTAATCCTGAGACTTACATGAAATAAACAAATGGTTGCCATTTTGGCCACTAAGTTTAGAGTGACTTGTTACACGGCAATACTAACTGATACAGGGGCCCTGGCTACTTGTCCTCTGTAAAATTGAAGGTAAGTAAGAGAGGAAGTCATGGTCTGCTGGGTTTTATTTGTAGAGTCTGGTGAACTTGAACCAGAGGAAGCTGTAAAAAGTGCTTTGGGAGCCACAGAGAAGGGATTGACAGGTAAGCAGGTCCTTCACCAGACTCCCGAGGGAGCCCCTTCACGTGAGAGCAGGGGACACCCGGGCGGGAGGTGGCTAGGGGCAAGTCCAGGCAGGGCTGCCACCCCAAAGAGCGAGGCTTGAGGGGGACGAAGCCACTGGGCCTGGTGCCCTGTGGGTCTCAGACCGTCACACACCCGCCCCATGAAGACAGGGAACCTGTGCCGCTTTGGTCCCAGAGCAGGAAGAGAAGCGGCCACGTGACGAAGACTGTAAATTGCGGGCGCCACGGAAACGGCCGAGGCCGTCGCCGCTTTCCACGCCCGACTGTTGCCCGAAAGGTGGTCTGGTGTTGCACGCAGAAACCTGAAGATCCATGTCCTCTCGGTCAGCCCAATATTGCGTTGCTGGATGTCAGAAGAAAGTCAAAGAATTCTAGAGCATAACCAGACAGAAACAAGGGGAGTCAGAGACCAGCAGGGTGCTGGAGGATACCGCACTCTTTGACCTCAAAGGAGTTCTGAGCCCCATGCTGGGTGTAGAGGATTACTTTAAAAAGAAAAGAAAAGAAGACCAGCACGAAGTCCTCTGCTACTGAGACATTTGTCCCAACGCTCTGGGTGTCCCAAGTCCCAGTATTCTCTTTGTCCTCCTCCCTTGCTTGTCACATTATATATTGTGCTTCTGGGTGAGCTCCATGGGTCTTCTGTCAGTGGGGCCCACCTTCACTCCAAACACCACCTTCTATGAAGACAGGGCTTGCCCCACACCCCAGAGAACCCGAAAAATGATGTCCTTGTTCAAGGACCTAAGAAGTGAGGTCATACATCAGAAAGAGGTTATGTGTTATCAAATGAGGTCATATGGCAGGGTGTAATGTCCTATACTAGGGAAACAATTCACCCGTTAGGATCAAGTTCTCGTAACAGGAAATGCGGTGATATATCTGGACATGAGGTCAAGATCAGGAAGTGAGGCCAAGTTAGGTAATAGAGTGTTGCCTCCACCGAACCTTGTGAAGCATCCAGACTGTAGGCTTATCCAGATAGCTTCTTGCATAGTCCATGGGTGGCTGAGTGTTTTGAAAGGTCCCCGGGGAATGAACGCTCACGACCCATCTCCGCCATCTGTCCCAGTGTCCTTGTCACAATGAACCACGGAAGTAGTCGAGCTGGATACCTGCTGGTGTTCTTGCTCACTTCAACCAGCTCAAGGGATCATGGGTGTCAGGTAGACTTCGAGTCTCTTTCCTCAAATGGTCCAACGGATACACAGCATTCGGCCCTAACCCATTGGGTTGGTGACTGAGGAACGACCTGAGATTACGGGTGTATAAAATACTCTAGAGAGTGCTAAACCACACTTCAGGACACCCCACCCCCACCCCGAGGTGCCGCCAGGGCTCACTCCAGTTTCTCCATGACGATCAGCATGTCCTGGTGCTCTTTCACTTTGATGGGCAGCTGTGGCCAGGAGGGTGGCTGGAACTTGCTCATCTCCAGCTTCTTCATGATGGCCTTGAAGACAGTGGGGTTGAGAGACTTCTCCAGGTCCTCGAGATGGTGTTTCGCGGCTCTGGGGCACCAGGATCACCAAGCTCAGGTTGTGGGAGTACGGGCAAGTTGCCCCACCTGGAGAACAAGAGATGCGCTTTATCCATCTCCCACTCCCAGCCTTCCTGATCCCACCCCGGCGCCCAAGGTCATCTTCAGTCTGCTGCCTCCAGCCCGGTGCTGCTGCACAGCCAGAAGGGACTGGGGCTCCCTTTGGCTTGGTGTGGACAAAATGGGATGCCTGTTGGGAAGAACCGTAAGCTGGTCTAACTCCGTGCACATGATACGGAGGAACAAGAATGGCTTTTCTGATCACACAGGCCGAGGACTACACCCTGACTCCTACCACTGACTACCTACGACAGAGTGCGCAAGGGATCTGATCTCTGAGCCCCAAGGTCCTTTCCCTCCAGTGTGCTGTGCATAAAATATGTAACATGCAGGGGCGCCTGGGTGGCCTAGCTGGAGCGAGCCGCCTGCTCAGCTTAGGTCATGATCCCAGGGTCCTGATTTTTGGAGCCCTGCATCGGGGGAGCCTGCTTCTTCCCTCTGCCTCTGCCCTTCTTCCTCGAATCTGGCTGTGCACGTCGCACTCTTCCTCTCTCAAATAAAATAAGTAATCTCTATACCCAATGTGGAGTTTGAACCCACAATGCCAGATTAAGAGTCTCATGCTCTACCAACCAAGCCAGCCAGGGACCCCAGTCCTTTTAAAGAATTCTGACAGGGGCCTTTTACTGCCTATTTCGATATTAAGAATCTCTTAGTGTGGCATTCAAGATTGTGGACAAGCCGATCCTAGCCTACCTTCAAGCTTGCCATTAAAAGGACTCAACCTATGGTCAGACAAGCGGCGACGGTACGGACCGTGGCTCAATATAGGTTCTCAACCCGGTGAATTTGCCCCAGTGGATCTCCTTGACAATGTCTAGAGACATTTTGGTTCTCACAACTGCAGGAGAGGGGACCACAGGGCTGCTGGTATCTAGTGGGTAGAACACAGGGATGATGCTAAATCCTTACACCATGCCCAGGATTGTCCCCTCAACAAAGGATTATCTAACCCAAGATGTCAATAGTGCCAATAGGTCCTGTGTACAGACCTTGAATCTCTGACCAAAAGATTACCACATTGTGGTCTTGACTTGCGCCAGTCACCATCACAGATACTGAGATGGTAAATCTAACTCTCCTTAATTGGGGAAATGTTCTTAAGTCCCAGAAGGATTTATGGGTATGACAAAAGTAAATCACCTCCATGGTATTTTTTTTTTAATTCGCTTTTTGGAGAGAGGAGAGAGCATGAGAGTTGAGCATTAAGTAAGGAGGGAAAACTCTTTGGCAGGTGCCCATGGCCGTCCAAGACCCGTCATGACTGGGAAGGGCATGCTGACTGACCACGGTGCCAGCCGTACATCAGGTCTAAGGTAATGTGTGCCATGCTTATCTACATCAACATGAAAGTGCTATGGAATAATGTTTGACACCGTCCAACTATACCTGCCATGTTCACTGAAGCAAAGTACTCAAATACGCGAGTCCAGCGCACCCACTGAGCACCCTGTGGAAGCGATTTCACTCTTTCAATATTTACAACCCAATGCAATTGATAGTTTCACAGTAAGCTTTTGTGCTTGGAAGATATCAAGCGAGGGCTGTAATCTCGTCTGACTGGGTAAGCTGACATGCTTAAAAAGAAAATCGAGTATACTACACTTACCCATGCTATTCTGGTTCATTTAGTTGTGAGTGATCAACTACACTGGATAGGCATAGATGGGTGGGGTGGAAAGGTGCATGAATGCCTTCAAGAATGGTCAGGAGGTAACCTCCTCTCTGAAGCCTTCCTGGCCACCCCTCAAGTGGGTTGCTTATACCCTTCCGACCCCAATGAATTCATTCATTTATTCAGCAAACATGTAATGAGCGCACTTATTATATGTGTGCATTGTCCTAGAATTCGTGGATAGGAAACAAGGCAGGTAAGGTTTCTGTTCCGAGGGGAGAGACAATATTTCTAGGAGAAACAATTTAGTGTAAAAAACAAGAAATAAACAACCTAATTTCAGATAATGAGAAGTACCAAGAATATAATCACCACGAGGGCAATGTTTCAGGGTCGGGGCTACTTTAAGAGGGGAAGTTCTCGCCATCAAGTTGGACTCTTTGACGACATCCAGGTCGCCAAAGGGAATGTTATTGGAATCTGAGCGGAGAAAAGGGTCCAGGCAGAGGGAAAGTTAGGAAAGCTCCTTCCCAAAGTGGAACAAGCTGCACTAAAATCATCAGGTATTCTCCCATTGTTTTCTATCTCCTAAATCTCTGTCTTGCTGTCCCTAACAAGGCAGAAATATCTAGATATATCTACAAATAAGTAGAATCTGCTGGGCCCACCGTCAAATCTTCCCTCCCTCCTCCCCTCCGCTGCAATTCTCTGTTCAGCTTTCTGCAAAGGAACGTAGCCAGTTTACCTTATTCCCATGCTCAAAATGCCTCCCGCACATCGCTACACACTACCCGGCCCCGAACACCCAGCGTCGCACGCTGCAATACAGACTAACACATACACACAGGACTTCATTGCCACCAGGGGCTCCTGGTGGGTTGACAGAAAGAGATAGATGAACAGACTTCTACCTTGGCCGTACAGTAGAGATGAAGAAACGTTTAGAACCCGCTTCCAGCCCTAAATAAACAATGCCTGCCCGCCAAGCCAGAGAGGGAGAAGCAGAAAAGATGGAGTAGGAACTCAGGATGGAAGGAGAGAAATGATGATTTAGAGTATACCTAAACTGATGGGGCCATAGCAGGAAAGACATCAGACCCGCCAGAGGCTCTGAAACAAGATGGAGGGGCCAAGAACGCACCTTGGCTCCTTCAAGGTCGCGTCCCGTGAAATGGGCCACGGGTATTTCTTGCTGTTCATCATCATCGCTTGATTACAGAGGATTTGAGGTAAAAGGGCTCCATCGAAGGTTCTTTGATCAAATACTGTCTTCCACTTGGCTGGAGGGAAGGGGAAGGAGGGTGACTGTAACAGGTGCACAAGGGTGAAGAGGAGCGGAAAGCCCCATTGGTAAGCGGTGAGAGGCTCAACGGATCCAGCTGAACTCAGGTTGCGTGGGCTTTGAAGCCAAGAGGACAGAAAGGACGCTGGATGGAAAGCCACCGGGTCCAGGGCTCCTTTACCACTCAGGTAGACGGCGCTTGAGGAGGACAAGGGCGGGTGTCAGGAGGGACTTTTCCAGCAGCTGCGTGATCTTGTTGTTCGGGTCTTCTGCCACCCAGGCGTTGGATGAGCTCTGTTGACATCACTGTCATTTCAGGACTCTGGGGGCTGCTGCCATATAGGCTCTGAGAGGCATTCACAAAAGCCGGCCCCTATGACCAGGTCTGGGGAAGGAGGCAGGTGGAGAGAGGGAGGCGCTGAGTCCCCCGAACATCTCTTCTTTCTAAGAGCAGGCTTTCTGGAGGGACCTCCTGTTTGCTATTGCTTTCAGCTTACATCAGCAGACTGGAGCTGGGTCCCACCTCCTCTCTACAGATCCAGCCGGGCTCTGAGGCCCGAGGAAAGCGGTGTTGACGAGGCGGCCTTCCAGGCTCTGTGCTCTCCTGCCACGCACCTGTGGCTTGGCGAAATAACTCTCTGAGATACACTTCCATTTGCCAGTGTTTTCCCTGGTTTCTTCCCTAATTCAGCAGGGAACCCCACTCTGCTTTCGGCCCAGTGGAAATTCATGGCAAGACTTCCTGGCTTTTGTTCTCCAAAGGTCAAGTCCACTAAAGAAAACAGGGTTTGAAAGAGAACTTTTCCTGACTACATAGATAATATTGAACGCAGTCGCTATTTTCTACCAATCTAGCAAGACAGAGGATTGCTTGATTTATAGCAAATAAGTTAATGCAGTGTTTCTCGAACATCTCTGACACAGATTTTTCCCATCTCTAAAAGAGGGTATTTTAAGAGAATGGGCTGATAGATGAGTTTCCTTTGTTGTTTCTCCTCCTCCTCCTCCTTCTTCTTCTCTCTTCCTCCCCCTCCCCTCCCTTCCCCCTCCTTCTCCCTCCTCTCCTCCTCCCTCCTCTCCTCCTCCTCCTCCTCCTCCTCCTACTTCTTCTTTCTTCTTCTTCCCTCCTCCCCTCCCTTCCCCCTTCTCCTCTCCCTCCCTCTCCCTCCTCTCCCTCCTCTTTCCTCCTCCTCCTTCTTCTTCTTCCTCCCCTCCCTCCCTTCCCTTCTCCTCTCCCTCCTCTTCCTCCTCCTCCTCCTCCTTCTCCTTCTCTTCCCCTCCCCTCCCCCTCCCTTCCCTTCTCCTCTCCTCTCTTCCTCCTCCTCATCCTCCTCCTCCTTCTTCTTCTTCTTCCCCCTCCCCCTCCCCCTCCCTTCCCTTCTCCTCTCCCTCCTCTTCCTCCTCCTCCTCCCCTCTCCTCCTCCTCCTTCTCCTTCTTCTTCTTCTTCCCCTCCCCTCCCCTCCCCTTCCCCTTCTCTCTCCCTCTCCCTCTCTTCCTCCCTCCTCCCTCCCTCCTCCTCCTCCTCCTCTCCTCCTCCTCCTCTCTTCTTCTTTCTTCTTCTTCTTCTTCTTCTTCTTCTTCTTTCTCTTCTCTTTCTCTTCTTCTTCTTCTTCTTCTTCTTCTTCTCTTCTTCTTCTTCTCCTCTCTTCTTCTTCTTCTTCTTCCTCTTCTGCTTCTTCTTCTTCCTCTTCTTCTTCCCTGTGTTTTCTGTTTTCCACAATGAATGAATATTGCTTTCATAGTTAAAACACACACACACACACACACACACACACACACACACACACACACACAGAGGAAAAAAATGTTTTTCCCTTTAAAGAAAGGCGCCAGGGATGCCTGGGTGGCTCAGTTGGTTAAGTGTCTACCTTCGGCTCAGGTCATGATCCCAGGGTCCCGGGATCAAGTCCCACAGAGGGACCTGATGTGGACTCTGCTTCTCCCTCTGCCTACCGCTCCTCCTGCTGTGCTCTCTCTCTCTCTCTGACAAATAAATAAATAAAATCTTTTAAAAATAAATAAATAAAATAAAGAAGAGGGGCAGACTAGATCCGTAGCTTTCAAACCTTTGCAAGGAGCAGAACTGTCCTGAAATAGTCATATCTGAAGCCCATGGTTAAAAGGGCCCTGGCTCTTTTAACCTGGCTCCATCCGCCTCCCACAGGAAGTGGTTCCCCCCCCCCCCCCCCCGCACCCCATTCAGCCTCCCCATCCCCCTCAACTCCCACCGTGACTCCTGAAGCAGCTCAGCAGAACCCCAGGGCTCTGGGGAAGAAAATTTGAAAATAACTGTATCAGGTCATTTTGGAAGCTTATTAATCTTATTACATACTTAATAATACAGTATAGGTAAATGACCACAACTTCATAGAACACAGAAGTAAAAACACTAGAAGTCTCAAGACTCCCCTGACCCAGGTTAACAAACATTGTTTATCCTGAGCTCTCTGGTTCTATCTGTGAGTGAATGCAGAAGGACGTTCTTATTCTAACCAGAGCTGATGAGTGAAAATGACTTGCCTAAGGTCTCACCAGGGGAACCATCCAGCTGCTGGAGCCAAAGGGCATCCTTGCGGAGGCCCTGACCTGCTCTGCAGTCTGTCCCCGACACTCTAGCTCTAACATTCCCTCTGTCCTCTTTCCCCAGGGTCGGGTCCCCCTCAGAATCCTCTCAAAATCCTTCTCGGCAGCTGCAGCCCTTTCCCGGGGTGCTCACCTGGGCTGTGGAAGATCTGAGAGACTGTGGTGAAGCCTTTGGAGGTGAAAGTCTTCAGGGCCTGGTGGACACAGGCGAAGTCCTCGGGGTAGGACAGGAGGCTCTCCAGGTTTCTCTTGGTGCTGTTCCCAGCCCCTGCAACAAAGGGCAGAAATGAGGAAAAACTGCAGGGTGGGGCTGGGGTAGGGCATGTGCGTGATGGGACTCGACTCCTGCCATTCAGGACTAGGATGGAAGGACCAGGCTGGAATGGGTCGGCGGAGTGGGGGGTTGGTTCCTGGTATGGAGTGGATCACAAATCATCAGAGCCGGGACGACTGCTTCTGAAGACAATCTATAGGTCCGAAGGAAAGGGGCGGGGGAATTATGAACCATCACAGTTAGGCTTTTCCGGGGCTTTGAATCCTCTCCTCCGTTTTCTACCTAGTTTTAACCCCACAGGTCACTGAAAGCCTCGTCCAATCACTGCCTGTTCCACATGAATGATGACATAGTTAGTTTGGGTTTGCAAAGGGTTAGCCCCTAGGCAGGGACACTAGCTCACTATGAAGAGGAGAAATCAGAGGACCACACAAGAGGATAGACATTCAGTACCCTTTCCGTTATCCATTGTTAAGTATCTATCGCGCTCATCTTCCATGCGGTAATAGATGAAATTTACAGAGCACTTACTTGGTTCCAGGGTCACCCCGCATTAGCTCACTAAATCTCTACAAGAACCCTTTCACAGAAGGGTGTTTACTCTCCCTATTTGCAGACGAGGAACCTGAAGTTTAAGAGAGTAATGATCTGGGGCGCCTGGGTGGCACAGCGGTTAAGCGTCTGCCTTCGGCTCAGGGCGTGATCCCAGCGTTCTGGGATCGAGCCCCACATCAGGCTCCTCCGCTGGGAGCCTGCTTCTTCCTCTCCCACTCTCCCTGCTTGTGTTCCCTCTCTCGCTGGATGTCTCTCTCTCTCTGTCAAATAAATAAATAAAATCTTAAAAAAAAAAAAAAGAGAGAGAGAGTAATGATCTACTCCACTCAAGATCGCAGAGTTAAGTGGAGAAGGGAGACAAGAGTCAAGCCATCCCTTCTGGGCAATAAAGAAATATGCCAAAGCCAATCAATGGAAATGTGTCTCCAGGGGACATCTGGCAGTTTGGGTTGTCCTAACTGGAGAGTGTGGGTAGAGGTTTATCCCATGGGACTTAACAACATCTCTCAGGAAGGCAGGGGATTAAGCCTCTAAACATTTTTTGACCTCCCTCTAAGCACTAAACTCTCTGCTTTCTTTTTAGTAAGTACAACCATCTCCATTTCACACCTGCGGACTCAGGCTCAGAGACGTTAAGTAACCTGCCAAGGTCACACAGCCAGTCAGCAGCATTAGCAGGATTCTACTCTCTGTCTATCACTTATGGTTTCGTCTTCCTTGTTGCCTTACCCTGGCACACGGCTGGGGACCAGGACCCTGTGTTATACGTTCCTGTATGGTCCATGGGGTTTCATAAGCAATGGTGCCTCTTAGATCACTGTTAAATGAAGGAATAAATGAATGTTCACCCTCCCCCCCAAACATAGCCCAGTTCTGTAGCCTTCTCCTCGAGGCATGGCTTTGCAGGCATCTGGGTTGGGGACCCTCATGGGAAGGTTCCGCATATAACTTGGAGAGAACTTAGGTTCTTACCAAGCAGGACCTGGGTTAGGAGGCTGGCAATGCTGAATGGAGAAAAGGCCATGTTGGTCTCTGCCTTCTTTGTTGCTGAGAAAGCATGGTAGAGCTTCACAGAGAAGTCTATCAAAGCCTCCCTCAGCTGGGACTCTGCCCAGGGACTCTCCACGTCAGAGCAGAAAGTGACAGGCTCTGGGCAGAGGGGCTCAGTGGTGGGCTGGATGGGTTCAACGGTGGACTGGATGAAGGGCTCAGTAGTGGGTTCAAGAGTGGTACTGGGTGTTATGACGGTCGAGGGGACTGTCAACAAGGTGGAAGAGTCCACGGTGTGTTCAACGGATCGATTCTCGGTGAGCGCTCCCTCCCGGATCTGTCCTTCGCTTTCTTCTTGCCAGCTCTCTGCCGTCGAGTTGGGGCTGGTAACATTCACATCTGAAGAGGCTCTAACCTGTGGTTCAAGAAACTGAGTTTCATTTTTCCTACCATGAAGCACAGTCCCCTCAAACACTCAAAGCAGGCAGGGAAGGTGGGGATGTGGAAAATGTCCTGCACCAGAGAATGATTGCTGAGAGAGCCTGGTGGGTAGGGGAGCTGCTCTGAAGCTGCCACCTGCTAGTTCCTCCAGAGAAGGGGCAACGCGGGAGCAGTGGGGGTGGAGGCAGAGGTAAGGAGCAGGCAGGGACTCTGTTATTTCTGAGGAATCACTGCCATAGGGAAGCTGTTTCCCAAACTTTGGAGCCTAGGGTCCGTTGCCATTTATCTATGCTCTTTTTTTTTTTTTAAGCCAACTAGCCTTTTTTTTTTTTTAAAGATCTCATTTATTTATTTTGACAAAGAGAGACAGCGAGAGAGGGAACACAAGCAAGGGGAGTGTGAGAGGGAGAAGCAGGCTTCCCGCTTAGCAGGGAGCCCGATGCGGGGCTGGATCCCGATGCGGGGCTGGATCCCAGGACCCTGGGATCATGACCTGAGCCAAAGGCAGACACCCAATGGCTGAGCCACCCAGGCGCCCCGACCATTTATCTATGTTCTTGCAATTTCTTTAAGTATCTCCCTGTCTTGGCTCACCCGTCACGCCAGTAGAGATATTTGAGCTTGTGACCTCTGCATGGGAATAGTGGTTTTTCCAATTGTGGGTTGCAAGCCATTAGTGGGTATAGGAAACCATCCGCATTCCAAAAGGAAGGAAGGAAGGAAGGAAGGAAGGAAGGAAGGAAGGAAGGAAGGAAAGGGGAGTGAGTCGGAAGGGGATAGGAGGAAGGAAGGGAGGAGGCAGGAAGGGAGGAAGAAATAGTATAGACCAGTGGCTCTCAATCAGAGACAATTTTAATCCCCAGGGACTTCTGGCACTGTCTGGAGGCATTTTGGGTTATCATAGGGGAGCGGAGGGGATTGGGGGGTAGGAAAGAGATGTTACTGGCATCAAGTGGGTGGAAACTGGGATTCGGCAGAACATCCTACAAGGCACAGGATAGCCCCTTATAATGAATTATCCAGCCCCAACGTCATGGTTTCTTTCTTTCTTTTTTTTTTTTAAGATTTTATTTATTTATTTGACAGAGATAGAGACAGCCAGCAAGAGAGGGAACACAAGCAGGGGGAGTGGGAGAGGAAGAAGCAGGCTCATAGCAGAGAAGCCTGATGTGGGGCTCGATCCCATAATGCCGGGATCACGCCCTGAGCCGAAGGCAGCCGCCTAACCACTGTGCCACCCAGGCGCCCCCAACGTCATGGTTTCTGAGTTGAGAAAGCACATATTATCCCAATTCACTGATAAAAGAAATGGAAGCTGAGATAGTAGCTAGCCCAGAGTCTCATGGAAGCTGATTTGACTCTGATTCTAGATTCTTCGCTCATCATGGCAGCACCTACAGATTCTTAGGCACTTCTGCACACTAGCCTGAACAGACAGCCAAAGCAGGCGTCCACATCCCTCCGGACTCCCAAGCCGCTGGGACCTCACCCTGCGATCCGCCCCCACCCAGACCCAGGGGTGTCTGCTGCCTTTCCTGGCGTTTTGACAGGCGCGGCCCAGGAAGGACATGTGTTTCAGCAGCCTGGGCCCCACCCCACAGCTCCGCCACAACCCCTTGCTCTTAGATCATAAAATACTGTCCACCTCCTGGCCCTCTCTGACCCTTCCGCTTTATTCTCCACTTTATAAACCAGCACAGGTAGGCTCGGAGAAGGGACTTGCTCAAGGCCACCCCAACTGCTGGGCAGAGGGCCAGGATTAGAACCCGGCTCTTGCCTCGCTCTCTTCGACCCTGGTGCAACGACCACACTTGCTGATCCCAAGAGGAGTTCTCCTCATTCTCCGGCCCCAGAACGGTTAATCCTCAGCCCCCGCCCCCCGCCCCCTCGAAGGGGCCACTCACCCCAGCCAGCAGCAGCAGCAGCAGCAGCAGGAGGGTCAGCGGGGTCAGCCTGGAGGCCATCTGGGCGGCGGCGTCAGCCCGGACCTGCGGAGCCAGCCAGCAACTTTGTCAGCGCCGAACCCTGGGGCCCTGGGGGCCTCCACTCCACTCCTCGATCCAGCCAGCACCCTAGGCCCGCCCCCATTCCATTCCAGGACTTAACCCCCCTGCGCGAATTCCCTCCCCCTTCTCCTCCTCCCCGGGCCACCTTCTCCCAGGCTCCTCCCCCTGTTTTGTTTTCCCCGAACTGCTTCCCTTTCCCGGCACCGGCTGGCCCTTCCTTCCCCCTCCCAAGCCGGGGTCTCCATCCATCTGTTCCATCCAGAGAGTCCTGCTTTAGCCTAACAATGACGCTAAGAGGCAGAGGGAACAGGGGAAGTCCAGAGGGGGCTGGGCACCACAGCTCCTGCGGAAGCGGGGGGCACCCAGGAAAGAGGGGCACGGGGTCGGGGGGAGGACAGAAGTCTTCAGTGGAAGCAAGCCTAAAGAAACTTCAGAAATAAAAAGGGGGCAGGAAACGGGGAGGGGGGGAGGAAAGGAGATGAGGACAACCCACTCCCCAAACCCCGACCCCCACCCCCACCCCATCATCAAACCTGCTCCAAACTCCTGGTCGCTGGACGGCTTCGGTGCAGACTGCGTGGATAGTCCCACAGGGTCAGGGAGGTAGGGTGTGTGGTGGGGTCCGTCTTGGCTATTGGCTGGCCCAGGACACTGCCCAGTTACAAATTAAGGATGATTGATCGCTGATGTGAGTTCCCGTAAACCAGGATGGGACGGACCACTCGGCTGGGTCTTGTGGGCCGGGCCAGAATTCAGCCCCAAGCCCCTTGGGAGCCAGGGGTGGGGGAGCTTGGGGGGAGCTTCTCAGCTCTAGGCAACGGAAGTTCCTCCGCCGTCTTCAAGGGTCCTGATAAAAACTGCAGAGACCCAAAACGTGCTCCTTAGCTGACAAGCAACCAGCTTTTTGGGGATTGCTCAGCTCAGCTAATCCTCAAAGGGACCCTTTGGGAATAGGTCCCATTGTGCCCATTTGATAGATAGAAAACCTGAGCAGAGAAATGTCTGGTGGGAGATCGTCCTCACTTGGAAGACAGCCTGGACTCTGACCTAAATCCCCTGTAGTCCTAACCTCCAGGAGCTCTCCCCTGTGCTGTGTGGGTGCTGTTTCCCCTGTTGGAGACGTGGAGACAGCGGTTCTTCCCTTGTAAAGCAGACAAGGTGTCTGAGGCACCCAGCCCAGCAAGCATTCCCCTTCCGTGAAAAGCTGACAGCTGGAACGGATGCATGGGGGGTGGGGGTGGGGGTGGGGAGCAGTAGCTGGGAACCAGCAGACCTAACTTTGAGGCCTGGCTGGATGGGTGACCCTAAGTTGTTTCCCCCTTAGCACATAACTCTCTTCTCAGGGTTGCCAGATAAAATACAGGAAGCCCAGTTACATTCGAATTTCAGATAAACAACAACAAGAAAAATTCTTTGGAAGGATGTCCCATGCAATACTGGGGCATACTTTGAAAATTTGGTGTCATTGATTTGAAATTCCAAATGAACTGGGCATTCTGTATCTTATCTACTAAATCTGGCAACGCTACCTCCTTTGCAAAGCAAGGAGGTCTCGGATGACCTCGTATAGCTCTAAAGTTTTATGATCATCTCACTGCTGGGCCTGTTTGGAACAGTCAGGAAAGTTGGCTGCTAGCCTTCAGAACTGCTCTTCTATGGGACTGACCAAGGACAGAAGGAGAGAAAAGGTGCGTGTCTCCTTGAGGATCATTGGAAAAGACCCAGAAAGACTTGCACCAGCTTTGCAAGTGTTCCATTCCCTACGCCCACCTGAGAACCTTCTGAGCCATGGGGAAGTTCCTTCAGTGCAGGCACATACGCAATGGCACTTGCCCATCCCCAGGCCTAAGCTGGGGGCCTGGAAGGCTCACTGAGCTTGTGGATTCTGGGAAATGGGTCAGCCAAACAGAAAGAAGATGGTGGAAGGCAACCTCTTGCATCCTTATTGATTCTCATGACAACTATGAAGTGGGTGCTAATATTAATCTCCTCTTGAATTAAAAAAAAAAAAGAGACTCATAGACAGTAATTGGCCCACCCAACATTGCTTAGCAAGTAAGTGATGAGCCAGGATGTGGATCAACGGGGTCTGAGCCACAATCCTGTATGAACCCTGATAAAGGACGAAGGTGAAGCAGGCACCAGGGTGAACATCCTCTGTCCAGCTGCAGGAGTGTGGTGGTCTGTGGACCAGTCTCATGGCGGACGAGGCCCAATGGAGAGGTTTCCCGGGCCTGTGGGTCCACGTCCGTCAGCCATCTTACCCAAGATGGCCACTCCGGACATTAGGAGGATATCTCCGGGCTTTGTGGAGACCGTTCTGTCTGACAAAGCCAGTACAGAAGTTGAAGCTCTTCTCTGGCCATGGACATCAGCATTTTCCCCCAACACAAATGGCCTGAGGTTGACTTAATTATGAGGTTTGCAGAATTTCTCACGAGTATGGGTGTTCCGGTCGGAAGTCAATCAGCTTAGGGTCGTAAATTAAGTCCTTCCCTCACCGCTGGGAGCAGGTCTAGGGTTTCCCTGCCATTGGAACCTTCCCTTCTGGTGGGGACCCCTTCCCCCATGTGGGATATGTCCATGGCTTCTGCCACTGTGGGTTTCCTGGAGGAGGTCCAAGTTCTCATTAAAGCTCTTTCTGCGCTGAGAGCGTTTTATCAGGTTTTGAGCATTTTTCTTCAGGGGGCCTCGGGTAGTAAAAGTACAAATTACTGTGAGTAGACTTTCTCAAAATCTATACACCTGTAGTTTCTCCTCTGAAGAAAAGTGATCCAAAACTTGGAAAGAGGGCAGAAGAATCAAGGCCATCTTATTCTCAGGTCATGGAGAATTGTTCGAGTGACTGTTTTCTCAGTTCTCCCCTAGACAATACACGACTAGTCCCACTGTGGATGCAGAGAAAAGTGGATTGATTACGTGCGAAGACAGCGTTGGGCATTAGGGCTCCAGCCTCTCTTCAGAACCCTGGCTGAGAAATACCATTGGTGGGAAAGAAAATTTGCTTTGACTTCTTATTTACTATGGATCAGGTCCCGGAGTCTGTAATGTCACATGTTGACCTGCCAAAATGGGTTAGATGCAAAAGTTTTCTGTCTGGTATCGATGAAAGTAAAATAGAAACATTTGGGAGAGACAAGAATGATAATCCCAAAGGTTGTGGTCTTCTTTCATTGTAAGGCAGTAGCCAGTTCTGCTGCCAACTTAACCACGTTCTTCCAGAATTCTCTTTTTCATTGAGCACACACACACATACACACACACACAGTTTCTTGCATCCTTCTTTTTTTTTTTTTAAAGATTTTATTTATTTGTTTGAGAGAGAGAGTGTGTGCACACACGAGCTGGGGGGAGGGGCAGAGGGAAAGGGAGAAGCAGACTCCCTGCTGAGGAGGGAGGCACCCCAGAGCTCCATCCAAGGACCCTGAGATCATGACCTGAGCCCAAGGCAGACACTTAACCGACTGAGCTCCCCAGATACCTGTTGCACCGTTCTCTGAACCGGCTTCATCATCCTGATGTTTGTCTTCTTAATATTCTTGCTGTGTTTTTCTGTGAGAATGACGTTTCTACCATTTTGAAACCTGGGTGGTGGCTTTCCCTTTTGCGGGGTTATTGATGCTGTAAGTAAAGATGGACCATTGACTGACCCTTGTGTCATATTTCCTACACACACAGTCCTCTCTGGGAGAAGGCATAGGTGTGGCAGCCATGAATGAGGGCGGTGGCTCCTACTGCAGGTGTCCCCTCACGTCTTCCCTCATTCCCTTGCTCAGTGGGCCCCACACAGGCTCTTTCCTGTTCACCATTCCAAGAACCGAGCCATCCTGGGAACCCACTAGCGAGTCTTCATTCACAGGACCTTTCTCCCAAAGACCCTCTTCTCAGTATCAGCACTCCAGGGGGGTGCCTGGGTGGCTCAGTTGGTTAAGCGTCCAACTCTTGATCTCAACTCAGGTCTTGATTTCAGGGTTGTGAGTTCGAGCCCCACACTGGGCTTTACACTGGGCATGGAGCTTACTTTAAAAATACGTCTATATATATATATATATATGCGTGCAGGACTTGATCCCAGGACCCCAGGATCATGACCTGAGCTGAAGGCAGACACCTAACCAATTGAGCCAACCAGGCATCCCGAGCATGTGATTCTTGATCTCAGGGTTACAAGTTCAAGTCCCACATTGGGCATAAAGCTTACTTGATTGATGATAGATAGATAGATAGATAGATAGATAGATAGATAGATAGATAGACAGATAGATAAAAACTGTTCTTTGGGGGCACCTGGGTAGCGCAGTCATTAAGCGGCTGCCTTCGGGTCAGGGCGTGATCCCGGCGTTCTGGGATCGAGTCCCACATTGGGCTCCTCCGCTGGGAGCCTACTTCTTCCTCTCCCACTCCCCTGCTGTGTTCCCTTTCTCGCTGGCTGTCTCTCTGTCAAATAAATAAATAAAATCTTAAAAAAACAAAACAAAACTGTTCTTTGCTTCAACTTCTAAAAAGCAATTACACTTACCCTACAAGCTATGTAAATATCTTATCATCCAAGGGCGCCTGGGTGGCTCAGCTGATTAAGCTTCCGACTCTTGATTTCACCTCAGATCACAATCTTGGGGTTGTGAGATTGAGCCCCGAACCCCGTTTCAGGCTTTGCACTAAATGCGGAGTCTACTTCTCTCTCCGTCTCCCTCTGTCCCTCCCCCTGCTTGTGCTCTCTCTCTCTCTGTCAAATAAATAAATAAAATCTTAAAAAAAAATATCTTCTCATCCAAATACGTATCTGCCACAAATGCTAATTTTGTTCAGATGGAAGAGTAGCTACCCCTTTCTTCCCCAGTGTCACATGTGATGGAGGGGAAGGGGCCTGTGCTTCTGAGTCGCAGACTTGGATTTAAATCCTGCTGTTCCGCTTATTTTTTTTTAAGATTTTATTTATTTATTTATTTGACAGAGACAGAGACAGCCAGTGAGAGAGGGAACACAAGCAGGTGGAGTGGGAGAGGGAACACAGGCAGGGGGAGTGGGAGAGGAAGAAGCAGGCTCATAGCAGAAGAGCCTGATGTGGGGCTCGATCCCATAACGCCGGGATCACGCCCTGAGCCGAAGGCAGACGCTTAATGACTGCGCTACCCAGGCGCCCCCACTTATTTTATTTTTTTTTAAGATTTTATTTATTTATTTGACACAGAGAGAGAGAGAGCACAAACAGAGGAATAGCAGCAGAGGGAGAGGGAGAAGCAGATTCCCGGCTGAGCAAGGAGCCCGAGGCAGGGCTCGATCCCAGGACCCTGAGATGATGACCTGAGCCAAAGGCAGACACTTAACCCACTTAACTGACTGAGCCACCCAAGCGCCCCCATCAAAGTCGCTTCTTTCTTCTCCGGCCACATACGCCTTCCCTTGCAGGCATGTGAGCTCGTGGAATGCAGGTGGAAGTGACACGAGCCATTTCTAGGCCTGGCCTTGACAAACCCCCCACCATGAGACTCTTTCTTCTCCCTCCACTGCTGGCTGGATGCTTATGTCCAGGATGACCTTGGAGGCCACATATGGATGACAGTTGACTGTCTATCAGCCGGGGGGGGGGGGGGCTGGGTGATTTTGGGGAGCAGAACCTCTTCTGATCAGGAGCACTAATTTTGGACTTTACCCGAGCAAGAAATGAAGTTCCACAGCTGCGATCCTATGAGATACTGAGATTTGGGGCTTGGCTGTCCTCGCTATTAGTCCCTCCTAACTAATATTTTCCCATTTTTCTATTAGGCCTTTCTTTTGGATTTGAGTTCTTTTGGGATGCGGGGTACACATGGAGGTGTGCTTGCTCTTTGGTCAGAATTCTGGCCTGCCTTGGGAAAGCCTCTGATTCCTTCTGGCCCACTCAGCTTCCTGTCAGCCCACCACCTGCCACACAGCCGACACTCGGTAGATAATTGTGGAATGACTGAATGACCAAGGTCCTTCGATATGGGCCATCAAGGACACAGACTACATTGTCCCATCATGCTTTCTAGCAGCCCTTTTCTCCTACACACCCATCCCGACAGTCACTTCTGGCACCTTCTCCCAGGAGGCTGGTGGTGCCTGTTACTTCCTCTAAAGAGCTGATAAGACAAAGAGAGGAGAGACACAAAGATATTACACAGGGAGGGGGAGAACAAGCCCTCCCCCAAATTCCAGAGAGACAGCTGCGCCAAGAGCCCATTAACAATTCAAGGTCAAGACATTTTCTTTATTTCACCCCCCACCCCAATATTCTCCAGTCCTGCATTCCTCCTAACTGCTAGCCCCAGGCTATTCTCATTTTCCCACTAAAAACACCACTTCACTAAATAGATAAGACATTTAAACATTAACATCTGTTGCCTCCATTTACCTGCAGAGGACACGAAAATGAACTTTTGGTAAAAAATTTTAAAATATTACAAATAGAGGGGGCGCCTGGCAGGCTCAGTCAGTAGAGCGCGTGACTCTTGATCTCGGGGTGGTGAGTTCGAGCCCCACGTTGGGGGTAGAGATGACTTAAAAACAAAATCTTAAAAAAAGAAAATCTCTTTTAAAAAGTAAAACATTACAAATAGGGCTGCATTGATGCTTCCTCCCCAAACCCACTGGAGTCTATCATCGCTTAATTTCGTCACTGGGTTTACCTGTTTAGGATTCATTTGGGATTCAAACCCTGCCCAGTCTTTTCATTTAAGGATTTATTTATTTATTTTGAGAGAGAGACAGAGAGAGAGAGGAAGAGAGAGCGCATGGTCTTTTCATCCAGTCAGACGCTCTCTGGGACCTTTCTGGCCCACCCTTCGGGCCACGGAGCAGCTCAAACGAGTGGCAAAAGCTCCCAGCTCACAGAACGCTACCCCTGTCCTCATTTTCAGAAGCTCCACTTTCATCTCCCACCGCCATTCTCATCTGCCACCCGGAGAGCTGACCCGGAAAGCAGACCTGCTGGTGGCTGGGCTCTCCTGCGTGGTCTCGGGCCTTTCTCCGCAGCCTCTTCTCCTGGGAGGCTAAAATGGAAGTGAGAGAAAAAACCCTGGGCTCGGTCCTCAGGCCTTGGCAGAGGCCCCCCTAGTCAGAATGCTAATTTACTCTTCTTCAAAGCTCCCTCAATTCTTTATTATTTTTCTTTAACAAGGTGCTGCCGCTTGGATTTAAAGGGACTTGGTCCTTTGTTGGCCTTTCTGAATGTTGTTGTTGTTTTTTAAGATTTTATTTATTTGACAGAGAGAGACAGCCAGCCAGAGAGGGAACACAAGCAGGGGGAGTGGGAGAGGAAGAAGCAGTCTCCCAGTGGAGGAGCCTGATGTGGGGCTCGATCCCAGAATGCCGGGATCACGCCCTGAGCCGAAGGCAGCCAACCAGGCGCCCCTCGGAATGTTTTTTAAAGCAGCTTCTGACAGAAACACCCCCCCCCCCCCATCAGAAATAGTTTCCTCACAGAGCTGAGGGCTCGGCTAGAGTGGGCTGTGGGCTACGTCCCCCTGGAGAAGGCCTATGCCCGCCCTTGGGGACGGGTCATCCCAATCTCAGGAGTGTGCTGGAGGAACCCAGGTGCCCCATCACGGAATGTCTTGAAGGGCCCAGAAGGTTGAGGAATTCCAGTCCTGGCTCCAGGAAGTTTCATCTCTAAAATGAAGAGCTTTTATTTCTGTCACAGTCTTACACGCCTATGGGCTTTCATATTGGCTGTAAGCCTATCTGTGTCCCCCACCCAGCTCCTCTGTCAAAGCCCTTACCCTGAATGTGATTGTGTCTACAGATGGAGTCTTCCGGAAATAGTCAAAGTGAATGAGGTCCTAAGGGTGGGGCCTGAATCTAATGGGACGGAAGCCTTATGAGAAGAGGAGGAGAGACACACGAACATCCCCTCCACAGGAGGACACGAGAAGCGTGTCTGCGAGCCAGGAGAGGCCTCTCACCGGAACTCCGCCAGCGCCTTCCTGATCTCACACTTCCAGCCTCTAGAACTGAGAGAAAATCCGTCCTTATTGTTTAAACCACCCAGGCTATGGTATTTTGTTATGGCGTCCTGCACTGACTAATGCAATATTGTTTAAGACTCATTTTGTTTACTTGAATACACTTATTTAAAAAGGACACTTGACTTTTCCTTTGTAATTGGAAAATCGGTAGCACTCACCATAAATAGAATGAATCAGGGCCGCCCAGGCACAGAGCCTTGAGCACAGGACACTTTTAGGGGCCTAGAAAATGCTTTAATGTAAATTTCCTTTAAAATCAGAAGAAAAAAGAAATATAATGAATCCAGGTTAGATTATATTCTTATTTTTTTTATCAATCCAGTCATAAAATATAATTTTTAATTCTTCTTTTCTTTCTTTCTTCCTTCCTTTTTTCTTTTTTTTAAAGATTTTATTTATTTATTTGAGAGAAAGAGACAGAGATAGTGACAGAGAGCATGAGTGGGGAGCAGAGGGAGAAGCAGGCTCCCCGCTGAGCAGGGAGCATAACCTGGGACTCAATCCCAGGACCCTCAGATTATGACCTGAGCCTAAGGCAGAAGCCCAGCCAACTGAGCCATCTAGGAGCCCCACTTTCCTTCTTTCTTTCCTTCTTTCCTTCTTTCCTTCTTTCTTTCTTTCTTTCTTTCTTCTTTCTTTCTTTCTTTCTTTCTTTCTTTCTTTCTTTCCTTCCTTCCTTCCTTCCTTCCTTCCTTCCTTCCTTCCTTTTCTTTCTTTCTTTCTTTCTTTCTTTCTTTCTTTCTTTCTTTCTTTCTTTCTAGGAAGGGGCCAACCAAGGCTAAAGTGTCTCAAACCCATTAAAGTCAGAATGCAGCCCTGGAATAACTGTACCTATAAAAGAAACACAATGAAAACAGAATGATGTTACTAACTTCTAGCAGATTCTGCCCACCAAAATTTCTTTTCTTTTTTTTTCAGAGACAGAAAGAGAGAGAGCATGAGCGGGGGGGGGGGGGGGGGCAGAGGGTGAGAGAGAATCTCAAGCAGACTCCCCGCTCAGTGGGGAGCTGATGAGGGGCTGGGTCTCCCAATCCCAAGGTCATGACTTGAGCTGAAACCAAGAGTCGGTTGCCTAACCAATTGAGCCATTCAGGTACCCCTGACTGCTGAAATTTCTGTATCTCCTTTTTGTGCTTCCTTAGTCCTTGTAAAAAAGGAGATGTGGGGGCGCCTGAGTGGCGCAGTCGTTAAGCGTCTGCCTTCAGCTCAGGGTGTGATCCCAGCGTTCTGGGATCGAGCCCCACATCAGGCTCCTCGGCTGGAAGCCTGCTTCTTCCTCTCCCACTCCCCCTTCTTGTGTTTCCTCTCTTGCTGGCTGTCTCTCTCCGTCAAATAAATAAATAAAATCTTTAAAAAAATAAAAATAAAAAGGAGATGTGTTAGGTATTTAGCTAGTAAAGACCTACTAGCACCAAATTGATACTTTGTCCTTGAGAAATCAAGAAGGATCAAAAGATATTGAAAAAGGAAAACCTTTCTCAGTCTGTGATTTTTTGTTATCTGTAGGCCCAAAATTGCTTGACACCCTTCCGTGAATTCATCCTGTACTGGGGAGACACTGGGTTTGATGATGATGATGGTAACGAAGATGATTATGTTGGTTATCATAGTCCTGTCGTCCGGGTTTGGTATGAGTGCTTCCTGTATTTCAGGCCCTGGGCTAGAAATTTTCATATTCAAATCTCACATAATCCTCACTACGACATTGGGAACACGGCACTATTATTACCATTTTATAGATAAACTAAAGCTTAGAGAGGTTAAGTAACTTGCCCAGAATCACTTAGGAAATGTCAGAGCTTTAAATCCAGGGCTGATTGGCTCTGAATTCCATGTTCTTAATCCCTAGGTTACACTTCCTATTTTGGTTTCCCTCTTTTCCATTAATTTTCTTTAAAAAAAAAAGCAAACACATTGTAGGGGCATCTGGGTAGCTCAGTCGGTTGGGCATCCAACTCTTGGTTTTGGCTCTGGTCCTGGTCTTGGGGCCGTGGGATCGAGCCCCGAGTCTGACTCTGCGCTCAGGGGGAATCTGCTTGAGATTCTATCTCCCTCTCCTTCTGCCCCTCCTCCCACTTGCACGTGCGTGGGTTCTCTCTCTCTCTCTCTAAAAAAAGAAAAGCTTAAAAAACCACATTGTATTTGTTTATAGTTTTGATTAGATAGTTATTTATATAGGATAAAATTTTTAAAATACCAGAGTGGAAAGTAAGTCTCCTTCCCACCCCATCCCAACATACAGTTTCCCTCACCAAACTGATGAACGACTCATTAGTTTCTTTCTTTCTTTCTTTCTTTCTTTCTTTCTTTCTTTCTTTCTTTCTTTCTTTTTCTTTCTTTTTCTTTTTTTTATGATTTTATTTATTATGTGAGAGAAAGAGAGAGAGAGCACAAGTGGGCAGTGGGGGCAGAGGGAGAGGGAGAAGCTGACTCCCCAGTGAGCAGGGAGCCTGCCATGGGGCTCGATCCCAGGACTCCGTGATCCTGACCTGAGCAGTAGTCAATCGCCCAACCAACTGAGACACCAGGTGCCCCCACTCATCAGGTTCTTAAGCATCCTTCTAGGTTAGTCCATAACTGTTTAAAGGTAGTTTCCAGAAAAAGGCAAAATCATGACTCATAGAGGTATAAAATGGACGCATATTAAAGATTTCATTCTACTCATTAATCAGTGAGGGAACCAGGCAGATGTTAGAATCACTGAATCTGAAAACGGACACATTTATAGATCAGGAGTGTTGAAAGGAAAGATGTAAATAAAGGCAAAACTGGTTTTCCAATGGGGTGGGGGAAAGGAAGTCTATTAAACCTCTACTGGACAGAGAATTCGCACGTCTCTAAGGATATTTTGCAAGCTATCAGCGCCTACAATTTACAGAGTTGTATGATGACGAAAGGCAGACAGTTTGGAAAGGGCGTGCTGAATGTAGACACATTTTCCCCTCCCAAACTGATAACTACTCTACTAGGTTCTCGAGTACCCTTTCTCATTACTCTCTAACCAGCAAACGTAAACATATAGCCTGTGGTCTTTAAACACACAGACTTGGTACCAAACTGTCCGTGGTGTGTGAAAAGTATTCTTTCCCAGCTCCTTGTCAGATGATCTCTGAGACCCCTTGTCAGTGACGGAGCTGTCATCCTGAAGCCCCTAGAAGGGTCCTGAGCAGAGGCCAGGCACCGTGTATGCACACGTCTGCGTTGGCAAAGGCCACGGCCATCACGAAGCAAGAAAAACCCTGACGCTGGGGAAGAAAGAAGAGTTTGCAGATAGGAATATAGTATCAGGGAGGAAACATTTTCTTCCACCCTGGTCTAAGAATCAAAATGACATGAGACAGATTAACAGGAGAAAATCAAACAAAAGTTTAATAACCTGTATAATTCCCTTATACGAGGGAGAGACCCAGGAAAACTAAGTAACTCCCCCAAATGGCCAAAGCCACCACCTTAAATCCATCTTCAGCTAAAGAGGAAAGATGGGGATGGGGAGTCTGTTATGGGACGTTACCAAGAAAAGCACAGTAAATTTAAAAAACAATGTTAATAGTAGTAAAAATAATACTAACAAATATTAAAATGATGACTGGTGCCTGCCCAGGAGCGAATGTGCTGGGTTGGAGGAACGGAGATGTCTGAGTTTGTTCCCTGAGAGCAATGGGAATACTGTCTTTCCCAATAGGAGAACCCTTTTTCCTTCTCTCCGATCTAGTCACTGGCGTGTATTCCTCCGCTGTACAAAGTCTATCGAGCACTACAGCAACTGCATTCTTTCCCTCTGTCTAAATAGCCTGAGAGCTCCTCAAGGACAGGGGACCCCACTTTATTTATTTAGTTACTTAAGATTTATTTTTAAGTACTCTCTATACCCAACATGGAGCTTGAACTCACAGCCCCAAGATCAAGAGTCACATGCTTCATGGACTGAACCGGCTAGGCGCCCCAGGGACCTCACTTTCTCATCAGGGTGTTCCCCAAAGGCAGGGCCTGGCACTCAGTAGTAAGTGCTTATTAACGAAGATGAATGATCAGAGGTGGGTTCAAACCTTTCTTCCCTCACCTGTCAGTTTCCTAGTCACTTCTAACCTATAGAAGATGCTCAGTTTATTGAATTGAATTAAACAGAATTAATCATTCTGCAAATGCATCCCACATCTGAGCAGAGAAGTTACTTGGTTCTAACACACTTACATAAAAACTACGTGGGGTACAGAGCTGAGAACTCAAAACATGTGCTCAAACTATGCCGATTTTCTTCCTCATTTGGACTTTGGACAGGGGTTGGTCGGAGTGAGGAAGGTGTGTTCAGTCCTCCCAAGGAGTCCAATGTTACTAGGAGATTCTTTCTCAGACGCTGCTCCGTGCTCGGGGGCTGCTATTCCATGGTGGTCTCGGTGTCCGGCTAGGGGAAAGGTCTCTGTCCTTGCACAGAGGGCTGGGGACCCCAAGCTGTGTGTCGGGGGCGCACATGGTAGGCCCATTTTGTTGTAATGGACCGGTGGTAAAATAAGAGAGGCCGAGCAGCCTCCCCCGAAGAGAGGCTCCTGAAGTCCATCTTGGGGCTCCCGCCACCCAAATGTTTACCAAATTAGCACATAGTGGTTAAACACTAAATTTTAAACATTAAACCTAGTCAAGGACCAAATGAATTGTGGACGGAACCCCTAAAGCGAGAGGAATGGGTCCAACAACGCCCCCTTGCGGTGCTCTGCACAGAAGCCGCCACCTGGGAGGAGCGTCCCTGCGGTCCCCACCAGCGAATGCTGCCGGACACCACAAAGGACCCGAGCTGCCAGGGGAGCGGCCCTAGAGGGGATGTCGTCCACGCCATCCCCCATCCATTTTTAGAGACGGGGCACTGGGCCCAGGGCGGGTAAGTGGCTCGTCCAGCGGGGCCCCAGGAATGCGCTCCAGCAGCTCAGGGCGGCGGTCTGAGGGCGGAGGCCGCGGGCGACCTGCGGCGGGGCTGCGCTGGCACAGCGAGCAGCCTGTGCTGACTCCCGGAGAGTGTGTCCTGCAGGTGGCACGGAGGCGCCCGTGGGGCTGAGGGGTCCTGCGCGGCCGCCAGCGCCGGAGCTGCAGCTGGAACCCGGATGTGCGGACCCGCAGCGCGCCCCGAGCGCTCTCCGCCCGGTGCACGGCGCCCCCAGCGGGCGCGGGGGGCCAGGCAGCGCCGCGCGCGAGCGGGTCCCCGGATCCCAGCTCCTAGCGCGGGACCGAGGGAACCCGAGTCCTCGGCGCAGCGTGGGCGGGGCTTTTTCGGGGGGCGGGGCCATCGGGGGCGGGGCGCTCCGAGGGGGCGCGCCAGACTGCAGTCTTGCTGGAGCGCACAGAAGCCCCCAAGCTCGGTCCCGAGATGACAGCCATGAAGCGGGTGGCGAAGGTAACGGCGGTCGGGCGACCCCTTTCTCATGGCTCCCCTTGCCTCCCTTGTCCTGCCCCCTGCATCCCCCCCCCCCGGCTCTCGGAGCGCGGTTATTTGTCGCTGTCACCGCCGCCCCGTCCGGAGGACGAGGGGGTCTGCGATAGGGGCAGCAGAGGGAGTTGAAGGAAGCCGTGGGGAGGGGGCTCTCGAGCGGGGCTGTCGCTGCCTCCCAGGGCTGTGCTGGGCATGGGGATGAGCCGGCTCTGCTTGGGCCGAACTGGTTTCGGTTTCTTTTCTCCTGCCAGAAACTTGTGATAACAATTGCTTGCGTCTCTAGGAGGTGCTGGAAAGGTTCTAGGAGCCAGGCGCTCTGCTGGGGCGGGGTGCGGGGTGTGTTTGTGTGTGTGTTAGGAACAGAGATACTGAGAACAAGGTCTTTGCCATGGAGTAGCTCATGCCCCGCCCCGAAATTGGGTACCTACATTTCTGGAGTCCTGAGAAGTATGGGGTGTTGAGTAGGAGTCAGGAACAAAGTTCCCTGGGTGTTCTCAGACGGAAAAGATGTCATGGCGGAGCTGGAAGGCGTCCTGGAGTAGGTGGCATGCATTCATTCCTTTTACAAATGTTTTGAAAACCTGTTATGTGCTGGCTCCTGTTCTAGGAAGTAGGGAGGCAGAGATGAGCAAAAATCTGCCCCCCCCCTTGAGCTTTCTTTCCAACCAGGGACACAATTTGAAGATTTATTTATTTTTATTTGAGAGAGGGAATCCCAAGCCGACTTCGTGCTTAGCACCGAGCCTAAGCTGGGGGCTCGATCCCACAACCCTGAGATCATGACCCTAGCAAGGGGAAATCAAGAGTCCACACTTAACCGACTGAGTCACACAGGTGCCCCTCCAATGAGGAACACAATTTGAAATGAGATCTGGGAGGATGGGAGGGGGACAAATTCCCCAAGAGGTGGGAAAACCCAGGGTGTTTGAAGGACTGCTGTGGAGCCGGGACTTGGGCATGATGAAATGGGTCTGACATGTCCCAGACTTTGACTGTCTTGAAAGTGCCCCTCCAGTGTGTAAAGCGGGGACAGGCTTCAGGGGGTGAGGAGGGCTGCTGGCTCCTCTCCACCTTTGAGAGATAGAGGGTCTCAGATTGGGGCATAGAGCTGGCTCAGCCCAGAAGGACTGAAATCTAGAGCTTAGCAACAAAACGGGGCAGAAGGTCCTTCTAGCCAAGGGGAAGAGCTAGGAGCCAGTATTTTTTCACACTGGCACCACGAAGTGCCAGGCACTTATAGTAGTTCATGAAATTCCCACAGCAACTCTGTGAGATAAATCTTATACCCCCATTTTACAGATGAGGACGTTGAGGCTCAGAGAGAATAAGTCGGTTGTCCAGGGGCACCCAGTAGGGTGTGATGGGGCTGGAATTGGAGCCCAGGTTGGTGGGGCTCCAACACGCAGGCTTGTCCAGTGGCCTCTTTACTTTCATTTTCTTTTCCTCTGAGTCAGGTGATTTCCTAGCTGGTCTTAGGAAAGAGCCTTGTGTCCTAGCTTGGGTTTCAGTATCCTCGGGCTTACAGAATCTTTTTTTTTTTTTAATTTTTTTATTATATTATGTTATTCACTATACAGTACATCCCTGGTTTCTGATGTAAAGTTCGATTCATTAGTTGCGTATAACACCCAGTGCACCATGCAATACGTGCCCTCCTTACTACCCATCACCAGCCTATCCCATTCCCCCACCCCCTTACAGAATCTTCTGGCAGAACTCCTTTACAACAGAAAAGCCCAAGCGATCCCAGTTATAGTGAAGCCGGGAAAATGTCCACTCCAGAGGTCTGTTTGACTTAGGGCTCCATTCCTGCCAAAGAGTCATAGATGATACTGCAGCTAGGACTCATGGGAAAAGATGCTCCTACTTTTGGAGTGAAAAATAATTGAGGGGCACGAGAAACAGTTTGTGGGTATGAACAGAGACAGAATATGGGCTGAGAGATAGGCGATGGGGCCAGGGTTGTGTTTCTATGTTGGGGGTGCAGGGAAAGTTCTCATGGTCCACAGTCTGAAGAGCCCCTCCCATACTGTGGACTGGGGTTGAGCTTTCTGTCTGCCTTTTTTTATACCATGATTTCTCAACCTTGTCACTGTTGACATCTGGGGCTGGATAATTCTTTGTAGGATGTCTGTCAGCATCCCTGGCCTCTGCCTACTAGAAGGTGATGGCACTTCCCCAATTTGTGACAACCCAAAATGGTTCTAGGCATTTGACCCCACCCCAAGGTCCACTGTGAGGTGGGGTCAAGTTGCCCCCAGTTGAAAACCAATGGTTTATACCCATTTGGTGTTCCAAAGGAAAATGGCCTGCCCTTGAATGTCTTTTTACTTGTTATTGTTGTTTGGTTTTCCAAAGAAAAGGTCTGTTGTCCTACAAGATGGCACCCCAAAAGGGGAAAGGGGTTCCTTGGTCAGATATGTTCGAGAAGTACTGCATGCTGTGGGCTCACATCTTGGTGATTCACGAGCCGCTTTACCTTTGTTTTCCAATGTGCTTGCTCACGGAACCTTTTTCCATCAATAACTAGTAAGCTTGCGTGGGGCACACTGTACGTGTTTGCTCTTATTGGGCGCTGCGCCTTGCTTGGTGCCTCGCCCCTTCTCTGCATGGCAGGCCCCTGTTTACTCTGCATGGCCTGGCTCAGTGCTCCCTTGTCCTGCTCTTCCCCAGTGTGTATCCATCCGCACACGTTCTTCGCATAGTCACATTCATGGTTCTGCCGTTCCTCCAGGGAGGGTCTTGAGGGCTGGGTCCTTCTCACTCAAGCGTCAATAGCGGATGCTCTGTGATGGGCCGGAGGGAGAATGCCGTGACGTCCTGGTGCCTGTGTTACATCTTGGGGCGGAGGTGGGCATGTGAGTCACTCCTTGTCCCCTTGGCTCTCTGCTTGGTGTGTAGAGCTCTCTTCTGCTGCAGGCTCCCTGAACCGTCTCCCTTCTCCAGCCCCAGCCTGGAGGAGTTTGTCTCTGCTGTCCACGCTGCCATGAGCACTGGAAGGGCCTGTCGTCATGCAGTGGCTGCCATGGGGGGCAAGGGGGGGAGAGTATCAGGACCTTGTGTCGCTCCAGGAGGAGAGCAAGAGGACAGAGGTACAGTGTGTAGTATCTTGGTTTTAGGAGGAAAGGCTCCAAAGAGAGTTTACTCCCAAGTGGTACTAATGTCTGGAAAGAAGGATCTTTATCTCTGCTCCCCGCCCCCCCCTCCCCAACCTGGTACCTACAGAGCTTGGTGAGGCTTAAGACACATAAGTCACTTAAAACACTCAGCACTGTGCTGGACACATTCTTTTTTTTTTTTTTTTTTCCTTTTTTTAAGATTTATTTATTGGGACACCTGGGTGGCTCAGTCAGTTGGTTGAGCGTCTGCCTTCAGCTCAGGTCATGTCCCAGGGTCCTGGGCCCCACGTCAGGCTCCCTGCTCAGTGGGGAGCCTGCTTCTCCCTCTCCCTCTGCTGTTCCCCCTACTTGTGCTCTCTCGTGCTCTGTCAAATAAATAAATAAAATCTTAAAAAAATTTTTTTATTTATTTTTTTGAGAGTGAGAGAGAGTGTGTGCAAGCAGGGGGAGGGCCAGAAGCAGACCCCCTGCTGAGCGGGAAGCCAGACCCCCCCCCCGGGAGGGGGGCTCAATCTCACGACCCTGAGATCATGACCTGAGCCGAAATCAAGAGTCAGACACGTACCCGACTGAGCTCCCCAGGCGCCCCTGTGCCTGGTACATTCTAAGGGCTCAGTAAATGAGGGCTCTGACTTTGCCAGCTTCTGTCCCTGAGGATGTCGTTTTTGGGACTTGGGACAGCTTGCTGCTGGGATCGGCGGACGGGTGGCTGCAGGAGGGGAGCCCAGCTACCTGCCCACCGCTGTGACTCCCCCCACCCCCCAGGAGCTGGAAGATCTTCAGGCAAAGCTTCCGCCGTACCTACGGGACCTGTTCAGCGACGACTCGGACGTCCTGGTGTGGCATGTGCTCCTCCTGCCCGTGAGTGTCCCCGGGAACCATGGCCTTCGACCAGGGGGGACGGGCCAGGGGCAAGTGCAGGGAGGCTTAGGACTGGGCCAGAGTCTCCCCTGCCTTAGAGCCCCTTTTTGACTGGAGGTCAGTCATTGGTGGAGGTCTCTGGATTGATTGCTTCTGAGGTCAGAGCAGGCTAATGAAGAGGCTAAAAAAACTTCTGGATTTAGTAGGAGACTCTTTCCTCAAACCAGTGTCACCAAGCCCACCACAGAAGCGTCAGTAGACAAACGGCTTCGAAAGAAGAAAACAGATCTCTTGGGCCTTTGTCGAGAGGTGGGGATAAACTGCCTGTTTTTCACAGTTGGCGGAATTTGCCCTCTCCAACCTAAAATGTATTTTGATTTCTTTTAAAGATCATATTTCAGACAAGGATAGTTTTTTATTTCAGTATAGTTCACAGAGAATGATATGTGAGTTTCAGGTGTATAATATAGTGACCAGACAACGACTGTTACGAATGACAACCGAGATAACGCATCTCTACTATTCTGATTTTTCTCCATTTATTAGAGCTCTCTCAGTAAAATCTCCCCCTGAAAGCAGTATTCTAGAAGACCTGTCTGAGTGCAAGATTTCTATTTTATCATTAATAGACTGACGATATTTTCTGTGGGGAGTCATCTACACACCTCTAGTTACATGGACATAAATATTAAAACAGTGAAACTTTATGGTAGTTCTTTGGAATATAAAGAGAACAATTCATTTTGATTATTTAGAATTTGGACTTTTTTTTTTTTTAAGATTTTATTTATTTATTTGTCAGAGAGAGAGAGAGAGCACAAGCAGAGGGAGCCACAGGCAGAGGGAGAAGCAGGCTCTCTGAGGAGCAAGGAGCCCAGTGCGGGGCTCGATCCCAGGACTCTGGGATCATGACCTGAGCCGAAGGCGGACATCTGTCATGTCCTGTGGGCTGCTGGGTTTAAAGCAATCCATTTACCTAGCTTGAAGTGAGGACACCTGCTCTGGGCCTCAGGTGCCAGAGGACAAAGGTTCGAGAAGGTACTCCAGGGACAGGTTAGATCCCCAAGGAGGCTAGCTCTGAGGGATGAGCGTGCAGCTGGGGGAACAAGTCAGAAGGAAGAAGGTGGATGACAGGGACACCTGGGGAAGGTCACATTGCAGAGGATACTGTGAAATCAGAGGACTCTGATGATTGTCAAGACCAAGGTGGCTGGTCTTCTGGTCTGAGCACAATTCCACTGTGTGGAGGGGTGTCCCTGCCCCACCACCAAGCAGTTCTCAGGACACCAGCTGGGTGTCCTACTCTATAACTCACTTCTGACACCATCTACCTGGAGATAGCGTCAGATCCCACAGATTAAGGGCCTGGTCCCAAAAGACTGTTTCCCCGGCACACACGTCCTGCCTCCCCTCAGAGGTCAGTCTCGAGTCCAGGCTGCTTCTGACCAAATGGCTAGAAATCAGAGGTTCCCATGACCCCTTCTTCGGGCTCAATTACTTTGCTAGAGTGACTCACAGAACGCAGAAACATTTTCCTTCCTAGATGACCAGTTTATGATGAAAGGTTATAAAGCAGAACAGCCAGAGGGAAGAGAGGCCAGGGCAAGACATGGGGGAAGGGCACAGGGCTTCCCACCCTCTCTGGGCACGCCACCCTCCCCACACCTCCACCTGTTCTCCAGCCCAGAAGTTCTCTGAACCCCGCCCTTTTGGGTTTTTATGGAGGCTTTATTACATAAACACAATCGATTAAATCATCAATTAAACTGGAGCCATTCTCCCCTCCAACCCTTTAACCCCAGGGTTGGCTCCCCTGCCTACAGCACGCCCACCCCCGTCCTTAGGAGCCTCCAAAAGCCATTTCATTAACATAACAAAAGACATTCCAAGGGTTTTGAGAGCTGTGAGCCAGGCACTGTGGACAAAGACCAGTTATATATGAGAAATATATCTGAAGGATCAAGTATCTTTTTCTTATAAATCACAATAGCACAGTAGTTGTGCCCCCAGGAACTAACCAGAGACCTTCCAGCCAGACAGGGGTCCTGAGCAAGCATGCTAGGTGGGAAGAATCTGGGATTGGGGGACCAAGGATTGATGCAGAACAGCCAGCTAAGGGGGCCCAACGGTGCCTGGTGGAGCCATAAAAGAGGCATGGTTGGCGGGCAGGGGAAGGAGAACCCAGATTCTGGTCTGTGGGACGAGCCGACAGATTGCCCCTCAAAAGCTCAGTTTCGGGGCGCCTGGGTGGCACAGCGGTTAGGCGTCTGCCTTCGGCTCAGGGCGTGATCCCGGCGTTATGGGATCGAGCCCCACATCAGGCTCTTCCGCTATGAGCCTGCTTCTTCCTCTCCCACTCCCCCTGCTTGTGTTCCCTCTCTCGCTGGCTGTCTCTATCTCTGTCGAATAAATAAATAAAATCTTTAAAAAAAAAAAAAAAGAAAAAAGAAGAGCTCAGTTTCGATATACACGCTCAGTAAGGTGGCCCCACTTGTCACCTTGTAAAAAAGCTGACAGCAGGAGGAGCCTTTGCAAGCTCATAGTAAGAGCTCCCATTCACTGAGAACCCCTGTGGCCCGAGCACTGTTTCCAGGACGTCGAATGAGCTGTCCTGCTGAAATCCTCTCAACCACCCCACCGGGGAAGACTGACATCTTTTCACAGTTGAGGAAATGGAAGCCAAGGGGGTTGAGTGACTTGTCGCGCAGAAGGTCGCACAGCATAAGGTGGCCAAGCTGGAAGAACAGCCGAGTGCACTTTCTAAACCCCAACCCCAGGGAAATAGGACTTTCTCAGCTAACCCAGGGTACAGTATGAAGCTGTCGGGTCCAACTTCTTCATGTTACAGATAGGAAACGGATTCGCGGAGGAGCTCCAAGCCACGCCACGGGCTCGAGGCAGAGCTGGGATGGGTTCCCAGGGCCCTGCTCCAAGGCTCCGTGGTCTCCTTCCTCTGTTAGCACCCAGGAAGCCCGGCCTGAACCCCTGTAGACAGGACACATGGACATTCTCCCATCCTTTCCTGAGGCCTCACCCTTGGCCCTGTCTCTACTTTACAGGCCCCAAGCTCCTCTTAATCAAAAATGGGAACACTGAGACCTTTTCCTTCTCTGCCCTGTGGTCATCCCCTCTATCTCAGACACACCCAGGACCGCCCTGGCTCCCATTTTGTCCTCTGCTAACCAAGAGGATCTCTCGTACGACCTTGACCCTGGGCTTACATCCGTATGTCGTTCTGGCTGTCTTTGTCCTGTCTTCTCAGTAACGAAGTTTCTGAAAGGATCTGGAGCTTTGGAACCAGCCAGAAGCCCCTGGGCTCTGTGCTGGGGTCACCTGAGTTCCAGGGCTCCCCTCTTCTAGGAGCATAGACTAGAGCTCATGTGTGGAGACGGAGTCACTGGCGCTGGGTTCCCATCCAGTGCTCCACTGTGACCCTGGGCAAGTTACAGACATTGAACTTGAGTTTCCTCACCATAATACAGAGGCTAATAGTGGTGAGTTTTCATAACCCTTACCATTATTAGCTGACACAAAGATAGTGCTTTCTGTGTGCTAGGCCCTGCTCTAAGCCCTTAACATAAATTAGTCCTCACATAACCTCTGGGAAGAAGTCTGTTATCATTCTCATATGGAAGCACAGAGAGGTTAAGTTACTTGCATAAGGTCACACAGCTAGAGAATGGCAAAGCCAAGATTTACTGAGGGGCGGGGGGCTCCAGAGTTCATGTCACCCTACCCTGTGCTGCATGGACTAATGTGTGTCAAGCCCTTAACACAAGGTGGCACGGGGTAGGTGCCCAGGAAAGTCTTCAGGTTGCTTGAAGTCTGGAGGACCTTCTACTGGTTCCTGGCAACCTGTCATTCCAGCCCCTGAATTCTTTCTTTTTTAAAAGTTTTTTTTTTTTTATCATGGTAAAGTACACAATATTTACCAATCTAACCCTTTTTATCTTTTTAAAGATTTTATTTATTCATTTGAGAGGGAAGTCGGGGAGAGGGAGAGGGACAAGCAGACTCCATGCAGAGCTGGGAGCCTGACGAGGGGCTTGATCCCAGGGCACCGAGATCATGACCTGAGCTGAAACCAAGAGTCAGATGCTTCACCAGCTGAGCCACAGCCCCCCCTTCTTTTTCTTTTCTTTTTATTGTATCTCTCTGAGAAGAGAGACGTTAGCTGAACCCACTGTGCTCATCATTTTACTGTATAGGTAAATGAAACCATTACGCTGTACACCTTAAATGTATACAGTGATGTCTATCAATTATTTTTCAATAAAACTGGAAAAAAGTTAATTTTCAAAAAACCAAAAAAAAGCAGAGAGAGTCCCTAGAGCTCGTCTAGTCAAACTGGACCCCGTCTTCAATGAGGAAACAGGCCCAGGGTGAGGGCCGGGATCCGACTTTGGGGCCTCCCAGGCCAGTGTTCTTCTGTGACTCTTCCATGAATCTGTGGCTCGGTCACCAAGTGAGTGCCGGTGCTGCCTGTGTCCATTCACGGTCCTACCCGGGAGTGCAGCAGACGGTGCGTGGGGGCCCGCGGTGAGGTGGGGAGAGGAGGGGCCAGACCAGGGCCCTAGGAGGAAACCAGTCTTTTCAGAGCAGTGTGTCTTGGAGCAGAGCTTGACCCCTTCTCTTGCACAGGAGAAACCCCCCTACAACCTCAAGGCCTTCCACCTGCGCATCGACTTCCCTGAGGACTATCCGTTCAAGGCTCCTACGGTGACATTCACCACCAGGATCTACCACCCCAACGTGGGCCACAACGGACGGGTTTGCCTGCCCATCACCAGCCGTGAGAACTGGAAGCCTCACACCAAGACCTGCCAAGGTGGGGCTGGGCCTCGCCTAACAGGAGGGACTGATCCTGGATGTGGGGTCATGGGACTGTTTTGGAGTCAGGAAAGCCCCAAAGAGAGGAGATAAAAATTGCGGGTCTCAACAGAGCCTGCCTTTGGATAGAAGGGATGCGTCCTGAGGTCCTGGGCTGGCTGACCTGGTCCTGGCCCGGCTCTTCTACCGGGGCAGGTGCGACAGAGCCGCGTGGCTATGGCTCATGGGAGAGAGAAGCAGTGGCCTGTAGCGGGAAGGGCTCTGCTGCTCTGTCTGCGGACCTTGGTGAGGTCTGTCCCTTCCCAGGCTCAGTGCCCTAAATGACAGTCGAGGGGACTGGCCCGATAACGGCAGTACACATCGAGTAAGCACTGTGAGCACTGTGCTGGGAGCTTCTCACACTGACTGCACCCCGTCCCAGCAAGCCCATGTGTGGTGCTCTCATCGCCCACTGAGTAGGTGAGGACCCCGGGGCACGTGGCAGGTAAAGCACTTGCCTACGGTCATACAGCTGGCAAGTGGCCGAGCTGGGATTCGAAGCCGGGCTTGGCTGACTCTAGAACAGCACCACCCAGCAGAACGTTCTGCAGTGATGGAAATGTTCTATAGCTGCACAGTCCAATTCCCAATTCCCACATGTGGCTACTGAGCACCTGAAAAGTGGCTAATGTGATGGAGGAACTGAATTCCTCATTGCAGTTAATTTTAATGCGTTTCAACTTAGATATCTACATGTATCGGATAGTGGCTACCTTGTATATTAGACGGTGCATTTCTAGAGCCCATGAGTGCAATCTACGTGCAGTCTGTCCTGCTTCTGGACCAGCTCAGGAGTGCTTTTTTTTTTGTTAATTAATTAATTACTTTTTTAAGAGAGAGAGAGAGAGTGTGTGTGTGTTTGCACGAGTGGGGGTAAGAGTGGGGGGAGGAAGAGGGGGAGAATCTCAAGCAGACTCCCCACTGCGAGAGGAGCCTGACTCGGGGCTTGATCTCGTGACCCTGAAATCATGACCTGAGATCACGAGCTGAGCTGAAATCAAGAGTCAGAGGCTTCACCCAGGCTGAGGCACCTGGGCGCCCCCACCAGCTCAAGAGATCTTAGCCTGGGGAACAAGGATCCCCGGGGAGAAGGTGGAGGGGTCCCCGGGGACTGTGGAACATGTCCAAAGGCATATTTGCGCGTGTTCATACGGGTACATGGACCACTGCCTTCACCGGGTTCCCAGAGGCCTCTGTGAAAGATCGGGAGCCATGGGGCAGTAGTGGTTTCCAGTCTTTAGGCTCAGAACCCTTTTGCCCAAATAAAACTTGATTTATTGAGAATCCTAATATCAAACAGAAAAACAGAGAAGGGAGTGGGACCCCGAAACCCCATTTATCTCATTGACCCCCATGATGGGAAGCTTCTCTGAAGCCACAGAACGTAGTTTGAAAGCTCTGGTGTAGCCAGTCAGGGCTTTGGGCGTCATCAGTGAGGAACGAGGGGCACTTGGCTCGTCATAGAGTCAGCCTCATCCTGAGAGATGGAACCTCCTTGGGAGTCCCCCGCGGAGTGAGTGTGGAATGCCGGGGGATCTGCGGTGGGCTGCCATCGCCTGCTTCCCAGGATTTTTCTCTCATCCTGCTGTCCTGATCTGGCCTCTCTCCCCAGTCTTGGAGGCCCTCAGCGTGCTGGTGAATAGACCGGACCTGGAGCAGCCGGTTCGGGTGGAGCTCGCCGATCTGCTGGTACAGAACCCTGAGCTGTTCACCCGAGAGGCCAGAGACTTCACCCTCAAGTATGGAGCAGACCGACCCTCCTGACCGTTCTCACCCCTCTCTGAGCAGGAGCCTCTGCGTGATGGACGGACACTTCTCATGGACTGGGGGCCAGAGCCCCCTCCTTTGTTTCGTATTTTCCTTCATAGATTATTAGTCGTGTGTGTGTGTGTGTGTGTGTGTGTGTGTGTGTGGTGTGGGCCCATGCCCAGTTCACCTGGCCGCAGGTGGGCTTTTCCTGGTCTCTTTCTCTGCCCCAGAGCCAGAGGAATTCACCACGGGACAGTTAGGGGCCAGCTCTCCAGCGCTCTAGGGCATGGAAATCCTGGTCTCACTAACTGCTCCTTCTTACAGACACAGGTCATCTCCCAGGCCAGTGGGCAGGAAATGGGCAGGAAATGAGCCCAGAACCAACCAGAATCCCCGCAGGGCCCAGGGATCAGGGGGCAGAGGGCACGTGGGGAGTATGCATGGGGGGCAGGGCACTCAGAATCATATTTACAATTGAGTGATTTGTTTATTGAGTGACTGAAGTCGGCCCCACTGCTAATGGGTACTACAGGTCTAGATTTAGGTGCTAAACCTTTCCTTCTCCACTGATAAATCACAAAATGAAGAATTTCCATCCCGGAAATCTGACTACATAGTTTGGTTTTGTTTTTTAAAATTATTACTTATTTGAGAGAGAGAGAGCGCACACATGAGTAGGGAGAGGGGCAGAGAGAGAGGGAGAGAATCTCAAGCAGACTCCCTGCTGTGCGTGGAGCCTGACACAGGCTCCATCTCATGACCCTGAGATCACGACCTGAGCGGAAACCAAGACTCAGGCTCTCAATCAACTGAGCCACCCAGGTGCCCCTGACCACGTGTTTTAAACTCTTTTTTTTTTCCTTTTTCTAAAGATTTTATTTATTTGGAAGAATGCATGCACAAGCGGGGGGTGGGGGGCGGGCGGCAGAGGGAGACGGAGAGAGAATCTCAAGCAGATTCTATGCTGAGCGTGGAGCCCAATGCGGGGCTCGATCCCAGGACTCGGAGATCATGACGTGGGCCCAAACCAAGACTCAGCTGCTTAACCGACTAAGCCACCCCCTGACTACATGGTTTTAAGACCACTTGCAATCCCATTAGGTTGCCGGTTTCTGGGGGCCAGCCTTCAGGCTGGGAGGAGTGCCCTCCCCAGCTTCCAATCCAGGGGGACCACAGAAACCATCTGCTTGTCCACCCATTAAAGTCACAGATGAACTTGGAGCCTGGCTGAGTGTTCGCTGAGAGGACGGGTGGTTTCGCCAGGAGAAGGTGAGGCTGAGGGTTAGCTGCTGTCTACTGTCTACCCCAGAACAGACGGCTCACGGGGCTTCAAGCCTCGTGTAACCCCGAACACTGTGGGGAAAACTGGCCTGAGGGACTAGGCTGTCAACCTGTCCACAGGGGGAGGAGCACCCCTATTTTACAGACGAGGCAACTGAGGCACGGAGTGCTGCGGTGGATGGCCGCGTCTGCTCTGCCCGTCGGGGCCCGGTCCAAGCCCTCGGCCGCGTGCCCAGCCGGCTGGGTTTTGTTCCTCTGTTGCGCATGAGCTGTTCTCGTCAGCACCCACGCTCCGAAGGGCTGATGAAGGCAGACAGGCCTGTTAGCAGGAAGTTTTAAGCAGCTCAGGGGCTCGTCTCTAATGAACAATGGAACAGCAAAAACAAGCCAGAACTCCAGCCGGCACAGAGGGATTAACTTCACCCGAAGGAAGGACGTTCAGGCAGCTGCAGTCTAAGCTGCTGGGAAGCTGCCGCTTGTCAGGGACGGAGTGCGGGGTGTCTCCCCCAGGCCCTGCTAACCGAGTTCGAGATTTCCAGAGAACCTTCTGTCCCAGCACCCAATCTGGGGAAGTGTGGAAAGAGGGAAGAGAATCAGGAAAAGCGCCACCAATGGCTCGAAATGTACAGATGTGCTTACTTTTGGCCTGACTTGCCGAACGCTTAAAGTGACAGGCACCGGGCAAGGCTGTCGGCTCGTTTCATTATCTCATTCAACCCTCACAACACCTCCATCAGGTTTGGACTCCTGTTATCCCTGTTCAGATGGTAAACTGAGGCTCAGAGAGGTTAACTCACTGGCCCAAGGTCACACAGCTGCTTAGCAGGGCCATTGCCCTTTCCCAAATGCCCGTCCCGGTTGTTGAGAAGATCGTGTCGGGTGAGGAACCCTGGCGGCCGGGGTTTATTATTCCAGAGGGAGTGAGGTTCCCGGGCGGGGGATGGAGGGTGCACTGAGGGGCCAGACAGGATTTTATAAAAGTACTTTTAATGCATTTAAGACTGGTGCCACCTGCCCTGGCTCGAGCCCCAGCTCTGCCCACCTCCACCCACAGGGCCGGTCTGCTCCTCATTTCTTCTTGGTCTTCACCAGCCCCTTCTGCACAAGGCTGCGGTACAGCTCCTGGATGTAAGTGTAGACGCACTTGGAGTCCGGCACCGCCAGTCGCACCATGTCGTCCACCTCCAGCAGCTGGGCACAGTCGGCCAGTTTCCTGAGGGGTGGGGGGTGGGAATGGCTGAGCAGCCCAGCTAAAGCTGACGGATGTGGCCGCCCCGGGGGGCGGGGACAGCCCAGCCAGAATGAAACCCACAGAATCGTGTATGTTGGAGCCGGGAGGTCATCTAGGCCGACCAACCCATTGTGCAGATGAGGTCAGTGAGCCCCTGCCAGTCCCAACTCAAATGCAGCTTGGTCTGATCTGGCCAAAGCACACGTATGTCAAGGCCAAAGGGAGTGACACAGCTGGGACTCAATCCCAGGCTTGCCTCTGGCATCCTTGCCCTGAAGCTGGGTCTCGGCAGTCCCAGCCTATCAGACTGCCATGGGTGCTGGCAGTGGGAGAATCCAGGGTCCCAGCAGAAACCCCCTCTTGGGGCAGAGACAGCTAGGCTGAGACCCAAGCCGGACTGGTCTGAGAGCAGGGGGAGGGGCACAGGCTGGAGGATTTCCAAGAACGGGACATGCTCCCTGCAACCAGTGCGGTGATCTCCACTCCTGGGGGTGGGTCAGGGTGCTGTCCCCCTACACACGAGACGCTTCATTCCCACTTGGCCTGAGGAGTGGCGGGGGCGGGGCGAGCACTAGCTGTTCCCCTGCATCCCAGGATTCCACGGGAATCCAGTGAGTTCTAGAACAGGGGCAGTGGGAGGTGATGGCTGGGGCAGGGGCCCCCTTACTTCACACAATCTTCACACCAAACCCAAAGAGAAGGGAAGTCAGCTGCCAAGAGTCACAGAGCTAAGAAGGGGGGGCAAGATTCGAATTCAGCAGGTCAGCCCCTCCATCCTGTGGCCCCATGCATCCCTACCAACAGCTCTCCCTTTTCACTGCTGCCTGATGCCTCCTGGCAGGCTGGTCCTTGTCACCTGATTATTCATTTTGCCTGCCCCAGGCTCTGCCTGGCTTGGAACCGAGGCAAGGCAGCTGCAGGAGGACAATGACCTATGTCCTGCAGGCCAGGGACACTGGGTTCCTGGCACTCAGAGCTCTCGACTGGCAGTGTCACATCCATGTCACGGCTCTGCCAGGGCCCTCCTGTATGAACCTAGGACATCGAGGGACCTCACTACTCACACCCGCACTCTAAGACTGCTGAGAGGACAGAATGAAATGACCCAAGGAAAGCTCTTACAGGACGCCTGGCACCTATTCACCCTCGATTCACGGGGCTGGTCGTCAACATTAAAGGTGCTTCTGAACCAGAGCAGGACCTGGCACTCCTGACCCCCTCGGCTTTCCACCCCAGGGCACGCATCCCATTCCTCACAGGAAAATGTGAAACTGGAAGGGATCTTCTGGAATATCAAGCCTGGTGGTTTTCAGATTCCATCCTTGGTGCCCTAGGGATCCATATATGTGCCTTGGGGAGCGTCTTGGGAAGAGTGCTGGGCGCTGAGCTGGCATGCTCCAGGAACCCCTCCCAACCTAGAAAGGTCCCCTTTTGAGTGATGACATTGATCACAACTCCACATCCATCTTCTCATTTTGCCCCTGGGGGACACGCGGGCCCAGAGAGGGGAACGTGCTTCCCCAGGCCTGGTCTAGATCAGAGGGCTCCGTGTTCCAGCCCCAATGCTGACGTCCCCAGTGACTCCCTCCCTGTCCCAGGGCTTTGGAAGTGCCCTCATCTGTCCACTCTGGGGCCTCAGAGTTGACCTCAATCTTCTGCATAATCGATTTCTACTAGGTGGCTCAGAAGCCTCGGGGGGGGGTGGCTCGAGAGAAGGGGTGCTCCTGGCATGTGCTCCTTGGGAGCCCTAAGGCCATCAGGGTGCATTCAGGCCTCCCAGTAGGTAGGGACAGAGGCCTCCAGCTGAGGCCAGCTCTCGTGCTTTGGTGGGGAGAGCACCTCCCCTTCCACCACCACCGGGCAGCCGCATCTTTGCCTCTCAGGTTCTTCCTCGGGCCTCGCTGTTCCTCACACTCTTCCTGCTTTTCCAATACCCCGTTCTCCATCCCACCACCACCACCCCTGGCATCCAGCTGTATGAGCCTCAGCAAGAAATCCCCCTCCAGATTCCAAAGTGGCGAATAATTACCGTAAAAGCTGTGGTATCATCCATCATCATATAGGAACGACAGCTCAGAAAAATTTTTGGAGCGTTTACTGTGGGCGAGGCACTGCTCTAGAGACTTCACCTAATCACCTACTCAATTCTCACAGTAGCCGTGCGGACGAGGAAACGTCGCGCCCATTTTACAGATCAGGACGTGAAGGCTCAGAGAGGTAAAGGCGCCTGTTCAAGAGCACACCGCTAAGAAATGGCCGTGTCAGACCAGCCGCGTCTAAACAGCAGGCCTGCCACTTGGCTACGGCCTGCGTTCTCTTCTGGGCACCGCCCCGTGCCCCCTGCCCCCTGCCCCCCGCGTTACATTTCACACGGAGGGGTGTGCTTATGACCCATCTCGCCCTTTAGACTCTAAGCCGCGACAAGCAGAGATTCTGCCCGGTTCGCCCACAGCTGCGACCTGACACAGTTCCTGAGGCTCAAACAGCGTCTGTTGGATTCGTGACCGTGACCGTGTGGCTGGTTGAGCCGCCCGCTACTCCGGGTGTGAATCCAGCGCGCCTGCGCCCCTGCGCGCTCCGGAGCGGCTCCCTGAGCTCCCCCCACCACCGCGCTCTCCGTGCTCCCCAGGGCGCATCTCCCAAGCCCCCCCCCCCC
>NW_024424786.1:34286946-34356588 GCF_017311325.1 Ursus maritimus | reverse complement strand
CCCCCCCCCCCCCGCCCCCCGGCCCCCGGTCAGTAGCTGCGGCTTACTCTGCGGTGGAGAAGGCCAGGGTGAAGTTGTGCCGGCGCTGCGTGGGCTCCAGCACGGCGTAGTCGAAGGCGTCGGGGAAGAACTTGTGGATGAGGGCGCAGAAGGCCATGCCGCTGCTCCAGCTCGAGGAGAAGTTCTGGATGTCCACGTGCTGCGGGCGAGCGGGGCCCCGAGCGGGCCTCGGTGAGCGTCCGGCCCAAGGGCCTGCGCCTTGCCCCTCGGGCTCTGCGCCACCCAGCCCCTCCCCGGCCCTGCCGCCCTGGGCGAGGGTCCCTGCCCCGGCCCACCTCGTAGTTTCTGGTCATGGCCCGGCACCACTCCAGAAGCATGTTCTTGACACCGCCAATGGCCGCCCCGGCTGCCTTCGTGTTTCGGAACAGGGCCGTGGGGCCCGACGCTGCCCTGCGAGGGGAGGCATGGAGAAGGCCCGGCCAGGGAGGAGTGAGCTCATAGGACGCCCCAGATAGCAGTCCTCCCACCCGGGCCTGGACTGTTCCCATGCTCTCAGGGCCCCCGCCCTGCCGACCGGCCCGTGGTTCCTGGGGCAAGCCCAGCCTGCACCCTACCCGCCAAACTTGTCCACGATGGCTTTGCGGTTCTGTGCTCGGGGCCCCCGCGGCCGGGCAGGGGCTGACACCCTGTGCTCTGGTGGCTTCTCTTTCTTCTTCTCTTGGGAGGGAGGGGGCTCTGTAGGACTCTGGGGCACGTCACTGGGTGAAGACTCACTATGGAGAAGGTTCAGAGCAGTGTGAGAGGGGCTGAGATCAGCCCCTCCAGGACACAAGGAGTGGGCAGGGAGCCCGGCTAGGGTGGGAGCTCCCTGCAGTCAAATGAGGCTTACCAAGTTGTGGCCCCCACTCCCGGCACACCTCTCCTCTGTGCCCAGCACTGGGAGGGGATCGAGGCAGAATAATGAGGCTGTCTCACTTTGGGGAGCGTGTGGTCTGGTGAGATATGTGTGCAGAGCTAAGACAAGTCTGAGGTCTGACCTGAGTTTGAATCCTGGCTTTGCCTCTTATTTGCTGTGTGATCTTGGGAGTGTCATGTCACTTCTCTGAGCCTCAGCCTCCTCATCTGGAAACTGGGGACAAGAAGAGCTACCTGCCAAGGGGGCTCTAAGGCTGAAGAAAGAAGGGAAGTGGAGAGCATCCAGCCAAGCCTGCCACATGACGGCCCGTGTGAACACGCACCCGTTACCTTTCCCTGAGAAACTGGCACGGAGGTGAATCTCAGGTCAAGACAAAGGATGATTCTTCCAATGAGTCAAGCTGGACAATTCAAGAAGGTTCTTGCTGTATCCAGCACCCGTTGGGTATCAGGCACGGTGCTCAGTGCTCTCCACTGTTCTTTTAAAAGTAATCCCTATGCCCAGCATGGGGCTCAAACTCACGACCCTGAGACCAAAAGTTGCATGCTCTACCGACTGAGCCAGCCAGGCGCCCCATGTCCTTTTTACCTTTTATGCCATGGAAGCCTCACACTAATCCTATGAGGTACGATTACGGCACCTGCTTCACAGAAGAGAACAGTGACATGGCCAAGGTCACACGGTTGGTACGTGGCAGAGTCATTGCCTGAACTCAGCCTTTCTGCTCACGCTCTGTGGGCAGTGCTCATGCCACGGAAACGTGCTCAGGGACGAGACGAGGAGCCCCATGAAGATCTACTGAGGACGCCAAGGAGGAGGCTTTAGCGGTGGAGGGGGAAATGGTCCCTTTGCTCCCAGCCTCTGGCTCCTCTGGTTTTCTGGGCTCTGCCCTGGGATTGGGGGCTGAAAGCCAGGAATCCTGGACTATCTCTAGATCAAGGGCCAGGGAGACCCAGGCCCAGGCGATGGTAGACTTTGAAGGGAGTGCGTGGTAGAGGGCGTTGGAACGGGGGCCCCAGAATTTGACATTACCTGGCAGAAGGACTGGTCTCTCCGGAAGCTTCCGTGTCTGGACCCAGCCCATCTGGAAGGAGGGAAAGGGGGGGGAAGCTGGAGCTATCTTGACGTGCTATCTGCACACCCCCTCAGGGTAGCAACCACAGCGCCCCACGGGCCATTGGGCTCACTCACCTGGGCTGAGGCCACTGCCCTCCTCCGTGGGGCTCTCGAGCCATTCCTCAGGGGAGCTGGGAATCACCCCTGCTCCTTCCTCCGACTCTGCCTCCACACCCTGGTCCTGCTCTTCCTTGGGACTACCTGGCTCCTGGAACAGACATGATCTGTGTGGGCTCATGGTCCCACAGGCACCTGCCCGAGGCTTTGTGAGGGCTTCAGAAAGATCCAGAAGGCAGCCTGGGGCCACCGCGCTGCACCCCCCACCCCAGGCTCTTGATGTCTTTGGGAAGACTAGACTTTCCCAAAGGAATAAAGCCGGCGGGGGGGTTGGGCTTACTTTCTGGGGTGCAGAGGACTTCAGAACACTGGGGGGCCTCCTCCCTCCTCTCCTTTGCCTCACTCACCGCCTCCTCCTTCCCGTCAGCCTCCCGAGGTTCAGCGCCAGCCTCCCCTTCCACGGCGGCCTTCGTCTGAGAGTCTGACCTGGCCTCTGGGGCACCGGCTTTCTCCTGGCCTTCAGCCGCGGGCTCCTCTGTCTTGCTGCTCTTCTCCTGAGAGGCCGTTGTGGCCTCCTCCTTCCCGTCAGCCTCCCTGGCTCCAGTCTTGGCCTCCTGCTCCCCGGCAGCCTGCTTGGGCTCAGCCTTGGCCTCGTCATTCTCACAGGCTTCCTCCCTAGATTGGGGCTTGGCCTCCTTCTCGTCAGCTTGCTGCTTCTCAGAGGCCAGCGTGGTCCCCTGTGCTTCCTCAGCCTCCTTGGGGGCAGGTTGGGTCTCTTCCTTCCCACCATCCTCCTTGTGAAGTTCAGCCTCCGCTTTGGACTCCACCTTGACCTCATCCAATCCATTGGCTTCCCCCGGAAGTTCAGGAGAAGTGCAGTCCTCGGCTGGTGCCCTTTCCTGCTTTCCGGCTCCAGCTGGAGGCCCCTCTTTGACACTCGTCTCGGTTGTGCCTTTGGCCTCCTCTGCGGGGTCTCCACCTCCCTGCATCACGGGGGCCTCCGGGGCTGGGGAGACCGTGGTCCCATCCGCAGAGGGCTTCTCTTCCTTCTGCTCCATTTCTGGAAAGTGGAGGCAAGCAGACCTGGTCACGCCCCATTCCTGCGCCAGGTGAAGACCCCGCCCTCAGAGACCACTGGCCTGGGAGTCTGGAGGCCTGCTGCTCAGTCCTGGGTCCCCCATGGTGCCACCGCTTGGACATGTGACGGGAGCATCCGCGTTCCCTGTGGTAAAATGAAGGGGTCCAGCACGGCTTCCCCACAGGTGAGGTGTTGGGCCACATGGACTTGGCCTGGGATGGTGTTCACCTAACAGCCCCCCGCAGGCTGTGGCTTGGGCTTTAAAGAACATCAGATCACATAATGCCTTTTCAAGGATCTTGCCTCTTTCTGATTAAGGCAATGAAATGGTGAAAATGGGGTCCTGGCATCGGGAACACTTCTCCCCTTTTAATGCATGTAGTAGCTAACTTGGCTCGGAGCCCAAAGCAGGGAGAAGTATCTAGATAGAGTCTAATAGTGCTGCCTTGTTTCCGTTGTATTTCTTTTTACGGTTACTTTCTATTTCTGGCCGGTGATATTGAGTTTCCATTTCCAATAGTGATATAAACTTTCTTTTAAAAATATATTTGTTGAATTTAAAAATAAGTTAATTCAAAGGAAAGCATTCGGGAAAGCAGGACACAGGTGGTACAGATGTGCTTAAATCCCGGGGGTGGCGTGAAAATGCTTGAAATTTGGGAAAGCCTGGGCCAGCTGGTCTCTGGGGCTCTGCCAGCTTCGCCAGCTGCCACGGCTCTGTCCCAGCTCAGCCAGTGGTTCTCAGAAAAGGTGGGCCTGGACCACGTTTATTTTGGTGAAGAATAGAAACGTACTCTCCCTCACCTCTGCCAGAGAAATCTGACCCTCTTACTGCCAGGGATGGGGCGGGGAGGAGGGGAGGGTGTAATACCTTGACCTGAGCTTTCCTATTCCAGTACTGTATATACTGTAGGGTCTACAAAGACAGGTGGGCGGGGGGCGGGGGACAGGGCCAGCTGCATGCCCCTGCCCTTCTTGGGTGTCTGTTTACAAAGAAATCAATCCTCAAGTAGTGTTCAGGGCATGACTCAGGCAGTAAGAGAAGGAGGTACTCCTGTCACTGGCTAAAAATACCTCCTGCCCTCTGCCGTGCCATCATTCTGGGTGACAGTACCCAGGGCACCTGGGCAGCTGGGACAGAGGCAGGAAGATAGGTGGACTGGTGACAGGGCTCCGTTCCTGCCACCGGCTCGGGTCTTACAGCCCCCAGTCCAGAGTCCTCGGGGTTCCTGGATTCGGTGCCCCCACGGTTTCCGAGGAAGCAGGCTGGGATTTGCAAAGATGCTCACACTGTCCGCCCACTCCGCTCCTCCCGCCAGAGCCCCTTCATGGTTCAGCAGTTCCAGCCGTGTATTAGCTGGGAGCCAACCAGCCGGAGATGGAATGCACATCAGCGGGGAGCCAGGAGGCCACGGAGCCAGACTGACCCCATCTCTTACTCGCTCACTCTGAGACCGGAGCAGACCCTTTGCTTCTCGAATCCTCAGTTTCTACTGACAATGACAGGATTGGTCTAGATCAGATTTTCCAAACTGTTCTGTGGAAAACTGGGGTCTTCTAAGACATTAATAGGAGCTGGGGTCAGGGAAATGTATTCTCTGGCGGAGGCTGTTCCAGAAACAGCCTCCTCTTTACCCTTTTAGAGATACACAATTTCATTAGCACAGAACGGGGTTTTAGACACTCCATAGTAAAGAAACCTTAACTTGCTTAGCTTTATTTAACTCACTGTTCCCCAAACCTATTTGACCGTGGATTTACTTTTTCTTGCTTTCTTTTCTTTTTGCTTTGCTTTTCCTGAGACGCGCCTACCGCCATCTTGAGCGATGCCCTGTCTCCCAGAGGCAAGTATGGCAGACGCTGGCCTAAATGACCCACACAACCCCAAACTCCGTGCTCGCTTTGGAAGGTGGTGTGGAACAGGGGTGAAAATCATCAAGTCTGGAGTCTTCCCACTGTTTACTAATTGTGTGATCTTGAGCAAGCTACCTGCCCTCCCCGTGTTGTGATGTGTCGAGATAAAAATCACCCTGTGGGGTGCTGGACAGTTAAGGAAGCCAATGCATAGCAAGTGTTTTGAGGTGTGCCTGGCATGAAGGGAGCACTCAAGACTTTCTTGTATTATTATTGTTATTATCATATTATTATTAATTTTAACTAGGCTCCACACCCAACGTGGGGCTTGAACTCACAACCCTGAGATCAAGAGTGGCATGCTTTACCGGCTGAGCCAGCCAGGCACCCTGAAGGGAGCCCTCAGCACACAGCAGCCCGTATGGCTGTAGGTTGGCCTCTGCCCATTAATGTTGGCCCTGACCCAGCCACGAGGGCATTTCGTTGGTAGACAAGGCAAGGAGGACTGAACGCCAGTAAGATGACAACAAGCCCCTTTTATACCTCAGAGGGCTGTGGTGCTTGGCTACGACTTAGCAGAGCGCTGTGGCCATCTTTCCTTTCATCTATCCGTTACACGCTGCGGGGGGTGGGGGCGGGAGGGAAGGAAGGGGCAGGTGCACACACACGCACACACACGCGCACACACACACCTCGGCCGTCCTGTGTGTTCATCACCTCAGCTTTCCACACCCCCAGGCTTGTCATAAATAGATAAGGAGTGAAGAACCCCAGAATGTGAGAAGCCGGGGTAGCAGCACCCACCCCAACACTAACGATTCTCTAGCAGGTTTCCAGCTCACCCCGCGGGACCCTGCGGGACCTCACTCATTCCTTGCTCTAGCCCTTTGGAATAGGTGTTACTGGTCCCGTTTTGCAGATTAGGAATTGGGAGCCCCTTGAGTAAAGTCACAGGACCCACCCCAATGGTTAAAGGGCCCAACCATACCTAGAACCCGGGTCTCCTGACAAGCGGTCTGGTGCTTGTGCCAAAGGTGCTGCTCCCGCCAGCTCTGCAGCCAGCGTCCCTCCAGAGGCTCGAGCCCAGAGTGAGGGGCACCCCACTGGTGGGCGAGGGCAGCCGGGTGTGGCTGAGGAGTGCAGCTCTCTCTCTTCCACATGCACGGCAAGCCCTCTCCTCCCTCCATCCCTTCCTCTCCATCTCGCCTTCTCTTTCCTCCCCAGGAAGCCTACAGGCACCCTGTTTTGTATCCAAAGCAGCACTGCAGACAGCTCCCCTTCTCTCTCCGTTTCTCTCGGCCGGCTGGGAGAAAAAGAACCCAGGAGCTCGAGTTCCAAGCCCCAAATACTGTAGACGACACTTGATGGTTCTGTGAACACCTCCCTGACCCCCAGTCTGTCTGCTGGTGGTCCTGAGGCCATCGCTGTCTGTCCCCCATCCCAGCCAGTGACCCTCCCTTGGAGAAGACACTCTCAACTGCTTAGAGAGTCTGCCTCCCACCCCGACCAGACCAGACTCCCAAGGCCCTCTCTGCCCCCGTCAGGTCCTCCCGGGGGATGGCCACCTGCAGGCTACTCTGTGGGTGATCTCAAGTGGCCCAACACCCTAGAGCTAGCTCCCCGACCTGTAGCATCCAAAGAGAGTTGACAGAGAGGTGGAGAGGATTAGCAAAGAGCCGAGATTTCGCCAACTCTGGGACTCTGCGTGGAGGTTCCAGCCCTTGGAAGGTGGGAGAGGGGTTGGCAGCTGGAGGGGGGCACTTCAAAAGGGGCCCGGAGCTTCTCCTACCTGTGGGGCTTCTGCCTGGGGGCTTGGAGCTGTCTCCTTCCTCCAGCTGAGCGGCCTCACTCCTGGGCTGCCTTTAGCCTCAGCCAGCGGCCTCTAGCCCCCAGCTCTTCCGTCTGCCTGCCTCCCCCTTCCTCCCCCCTTCTACCCACCCCACCCCCACTTCAAGAGCCTTCAGCTGAAGAAGAGCATTGTTTACCGCCCTGTTGGTACAACACTTTCCCTTGGCCCAGGAGGCTCAGATTTCCCGTGAAGATCTGACAGGTGGCACCTTTCAATCACAGCCCGTCTTTCCTGCCCTGACCCCGGCGGTATCCATCCTGCGGCCACCTTTCTTCCCAATGTACTCGCCTGGCTCTGGTGACCCCGAAGACCATCTGTAGGCCCATGTGGAGGATGGTCACCAGCCCTCTGGCCTCGCCTGCCCATCCAGAGCCCAGGCTAGGCCTCCTCTGCTCCCTTTGCTCCCCTCACCCCATGTTCCTTTAAATAGTCCTTTACTCCTCCTCAGACAGAAACAGCTGCTGAAGGGTGGGCGGCAGAGGGGGTGAATGGGACAGCTGCCCACGGGGGGGTGTCTCGGGGCTCACACAGCACAGAGAGATGTGGAAGGGGAGGGGCAAACAGGTGAGGAGCCAGGGCCCAAGCCAATGGAGCACTGGGCTTAGGGTCTAGAAAATACAAGACTGAATTCTGTTTTAAGCTGAAGTGACTGGTACATGGGACGCTCTGAGCTCTTCATACTGAATTGAGATTTTTTTTTTAAGATTTTATTTTTAAGTCATCTTTATGCCCAACATGGGGCTTGAACTCACAACCCTGAGATCAAGAGTCACAGGCTTTGCCGGCTGAGCCTGCCAGGCGCCCCTGAATTGAGATTTTGCTCAGGAAAACAAATCCGTGTCTTCCCTTTGTGTCCTGTGATCTCAGAGAGGTACTACTTTGGGAGAATGTGTGCAGGGGACACCCCTATCGCTTAGGGAGCCTGGGGCTCTCCAAAACCACCTCCCCCAGTTCTTTCCACCTCAGTCACACTGGCCTCCTTCCTGTTCCTGAAATAAATCGATTCCTTTCCACACTCAAGGATGTCAGCTTTTTGCTTCTGCTCTTTGCAAGACTGTTTCCTTCTCATTCTGCTCTCAGCTCAAATTCTGTTCCCTCAGAGAGGACTCCATGGCTTCAGTCCCTCTCCATCATTTTGTCCTGGTTTATTTTCTTCATAGTATTTATTGGAATTCAAAGTGAGCTTGTTCATTTACTTATTATCTGACTCTTACTGGCCTCTAAGCTCCTCGAAAGCAGAGACTTTATCTCCCAGGGCCTACCTAATTGCGGGGTTCACAGGAGGTGCTCCATACATACATACATACTGAATAAATAAATAAGTTAATAGAAGGTCATGGCGGGGGAAATCCTGTGAGGCCCCTGTCAGACGCTGGCTTTTGCTCTGGGATTGGAAGCCAGTGGAGCCTTTCAGGTTGTAAAGGGACATGATCTAACTTTAGTTTTTGACAAGATGACTCTGGTTGCCGTTTTGAGAATAGACTGAGGGGGGAGCATTGAACTGAGGTGGGGAAACCAGTCAGGACATTACTGCAGTAAGCCAGGTGCAAGATGGTGGTGGCTTGGATCGGATGGGCAACACTGAAGGTGAGGAGACGTGGTACGGAATGGTAATTGTGGATAACAGTGACCAAGACTGTGCCAGCTTTGTCTCCAAGCCACTAGAATGACCCTTCCATTCAAGCCACTGACATTCTTGCCTTCTCTTCTCCTGTTCTTCTCCAGGGAGTCCATCTAGACTTTGTATTCTCTCCGCCTCTCATGAGTGGTCAGAGCCCATAACAGACTCCGGGGGACCATCCTGAATCCCCTCCTTTGTGGTTGAGTTCCCATCCAAGAGGACAATACCGATCCATGGTGAGTAGCAAATACACAACTCCCTTCGGGAGCCTGGGAGGCTGGGAAGGGGTGGAGCACGGTAGAGGGAGAGGCCAGAGCCTCGGGGTGGTGCTGACAGAGGTCAGCAACTTTAGATGACGTATCTGGATTCCAAAGAGATCTTGGAAGGCTGGGCTGTGTAAACTGGTTTTGTTTTGTTTTGGTTTGGTTTTTACAAGAAGAAACTTAACAGGAACAACTGGAGATTCCTACTTGTGTTCTCAAATCCCCAACTGTATAAGTATAGGAAGGAAAAGACAGTCTCATAGTAGCTAATAGCCACGACATCACCATCAGTAAGAACAGTGATTACCCGGGCACTGGGGGGAGGGGGAAAGTGCGACGTTGTTCAATGGGTATAAAGTCTCAGGTGTTCAAGATGAATAAGTCCCCAAGGTCTGTTATACAACATTGTGCACACTTTACAAAACTGCACTGTGCACTTAAAAATTTGTTCAGAGGGTAGATCTCATGTGAAGTGTTCTTGCCACATAAAAGGGGGCCATTTTTAAAAAAATATTTTATTTTGAAGTAATCTCTATACCCAACATGAGGCTTGAACTCAATGCCAAGATCAAGAGTTGCACACTCCTCCAACTGAGCCAGCCAGGTGCCACCCGAAAGGGGCTATTTTTTTAAAAAAGATTTTATTTATTTATTTGAGAGACAGCATGAGTGCGCACAAGTCGGGGGGGGGCAGAGGGAAAGAGAGAGGGAGAAGCAGACTCCCTGCTGAGCAGGGAATCTGCCGTGGGGCTGGATCCCAGGACCCTGAGATCATGACCTGAGCCGAAGGCAGACGCTTAACCGAACGAGCCATCCAGGCGTCCAAAAGGGGCCATTTTTGAGAAATTGGAGGAAATTGAATATGTGCATAAGATTACATCAAGCAATTACTATAATTTTGAGAATATGAAAATGGCACTGTGGAAAAGGACTTTATCTGTGAGAGGTCAAGACAGATTTTAAAAATATGGCTAAATGTTAACAACTGTTAAATTCAATATACTGTGCTCTCCACTTTTCTGTATGTTTTACATTTGCTCTAATAACAGTCAAAAAATTAAAAGAAATGAGAACAATGACTACTTTTCACTGAGCATCTGCCATGGGCTAGGTGCTTTAAGTACATTTCTTGTTTTTCTGTTTTGTAATGATTGTTTTAACTTTTTATTTTGAAATAATTGTAGGTTTACAGGAAGTTGCATAAGTAGTACAGGGAGAATACTAAAAGTCAATGTTACATAACTATATGCAATATCAGAGCCAGGAAATTGACACTGGAACAATGGTGTGTATAGTTCTATGACATCTTATCACATGTTTAGAGTCATATAACTCCTCCGCAATCAGGATGCATAACCAACCCATCACCGCAAAGATCTCCCTTGTTCTACCCCTTTCTAGACATACCTCCACCCCCAACTTTAACCCTGGGCAACCATGAATCTCTTTGTCTCTATAATTTTGTCATCTTGAGAATATTATTTAAACGGAACCATACAGTGTGTAACCTTTTGTAATACCTAATAAAAATTCCATCAAGGAAGCCGATTACTCTTGTAAGAACCCATCTCCTTTTCCCATGCAATTTCTTAATATTCCATGTGTTGACCATCTTATCAAAAGCAAAAACCAGGGGCGCCTGGCTGGCTCAGTCAGTTAAGCGTCTGCCTTCAGCTCAGGTCATGATCCCAGGGTCCTGGCATCGAGCCCTGCTTCAGTCTCCTTGCTCAGAGGGGAGCCTGCTACTCCCTCTTTCTGCCACTCCCCCTGCTTGTACTCTCTCTTTCTCTGTCAAATAAATAAATAAAATCTTTTTTTTTTAAAACCAAGCTAAAACCAGTACAACAACATGTGTCCCCTAAAACATATGTATAGTAATACTCACAGCGGCATTGTCATAATAGCCCCAAACTGGAAACAACCCAAAAGTCTATCAACAGGTGAATAGATAAATGAATTGTGGCTTATTCATACAAACACTAGATGGCAATAAAAAAGAATGAATGACAGATACACACAACAGTGTGGATGATATCTTACGGACACTACAATTGAGGTAAAGAAGTCAGGCACAAACCAGCAAATAATGTACAACTCCTTTTACATGAACAAAGTTCAAGAGTAGGCAAAACTAACTGATGGCCATAGAAGTCAGAATAGTGGTTAACTTTGGGAGAGGGGGTATTGACTGCGAAGGAACATAAGATAACTTTTGAGGGTGTTGGAAATACATTGTATTTTGATCTGAGTGGTGGTTATGAGAATGAATGTATATATTTAAAAATTAAGTTTGAGTTTAAAAGAATTAAGCTTAAGTTTCAGGTACTTTAGTTAAAATGTTATACCTTAATTTTATCGAGAAAAAGTTTTTAAGTAACCTCTACAACTAAGGTGGGGCTCAAATTCAGGAGGAGGTGGGGGGGGCAGGTCAAGTGTTGTGTGCTCTACTGACTGAGCCAGTCGGGGTCCCCTGTTATACCTTAATTCTTAAAAAAGATTTTATTTCTTTATTTGGGAGAGAGAGAGAGAGCTCAAGTGCACACTCAGGGAGTGGCAAAGGGGGAGGAAGAAGGACAGAATCTCAAGGGGATTCTGCACTGAGCCGGGAGCCAAGGCAGGGCTCTATCTCACCACCTTGAGATCACGACCTGAGCGGAAACCAACAGTCCCACGCCTAACGGACTAAGTAAGCCACCCGGGCACCCTACCTTTATTGTAAAGTATGGGGGCACAGGGCTTGAGAAAGATGAGTCCTTAGAGCAGAAATGAGGGCCAGTGTTTAAAATCTTGACTTCCTTGGGCAATTAGGGAAGCAGAAGTTGCATAAAACAGACTGTATACATGCCTCCGTTTTTCTGTGAGCAGGAGCCTTGCCTCGCTTCTCTGCAACCCCAGCGAAAGCTTAGGACCTACAGGCCGCTGTGTTCCCACAGTCCATTGGAGCACTGACTCTCAAACTTGGCTGCACAAAGAAATCACTTAGGGAATGAAACGTTTACTGATGCCTGGGTCCTACTCCCAGAGGTTCTGATTTAATTGGTATGAAGTGAGGTATGGGCACTGGGATAGTTTAAAGCGTCCCACGTGACCTTAATTTGCAGCACAAACAAAACCGCTCTTTGGGGGAGTCCTTCCTTCTCCGCGCGTGGGTTTGTGCTGGGGCCTCAACTCTCCGGGGGTGGGGGCGAGGTTCACCGAGCTCGGCCCTCTGGTCCCTTCCTACAAAACAGGTAAACTCCGACCTCTCCGCGATAACCCAACCGACTTGACAGCCAGGCTGCAGGCGCTCTGCACTCCGCCCAAGCCTCTATGGTATTTTGGCGTCCTCTCTAGCATTTGCAAGGCGCCTTCGCCTTCTGCCACGGCCGGCAGCTCCCTCTCTATGGTAGCCGATTTCCCAGCGCCGCCTCGCTGGTACTTCATTCCGGAAGCGAATCTGATCAAAGAAGAGGCGGGACTTCCTTCCCGGAAGTGACCCACGTGCTTCCGCCCTAGCCTACCTGGTCCCACGGTGAGTCTCCAGTGTTTGCCTGAAGTTGGGGACACTGCGGGCATTGTGACTGGCCGCAGGCCGTGGTAAGTGACCTCTCGCCTCAAGGTGACCCTGATGATGGCGCCGCCATTTCAGAGGTTCAACCCCTGGACCGGGACCTGTCACCTTAGATCCGCGTGTTTTCGAATTCCTAGGGCCCTGGAAGTTCAGGCCCGCGGTTTAGTGTTCCTTTTCGGTCTCAAGATCTTCCCCTGGGTGGAGGTGACCGCTAGGGACTGGGGCGTCAGGTCTCGATTTTCAGCCTCTTCGTTGACGTGCTATGTGACCTTGGGCTGGGCAGTGTTCCCTTTCTGGTCCTCAGTTTCCACATCTGTGAGATGGGGTGGTTGAGCTCACTGAGGTCAGTGGCCCTTGCCAGCCCGATGTCCAATGATTCCTCCGCATCCTCTAACCCCGTGGGATGGGAAACGGAACGGGAGGGGTGAAAGCTGACGGCGATGTCTGCTCCTAGGACTAGGAGGCCAGAAGGAGATTTCCCCCTCGGTGCAGGTTTGAGATGGATCCACTCAGGGCCCAGCAGCTGGCTGCGGAGCTGGAGGTGGAGATGATGGCTGATATGTACAACAGGTAAGGGCCGACAATGCGCTCCCTTGTCTTTGAGAACGATCATAGGTCACCCTTTCTCAGGGTGCCTTTTGGAGGGTACCAGCCCCACCTACACTCCTCATGGTTGAGGGCTAATGCAGACGCGGTATGGGGTCACTAGAACGAGGTGGACTTCTAGATTGGGATGCAGTTGGCAACCGAGTGGCTGAGCAGGAAGAGAAGCCCCAGTCCAAGCTCTGGTTGGGTTCCAGGAACAGTTGAGTGTTGCCTTTTGTGATAAACAGCACATGGCCCACTTAGTAGTTAACATTTCTTAAACTCGTCCTCCACCTCAGGCACATGCTGAGCAGTTTACATGCCTTCATCTTTTTTAATCTTCAAAATGATCCACTGGGTCAGTTTTAGTTGTCCCATTCTAAGGTGAAGACATTGAGGCTTCTAGAGGTTAAATAACTTTCTCAGGGCACACAGCTGGTCGGTAGCAATGTCAGGACCAGTACCCGAGTCCGACTCCAAACTAGTGCCCACAACCGTTTGACAGATTTGGGAACAAACTGTAACTGCACCAATCACCACTAGTATGGCCTCAGGCAAGTTACTTGGACTTTTTGGTGGATTTCCCATCTATAAAATGGAGGTAGGGGGCGCTTGGGTGGCTCAGTCGGTTGAGCATCTGACTCTTGATTTCAGTGCAGATTGTGATCTCAGGGTCGAGGGATGGATTCCCACATTGGGCTCTGCGCTCAGCAGGGAGCCTGCTTGAGATTCTCCCTCTGCCTCTTCCCTGTTCGCCCGCACACTCATGCCTGTGCATGTGCTTTCTCTCTCTTAAATAAATAAATAATAAATCTTTTTAAAAATAAACGAAACGGAGATAATAGTGGTACCTACCTTGTAGAGACATTATAGATGTTAAATGTAGAAACCTATGACAAGCTCTTAGTATCAAGGCTGGTACACAGTAAGTAGTCCACACAGGTTTGCTGTTTTTATTGGCTTAAGCCACCTGGTATTTTCTCTTGATGGTTTATCTTGGAGGCTATATATACGAATACTTCCAAATATTTTAAATAATGTTAAAATGCAGGCTGTGAGATCAGACTCTGTGGGTTCATATCCCAGCTTTACATGATCCTGAGGCTCTCCATGCCTTAATTTCCATATCTGTAAAATGGGGATAATGATTGTGCCTACCTCATAGGGTTATTGTAAGGACTGCGTGGCAAACCATGTCAAGCACTTAGCATGATGCCTGGAACATAGCCAGTGCTCAACTAATGGTTCCTATTTAAATGAACGTGGGCTCAGATCAGGTGAGCGCTCTCAAGGACCTTCTAAGATGGTTGAGATGCAGACTGAGGATTTACACTGCCTTCCTGGGAGATGAGATCAGCATAGCAGGGCAGGAATGATGGAGAGTTCCCGGTATGCCACTGACCTGACCTTGCCCTTCCCCCCCCCCCCCCAGAATGACGAGTGCCTGCCATCGGAAGTGCGTGCCTCCCCACTACAAGGAAGCAGAACTGTCCAAGGGCGAGTCTGTGTGCCTGGACCGCTGTGTCTCCAAGTATCTGGACATCCATGAGCGGATGGGCAAGAAGTTGACAGAGTTGTCTATGCAGGATGAAGAGCTGATGAAGAGGGTACAGCAGAGCTCTGGGCCCGTGTGAGGCCCCAGACAGTATACACGCCAAGGTGCGCCCTGCCCCTTCCCACTTGTCTAATAAAAGTGCCCCCACTGGGTGTCATCTGTGAAGACTGCCGAGCCTTGGCTCCCTCAGGAGAGCCTCCAGGAGGCCGGAGTATGGTAGGGCTACTCTCCTGGTTGAAGAAGGGGTATTTGTCACACTGCGATGTGACTGTGTATGTACGTGTATGTGTGTGTATATATATATTAAAACAGGTTTGTGGACACCTACTACACGGAAAGCAGTGTGCCTGGCACTTGGGAGTAGAGGCAGCAGCCACAGTGTCTACCAGCAGAGGGAGTCTCGCGTGGTGTTTAAAAGCACAGACTGGCGTGGTGTTCTGGGTTGTACCCCAGGTCAGCCTCTTGCTGTATGACCCTGAGCATATCACTTCCCTGTGCTTTAGCTTCCTCATCTGTAAAGGGGGGATAATCCTGGGGCCGTGGCAAGGATTATATGGTTTAATGTGTGTCCAGCATTTAGAGTGATGACTGGGGCATAGGAAGTGCTCAGTAAATGTGAGCTGTATACATGTGTTTAAATAACAACCTAAAATTTAAGTGGAGTCAGGCGGGCATTTTTCCAGATATAAGAGAATATTTAGAGGAGCGAGTGAACAGGAGATGGGATCTGAGAAGGAAGTAGCCAGCCCCTGGGTTCTGAGTGGCAGTATCAAAACGTGAAGGGGCCAGCTTCGTGTGTGATGTGAGTGATCCAGGAGGGGACTGAGTGAAAACCACTGCCATTCACTGTTATCCTCAGTCAGGAACCGCACTCCTCACTCTTCGTGCAATATCCGATCTAGCTCTTTCCGCCATCTTTCCGGGCCACCGTAATGCTGCACATGAATGTCCTGGCAGATGTTTGCACGAGCATTAATGCTGAAAGGGGAGGCAAACGCCAGGTTCTTATTAGGCCATGCTCTAGAGTCATCGTCCGGTTTCTGTGATGATGAAACATGGTTACCTTGGTGAATCTGAGATCACTGATGATCACAGAGCCGGGAAACCTGTGGTGAACCTCGCGGGCAGGTTAAACAAGTGTGGAGTGATCATCCCTAGATTTGATGTACAGCTGAAAGATCTAGAAAAATGGCGGAATAATCTCCCATCCTGCCAGTTTGGTTTCATTGTGTTGACAACCTCAGCTGGCATCATGGACCAGGAAGAAGCAAGAGGAAAGCACACGGGAGGGAAGATCCTGGGGTTCTTTTTCTAGGGATGTAATGCATGCAGAGGAAATACCTCGATGGGGGAAAAAATCTGATCTAATCCACTCAGCTGGGCTAAGGGGCCCAATTAGGCAGTGGAGGCCCAGAGCGGTGGTTGCTTGTCTGAGGTCTCACGAGAAGAGTGGGGGCTGACTGCTGCTCTTGCTGTCACTGCTGCTCTTGCTGTCTCCCTGAGGAGACCACTGCCTCGAATTCCTGAGTGTCGTGGGGAGCTATGAGCCTTTCGGAATGTGTGGCTCACTCCCTCCAGGTGGGATTTTGGTTGATGTCAATGCCACTGTGGCAGCAGTGCCTTCATAGTAGAGAAAGGTGGGTATTGGAAATGGAACCTCACCAGGTCACTGGGCATGGAGTAAAGGGAGCGCTAGAGGCAGTGAGTTTGGGGCTTACATGTGCAGGCCCAGAGGCTCTGGGGTGGCTCGGTTGAGCATCTGACTCTTGGTTTTGGCTCGGGTTCATAATCTCAGGTTGTGAGGTCAAGCCCTGTCTTGGGCTCTGTGCCGGGGTGGGGGGGGTGGAGGAAAATAAAATAAAATAATTTGCAGGCCCAAGCCAGACTGCCTGGGGTGGAATTTTCTAGCCGTGTGATCATGGGTAAGGCATTTACCGGTGTCGTGTGCCTCAGTTACCCCACCCATAACATGGTGGTAGCGGTACCTACCTCCTTGAGTGAGTGGTGTGAGAATGAAAAGTGTTAATACTTATAACACTTAGGAAAGTGCCTACTGCTGTCAGATCAAGTGCTCGATAATGTTAGCTTGTTTGTTTGTTTGTTTGTTTGTTTGTTATTGCTGAGTTTGGTGTGAGAAGACATGGGATAGACCCTTGGAAAACTTCAAATCCATGTCGGGTGACCTTGGCCGGCAAAAACTGAAGGCTCCTTTGTAGGTACTGAAGTGCAAGCTTGGGTCAACAGGTGGCGCTGTCCGCTCACAGGATCGGCGCTGCAGAGGGCAATTCCGCAAGTGCCTATTATTTGCCTCCTCCGTGCCAGCATCGTGTCAGCGTCGGGCTAGGGAGAGGGGAGTGGTGAGAAAGATAGGTATTGTGCCTACCCTCGGGTTTAGCCAAGGGACATCAAAAATTCTGATAGTGCATAGCGGGAACATCTAGAAGGGGTGGTAGGAGCGGAGAGAAGAGGTTCCAGCTGGAGGGAATAGTACTTGCAAAGGCTTTGAAGTGGCAGAAAGCGTGGAGTGTTCAAGAAACAGCTTCAGTGTGCCTGGAGTGCTGAGTGTGAAGGGAGGTGGTGGTGAGAGATGAGACTTGGGGGCTGGGCAGGCAGAGCTCCAAAAGAGAAGCTGTGTTAAAGAGTTTGGATTTTCTCCTACTGAGGGCAGCGGCAAACTGTTGGAGGATGTAAACCCCGGCAGTGAAAGAGACAGATCTGCGCTTCCAAGGCTCGCTCTGGCTGCCAGCTGGGGGGGGGGGGGGGGGGGGGGGTAGCGGAAGATGATGGTAGGTAACGGATTAAGGGGAAAGGTGCCAGGGAGCCAGTAAGAATAGCTATTCAGTTGCAGTGGTGTGCTAAGAAGTGTATTATTTCAGTTAATCCTTGTAACGTCTCCCAAGCGGGTATGGTTATTCTCACTTTGCAGATGAAGAAGCCGAACTCTGTAAAGTTACTTGCTGTAGGTCACACAACAAGCAAGGGACAGAGCCAGGGTTCCAGCTTATTCAGACAGCAGAGCCCACTTTTAACCACTCCTCTAGAATTGGGGGGGTGGGTGTGTGGGGGGATGCTCCCCCAAGAGGTACAGGTCAGCAATTTCATATTTCATTCAACAATATTTATTACAGGCTGCTACATGCAAAGAGCTACAGGAAGGATCCAAAATGAGTTTGCTCGGTCCCGGCCCTCGTGACTATTGTAGGGAGCGGGAGGGGGTACAGGAGAGATGGAACACACAAAGGGTGGTAGGATGGGTTAGGCTCTTTGTGCCATAGAGCGGAGTCCAAAACTGCTCATCCTCGTGTATTTTACCTAGATTATCAGTTTCAAAATCAGGAAATGTCTCTCAAAAATCTGGATTTGACATTCTTTGAAAGTTTGGAATATCTAACCAGTGAGCCTCCATTCCTGCTTGGCAGCGGCTTGACCATAGGCATTCGGTCTGTGCCTGCTCTGGGCTTGCAGGTGAGCCGGACGCTACATGAGAAAACACGTCGCTGTCCAGGAATAGGCAAGCTCTCGATGGCCCCCAGTGGCCCTGCCTGCAGCCAGTTGTTCCTGGTACAGTCCGCTTCCCCTGAGCGTGCACTGGACCCACAGACTTGCTGCTAACACACACCGCAGCAGAGGCGACAGGATGCCGTTTCCGAGGTTAAGGTACAAGAGATTGGAATGGTCGTTTTGTTCGTTCTCTCTCTCCTCTTGCTTACCATGAGGAAGCAAGCTTACGTCTTGTGAGCTGCCCTGTGAAGAGGTCTGTGTGGAAGGAACTGAGGGCAGCCTCCAGCCGGTGAGGAACTCAATCCAGCCGACAACCATGCGAATGAGCTCGGAAGGAGCTGCTTCTCCAGACGCCCGCAGCCCCGGCTGACACTTCACAGCTTTGCAAGCCACCTCGGAAGCAGAGGACCCCTCTAAGCTGCACCCTGACTCCTGACCTAGAGAAACCAAGATAATGAATGTTTGAAGCCATGACGTTTTGGGATAATTTGTTATGTAGCCATCGCTAACCAACACATGTACAGTGTTCACAACTATTACAATTGTCTGAGACTGTGGCCTTTCTCCTCCTAGACCCAGCATGGGCCAGGCACCGTTGCAGGCATTTGAGACACATCACTGAACAAAACGGAAAGGTCCCTGCCCTCTTGGAACATGTATGCTAGTGGGGACAGTTCTGCATAGTAGTAGAAGTCTGGTTTGGCAGTGCTGTTTTGAAGGAGAGTGCATCTTCAGCTCCTGGGGGAAGGTTCGTAACTGTTTCCAGTTCTTAGACCCCCATGAAACTGCAACAAAAGCCGTGGATGGTTCTTTAGAAAAATGTACATGCACATAGAATTTTGCATACGATTTTAGGGATTATCATAAAAATGTGGGCTGACCTGAGGGAAGTGTTGTGATGAGCATTGTTTTAAGTGCTGGGGTGAAGAGAAACGATAAAAAACGGAATGTGAAGACCTACTAAACCCAGTTGCCTTTGCAGTTGTGTTCAGCGCCATAGGAGATGTTCTGGCGCTGTGGGCTATATAGAAGAATGTGCCCCCAAGGCTGGGTGCTCAGAAAAGGATGTCCCCCAGAACTTGATAGGTAAGTGAGAGTTGAAGGATGAGTGGAATTGGCCAGCAGGGGGCAGGTAGGTGGTGGGGGTTCTGTGTGAAGTGGTAGGAGGGTAGAGGTGAGGAAGGCGGGCACGGGTTCCCGCCCTCTGGTGCACACAGTCCATCTGACAGAACAGACACATCTTTTTTTTGGAAGATTTTATTTATTCATTTGAGAGAGAGAATGTGCAAGTGAGTGAGCACAAGCAGGGGGGTAGCAGAGGGAGAGGGAGAAGCAGACTTCCCGCCGAGTGGGAGCCCAGTGTGGGGCTCGATCCCAGGACCCCGGATCATGTCTGGAGCTGAAGGCAGATGCTCAACTGACTGAGCCACCCAGGCGCCCCCAAAACAGACACAGCTTCATGAGTTTCATCGAAAGGCAACTCAGATATACAGATCACATAGCAAGGGGATTTATTGCTGGAATCAGGCAAGGAGCCTTCCCCCAGGAAGTGACCATTAAGCCATAATCTGAAGGATTAGTTAGATAGGCCAAGCCAGGGGAATGTTCCAGGCCCAGGAGAAACTTGAGATGGGAGAACATGGGGTGTTAATGGGCATGAAGAGGTCACCATGGTGAAAGCATAGAGAAGAGAGAGGCTGGGGCTGCAGGTGGGCCTAGACAGACTCGGGGGCATTGTCAGGAGTTTGTATATTTGCCCAAGGGTCATGGGTATCTTGTCAGGGGAGCGGTCTGACCATTCTGTTTCCAGAAGATCATTCTGACTGGACCGTGGGGTCATGTGCACAGGCAGAATCAGAAGGGCCAGGTTGAGAGGGGCGGCTGGCTTGCTCAGTGGGTGGAGCATGGGACTCTTGACCTGGGGCTGGGAGCGCAAGCCCTATGTTGGGTGTAGAGATGACTTTAAAATAAAATCTTTAAAAAAGCCAGGCTGAAAGGGTTGCTGGAGCGGAGGCGCAGTTGCTGATGACCTGGGCTTCGGCACGGCAGTGGATGAAGACGAGAGGTCTTTAAGGATAGGGTCCACAGGCTCTCTAGGTTGGATATGGGAGGTGGGGCAGGGAGCAAGTCGGCTAACTCCAGTTTTGTGGCTTAAACGACTAGGCGGTGGGTGGTACTTTTACTGACACAGGCCACACTGGAGAAGGAACGGGTTAGGGAAGAGGAAGGTCATTTGTAGTCATTATTGGGCACTTCTTATTTTAAAAAGATTTTTTAAAAGATTTATTTTTATTTATTTATTTTTTAAAGATTTTATTTATTTATTTGACAGAGAGCAAGCAAGAGAGGGAACACAAGCAGGGGGAGTGGGAGAGGGAGAAGCAGGCCCCCCGCTGAGCAAGGAGCCCGATGCGGGGCTCGATCCCAGGACCCTGAGATCATGACCCGAGCCAAAGGCAGATGCTTAACGACTGAGCCACCCAGGCGCCCCTAAAGATTTTATTTTTAAGTAATCTCTACACCCTACATGCGGCTCAGACTTACAACCCCGAGATCAAGAGTTGCACGCTCCACCGACTAAGCCAGCCAGGTGCTCCCACTTATTATTTTAGAAGGTCCAACATAGTTGGATGTTTCCAGCTGCATCCTCACACCACGGTCCCCTCGTTCTGTGTGCCTCAGCCATTCTGGCCCTCATTCAGCAAACTGAATGTCCCTGGCATCCTCCTGCTGTAGGACCTCTGCATGCATTGTGTCTTCCTCTTGGGGGGCTGATAAATCCTACTGATTCGGACATGGGAAGCTATCTTCAGATCAGAGCACAAGCATGCTGACCTCTGGTCTAGATCAAGCCCCTGATATGTTCACATAGCACCCTATGTCTCTCTTCCTGAGCACCTCCTTTAGATGCAATTACACCTGTGTAATTATTCGATTCCTCTATACTTCTGTCCCATTGGACTTTGCATTCTCTCAGGGCCAGGTCTGCATCCTACTCACCATCGAATCCCTAGCGCCGGACACATGCAAAGGTGTGTGGTTTTTTAAATTGAGATATAAATTCACATAAAATGAAATATTTTTTAAAAGATTTCGTTTATTTATTTGAGAGCCAGAGTGTGAGAGAGAGACAGCGAGAGAAAGCGCACAAGCAGCGGGGAGGGGCAGAGGGAGAAGCAGACTCCCCACCCAGCATGGAGACTGACTCGGGACTCGATCCCAGGACCCTGGGATCATGACCTGAGCCAAAGGCAGATGCCTAACCAACTAAGCCATCCAGGCACCCAAAATTAAACATTTTAAAGATAGATAGATATAGTTATATAGATATATATATTTATTTAATATTTATTTATTTGACAGACAGCCGGCGAGAGAGGGAACACAAGCAGGGGAGTGGGAGAGGAAGAAGCAGGCTCCCAGCAGAGCAGGGAGCCTGATGCAGGGCTCGATCCTAGGACGCTGGGATCATGACCTGCGCCGAAGGCAGACGCTTAACGACTGAGCCACCCAGGTGCCCCTATGTTTATTTATTTTTTAATGTAATCTCTACACCGAACCTGGAGCTCGAACTCACAACACCCAGATCAAGAGTCTCACGCTCCCACCATCAGAGCCAGCCCAGCGCCCCCTTTTCTTTGGTTTTTAAAAATTAAGAAAAAAATATTTTTAATGTAATCTTAAAAGTAACTAAAGTGTAAAATTCAGTGGATTTTAATATATTCACAAAGTTGTACAACCATGACCCCTGTCTAATTACACAACATTTTCATTGCCCCGGGAAGAAACTTCATTCCCATTCGCCATCACTTCCCATTTTTCCCTCACTGGTCCTGGTAACCAGGAATCCACTTCTGCTCAGTGGGTCTGCCTATTCTGGGCATTTCATGTAAGTACAGTCATACATTGTGCGGCCCTCTGTGTCTGGCTTCTTTCACCGAGCAATGTTTACAAGGTTCTTCCATGTGGGAGCAGCATGACTTGCTATGACCAAATATGATTACATTGGAGAGCAGTACACACACATTTCGTTTATCCACCAACTGATGGGCAATTGGGTTGCTTGGACGCTTTGGCTATTGTGAATAATACCGCTCTGAACGCTTGTGTCCAAATTTCTGTGTCTACGGCTGTTCTCAGTGTTCTGGGGTGTATTCCTAAAAGCGGAGTTGCTGGGTCACGTGGTAACTCTATGCTAACTGTGAGGAACTGCCAGCCTGTTTTTCCAAAGCAGCTGCACCATTTTATTTCCATTCTTCATGCAAAAGCTTATAATAACTATTTATTAGCTAGAAGAAAGAAGTTCTTACACTGGATGTTATTACTTCCAGCACTCCGTGGGCTGGAAGAGCGAGGCTCGGGAGCGCAGGCCTTGGGCAGAATCGCACAGCTCGTCAGCTGCAGGGCCAGGATCGGGACCCAGCGGCGTGACTCCGGAGCGAATACTGCTGTGGGCCCAGCTGTGAAGCAGGCCGCAGCCAGCAGGAGATCCCATGTGATTCGGGTGGTGTCAGGAAGACAGTCTAGGAAGGGATTAATTTTGGGGCCAGGGAGGGGGCTGAGAAATCCTATCAAGTCTGATGCAGAAGTGTATCTTAGGTCGCTTCCCCCCCTTTTTTTTCCATCTGAACTATTACAGTGGCTTTAAGGTTTTTAAACTGTCATAAGTTCTCTCTCCTTTCCAATATAGCCTTCTCCATTCATTAAGCACACTCATTAAGCAAACTCAAGCACATCTATCACCATCCTTGAAAAGAAAAGGAAAGAAAGGAAGAGGGAAAAAAAAAAAACGAAGAAAACAATCAAACACAATTCAGGAGCTCCTGTCGGCCATCTCACAACGCTGGAAATGCTCGGCCTCGTAGAGGTCATTCCAGACTGACCCTAGCTTACTTTTTCATGAACTTCATGTCCCACCCACTCCCTTTGATTTATTCAGCAAATGTTTACCAGGGGCTCATTACATGCCAGGTGCCGGGATAGGTGGCAGGCCTGCACCTACCCCGTGGCTGTGGCCCCCAAGAGATTCATAGCTCACGGGGAGGAGGCAGACAACTAAACCAATGAGTCAGGGTCACTGTGAGAGCTTCCGTGGAGATCAGATTAGTGTTTTGGGGAGTACGTGGGCAGGGCCCCTAACCCAGCTTAGGAGACCAGACAGCTTCCAGAAAAGGGTAAAACTTGAGGTGAGTTGTGAAGGAGGAGTACATGAGAAACGAAAAGGGCCATCTGTCGTGCCCACAGAAAGGAAGAGCAGGTGCAAAGGCAAGGAGGTATGAAACCAGCTGGCTTCACACGTCATTCCACAGGTGCTTGCTGAGGACCTCTTGGGTGCTAGCGGCCGTTCTAGGTGCCGGGGATCCAGCAGGGAACACAGCAGACCAGGCCCTCGCCCTCACGGAGCTGACAGTCCACAAGCGGAAAATGTGGAAACGTGTTGGGGATGAAGAAGGGCAAGCATTAAAGCCATATAGGCCCATGGACCCCTAAAGCCCATCCCATGGAGGGGCCCACAGAACCCTGACACTGGAATGTGGAGACGTGTGTGTGTGTGTGTGCTCATGGTCACACATGCGTTTTCACAGGGAGCGGACTCATAACACCGTATATTGTAGTCTCAAGGGGATCCATGACTGTTTGGGGTCAGAACCCTTCTTCTAGGGCACCTTGTGTTAAGCGAAGGTGTTTGACCTTGATCTGGAACTTCTGGGAGCCAGTCATGAATTTTAAGAGGTGAAACCAGCAGGGCCTGACACCGTGCTCCTGCCAGAGAGAGCTCCTTGTGCTTTTCTCGCTGCTAAGCCTTTGCTCTTGCTCGTCCTCCTGGCCTGGAGGACTGGAAAGGGCCACACTTAAAAGATCTGACTTTGCATCCTGCCTCCACTCCCCACGTTCCAGGTGCCAGCTGCTAGCCTCCTCCCCCTGCGAAAAGCTGTGAGGTTAAGATAAGCTCATGGTGTTTGGAGGATTTCATAGTTCTTGTTTGGCAAGGGCCCAGCATTTGGTATCACTCAGCAAATGCGAGTTCCTCTCTTGGCTTGGTGGCTTAACTGTTCAGGGATCCCCTCGTGTCTGAGGTCTTCCTGGGCCGTTGCTGACATTGCCACAGAGCTTTCTGGGTATCACCGCTCACTCTTAACACACTGTGTTAAGCTCACATCCGTATTGACTGGCCTTTGCCTCATCTCATTAACGCACACCTCCTATTTTACAGAGAAGAAAACTGAGGCTCGGGGAGGAGTCAGGAAGTGCCTGGAAGCATCCTATCACCAGGTCTTCAGAAATAACAACAACAACAACAACAACAATAGCCATAGCAATAACAATGAACACTTACTGTGTTACTGAGCTCAGCATTTGCGCTGCACCGCAATCCCCAATTCCATCCTTCACCTCCCGCCTCCTTCATTAGGTAGTTACCTGAATTTACAGAGGAGGAAACCGAGGCTCAGAGAGGTTAAGCAGCTTGCCTAAGGTAATTCAGGCCAGTCACTTTCAAAGTCCAGATGCAGACCTCCAGCTGACTAACCCCAAGGAAACCCGTGTCATTCTGCTTCTTGGAAAACACTACTCCCAACTGCACAGTTCAAAACCCCACCCAAGCCCGCCCTTGCATCGTGGCCAGTCCGCTCCAGCTGAGTCGTTCTCTGTTTTGACCAAGGATACAAAGGGCGCTGCCCAATTCGTCTGGGGGGCTCAAGGGAGAGGGTAGGGGTGAGGGGGTGAGGGTGGAAATATTAGGTGCTGGGGCGTGTGCCGGGGGAGAGAATCTGGGGACCAGAGGGCGAGTCACGTGCGCGTGAAACTCGACCTAGGGGGAGGGGAAGAAAAGGGAGCCCCCGCCCCTACCTCGGGGCGCAGTCCGGGACGAGTGTAAATACAACGCTTAACTCAGTGGATCCACTTGGTCTATGCCCCACCTCAAGGATCCCGGGTGCCCGGCGGGTTCCCAGCCCCCCGACTTCATCCGAGGGGACAGAGGAGGCAAGAACACCAGACTGGGGCGCTGAGTCTCCGAGGCGGCCCGGCCCCGGCGCGCAGAGAAGTCCGAGCGCTGGTGCGGTTCGCAGCTGGGCCGGCGGGACAGCTGACGCCGAGTGTGGACGCGCCCCGAAGGCGCTGCGCTCCCCAAGGCGTCGCGTCCGCGGCTGCGGGAGGTGCGTTTGCCCCCAGACCAGAGGTGAGCAGCGGGTGTGGGTAGGGGGTCCCTAGCTGCGGGTCCGCTGAGAGCCCCCCGGACCGGCTCCCACCGACACTCTCGGGGTCCCCAAGAAAAACCCGCTGCCCGAGCCCGTGGGCCCCGCGGCGCACTGTCGCGTCTCTCCAGGCGTGCCCCTCCCTCCCCTTCCCTCCGGGCCCCTCGGACTCCCCTCTTCCTCTCGGCCGGCTCGGCTGCACTTCCTCAGTTTGGAGCAACAATCTTGTCGGAGTTTGAACGGACCCGCGGGCGCGCGGGAACCCAGAGCCCCATTTCACAGATGAGGGCACTGAGGCCCGGGGAGCCGCAGCTGGTGTCCTCCGCCCCTCCCTCTTGCCCTTCCCCCTCTTGCCCTTCCCCGTCCCTCTCCTCTCGGCGGTATCCGTCTCCCCCCTGCCGCTCCCCGCCCCCGCGCCGCCCGCGTCCCGTCTCCTCCCACGGTGGTGGCGGCGGCCGCGGCGGGGGGAGCTCGGGCTCCTCGCCTCCCTCTGGTAAACACACCCGCCCGCCGCCGGCCCGCTGGCCCATCCGCCACGACTGCCCTTATAAAGTCAGCGGCCTCGGGACTTCCTGCCGGAGCGCTAGCCCCCTTGCCCGGCCCGAGAGCGCGGGCTGGCGCGGATGCGCGCCGCGTGGTGGCCCGCGCCCCGCCGAGCGAGTGAGGGGCGTCCCGACCCGCCCTAGGTCCCCATCCACGTGGCAGCTGTTGGCCAGGACCGAGAGACTGCAGGGACACGGGTCGCCCGGTGCGGAAAGGGGGAGGGCGGAGGGCTGGCGGGGGCCCGGCCCCAGAGCAGAGGAGTGGTCTTACCCCGGCAGCAGGAAGGGGGGGGGTCTTAGGCGAGCCCCAGACTTCCCTTTCCTCCTGCTTGCTTCTGGGGGTCCTTCCTGGAGCGGGCGGCCGGATACTGGCCAGCGGTGCCTTCAGAGCGCGCTCTGCCCCTTGCTGACCTTTGCGGGCTTGGGGAAGTGCGGGTTTGGGCGCGGGCAGCCGGGCTCCGCGCGTTCTGGCCCGGGGGGGAAGAGCCCGGCCGCGCGCCAGGAATAGGTTGCATGCACTCGCACAGGACCTTCCTTGTTTCCAATAGTGGCCTGGCGGGAGCCCGGCGCCGCGTGAACCCCTGGCACTGCCAGTGCGCCCAGAGCCAGGTTGGAGGCACCCGCCGGGAAGCCCGGGGCCCTGGGGTCTTCCCGGGCTGGCTCGAGGGGACTCGGGAGCCATCAGGATGCGAGACCCTTCCCGGGGGCCACTGAGGGGGAGTCCCCTCGCTCAGCGCTGTGTTCCTGTGCAGGCTCGCGGCCAGCATGGCCCCCACGCTGCAGCAGGCGTACCGGAGGCGCTGGTGGATGGCCTGCACGGCGGTGCTGGAGAACCTCTTCTTCTCAGCTGTGCTCCTGGGCTGGGGCTCCCTGCTGATCATGCTCAAGGAGGAGGGCTTCTATTCCATCTTGTGCTCAGGTATGCCCGAGGAGGGGCAAGTCCGGCTGGGGGAGGGGCAGCAGAAGGGCAAGGTGGAAGTTAGAAAAGAACAGGTGGCCCAGGGGACAGAAAGCAGGGCTGCTTAAGACGGAACACTGGCGGGAGTTGGACAGCCCCACTTCTTGACCTCTTCACCCTTCATCTGGAGGATGGGTGGCGTTCTGCCTGCTCTACCTCGTTTATCTAATCCAGTCTTCACCGAATGCCAGGTATCCTGCTGGCTATTGAGACCCCAGGACTGACCGGCGGAGTCCTAAGTCTTTGGCAGCCTCAGGTCTAGCTAGAGCAAGATGGAAACCCCTAGAAGGAGAGCTGCTGCACCTAGCTGGGTGAGGGATTTTTTTTTTTTAACCAGGGCTTCTGTAAGGCTAACCAAGACAAAGGAACCCCTACAAAGTGCGCTTGAACTTAACAGGTCTGTGCCCGTCCTTTTCTAGGACTTTGAGGCCCCAGGTGTTCAAATCACCCATCTGCACAAGGTTAATAAGCCAGGCATTGTGGAGGGAGCGTGTTTTCCATTTCAATTCCTTTGGCTTCCTGTGAGGGGCCCCTAATGAGGAAGTAGGAATTCTAAGGCTTCTGAGAGGAGGGGAGGAGTCCAGGTCCCCTCTGAGTTGTTTACCCTGAAGATTGTAGAGGTCCTGCTCTTTGTCACCTCGCGTTTTTGATGCTTGCCACTGCCCATCCTGTAGCTCCTTCCTGACCTACTCTTCCTGTTTCTTTGGGGGTTTTTTGTAATCAACTTTATCGAAGATTAATCTCCATCACACATTTGGTGAGACTTGACAAATGTGTGCCTCAGGAACCGTCACCCACCACAATCAATATTTAGGATATTTCCATCACCCCCAAACTCCTGCTTCCCTTTTGCTGCCCATCCCTCTACCTGTGCTTTTAAAAAACACGTGTGAAAGCTTTATTAAGATCTAAGTCGTATATCTTACAATTCACCCATTTAAAGTATACAGATTTTTTATTTTTTAAAATTATTTATTTATTTATTTATTTTTTTAAAAGATTTTATTTATTTATTTGACAGAGATAGAGACAGCCAGCAAGAGAGGGAACACAAGCAGGGGGAGTGGGAGAGGAAGAAGCAGGCTCATAGCGGAGGAGCCTGATGTGGGGCTCGATCCCACAACTCCAGGATCACGCCCTGAGCTGAAGGCAGAAGCTTAACCACTGTGCCACCCAGGCGCGCCTACAAATTTTTTAAAGATTTTATTTATGTATTTACTTGAGAGAGCGAGAATGAGAGAGCAGGAGCAGAGGGGAGGAGCAGAGGGAGGGGGAGAAGCAGACTCTCTGCTGAGCAGGGAGCCCAACTCGGGGCTTGATCCCCAGACCCTGGAATCATGACCTAGGCCGAAGGCAGCTGCTTAACCGACTGAGCCACCCAGGCGCCCCTGAAGTGTACAGTTTAATAAGCTATGCAACCATCACCATAATCAATTTTAGGACATTTTCTTTACCCTGGAAAGTAATCCTATACCTATTAGCGGTGCCTCAGTTTACCTAGGACAGAAACATTTTTTTTTTTAAAGCACTTGTTACCATTTAGTAAACCTCCCCCCGAACACCCCACTCCCTGGGGCTTCAAGCTACCAGGACACAGCCACCGCTCCCCTTTAATCTCTTCAGCTCTTCCGTTGAAGAATTTGGCCTTCCCAATGATGGGAGGCTTTGAGGAGCCCTCCCTTGTCTAGCACTCTGTAGTATCCTGATTTTACGCATCAATGATAGGAGCTGTTCTGGGGCGCCTGGGTGGCACAGCGGTTAAGCGTCTGCCTTCGGCTCAGGGCGTGATCCCGGCGATCTGGGATCGAGCCCCACATCAGGCTCTTCCGCTGTGAGCCTGCTTCTTCCTCTCCCACTCCCCCTGCTTGTGTTCCCTCTCTCGCTGGCTGTCTCTATCTCTGTCGAATAAATAAATAAAATCTTTAAAAAAAAAATGATAGGAGCTGTTCTGAATATTTCACATAAATGGCATCTTATAATCTGGTCTTTTGTGACTGGCCTTTTTTCACTTAGCCTGATGTTTTCAGGGTTGACCCGTGTTGTAGCCGGTGTCAGGACTTGGTTTCTTCCCATTGCTGAATAGTACTCCACTGTATGGATCGACCACGTATTTATCCATTCATGAGCTGATAGGCATTTGTTTCCACTTTTTGGCCATTATGAATACTCCTGTAAACGCTTCGGTACAAATTTTTGTGCGGACATAGGCTTTCCTTCCTCTTAGGTATTTACCGAGGAGTAGAGTTGCTAGGTCAGATAGTAACTCTACGCTGAACATTTTGAGAAACCGCTAGACTGTTTCTCGCAGTGGCTGCGCCATTTTCCATTCCCACCAGCGGCGTAAAGGTTTCCAGGGTCTCCACATCCTTGCCCACGCTGAGGATTGCTTGTCTTTTTTTTATTGTAGCCATTCCAGTGGATACAAATATTACCTTCTTATGGTTTTGATTTGCAGTTCCCCAATGGCTAACGATGGTGAGCATCCTGTCGTGTGTTTCTTGGCCCTTGGTATATCTTCTTTGGAGAAATGTCTGTTCAGTTCCTTTGGCCACTTTTAAGTTGGGTTATTTGCTTTTTTATCATTGAGTTGTGAGAGTTCTTTATATTCTAGATACAAGTCCCTTGAGAGATCTTTGATTTGCAAAATTTTGCCCACCCCCCCACCCCCCCTGCCCCGTGATGGTCTTCTCACATTCTTTGTGGTGTCCTTGGGAGCACAGAAGTTTTTTTAACATTGATGAAGTCTAATCTATCCTTTTCTTTGCCGTTTGTGTTCTGGTGTCACGTTTAAGAAATCCTTGCCCAACCTGTGGTCGGTAAAGATTTATGCCTGTGTTTTCTTCTAAGAGTTTTTATAGTTACAGATCTTGGGTCCACGTGGGGTAAGTTCTGTATGTGGTGTGAGGTGTTCAGCTGGTGTGTTGAGCTGTTCAGAAGTGAGTGTGTCTGAGCCCAGTTGTCTGGGCTCACTAGAGGTGACCAGAGCGAACCCTCCTTCTTTCTCACACCGTCTTTGTCCACTCGTGAAAAGCAAGGCACAGCACATCTCTCTTCCCCCAGCTCTCCTTCCTTCAAGTGACTCAGCCTAAATCCTTGAGCCATCAGGCTGATTGGGGGTGCTGTACCCTCTTCTGCCTCAGTCATGCAGCCCTATCAAAAGCACTTATTTTCTGCTTTCTTTTAAACATTAAAAAAAAATTTATTTCATTTCTTTGAGAGAGAGAGGAGAGAGCATGAGAGCGAGAGAGCACAAGTGGGGGGAGGAGCAGAGGGAGAGGGAGAAGCAGACTCTCCAGCTGAGCAGGGAGCCCTGAGCCCAGGACCCCGCGATTGGGACCTGAGCAGAAAAGCAGACGCCCTACTGACTGAGCCACCCAGGTGCCCCTGTTTTCTGCTTCCTGAAGCCACATTCACAAGAACACAGGATCAGACTGGGAATGTGTGTCCCCACACTGTGTGGAAAGAGCCAGGCAGCATGGCTTCCAACTCTGTGTGTCGCTTGGCTTATTTCAGGTGTTTACTTCAGTTTCTGAATATCTCAGTTACCCTGTATGTAAAATGGGACCAATCATCCCTACCCCGGGGGACTGCTGTGAAAATGAGATGACAGCAAGCATGTGGACCAAGGGGGGGAGGCGTTATTACGTGCTGGACCAGTTTTGCTGCCATTTGCTGTGTGACTTTAGGCAAGTCACCCGTCCTCTCTGGATCTCCGCTTCTAAGTCTGCAAAACAGAGTAGATGCCCTTCATCCTTCTTCCCGCAGAGCAATGATGTGAGGACCAAACGATGCCGGTTAACAAATGTGGAGTTCATGATCGAGGTGTTCACTAGTGTCGGCCTTGGGGTCCCCGTCTTTGGGGGGATCCCTGGAGGTGTGTCCTGGGGTGGGTGGTCGAACCACCTCTAGGGGTGTCACAGTTGAAGAGAGCTCTGTTACTCAGAATTCAGGCAGGGGCAATTCAATTTAACACATATTGTGTATCCAGCTAAAGTGCCAAGACAATAAAACAACACCTAAAGTTCATCAGGCCTTTGCTGTTTGCTAGTTAGGTCTTCAGTCCTCAGCAGATCTGTGATCTAGATATTATTATTAACACATTTTGTGGAGGAGAAACCTGAAGCTCAGAGCGGCTAAGTAACTTGCTTGAGGTCACACAGCTAGTAAGGAGCGGAATGAGGATTCAACCCCAGAGCTGACTCTACGATCTGTCTCCTGGTCCTCATGGGAAAAGTGTAGACATCTCCAGCCTCCTTTAGCTTTGGGTTCACTGGGGGCGGTCCTGCCGTAGATGAGACGAGCAGCTAGAGCCCGATCCTACAGGTGTTTCGGAGAATGTGACCGTCGACTGCAGGAAAGTGAAGCATCAGGGTGTGAGGAGGGGCCCGCCGACCCGGGAGACTAAGTAAATGGGATCATTCTGTGAGTGTTTGCGTGCGGCAATCCTCAAGCCAGCCAGCCTCTAAGGGGCTTGCGCCCCACCGCTATCCCCGCTTCCCAGATGGGCTAACAGAGTCTCAGAGTTTCCACAGCACAGCCGGTGAAGCCAGGATTTGAACGTGCTCTGCCTGGTGCTAGAGGGGGAGTGTTTAACCATGCCAGTGCTTCACAGACCTGGTCGCTTGTAGTTCACCCTCATGATTTCACCTTTTCTGTGTCACAGGTACTATTTACTTAACGCTTCCTTTTAAACCAATCCGTTTAGAAAAACTAGCCTAAATTTGAAGTGTAATATCCTTGGAATCTTGGGTTTGATTGTCCTTACCCACACATATACACACACACGACACACATATATGTGCTTAATACCTACACATATATGTATCTATATGTATCGGAAACACACACATAGACACACATACATATGTGAATATATTGGAAAGCGTATGCATGTTTCTAATGTACATATACACACATGCATACATTTTTCCAATACACGCACATGTGTATGTGTATGTATGTGTGTTTCTGATGCATATTGAAATGACTAATAACTATGAAACATCAAAATCCACCCCCTGTACCCCAGCCCATCTTGAGCGCCCCACACGCTATGCATGCCACAGTTTGGGAAACACATTTTTTCCTAAGGCTTCAGCTCTGCCACTAACTCAATACATCTTCCCTGTCCCACCCCATGCCTCACTTTACTTGTCTATACAAGTGGGGCCATTGGATTTCGACGGCCTCTTCTGTTGTAATTGGCACGGATAGAGTTCGAAGGAGTCTTTGCAGCTTGGGCTGGCTTTATCCAAGAAGTCTGGCTTTAGGCAACTCTCAGAGTGATCAGGCCTCAGGAGCTAGCTCACACCAGCCAGGCTCACAAGAGGCTGATTGATAAACCAGACATACTGATGCACTAAGCGACCTTGATCATTAGCCGTCCACGGGGCTGGCATGCTCCCCGGACGGAGGAACACCTCTCCTCGCCAGGGCCAGCACAGGCTCGGGAAGCTGCGTTCAGGACCGAGGGGTCCTGTGGGGGATGGAAGAGTGCTGGCCTTGGAGACTGTCTTGAGTCTGAATGGAAGCCTGCCTGTAAGAAACGGCGCGGCTGGGAGTTGCTGACTGAATCAGCCAGGTGCCCCAACAGCACCTGTCACTCTTTAAATCAATGTTCGTTTGTTTACTTGTTTGGTATCTAATATAAGCCCCACGAGACGAGAGCTTCCGTTTTTATTCACTGTGGGATCCCCAGCACCCAGAGAAGAGGCTGGCCACATCGTGACCCCCTGGAGGGCCACCACCCACCCGTGTCAGCTGCTTCCGGAGAACCTTCTCTGGGCCAGGCCCTGTGCCGAGCGCACCTTCCCCAGCTGACTCTCCTGAGGAACCCATGGGTGAGGTCTCCTCTGCTCCCTTTCACAGGCTAGGGGCCTGTGGCTCAGAGGGAGGCAGTGACTTGTTCAAGGTTGCCCAGCACGTAGGGACGGTGGTGGGAATTCAGACCCTGGTTGGTCTGCCCTGCAGGTGCACCCCGAGTGCGGCCTTGGCCGTGATGCCTAGGCAACAAACAGGGGGCAGGGAGTAGCCCCACCTCGTGGCTCAGTGAGCACTGAGTGAAGAGAATCGCCCTCCTTCCCCCACCATTGACTGGTCATGACTCCAAGTTGGCACTTTACCTGGAGGACGAGTCCTCGGCAGAGCAGATAGGACTTTGGGCCCCCCGCAAAGTCGCCAGGCTGGCAGGAAGTCACAAGCATGGGATTTGAACTCAGGAGCCCCGACCCCCAGCCCTTCTCTCCCGCGCCTGGCGGCTCCTGCCGCCGTGCTGAGCCTGCCCTTGTCCCCTCAGCTGAGAACACCACCAACGTCACACAGGACGAGCAGCGCAAGTGGCTGAGCTGTGACGGCCAGGAAGAGATGCTCAACCTGGGCTTCACCATCGGCTCCTTTGTGCTCAGCGCCACCACCCTGCCGCTGGGGATCCTCATGGACCGCTTCGGGCCCCGGCCCACGCGGCTGGTGGGCAGGTGAGGCGGACTGGGTGGTGGGGGGCCAGAAGGCAGGGGCTGCCGCTGCAGGGGGAGGGGAGGCTCGGAGCGCTCACAGGCAACTCTCCCGCCTTCCCTGGGTCTCCACAGCGCCAGCTTCGCTGCGTCCTGTGCCCTCATGGCCCTGGCCTCTCGGGACACCAGAGGTGAGCTGTTTGGCCTCTCGTGCACCCACAAGAAAATGGGTGGGGTGCAGGTGGATCTTCTGCCCCCAGCCCCTTCCTTGGCCTCCCACGGCTCCCCAGATGCCCTCACCCATCCCTCTCCCCTTCCCAGTTCTGTCTCCGTTGATATTCCTGGCGCTGTCCCTGAATGGCTTTGGTGGCATCTGCCTAACGTTCTCTTCACTCACGGTGAGTGTGACAGGCCCCACTTGGCAACAGGGCACCCAGGAGTGGGGTGGGGGTAGAGGTGAGTGAGGGGGAGAGGGGGTGGGGGGGCATGTGCGTGTCTGGAAGTGTGTAGGCTGCAGCTAAGGGTGGGTGTGAGGCTGTGCATGTGGGGGCGCGACAGAGTGTGAGTGTGGATGTTGGGCTGCGTGTGTCCGGAGCACGTCATGTCTGCCGGCCTCCGTTCTAGGCACCGCGGCCACAGCACAAACAGACTGCCAACTTCCTCACCTTCCTGGAGCTTCTGTTTGGGGGGGCTGAGGGAACAGGCAACCCCCCCCGCCCCCAAACAAGTAAACTCATAAATTATGTCAGTAGTCATAAGTGCTGGAAAGAAAATAAAACTGCGTGTCGTGATAGATGGTGACAGGGGAGGAGCAGCTGGTGTGTGTGTTTGCCACGGTGTGTATTGTGTGATGCTCTCGTTGGGGAAGGGCGCGTGTCCGCCAGAGTATTTGGGAGTGTGTTAGGTGAAACCGTGTGAAGTCGCCGGCGCTGGACCGGGCCGGACCTACAGAGACCGCTTTTTCGCGTGACTCGACCTCTTACATGTGTGTTGCTCTGAAGTGTATATGTTTATGGATGGTAGTGAGTGTAAGGGTTAAAGGCCTCTGAGTGTGTGGTGGGGGAGGGGTTCCTGGCTGGACCAGACTCAGGCTGTTTATTCCTGACCCGTCCTGACCGCCAAACTGGGTGTTTTTGGCTGAATTTCACCTCACCCAGCAGCCGCCTTTAATTCCAGCCTGGGACATTTCACAACTCTCCAAGGAAGCGGATCCCTGCCTCCCCGCCCCCCTGCGCAGCCCCTTCTCCACGCTGTGCGGCTTGGCTCAGGCCCTCGATCCCTTCCCTCCCGTGCCCAGCCCCGCGCTGCGCGGCACCCAACCTCGGACCCTGCCCCGGCCCGCCCAGGCGGCTCTGCCCACCGCCCCGCCGCCCGCCGCTCCTCCCCCTGCCCCGCCGCCAGTAATCTCCAGCCAATGGCAGGGCCCGGCGCCCGCCCCGCCCCCGCCCCCGCCCCCGCCCCCGCCCCGGGCCTCTGCCCAAGCCCGCCAGGACAGACCCGAGCCGGGACAGCCAGTGCTGCCCAGCCCCGCAGCCCGGGTTAGCCAGGTCGGCCTCCCGCCGTGCCCCCGGGCGCGCCTTGATGGGCGGAGACAACGCCCGGGGACCCTGGGGCGGGGGGCGCTCTCCGGCCCTGGCACTTTCCCCCCCGCGTCCTTGGCGGCGTGCCTTGCAGATAACTGGGTGTCAGGGAAGCCTCTGCCCCAGTGAGGATCAGCTTGGTCTCGCCCCCTTTTCATAGCCGCTTGGAAGTTGGTGGAGGACTCCGTTCTCCGTGTTTACTATCTTCCTTCCCCAAGGTATTTGAGGTTCCCTTCTTGGCATGGGTTATCCCCTCTGTAGAGAGGGTTGAAGTTTGGTATGGCATCTAAGGCCCTTCCCAGCCATGGGATCTGTGGACCTGGGGAGAATGGTGGGGCCAGAGCGGGGTGTACGCAAAGGGCAGCATGACTTTGCTTTCTCCTCGCCAGAGGGCTTGGCTCGGGCCAGTGAGCAGAACGTTTGATCAGTTCTCTACTGGTGGGAATTCTGGGCCTGCTCTGCATGTCAGAGCCGCCTCTCTTGGACACCTGGCCTGCCGCTGCCCCTCCTTTAGTTCCACCCCTACCTCCCTGGCACCTCCCATGACTTGTCCTGGCTCAGCAGACTGGGGCCTTTGGTGTCACCAGGAGAGTTAAGTCCAGAGCCAGCCACGGTCACAGCCTTGGGGCCTGGAAGAGAGCAACGATCCCCAGAACAGGGGAGAAAGTCATCAACGAGCTCTGTGAACTGGAGTTCATTTATCTCCCTCTCTGGGCCTTGGTTTTCTTATCTGTCAAATGGGTTGCACTAGATCAGTTTTTCTTAAACACCCATTGCATGGGTGATTAAGAGGCGTCACCCAATAGAAGGGAGCCATAAACAACTAACTTGGGAAACCCAGACAGTTAAGCAAAACTGACCAGTTTTTTTCTTTGAGGGCATGTCTCGGAACCTTTCAGATGTTAAAGTGCATTGGGTGTCTCTAGGAGGGTGTTGGCTAGTTTCCGACTGTGATTTTGTCTTCATACTTTTCTGTTGCATCTCCCGGAGCTAGTGTTCCTGGAGCTCACTTGGAGGGCTGCGCGGCTGGATGCATCCGGGCTTTACCGCATGGGGCTGGGCAAGGGGCGCCCTGGGTAGCCGTCCGGGTCCCCCGGCTCACCGGTGCTGCTTTCCTCCCTCAGCTGCCCAACATGTTTGGGAACCTGCGGTCCACGTTCATGGCTCTCATGATTGGCTCCTACGCTTCTTCTGCCATCACGTTCCCGGGAATCAAGGTATGGGGACTATTTGGGGTGGGGGGCAGTGAGGTCACTTGGGTTTTCTTTTTGCCTCAATGCAGAAACTGGGTGGGGCTGGGTGAGTAGTGGCTGGCGTGTCTGAGGATCCTGTTGTTGCCGGTCCGAGGTCAGTCCCCACCACGATGGGGCAAAGCACTGAAGCGTCCTGGGAAGAACCTGGCCATTGCCTCTGACCCGCAGGTCTGACCTCCCTGTTTTGCCTCCTTTCCTCTGTCCCAGGCCAGGCCTCCGTCCTCTCTCCTGGGCACGCTCAAGCCTTCCTAGATGGTGTCCCTGCCTCTGACCTTCCCCCTCTCTAGTGTGTCATTCACAGGACTTCTAGAATGATCTTAGTTGGCAGCCTGGCTCACACACCTGCCCTGCTTCACTGACAGAATCAAGTCCAGCCCCTTCACGAATGCATTCAATTGCCCTTGACCTCTCTGGCCTCAAGCAGCCTTTCCGGCCACTCTCCTTCTCCTGCCCTGGAGAGACTGGTTGCTTTGGGTCCAGGGTCCTGAACGTAGTCTGCACCGGGCTGGAGCCTGGACAGGTCTGCCTGGTGGAAGCAGATCCGGAAGGCCTGAGTTCTAGCTGGGGGCCTCATTTCTTCCTCTGATATCAAAGACATCAAGGCGCGATTTCACCTGGGCCATCGCTCGCCCTTCAGGTTCCGCCTGGAGAAGTCACGTTTGTTAGTTTAGAAGGCACTTGCCCGGCATCCCGGAAGGAGTTTGAGAGCACCATGGTGGGGGTGCCCATCAGCGTTCCGGTAGCACCAGGCATGGAGGGTGGCAGGTTCCCCCTTCTCTTTGAGGCTCTGTCCTGTCCCCACGGAGGAAAGAGCCTCCAGGCCCCAGGCTGAGGAGGGGCAGAAATGTTCCCAGGGAGCACTGGAGCTCTGAGCCAGACCCCAGCGGGGGCGGGGCGGGGGGCGGGGCGGAACGACAGCAAATGTCAGTCATCCCAGGCAGGGAGGACAAGAGGAGGGACACCATCTCTATGTACCTGGCTTCCCTATTGGCACAGAATCCCAATCAATTCAGAACCACTTGTCCTGAGGTGGGGAGGCCTTGGGCAGAGCCCTTGCACATGCGCTCGCGCGCACGCACGCACACGCACACACGGTTGTCGTACCTGGGAACACCTGTGAAAGGAGAGATAAGGCTTCTCTCCTTGGGTTTGTCTTTCCCTCAGGGAACGTGCCAGGAAGGGGCAAGATAAACACAGGCCTGGGAAACCTAGAACATTGATTTTTCTCTTTTGTACATAAAATGAAATGGCATTTTCGTGTGAAAGCCAACATGCACGCGGACTCGTAGGCAGATCTGTGAGACTTTTTTAGATAGTGATTGAGATTTCAAAGACCTTTTGTGCTTGTGGCCAGCAACTTCAGCTCCCTGTGGGAACTGTTTCACACCTCTTTAGGGGGCTGGGGTGAAAAAGGAAAAGGATGGTGGGTCTTCTGGGTCTGACTCTTCACTTCTGGCCTCAGCTTCCCCATCTGCAAATTAGGCGCAAGGAATGGGGTAGAAGAAACCTTGTCTCGGGCCACGGGGGCCTGGGCTCTGCCTTGGGCAGGAAGAGGTGGGGCCAGGCGGCCACCCCCATGGGCCTTCCCTGTCCTTCCACAGCTGATCTACGACGCTGGCGTGTCCTTCATGGTCATCATGTTCACCTGGTCGGGCCTGGCCTGTCTCATCTTTCTGAACTGTGCCCTCAACTGGCCCGGCGAAGCCTTTCCTGCTCCTGAGGAAGTCAACTACACGTGAGTGGCTGTGGAGGGCTGTGGAGGGCTGAGAGATGGGCAGGCCGGGGGGGTGGGGTGGGGGGCAATGGCAGCAGTGGTAGTGCAAGGCACAGAATCAGCCTTGGCGTCAGAGAGACCTGCGTTTGCAGATGGCCTCTGCTTTCTCATCTGTACAATGGGCTTGATCCTCCCCACCCGCAAGTGTTTGAATAGACATGGCGCATAACAGGCGGTCAGAACAGGGTGACTGGCACTGTTAATATCCTTTCTGAGTTTGGAGGGTGGGATCAGAGAAGGAGGGACCCCAGCAAGAGTGCCTCGTGCTGTAGGGTCCCAGGAGGGAAATACGAAGACTCAAATACCCCAGCCTTTATAGGGCAAGCTAAATGCCAACTTTTCCCCAGCCCCCAGCAGTTCAGCGTGGGCGGGGTGATGCTCCAGAAGGATGCGCACGGGGTGTCAGTCAAAAGCTGATGTTTATCTAGTGTCTACTACCATGGCTCTCGGACCATTCTCGACAGTCCTATGATGGCTTCTGTTATTAACTCCATTAATAACAGGCTCAGGGAATAAAGTGACTTTCTTAAGGTCGCACCACTGAAGAGGGGCGAGGGAAAGCTTGGAACCAGGCTCTCGGACTCCGGAGTCTGAATTCTTAATGCTGCCTCTATGGCAACAGCCCAAGTTGCCTCACGACGCACCCAGCCTTCATTACCGGGTGCTAAGCTGGCCCCTGGCCGGGGCTCTGAGTGACGGACGCAGAGGGCATGTCCATCAGTGCTAGGTCAAGGGGGCCCCGGCACCCCTGGGCCCGACTGGGCCAGACCCTGCGAGGCCAGCTGTTGAGGGTGGGCCCTGCATCATTGGTTCCCACATGCCCTGGCCCGGCCGCCGGCAGGAAGAAGATCAAGCTCAGCGGGTTGGCCCTCGATCACAAGGTGACAGGTGACCGCTTCTACACCCACGTGACCATCGTGGGCCAGCGGCTGAGCCAGAAGGCCCCCAGCCTGGAAGAGGGGGCCGACGTCTTCATCTCATCCCAGGATGTGCGTGGTGCCTCAGAAAGCCGTCCTGAGAGTGAGTGTCTGGTCAAGGGGCGGCCTTGGGGGACAGAGAGGGTGGGTCCTCATGCTCAGTGAGCCCTCATCCAAAACGCTCCTTCTCTCCCCCTTGTGTTCTCTCCACACCCCATGGCGTAGGTGGGGCCTGCTCCCCTTTTACAGAATGGGGGGAAAGCAGAGCTCAGAGAATTCTCCAAGTGCAGACTCAGGGCTAGTAGGCTGGATTCCTCGGCGAAGGAGGGAGGGAGGAGCTTCCAGAAGGAGGCAGACTCTCCAGGCCTGTGGGGCGGTTGGTTTCATCAGGGCTCTGCAGCCCTCTGAGCAGACGGCTTCAAGTACTGCTCGGTCCGCCCACTGCCAGGCTAGACCCGCCAGCGCCCGGCTGGCTGGCTCCCCCTGCTGGCTGGAAGAGGAGCAGCAGCCACCTGCCTGGGCCGCTTCCCGAGGGGTCAGTTCCCAGATTAGGGGAAGGTGCACCCGCCTTGGAGTCAAGAGATGGGGGTTTGAGTCTGGCTCCCCCACTGCAGGCCATGGGGAGATCCTGTAGCCCTGCTCTGGCTTGCCTTATCTCCTAAACTCGCAAGAATAACACCGGCTGAACAGGGAAGTGAATCGTGAGGATTAAATGGTTCACGGACGTGGAAGCTCCGGCAGGGGCACAAGGGTGTGCCGGTGTGAGGGTGTTACCCCCGCTGCTGGCCCCTCGCGGCAGGATGAGGCGGGCAACCTGCCGCTTCCAGCCCCTAGAGCTTGAGCAAGTCATCGAGCTCTGGGCCTCAGTTTCCTCAGCCGTAGAATGTACCAATGGCAGGTACATTTACTCCTTGAGTAAATGGGACGATATGTGTCGAGTGTGCAGCACGTCGTAAGCGCTTACTAAGTAGTAGCTAGAGTTCCCCTTACTACACCAGCGTGGGCATCCAGAGCTCACCTGAAAATGTTCTGTTGCAATCATTATAAACCTGGGCAAGAACCTGGAGGCCGGTGAGTCTGAACAGTCCTTTTTGAAGAAACCAGTCCCTCCAGCGTCACGCAGTGAGTGTCAGAGCCCCTCTGGAACCACATCCGCTGGGACACCCAGAGGGAAACGCAAGATCGGGAGGCTCAGGGGCGCCCTCTGCTGTCTCCCCAGAGTCCGTCCCCTTCCGCCAGAGCCTCTGCTCCCCCGTTTTCCTGTGGAGCCTCCTCACCATGGGCATGACCCAGTTGCGGGTCATCTTCTACATGGCGGCCATGAACAAGATGCTGGAGTACCTCGTGACTGGGGGCCAGGAGCACGGTGAGGTGCTGCCGAGCCCGCTGGGGCTGGGGGCACAGGAGGGTCCCCCTGCTGAGCTCCTCTCACTCTGGCTTCTCTCCCCACCCCCCATCAGAGACGGACATCCTGAGAAAAAAGGTGGCAGAGACAGGTAGGGGGATGAAAATCGGGGCCCTGGCCCACACGCGCCCCACCGCTGCCCACCCTCAGAGCTCTGGGCGTTCGGGGCATGGAAGAATCTGGGGTCAGGGGGAGGCTATGCTGGCACCCGCTCTTCTACACCGGAAGTGGGTAACAGTGCCCACCGGGCTGCCGGCATCCCTCATGCCAGCCCCTGACTCCTCTTCTCCCCCCGTCCTGCCCAGTTGGGTTCTACTCCTCCATCTTCGGGGCCATGCAGCTGTTGTGCCTTCTCACCTGCCCTCTCATCGGCTACATCATGGACTGGCGGATCAAGGACTGTGTGGACGCCCCCAGTGAGGGCACCGCCCTCGGAGACGCCAGGTGACCGGCACAGGGATGGTCACTTTCTCTGCGCTTTCATATCCAGCATCTCATTTCATTGTCCCCAGAGCGCTGGGAGAGCAGGAGCCTCTCCCCATTTTACAGATGAGGAAACTGAGGGCGGGGGGTGCACGGCTTGCTTGATAATAAGTGTAGCTCACCTCAAGTGTTGACTGTGCATGAGGCACCTTGCATTGTCCTGTTGAGTCCTGCGACAGCTGTCTGAGGTAGGTATGGTGTCCTCATTTCACAGATGAGGATGCTGAGACACAGAAAGGTGAAGCAACTTACCCAAGATCACACAGATTTTATTTTATTTTATTTTATTTTATTTTACTCATTTCATTTCATTTCATTTTTTTAAAGATTTTTATTTATTGGGGCACCTGGGTGGCCCTGTTGGTTAAGCATCTGACTCTTGTTTTCGGCTTAGGTTGTGATCTCAGGGTCCTGGGGTCAAGCCCGGGGGCTCCCTGCTGAGCAGGGAGTCTGCTTTTCTCTCTCCCTCTGCCCCTCCCCCCACTTGTGCTCACGGGTGCTCTCTCTCAAATAAATAAATAAAATCTTTATTTTTATTTATTTATTTGAGAGAGAGCGAGGGCCCAAGCAGAGAGGGGGACAGAGAGAGAGAATCTCAAAAAGACTCAAGCAGGGAGCCTAACATGGGGCTCAATCCCAGGACCCAAAGATGGTGACCTGAGCTGAAACCAAGCGTTGGCCGTTTAACCGACTGAACCACCCAGGCGCCCCTATCACACAGCTTTTAGTAGCAGATTCTAGAACCCATGTTATAAAGGGTACACCCTACAGCCTTCTTGTGGCTAGAAAGAGAGAGAGTCGGTGTATCGGATATCGACTGCTGTATCACAGATTACCCCAAAGCTCGGCATCTTTAAACAGCTAAGGTTTATTGTCTCATGTAGTTTCTGAGTCAGGGATCTGGGAATGACTTAGCTGGGTGGTTCTGGCTCAGCGTCTGTCTGAGTCTGCTTGGGCTGGTATAACAAAACACCACGTACTGGGTAGCTGAAAAACAATAGAAATTTAGTTCTCACAGTTCTAGAAGCTGAAGTCTCAGATCAGGGAGCCAGTGGTTGAGGGCCCTCTTCTGGGTGGCAGACTTCTCCCTGTGTCCTCACGTGGCCTAAGGAATAGGGACTCTGTGGGGCCTCCTTCATAAGGGCACTAATCCCATGATGAGGGCTCTGCCCTCATGACCTAGTCACCCCACAGAGCCCCACCTCCTAATATCATCACGTTGGGCATTAGGATTTCAGCATACGAATTTCGGGGGGACACAGCCATTCAGACCATAGCAGGGTCTGCAGTCCAGCTGTCGTCGAAGGCTACAGATATCTGGGGTGTTGACCAGGGTGGGGGAATCCATTACTGAGCTCACTCACATGGCTGTTGGCAGAAGATTCGGCTCCTCCCCACCCGGGTCTCTCCATAGGGCTGCTCACCACAGGGCAGCTGGCTTCCCCCAGAGCCAGGGGCCTAAGGGAGGGAGACCAAGACAGACACCTTGGTGTCCTTCACAGAGAAATCACACAAGTGACATAGCATCGCTTCCGTCGTGTCCTGTCGGTCACACAGAGTCACCGGTCCGGTGTGGGAGGGGACGACGCAGGGTGTGGCTAGCCAGATGTGGTCTCATTGAGGCCCATCTTGTTGGCTGGAGACCACTGTTGGGTCTTGAACTGGGGCTTTCTGATTGCATGTGTTCTTTTTATGTTTTCCTGAGAGGATAGGAGGGAAGGTGTCTAAGAAACAATCCAGGGGCTTCCCTCCCCAGCATTGGTGGCCCAGCCCTGGCACCCAGCCTCCTGAAGCCAGGGCCATCTGTCTAGGATAGACGGGCAGCCTGTCCTCATCCCAGCCTACTGACCTCTCCCCTGGGGCAGCCCTCAGAGCCCTTAATGGTGCCAGAGTGGGGCTTGTTGGACAGTCAGGGGCCAAGCTGCTGTCCCCCAGAGTAGCATCTCCTTGTGTCCACGCTGGTGGGCAGGGACGCTTTTGTAGGGGCTTCCAAAGGGAGATGATGTGAGAGCTCCCGGTTCTCCACCTTCCTTCCCATCCTTGAGTCTCAGACTTCAGTGTGCGTGAGACATACCTGGGCTATTTGTCAAAATGCAGATCCCTGGGCCCCACCCCTGAGATTGTGGGGGGTGGGAACCCGGAATCTGCATTTTAAACAAAGGCCCCAGGTGATACGGGGGTCCTAGGTGGGGGAGCCACACTTCGAGAAACACAGGGCTGGAGAAATGCCGCCCCCATGTCAAAGGCACAGCAGGAGAGGCGAGGCCAGCCCGGGAACCAGGGCGCTGCTGGGGAGGGGGAGGCAGCAGCCAGTGACATCCCGTCCTCCTCAGGGATGGTGTGGCCACCAAGTCTGCCAGACCTCGCTACCGCAAGATTCAGAAGCTCACCAATGCCATCAACGCCTTCACCCTGACCAACTTCCTGCTGGTGGGGTTTGGCATCACCTGCCTCATCAGCAGCCTACACCTCCAGGTACCGACTTCCATCCTCCCCCGCCCCCCAGGACCCCTCCGAGGAGAAAGTTCAGCCAGCGCCTGCCTTCCAGGAAGCATGGTTCTCATGCTCTGGGTCTGTTTCCCGGGGTTGTCAGGGGCTCAGTTACCCATCCTTCCTCCCGCCTCCACACCTGCTCTTCACCTCTTCCCTCTCTCTCTTTTTGGTTTCAGTTTGTGACCTTCGTCCTGCACACCATGGTTCGAGGTTTCTACCACTCAGCCTGTGGCAGCCTCTACGCTGCAGTGTGAGTCGGCCCGTGCTGAGCTGCCTTCCAGAGCTTTCCCCCCATAACCAGAGAATCTCAGAGCAGAGTCATAAGGGCCGGGACACCCCTTCATGCCCCAGCCTCCCTGGAGTGCTGACTGACATCTCACAGTCGGTGGGAGGCTAGGAGGCCGTCTGGAGGGCCGCCCTCTCAGAGCCCCTCTGGCGGTGGGCCCCCACCCCCCCACCTCTATCAAAGGCAGCCTGGCCCACCGCTGGCTGGCTCTAGCGCCAGGAGGTCCTGCCTGAGAAGAAGCCGAAATTCTCGGTTTGATGATACTTTGGTCCTCTGTCCGCTCTCCTCTCTCCCATCAGCCCTCTAGAAATCTCCGGACTTGCCCGCCTTATAACTCTCCTGCTCCATCTGGGGCAGCCCCCAGTTCCCGTTCCCCTCGCCCCCTGGTTTCCACTGCCGGCACTGCTGAGTGACTCTGGTGTGCGTGGTGACAGAGTCGTCACCGTTATCAGGTGCTTCCTCAGGGGCAGGCGCGGTGCAGGACGCCTGTCCGGTGTCAGCAGAGGACAGCCCCATCTCCTTCACCTTCCTCACACTCCATGTCCAGTCCCCAGCAGTCCTGCCAGCTCCCCGTCCACAGACCCCAAATGCAACCCTCTCCGGGTCCCCACCGCCACCCCCCGCCCCGGCTGAGTGCAGCAGCTCCCCACGGGCTCCCCGGCACCTGCCCTTGCCTCCCTTGGCCTATTTTTAACACAGGGGCGGCTGGAGACACTTGTTGGGACATAATTCTTTTCCTGTCACTCCGTGGCTTCCTGCCACACTCAGAAAAAGCCAGAGGCTTTGTTATGACTGAACAGGCCCTCAAGGTCCAGCCCCCAGGAACCCCTCTGCTCTCTTCCTTCCCTTCCCCCCTCGCTCCCTCCACGTCATGCCTCAGAAACCCCCAGTGTGTTCCCTACTCAGGGCGTTGGCACTTGCTGTCCCCTCTTCCTGGAACATTCTCCGTCCAGATATCTGCAAGACTCACAGCTATCTCACCTTCCCCAGGTCCTGACTCAGTTGTCCTCATGTCAGTGATGCCTCTGCTGGCCATCTGGTGGCAACCCCTTGACACCAGCTTTCTCTGCCCTATTTCTCTCCTTAGCTCTTATCACCAGCCTACGCTCTAGGCATTTATCCTGCTCCTTGTCCAACTGCCACCTGCCCCACCAGAAAGCCCCCTCTACGAGGGCGGGACTCTCTGTTCCATTCAATGTTGAACGTCCCTGCACCTTCACATGGCCGCGCGGTGAATACTTGTCAAAAGAGTAAATGAGCAGCCCAGTGAGGTCAGCGCTATCTGGGTTATTAGTGGAGGAAGTAGGTCGAGGAGAGGTTGGATTACTTGCTATTGTCACAGAGATAGTAGGTGTCAGAAGCCAGCTTAGTGGCCCTGACGTCACTAAGGCTCTTCCAGTCCACCCCGCCTGCCTCACAGAGAGCGGCGCCTGGGGGTCGGCGGGGGGGTCCTGGGTGGGAGAGGGCCACACCTGCCTCCTGACTGCCCCCCCCCCCTGTCTCATTGACAGGTTCCCCTCCAACCACTTCGGGACGCTGACGGGCCTGCAGTCCCTCATCAGTGCTGTGTTCGCCCTGCTCCAGCAGCCACTTTTCATGGCCATGGTGGGACCCTTGAAAGGAGAGCCCTTCTGGGTGAGAACTGGGGGTGGCATGGGGGAGGAGCCCCCTTTCCAGGGTGCTTCTGAGGAGGTGGGGGCTGGGAGGGGGGCTTGTATGTGACAGAATCCCTGACTCGTATCTCAGACGGAAGGTCTCTAGTCGGGGGTCTCCCAAGCTGGCTGCCCATCACAGCCCCTCACAGAGTGTGGAAAATGCAGATTCCCCAGCCTGCTGACTCGGCGCCTCTTGCCCTGGGCTCTGAAAGAAGTGCGAGGTGCCTGGGGAAGTGGCCCAGTTCTGATGCAGGCCGGTGTCACCCAGGGCGCGGATGCTCTCTCTCTCGTCACCTCTGCAAAGGGGTTCCTCTGAACCCTCTCAGCTCAGCACCCTCAGGACAGGGCAGCGGCCTCTGGTACGGTTAGGCAGCTTTTCCTTCCACCTCCCACACGCTTGCCTCCCCAGAGCTGGTCCTCTCTCTGCCCCGTGGGGCCACCTGTCCCATAACTGTTCTCCCAGCGGAGCGATGAAGAAAGGACAGTCACGGTTTATGGCGTGTGCACGAGGTGCTGAGCTCCCCGTGTACTCTGCTCACGTCATCTTTGCCGTGACAGCCCTGACAGGCACTTGGAGTCAAGGCCATGTGCCCGAGTCGCACAGGGAGTCATGCAGGGAAGGCTGTGCACTGAGGCCATGCCCGTGAGAGGGCGACTGTCCTGGGCCTTCCGTCCTCCGGCTCCATGCCTTGGCTCCTTTAACCGCCTGCGAACCTCTTCTCACCAGCCTCAATGCGATCTGGTCGTCAACGTCCCCAGGCCAGAAGGTCCCATCTCAGAAGGTGCCCTGGTTTGGGCACCAGCCCAGACTCCCCAGTATCTCCCCGGAGGGCGCCAGCTTGTGTGGGCACTGGCGTTAGCCAGGGTTCAGACCGCGCTCTGATACTTTACGAGGTTGTCCAACGTTAGATATTGGTGAAACGGTGACTGAATACAGTCAGCGCTAGCTGTGTGTATCATTCTGGCCCAGGACCTGGAGCAAAAATGGCTGCCTCCTCCTCTCTGTTGGAAGCTGAGGAGGGTCCTTGAGGGTGATGAGGGAAAACGGGTACCTACTTGACTCTTGTCTCTCTCTCTCCTTGCCCTCCAGGTGAATCTGGGTCTCCTGCTCTTCTCACTCCTGGGCTTCCTGCTACCTTCCTACCTCTTCTACTACCGTGCCCGGCTCCAGAGGGAGTACGCCACCTACTGGGAGGGCCCAAAGAAGGTGCTCGGCAGCTCTGAGGTGACCGCGTAGACCTCTTGAAGCCAAGGGACCTGGGTGACAGGCAGCCCAGGCCTCAGCAACCAAAGGGAATGCCCCGTGTGGCTTTTTACCTGTAACATACGCACAGAGCTGGGCCATGGATTTATAAATACCAAGAGAAGTTCTATTTTTGTAGGGACTTGCTAAAAGGAAAAAAAAACCACCTAAAAAAAAATTTCCCCAAAGCAATGCTCCATTGACTGAAGACAGCCCCTGTGCTAGAAGGATTGGGCCTTCTTCCTTCTCAGACTGGCGGAGACCAGGATGTGGGGCTGCCCTTTCCCTGGGCCTTCATCCTAGGGGCCTGCCTCCTGGTGCCTCCGGGGGGCTTGTGGGATCAACAAACAGGCAAACAGGCTACCCCTAGGGTTCCAGCTATGCAATGCCCAGAGCGTGCGTGTGTACATGCGTGCATGTGTGTGTGGGCGTGTATGTATGAAACAACCTTCCCCTCAGGGGAAAGGGGCCTGAGGTGCTCGCTGTGTCTTGGATGGGGTTTTGGGGGGTAAGCCCCTTCCAGGGGCCGGAGGGCGGGTTCCCTCCCTGGTACTGCTTTTTGCAGGTCTTAGAGAAAAAATAAAAAGGGAAGTGAGAGACTAGCTGGTGTGTGCCTGTATCTTTGTTGGGGGTGGGGGGGGTGTTTTCCCACACCCCCATCTCTCCCTCACCCAGGCTGGGCTGGGCATTAAGTAGGACAGCTGAAGTGCCAGCCTGTCCACCTCTGGCTTTCTGGCTCATTTCCCGGTTCTTAAGCATGCCCTGCCCTCAGTGTCTGGAGGGAGTCCTCATCCTGTCCTCTGCTCCTACCCCCCCCCCCCACTTCCCATGGTTTGAGGTACATCCAGGAAGTTGCCTTTCTCTGTACAAGGGATCAGGGCAGGATGCTTTAGAAATAACGCTGAGGGATGATGGAGGTTTGTTGAAATTTACACTTTTTTATAGTCTCCTGTTTTATCTTAAAACTTCATGCAAATTTGGAGCTTCACTTTATACTATATTTATACTTATTTTTAACATTGAAGTGAGGCTTTAAAATTACGTAGGTAAAGACACCATCTTTGAGAACAAGGGGCCCTCCAAGAAGATATACCTTGCTTATCCCGGGCCTACCCTTCTGCATGTGCCTGGGACATAAGCCTTAGAGGCTGGAGTAAGTCACAGAAGGAGGGGTGGGGCCGGGAAGGGCACTGACATTTTTTGAGGATCTGCCTGGGCTTCACAAGTATCTCACTTCATCCTAACCATGGCCCGAGAGGCTGGTATCTTCACAGCGTTTTGTAGGTTGGAGAAAGCGCAGACAGGCTAAGGCACGAGACCAGTGGGTAGGTGGTGAAGCTCAGCTAGGAACCTGGGCACTCTGACCCTTGAGTCCTGACCACAGGCCTACCAGGGCGCTCAGGGGCAGAAAGGAGGTCCCAGGCTTCTCAGGCCAGCTCAGCTGTCCTCAGGGCTGAGAGCGACCTCAAAGGCCCTATTCACAACCCCCCTCCCTGGAAAAAAACAACTTTAGAGAAGCCACAAATGTTAGCGCTGAAGACAGGATTACAGATAAAACTGCCCCTTTGTCTTAAACTCTCTTTAGAAGTTAATGAAACAGATTGATCCACCCATTTCACGGATGAGAAAACATGTCCAGAGGGGTCTGGAACCTTGACAAAGTCACATAGCAGACTCCTGGCTGCTCTGAGCCCAGACTCCTGGCTTTCAACACAGTTCCTTTTTTGCAAAAAACTAAACCAGAATTGGACAGCGCCCACTAAGGAGTTGGGGGGGGGGGTGTTCCCGGAGGGCCTGCTTGTGTCTCACTGTGCTCGCTGTCCCGGACCTTGACCTTCCAAGTAATCTGGTGGGGAGTTTGACCACGAGCGACGGATCCCACAGGGCCAGGTTGCCGGCGGGCAAAGGAAGCAAGGCGGGTGCGCCGGGTGCTGGGTGTGCCCAGCAGGCGGCGCTGCAGGGCTGCGTCTGGGGATTGGGGTGGGGGTGGGGGTGGGAGGGAGGGGGCGGAGAACAAAAAGGGAAACCCTTCCGCCCCCTCCCCCCCGACACACACAGCTCTCCACGCACACACCTCCCCGCTAGCCCATCCTTCCTGGGCCTCTACCCCCAGACTCTTACCCTGGCTTGCGCTGCCCTCCTTGGACGGCTCACGCCTTCCCGACCCCCACCCTTTCAAGCGTTATCTGCACCCCCATCGATCCTCAGACCGAGGGAGGGGGGCTGGACGCTGGCCCCTGCCCAGCTGGGCCTTCGGACGGGGTGGGAGTTGCCGCCAGAAATCTCGGCGTCCCGGGGGAGGGGTGGAGAGCTTGGGGAGGGGGCTGGGCAGGGGCGGAAGCGAGCTGGAGCCGTGTTTGTCTCGGCGCTGCTGAGTGGAACAGATGGCTGGGGAGGGGAGAGGGTACGTGGCGGGGGGGAGGAGTGGTGCGGGGGCCGGAGGATGAGGAACGAGGAATTTCGACGCCCCGAGTCTCCCAGGAGAAGCCCCCCTCCCCATCTCTTCCCTGCAAGAGTGGGGGCCAGCGCCGGCCTTTCTCCCAGAGAGCCCGGCCTCTGGCCTGAGCCGGCCCCCGCTGCGCAGCCGGCCGCCCCGGGGCGCGCCCCTCGCCCCTGGGCCGCCCCCTTGCGCGGACCGGGCGGGCTGGGTCAGGGCCGCCGCGAGCCGCCCGGGGCGCTAGGGTTAATGGGGCCGCACCCCGAGGGGCGAGGGGGCGGCGGGAAGCAGGCTCCCAAGCTGGGAGCGAGTTCAGGGATCGTAAATAGCTGAGGGAAAACGTGTTAATTGGAACTTTATGCAGATGAGCTGGGACCGGGGGCTGGGGGGTGGAGGGAGGGAGAAGGTCACGCGGGTGCGGGACCCGAGCCCAGTTCCGAGGGCAGGGGAGGAGGGCTCTGGCCCGGGAGGATAGGTGAGTGTCCTGACGTCTGGGCGTTGGCCTCTGGGGAGGGCCGCGGGTCCCTGCAGGCGAGGCTTCCTCTCTGACACCACCCCCCCCAGCCCCAGGAATCCACCAGCTTGTCCACATCCCGCGTCCAGAAGTCCAGGGTCTCAAATCGTCGCGAGGGTGGGGGACACCTTGCAAGTGTCTGTTTCCGCTAGTGGCTGCTTACTTCTCGGGTCTCATTTCTGTGTCCCCACACCCATCAGTCTCCGGGTCCTCCCTCTGCCTCCTCCCTCTTTTATTGCCCATCCCGGGTATCACCCTCTCCGCGCTGGAGTGTCCCCTCTCCGCGCTGGAGTGTCGTCTGTTACTTCCATCAAGTGTGCCTGCGGTGGGGGTGGGGGTGAATCTAACTTTTCTCCCTTTGCTTTCTCCAGTCTGTCCCCTTCCACCAACCTACCTTTGGGATGTTTCTCAGCCTTTAGAGTGCTTGGTAACCAACCCTGGCTTGTTAAAATGCAGTTCCAGGGTCCCTCAGTGATCTGATTCAGCAGGGTTGAGGGGCTCAGGAATCTGCATTTTAGCTACTTCCCACCTAAATCCGATGTAAAAGACCCTCGTTTGTGAAAGCCACTGGCAGGGAATCGTGGGCAGGAAAGATGGGGCAAGCTTCTTTCCACAGCCCCGCCTCCACCCTGCCAACCCTACCTCCATGCTCCTGACCTCACCTCTGCTCGGAATGGCCGTCCGGGCTTCTGGCGTGATAGCACCAGGGCTGGAGAAGGTGCCAGGAAGGAGAAAAGGAAGGAGAAAGGGAGAAAAAGAAAGAAATGAGCCTGCCCCTAGCTCTTCTCTGAATAGGGTCTTCCCCTTCCTGTCTGCTGTTTGCTTCCCTCCCTTTCCCCTCAGCTGGACCTTCTTCCTGTCTTACTCCACCAGCCTGGCCTCAGCTTCTTGCTTCCTTTCCCCCTCCTCAGCTGAAGTTTCTAGAAAGGACAAAGGATCTTAGGGGGGAATGGCAGAGCCAAGCAAAGTCCCCACCTTGCCACCAAAAGAAAGGGGCAAGAGGCACCCCTGGGGTTGGAAGGAAGAAGGGGAGGGAAGCTGGACTTGAGGGAAAATAATAATAACAGCAAATATGTAAGTCACCTTCCCATGGGGTTATTGTACTTACTCCCCACAGCAAGTCGATTTAAGCAGGTGCTATTGTCCCCAGGTCACAAATGAAAAAAACACAACAGACATTCAGAGAGGTTAAGTAACTTGCTGAAGGTCACACAGTAAGTGGAAGAATAACTAGGTCATTCATCTTCCATTTCCCCAAAATCATTGCTCCAGAGGCCATTGGTAGCTGTCCCAGGCCTGTCTTCCCTGCCCTACCCCCAGGGGTGTGGGGATGGGGAAGGGCATGGTGTACAGAAATGAAAGGAGATGCTCAGTTTTCGGAACATCTGACAGGTCTGGCTGGAAGCATTAAATATTCATGTGGAAACCTGACCCCAGCCGGACCTTGGGTCTGCCACCTGGACTGTCCCTGGCCTTGTGGCCTCTCAGAGCCTGGTGGGCGAATTTCCCTTCAGCGGTGTCCCGGAAGCCCCAAGTCTTTGTATCTCAGAGGAGAGGGGTTCTCTTAGGGCTTAGGGGTCTGAAGTCAGGTGCCCGCAGTTCAGAAAGCACGGCTGAGAGCCCTCCCCGCTACTCTGAGTATAAGAACCTTAGAGGCTTAAGGGCTTATAAAAGCGGTCATCTGGCGTCCTTCTCCTGTTCTCTCCCCAGGCGAGCGGATCGCTGCTCAGGCTCAGTTTACGATGCCTGAAGCCTGCCTGTGATTCGCAAGGTGGCCAGTGGGGGGCAGCCATCTGCTTGGAGGGAGCCCGAGCCCGAGCCTTAACCGCGGCTTTGAAGGACAGTCAACGAACCCCCACTGATCAGGTCAGAGAGGTGCAGCCCGGGCCTTGGGGAAGGGGTCTGGAGTCTGTCATCTGAGGAGAGGGGGGGAAAGGCTTCCTAGTTTGGGGGAGATGGAGGAACTTTAGAGAGAGTTCAAAGTAGGTTTGTGGGTTGCAAGTGCATGATAACTGACGGCCAGCACGATACAATCATTCCAGCTGGAGTGAAGATTTGGGGCAAGGCCAAGAGAGAAAAGGAGAGAAAGGCAGTTGGTAACCGACTCTGAGGGATCTTTGATGGTCTGCTAAGCATTTCATCTTTAACCTGTAGGCAGTAAGGAGGCATTGTATGTTCCGGAGTGACAGAAAAACACAATGCAAATTTTGGTCTGATGAATCTGGCCACCACGGGCAGCAGGTGGGAGGGAGAGAGACTGAAGGTAGGAAAACCAGGGAGCGGGGTACTGCTATTTTCTTCTCCATTCTAGTCATGAGGTAATGAGGAGACTGAGCAGGGAGGTGGCAGGGGGAAAGGAAAGGGAGGGATGGGTTGGGCCTGGAGGGGCCTGGGTAACAGGGGAGACACAGATTAGAGAGAGGAGTTATGCACAGCCCACCTGTGGGGCTGGCAGACAACGCAGGATGTGGGTCCACTCACAGAAAGCAGCAGGATGAATAAGCTTTGTTTCATTCAGGGGTGGGGGCTCTTGGACAAATCCCTTCCCCTCTCTGGGCCTCAGTTTCCCCATCAGAGCACTTGTGGTTGGACGGGATGGCCCTGAAAGCCCCTCCTGTTTCAGGGTGTGCGGCTCGAGGCTGTAAATTTGAGTTGTCTGGACATGTGGGGGGACTGTGTGTGGGTGAGATCTCTGGAGGGGGTCTCTGTGCAGGGTCCGGCTTATGCGGCTGTGTGGCTATGCATGCATGCATTTGGGGTGCATCTGCCTGTTTGTGGGACCCGTGGGTGTCAGCTTGCCTGCACGTGCCCCATAGCTCCGCGTTGTGTGAGTGTGTGTGAGAGAGCGTGTGAGCGTGGGTGTGCACGTGATGGGCGTCCGTGGGTCTGTCTGGGCTGATGGTGGTGGAGGTGGGGGTGGTGGAAAGAGGCATTGCTGTAGGCTTCTTCCTGAGGCTCACACGCTCCTCTTGCTTTCACTGTTCTGAAATAGCATCTGGACCAAAGGCCCATGAATATTTCACGACGATAATTCTGTGACCTGGACAGCCTGCTTCTGATTTCTCAGCATCCTCCTTCCCCCTGCCCAGTCCCCAGCAGCTCCTCCTCCATCAGAGCTCTTGCCCCCCTCTCCCGCACGCTAGCCTCCTCAAAGCCAGCCTGACACAGGCTCTGTGTGGACCCAGACCTGGAGCTCCCCAGGTTCCTGACTAGCTGGCTGTTTTCTCTCTTCCCCCACCCACTCCAGAGTCTTATCCAAGGTCCACCTGCCTCAGGCCTTCAAGGTCGACTCCTTCCCGTTTCTGCCTCCTCTTCTTGCCATCCTTCTGACCTGCCTGGCCAGAGTCACAGGATCTCAGCATCCCTGCTGTCTGAGCCCTGGCATCCAGGTCCCCTCTCTTTCCATTCCCACTCCCCCCATTAGATTCTTACTCCTAAATGTAAACCATCAAACTTCTCCCCAGTTGCTCTAATGAGGCTCACCCCAACCTCTAACCCAAGTTCTTCTTAGTCGGGCTTTTTCCTTCCTCCAGCCTCCCTAGCCCTAACCCTAACCCTAACCCTAAATCTCCTTTTCACACACTGGAAAGATGAAGCTTCAGATCATACCTTAAGCCAGCAGTGTACCCCAACTTGGGATTCATGTCCCTCTGGTCACCCTAGGACTTTGGTCTCTCCTCTAACCTGCTTGCAGAACTGCTTCTCTGACCTGGTCCATCCCACCTCACAGGAGCCAAGGGGAAGAGACCATTGATCTATAGGGTTGTTGTGTACAGCTGTGCAGGCTGCACACTGCACAAAGACACTCAGCCACAGGGGCAAGTATGAGCTGAAATACAGCCTTAGGCTCTGTTTGCTAAGGTGTTTGTTATGGTGTGGGGCTGGGTTTCCCTGTGGATGAGGTGCCTTTTTCAGATTTGCCTAAAGCCATGTTTGGGCTGGCTGTGACCCTGGATGTCTGTTATTTCTCCTTGTAGGGTAAGATGGAAATGCTCTTCCTTCCTGAAGAAACAGGGCCTGGGAGGGAACGGTTAACCAGGCTGGAGGCCTTCCCCAGCCTTAGCTCCTCAGGAGCCAGACAACTCAGGGTCCTCTAGCTGCTTTTCCCGGACCAATGGGAGGTGAGGTGATGTCAGCACCCACTCTTGGCTGTCAGATTTCACCTGGCCTGCTTGGGACTCCAGGGTCACCCCTCTTCCTCAGTCTTCAGCTTCTCATCGTGGGGGAGCAGGACTCCAGCCAGCAAGAAGCACTTTGGTGGCCTGGGAAGGATCCCCTTTCTCTAACCCTCCTGGCCCTGAAATCCTGATGGTTCCAAGCCCTCCTCCCACTTTTGAGGTCCTGAGCCAACAAATCTTACAGAAGAAGATAAAATAATAGAATTTTTTAATAAATTTTTTTTTCCCCAAACAACTTCTGTTGATCTTCACCACACAGGGGCCACGGTGGAGAGGAAAGTTCTCTCCAGGCACCCTAAAAAGTGTCCCGGGTAGACTTAGGAGAAAAGTATTCCTCCAGTGTCAGGAGGGTGAGGGGGGCTAGGATAAGCAGGGGCCTAGGGTTAGCCTGGCCCCAACTGAGGCATCCCTCCAAAGGGCTCCTGGGTGGGGCTCCCTTCCCGGGAGCTTCCAAAGGCTCTGCTGGTGGAAGATGCTCTGCAGACAAAAGCCCCTCTCGAGTCCACGGTGGGCACTGGGAGAAGGGGTCAGCGGCTGCCTGGGGTGCCACACCCCAGCCTTGGGGCGGGAAAGAGTTAATGGCCGGAGTTGGGGAGAATAGGGCTGAGCCACCAGACAGTACCCCGTCCTGAGCCAGCAGCCCAGGAGGCAGGGAGAGGCGGCCGCTCCGGTCCGTCCCTGGGGAGAGGAGAGGAAGGCCACAAAGGCCCGGGGGCGGGGTAGGGGGCGGGGCGAGCCGTGGCTGGGGGTGGGGGCGGGCGGGGGACACACTGGCCTCTTCAGTCTCAGCACCGCAGTCAGAGGTGGTAGGGCGCCAGGAGCAGGAGGCAAAGTAGAGGGGTGGGCAGCCCCGCCGAGAGCGCGGGGCCGCGGGAGTCCGGGGGCGCCTGGCAGGCCGCGCCCGGGCACGTCTGCTCCCCCCGCTGGTCCTCGCCCCCGTAGCCCCCCCAGTAGTCGTCCTCGGTGGGCGCGTCCCCGCCCTGGCGCCCCCGCGGGTCTTCGGCGGGCAGGTCTCGGTAGAGCGTGGAGGGGTCGGCGGGCGGCGCCCCGGCCTCGGCCACGCCGTACAGGTGGTTGGACGAGCTGTTGCCGCGCGCGCGGCTGCCGGGCCGCGTGGGCGTCGCGGGCGGGCACGCCTGGAAGTCGGAGTCGCGGAGGGCGCGCAGGTCGCGGCCTTGGCGCTCTGGGGGGGTCGCGCAGGTCACGTCGGAGCTGGACACGCGCGCGCGCTGGAACCAGGCCCAGAGCGGCCGCGCGCGGCAGTCGCACGCCCAGGGGTTGGCGTTGAGCCGCAGGAACTCGAGCGCGGGCAGGTCGGCCAGCGCCTCGCCGGGCAGCGAAGCCAGGCTGTTGTTGAACAGGTAGAGGATGGTGAGGCGGCTGAGGCCGCGGAAGGCCGCGCGGTGCACGCCCTGCAGCCGGTTCCCGTGCAGCAGCAGCCGGTCCAGGCTGCCCAGGCCGCGGAACACGTGCTCCGTGAGCAGCCGCAGGCGGTTCCCGTGCAGGAAGAGGTGACTCAGGTTGGCCAGGTCCGCGAACAGGTCATCCTGGGGTGGGGGCGGGGGTGGGAGAAGAAGAGAGTGGTCCTTAGAGGCAGGTGGGGAGGAGGGGAAAGAGGCGGAGCACCGAGGTAGAACGGAAAGGGTTTGACCTTTTGATTCGGAGAGTTCTGGGTTCGGATCCTACCTCCCCATACCTATTGAGAAGTAAATGCGGGGAAAACAATATAGTGGAGGCCAGTAGTTCTTAAACGTTAGAGCTTTGAATCCCCTGCGGAGCCCTGTGTGCTGTACCCCCAGTTTCTGATTCAGCAGGTCTGGGGTGTGGCCGCAGCATCTGTTCCCAGATGGTGCTGATGCTGCTGGTCAGACGACCACACCTGGAGAATAAGAACCCCCGGTTTGCTTCGGCGTGCAGACTTCCCGACTTCCAGTCCTGGATCTGTCAGTGCTGACGGTGCCACTCTGGGCGAGTCTCAGTATCTCTGACTCAGTTTCTTCACCTGTAAGACGTGGAGATGAAATGAAGCAACATATATTCAGTTACTTAGAACAAGATCTCCGTGGTTGGCCACTGTGGGTAACTTGGCCGAGCCAGGAATCTCTCTAAGCCTGTTTCCTCGTCTATAAAATGGGGATGAGTGTACCTCCTTCTGCGTTGGTGCTGAGGATTAAGGAAGACGAGCCACACAAAGAGCAGATGGGTGAAGTGCTGGGCACAGTGCCTGGCACATTGGGATTCAGGCCAGTGAAGCCCACAGGCTCAGGACTGAGAGCCCGGGGCTTCAGATCCAGCTTGCCCTCTTCCCAGCTGCGTTATGGGGGGCAAATTATTCAGCCTCATCCAGTCTCAGTTCCTTCAGGACATGTAACTCAGAGAACAGCCCCCAGGGCGGGCTGAGGGTTAGGTGAGATCAGGCTGGAAGGATATGGCACCCGGTGGGCACATAGACCACCATCAATAAATAGTGGTTATTACGACAGTAGGGTCTCCGTTTCAGTTAGGTCCATCCCTATTCCTCTAACAGAGGAGCTTCCTGGGGCTCAAAAGTTCTGCTATTCCACTTCCATAGGGTAGTAAAAGGACCAGGTGTCAGCTCCATGCCCCAGAGGTAGCAGGGGAGGGAAAGGAAGCCTGCTGTCTGATTCCCTGCCTCACCGGCCCCCTTAGAGGGCTGTCCCGCCTGCCTGCCTGGGGCTGGGGAGTCCCAGAATCAGGCCTTGTTAGTGCTGGAAGGATCTTGAACGGTGATTCAGAATTCATGGGGGTGCAGGAATAGGTATAGGTTTGCTTCCGGGAGGGGGGGTAGCAGGCAGGGAGCTGGATTCTGCATTTTAACCAGCTCACCAGCTTGGTCGTAGTCAGCCAGACTTGGGAGTTAGTGCTTCCGGGTCCACTGGCCCAGCCACTTTTTATAGAGGAGAGCACTGAGACCCAGAGAGACCAAGGACTTGCCAGAGAGGGGCCCAGAACCCCAGGCCTGACATCACTGTGTCCAGCAGGCCCAGAAGGCCTGGTTCTCAGGGATGAGAGCATCCGATGTGCTGAAGCCCGCTCACCCCTGGGTCCTGTTTCCGGGCTGCTTCCCACCCTTTCCTGCCTGGGTGATGACCCCGCCCTTCCCACCAAGGAGCCCAGTCGCAGGCTCTCAGGTGGGGGGGAGGGCGTTGACTCCCAGCCCACACCCACAGCCTCCACCTTCCTGTGCTCCTGCGTTTTCTCGCCCCCTCCCATCTGCCTTCCGCCCTCTCTGCTACAGGAACTGAGCCTGCCAAGAACCCTCCTCTTGGCCACATTGAGATCCGTCCCCTCAACCTTCTTGGCTGTCTCTGACACCAGCGTTCTCTGCCCCCTGCTGCCACCACCCCATGCCCGGCTCAGTGGGTTCTCTGCACGCCTGGGGCCTCGGCCTGTCCCAGCTTGGCCTGGTGCCCTTGCCCTTCTCTTCCCAGCGCCCAGGGAGTGGGCTCTGAAACCCTTCCACTCAGATGCCTAGTTAGGGTTTCCCTTTTTTATGGAGTGTCAGCCATGGTGGGGCACACCCAGAGATTCCTGGTCAGGACCAATATGGGGTGGGGGTAGAAGCAGAGGTCATCGGCGCTCTGGGACTTCCAGAGGTCAGGAAGGGAAGACCAAAGGTTCAGACACCCCAGAAATTCAGGCGCCTTTGATCCACAGCCCCAGTTTGGGGGCCGCAGAATCCCTTGATCTCAACCTCTTCTTCTTCCCCCTTCTCCCTCTTGCAAATGTCCTGGCCCTCCCCTCGCTGAGACTGCTTCTGGGGGTCCATAGCCCTCCCTTCATCCAAGCTGTTGCCAAATCCCACGGCCACTTCCTGGGCTGCAGCTTTCAAATCCGGGCCTTCCTCTCTCCCCATTAAAACGTTCTCTGTGCATTAATAAGCTCTTGACTTTCACGGCCCTCGCCCTCCCCACCCCGTGCCCCCTCCCTCTGGGCTGAGAGTGGCTGCTAAAGTCATCCACTTCCATTTCGAAAACCACATTTCCCTCACCTCCCTGCAGGTCGGTTCACAGCTCTCTGCATCCATTTGGAATCTCAACGCAGCACCCCTGCCCCCACCCACCCCCACCCCCACCCCCCAGGCCCCTACAGCATCCAGCAGCCTGCTCTTCACTTTGCCTCCTTCCACCTTCCCAGATTCAGTCTCTGGCACTAGCCACTGGGCTGTGTGACCTTGGGCAGCTCCACAAACCTCTCTGAGCCTCAGGTTTCTTCCTCTATGAAACAGGGGACTTGAGAGAGTTGATCGTTAAGATCCAACCTCATCTGGTATTTATGAGTAAGTGAGTCCTGGAGTGTACCTCATTCATTCAGCAAAGCTGTACTGAGTGTCTGCTCCGTGCCAGGCACCCCCACTCACAGTGCTCACCAGTCTCTGCCAGGTGTCACCGTCATCGTCTGCGTCAGAGCCCGCACTGGGTGCCAAGCCCTGTGCTACCCAGATCCCATGTAGTAACTGAATCATCACAGCCCCACGAGGCGATAATATTATTACGTCCCTTCCGGAGAACAGGAGAGGGAGGCCCCCAGAAGGCAAGTGACTTGCCCAGGGTCCAACAGCTCTACGTGGTGGAACGTGGGCATGGACTCTGGAGTCAGGCCGACCGGGGGGCCCGTTCTAGGCTGCGCTCCTGAAGGGTTGGGTGACCTTGGATGATGCCTGGACTTCACCAAGGCTCAGTGTCCTCAGCTGTTCAATGGGGGAAATGATGCTTACTCTGCACCCCACGTTGTGCTGAGCCTTTTTCAAGTAGCATCGACTTTAATCCTCACAACAAGCCTCTGAGGCGCAGGTCATTTTGTCCGCTTTACAGATGGGTCCTTGGAGGCTCAGAGTGGTAAAGTAACTTGCCCAGAGCCACACAGCAAGCCAAAGGTGGGCCTGGGATTCACACCCAGGTCTGCCTGAGTGCGAAGACTGCCCTTACGTGCCATTCAGGCTGTCGTGATTAAAGGAGAGAACTGGTGTCTCTATCATCAATTCTACTCAAGTAGAAACCAAGCTCCGGGAGAGCAGGGCCACTGTTTTTGCTCACTCTTGAATCCCTGGCACCCAGAACACCGCCTGGCATGTAGTAGGTGCTCCATAAATACCCACTGGTGAATGAACGCCCCCCCGGTACGGTGCCTGGCCTGCAACAGACAGTCGGTGAGACACCCCGCCCCACCCCGCCTCCACCTTCACCTTCCTCTTCCTGAAAAGCTCTGGCCCTCGCCCCCTCCAAAGCTCCCCTCTCCGGGGAAGGCTCCGTCTTGGGTCACGCCTGCGTTCTGTGGCTCTCTCCTCCACCGATCGTTTCCTCACCTGCCTGTATCATCTCCTGGCCTGGTTCTGCCCCGAAGTCCCCAGGCAAAGGCTGGTTCCTTCTCCTCTACGAAGGGGCCAGGTGCGAAGGTGCTCCCTTTCCGCGATGCCCTGTGCCATTCACCCCAGGGGTGCAGGACAAGCACTTCCCATTTCAGAAGCCCTCCTCCCCCCAACCCCTGCATCCCCCAAGGCCACCCTTGCCCAGACCCTTCCTGAGCCCGGGCGCTGGCTGCTGTTCATGGCCTCAGAGGTGCTGGAGGGTCAGGTCATCGTGATATGATTTATTCTGCACTGAACTACGTGCTTTATATACACAAACTCATTGGCTTTTTATAGCCATTCTTTGTGGAAGGTCTTATTTTTATTTTTCCCATTTTAAAGATAAGGAAACTAGGGTTCAGAATGGGGAGGCAACTTGCCTCGAGTTAGGGTATGTTGGAAAACAGCAGAGCAGGGATTCAAACTCAGGCACTGTGGCCCCAGATTTGTCATTCTGAACAGCTCATATGTATCCATAAGGAGGTCAGGGTGTCAGTAGGAGTGGGTGTCCAAGTACTAGTAGGAATACGATAATGACATCGCCCGTACGGAGGGTGGCCCTGGGCTAAATTTTAAACCCTATGGAGCTTCTTAGATAAATGTCAAGTACTACCATGATTGCCGTTTCATAGATGAGGAAATGAAGATCGAGAGGCTGAGTCATTTGTCCGAAGCCATACAGCACCCAGGATTTGAACCTCGGTCTGGCAGGCTCCAAAGAGTGTACTTTCAAAGACCAGCCCACACTGCTGTCCTTCCTGCCCCCTGACCCCAGACGGAGCCTGGTGCAGAGGTCTGAGGGACGGACATTCCCGAAATGTCATCAGACTCTGTAGGCTCCAGTACCATCCGCTCTTCCTGGTTGAGTGGCCCCAGGAACTTCCGTTCCGTGTCCCCACTGCCCCAACTGTCCCCTACTACCAGGCTGTTATGGAGGTGAGACACGCAAGCCCCCAGTCACGTGACAGTGGTTTAAGGGACATGATGTGTGGAGGCCTCCTATCTACAAAGGCTTTGGGGCTCCGGGCCTCCGCTTCCTAATCTGTAAGGAGACAACCTCCACCTGGGCAGTAGAAGTGAGATGAGGCGGCTGAGTATACTTCGTAAACCCCGGGGGTGCTAGGCAGATTTAGGAAGCAAAGGAAAGGGAGGGAGTATTCTGGGACCTGCTCGTGGCCTCGGTATCATCCATGAAGATGACCCAGATCTCCAGGATCCGGTCCAAGATGGGCCATTTCACCAAGGCCAATGTTAAATGAGGCTTGTTTCTCTTTTTTAAAATAGTATTTTAACAAGCATTTATATAGTGCTTACCGTATGCCAAGCACTATTCTAAGTGCTTTACAAATTATTCATGCACTGAACACTTATAAAATCCCTAGGAGATGGGGGGCTGTTGCTGCCCCCGTTTTGCAGATGGAAAGACTGTGGCTCGGGAAGGTTGAAATTTGTCGCATGCTTGTAAATGATACCAGAGTCGATGCCCGCATAGTTCTTAGCACAGTGCCAGACGCACAGTGTGTCTCCTAAGTGGTAGTGGGCGCTACGATTACCAGTATTTAGGCAGTAATAATGGCCATGACAGAATTTTCCAGCAGACTACACATTTTTCTTCTGGTCTCTGTCCCCCACTAGAATGCTGTCCCTGGAGGTAGGGAGCTTTGTCTGTTTCGTTCATTGCTGTCTCCTCAGCTCCTAGCACATAGTGGGTGCTCAATACATTTGTCAGGCTGTTACTGACTATGTCATCGTCACTGACCTGATGTGCAAATCAGCACATTGGTGAGACCACGCAGGCACCTGACCCAGGATGGGGAAGGGCAAGTGCCTTCCAGGCTCATGTGTGTGTGTGGGGGGATTTGGAGGTCCTTGCCCCCTTCCAGCCAGAGGCTGTGTAGCCCAGGGAGAAATATCTTCCAGAGTGGTTTGGAGCGTGTGTGATTGCTTCCTGGGGAAATAGAATGGGAGGATCTGGCTGTCAAACAGTCAGCATAACAACAACAATAAACAATATTTAGATCAATGACAATAACAATAAATAGCAATTACTGTTATTCCTTCCGTTTCCAGAGCATCCATTTTCCAGCTACTTAACCGCTCTTTACCCTTTTCTTTTCCTTCTTCCCTTGCACGGGGACGACAGGTTTGGGGGAATCTGGAAAGGATAGGCCTTCCCCTTGTCCCAGTACCCCATGAGCCAGAGAGAGGCGGAACCTTCCGTGGGGCATAATTACAGGGGCTCTGCTCTCTTGCTCCTCCTCCCGGTGATGTGGGAGGGTGTAGGGGTGGGTGACAAAAGCAGCCACTAAGGCCTTCAGGCTGGGTGCCTGGGGAAAGGCAGAGTCCCCCGAAGGCAAACAAGGGGGGAAAGGAGGGATCACAGAAAGAGACACGTACATACACCCAGACAGACACGGGGGAGTGTGTGGAGTGGGCGTGTGAAGGGAGACAGACAGAAGAGGCAGAAGAAGACAGATGGGGGAGGCAAGTTAGTGAGAGAGGTAGAGAGGGACAGAAAGGGATAGACAGACAGACAGACGGGCAGAGGGAGACAGATGGGGGGCTGGAGAGTTAGGGAGAGAGGCAGCGAGGGACCCAAACGGGCATAGACGGGAAGATAGAAGGGAAAAAGTAACGAAGAGCCCCTGGCGAGAGTGGGAGGGACAGAAACTTAGGGAAGGGGCAGAACGAGAGCCGCTTTGGCAGGAAGGGGGGGCCCCGGGGCAGAGGAGCGGTCGAGGGGAGAGCGGACCGGACCGGGGCTGTGTGCGCACGCGCGCTGGGCGGGGCGGGCTCACCTGGAGGTGCAGCAGGCTGTTCTCCTGGAGGTAGAGGTACTGCAGGCTGACCAGGCCGCGGAAGATGTTGCCGGGCAGGCTGCTGAGCTGGCAGCGGTACAGATGCAGCGACTGCAGCCGCTCCAGGCCCTGGAAGGTGTCGGGCTCCAGAGAGCGCAGGTGCCGGTTGTCGCCGAGGTCCAGCTCCTCCAGGGCCTGCAGGTGGCGGAAGGTGCCCGGGTAGATGGCGGAGAGGTTGTTGGAGAAGAGCCACAGGGTGAGCAGGTTGGGCCCGAAGGTCCCGGGCCGCAGCGTGCGGATGAGGTTGTTCTGCAGGAACAGTCGCTGCGTGCTGGGCGGCAGGGCCAGCGGCACGGAAGAGAAGTTGTTGGCCTGGCAGCTCACGGTGGGCGGGGATGAGTAGCAGGTGCAGAGCATGGGGCAGCTGGGGGCCGCTGGGGGCAGGGCCAGGAGCATCAGCAGGAGGCAGGCCGAGGCGGGACCTGGGCGAGAGGGAGGCCAGGCGGTTCTGGGGTGGGGGGTGGGGGGCGGCCAGGCCTGCCAGCCAGGGGCCTGCCCCCCCACCGCCTAAGGGGAGCCCTTCTCGGGGAGGGCTTCTGGGTGCAACTGCAGGGTCGCAAGAAGCCCTGGCCGCGTCTGATTTTTGAGGCTCCTGGTGTTTTAAAAAAAATAAAGAAAAGCCAAGAGGACCCTGTGGAAAGCCAGGTTTAAAGTTGGTGGATGAATGGTGACCTTTTTCATTGGCTTTCACGTGGAAGGTTTGCCCATGTAACTGCCAGGGCTTCTCCAGCTCGGGAGGGTAGGCCTGATGGTTCCGGGTTGCACGGGGCAGTCCTGTGCCATGTCTTATTTAAGACGTTTAGCAGCATCCCTGTCCTCTGCCCACTAGGTGCCAGCAACACCTGCCCCCTGGTTACGATAACCAAAATGTCTCCAGACATTGCCAGATGTCCCCTGGGGGGGCGACTCGCCCCCATTTGAGAATGGCTGGAACTAAATTGAGAATCTTCGTGAATCTAAGGCCCGTGCAAAACGGCCCTCAGGCTGCCCCGGGGTCTGGCCTTGCCAAGCCCAGCAGTGCTTGCAGCCCCCTCCCTCACCTTCCAGCAGCTTCCACCTTGGAAGAACCAGGGCCTGTCCAAGCTGGAAGGGCCCTGAGGGACCAGGGCTCAGTGCAGTTCTAACTGGGGCCAGCAGCCACCTGCAACAGAATCAGCCAGGTGGTCCCGGAACGCAGGCAGAATCAGAATTCCTGGGGAGACAGCCTGGGCATCTGCGTTTTATAGCTCACACTCTCCCTATTCAGAATCACTTACAAATAATACATATATTTTTCAAGGTAACTTTTCAATGACGGAAATCGTTCAGGCCCCTTATGATACAGATGGAGAAGCAGGCCCAGGGAGGCCCAAGGGCCTGGGGCTAAGAGTTGTGGCTAGGCCCCTGAACCCCTGTGCTATAGTAGGGGTGCGGGACCCCCTCGTCCATCCCTGTCCCCTGGCCTTCTTGCCCTCACTGAAGCTGGTAAGCTTCTGGGCTGGATCTAGCTTGACCTCTGCCCTTTATCATGACTTCCAGACGAGTCCTGGGATTTTCTTCTGGCAAGTTTGCCTGGGGAAAGGGAAGCCTACCCCCCACAAACCGGGCAGGGATTCCCTGGGCACACATGGACTGAGAACCTTCTGCTTCAAGGAGTGTGTTAGGCCCATGAGGGCAGAGGGGAGGAAGACAGGAGCTCGGACCCAGGAGCTGAGATCTTGGGGCTCTGTGGGTTTCAGAGACCCCAGGGGAAGGACAGAGGGTCTGTGGCTCTAAGCGGTGCCTCGCACTCCAGAGGTTGCTGTGTGTGTGTGTGCGTGTGTGCGCGCGTGCACATAGACACACGCGTGTGCGACTGTAGGTACGGGTGTGAGCTGGCTGCTCCCTGCTTGTGTGGCTGAGGCTGGTGTGTGCACGTGGCACCAACAGGTTGGAGTGTGGCACGGACAGCACGGACGCTCTGCTGTGCCTCCTCCCCGGGTGTGTGTGGGGGACACCCCCCGCCTGATGTGTGTGGCGTTCCCGCTCCTCGGCTTCGGGGACCGGGCCCCTCCCGGTGCCGTGCGGCGCGAGCGTGTGCCGGCTGTCCTCCGCGTGTGTGTGAGTGCAGCCCCGTGCATGTGTAGGCTGGGTGTGATGTAATAACCCAGTGACACAGCGGCTGCTGTTCCGTTCCTTCACACCACCTCCGCGCTTCTTGGCCCTTCTCACCCCTCCCCCGTGCGGCGTTTCACGATTACTTTCTCCTCCCGAGTTTTTCAGAGCCACGTGGGGTGGAGGGGCATGTCTCTCACCCCTCATCTGAACCAGGCAGAGGTGGGGTGCGGGAGCGCAGCAGGGAACCCTGGTGGGTTTCGTGAGACCTCAGGTTTGGGACTTAGAACGGGAGATTTCAGAGCTGGGAAGGTCCTCCAGGTTCGTGTGGTTCAAGTTCTTGTTCTACGCAGGAGACACGGGGGCTCAGAGAGGGCAAGGAACTTGCCCAAGGTCACACAGCGAAGTGACTGACTGGGGAAGGACCAGAAAGGATTCTCCTGCTGCCTGGCCAGGACACTTGTCTTTCTAGCAGTCACCCTCTGAGCTTGACACCAGAGGAAGTCAAATCTTTTTCTGATCCTTAATCCCACCCCTGATCCACGAGCTTACCAGAGTGTGAGCTCTGAAGGCCAGCAGCCCTCCAGAGGATTACAGAGCTCTTCGCCCCAGCCTCTAGGGCTGACTGATACCCCAGAAGAGACAGAGGGAAGGATGTGTGATTCCAGAGCTCTCCAGATTCAGGGCCACTCCCTGGTCCCAGGGTCTCCTCCACTTTGGGGGCCAAGCGTGCAGGGGCTGACTTACAACTCCTTGGCTTCCTGCTTGTCCACATCAGGGGGCTCCTCTCCTTTCTCCCCACGCCCCCTCTGGCCAGTCCCCACATCTACCCTCATCATGGCCCACCGCCCCAAGTCGGAGCTGGTGTTCCCTGCAGGCTCTTTGAGGAGGGGCCCTGAGCAGGGGGCCCCTCCATGACAGCTGCTGCGTAACAGTGACTCTGTTGCCATTTCTGGCCCTCTCCGCCGTGCAAAGCAGCTGTAACCCAAGGAGCCTCATCCATAATTCAGGCTGCGGCTCTCACTGGAGGCGAGGAGGAGGGGAAGGTGGGGGGCTCTGGGTTTCTCTGCCCCCAGGCCTGGCTGGAGAGCTGCTGGGCAGAGGCAGTGGGGGCTGGTGAGCCATGCCATGCCGCTCTCTCCCTCCTCCGCCCTCAGTCCCTGCCCAGCGCGTGCCCTTTTCCTCCCCCACCCCTTGCTTCCCACGGCTCCTCACCATCACTCCTTCCTCCAGGCCTTGTCTTTTCTCCCTCCCTGAGGACCACACGTCCACTCCCAATCCCCATCTTGTGACTCCCTGGCAAAGACTAGGACAAGATGCAAAGTGTCAGAGCTGGAAGGGGGGGGGTACATCAGTGGCCATCAAGAGCAAACCCTCCTTATTTCACAGGCAGAACCACTGAAGGCTGGGGAGGGAAAGGGTCAGTTTCGGAGGGAGCAGCTCAGGCGTCCTGACCCGGATCTCTGACAGTCTGCCTTCAATGTCTTTCTTGAAGCCTTCCTTTTGCCCCTCACTCCTTATACAGGCTGATGAGAGCCTCAGGAGGTGACAGCCCCCCCACCGTCTTGGCTCCCCCATCCTCTCTCTTTCTTCATCTTCCTGTTTTCTGAAGTCAGCAGGTGATGGCTAGAGCCGCAGGGGCACGCAGGGGTGCGCAGGGGCGCGCGGAGCTGGGATGGGCAGAAGCCGTCTGTTATTAAGCACCTACTGTGCCCCAGACACGGCATTACTACACATCTTTGTGCATAGAGTACAACATAATGTAACCCTGAGGATTAATATTATTGCCCCCAGTCTGCAGCCAAGGGGAGGGAGGCTCAGGCATGGAGAGTTCTTCAGGTCATGCGGCTAGTGTAAGGTGGAACCCAGACCTGGCGAGTCCGTGTCAGAAGAGACTCTGACCTTTCTTTGGGAGACCTCACATCATCCACAGAAACCACACCTGAGTGGGACAGTCACTGCCCTTGAGGGAAAGGGAGGCAGAAAGCACACCCAGGTGCACGGGGCTGGGCCAGCCATGATGCTGTTTGGGGTGAGAGCAAAGAAGGGACCCAGGCTCTCTGCAACTTTCCTCTTCTGGGCTCCAGCTTGCGGCTGCTCTAAGGGATGGCCCACTTGGGAGTCAAAAAGGAATGACCAGTGTTCAGGAGATGTGGCTAGGATTGACCTACGGAGCGAGTGGAGAGAGGCCAGAGCATGGTATCGATTCTGGAAGGCTGAGGTGCCCAGAGCCAGAAAGTATCCATTCACCAAGGGACCATTGTCAAGGACTCTGGACTATCACCCTGGAGTCCCAAGGCTCAGAAGCAAGGTTCTCACCCCAGGAGCCACCTTTTAGTCCAGAGACTCTGGTGAAAGAAGGAGCTTGGGGAGGAGGCAGATGGACTCCGGTTGGAGGGCAGGTGCCAGGGTGCTAACCCACCGGGCAGAGGGGCCCCTGGAAAAGGTGCTTCCTGAAAGGGGAGTCAAGGGCTCTGCCTCTGAAGGAAGGACACAGGGTCCCAGAGGAGCAGCGATGGCCCCACACCCAAAAGGCTGGGGAAGGGCTAAGGCCTGGCAGGCAGATGCTGAGGGGGAAGGGGCTGAGGAGGTGGGAGAGCGGAGCAGAATGGAGGTGGTGGCGATGCCAGTGACGCAGGGGCCTGGGGAAGCACTGATGCGGGTGACGGAGCTTTAGAGCTGCTGCAAACAGCTTCTCACTCTGCCAGAATGTAACACCCCAAAATAAACAGCCACCGTGGTGGGGTGGCAGGATCCGACGACGGGGCCTGGAGATATAAATGGCAGCATGCAGCCAACCAGGGTGCCCAGCCATGGAGGCTGCCACCCCACTGGAATGTCCTCACCCTTTTCCCCTCACAGCTGCCCCCAAGGCCCAGAGCTTAGAGCCCCCCAGGCTGGCCCAGAGACCACTCCCTGAGAGAAGGGATGTGACAGGCAGGCGCTTTGGGAATGGTGGACTTCCCACGTGGAAGTGGTTACCAGAAGCCTCTTTGTCTCATGCCTGGGCAGCCCCCCCTGGTCCCTCTCTCTCCCATCTTGTCTTATTCCTCCTCCTCTTCCTTCCTGCCCAGCTTCCATCCCCATCCCCATCAGCCCCCAGCCTTCCCTCTATGGTTCCCTGTCCCCAACCATAGCGCTCATCCTTGACCCTCCTTTCTGGCTCCTGATACCCCATTTTGATCCACCATCCCCGTCTGTCCCTCTCTGGTTTTTAGGCTTCCCATCTTCCCACTCCCCTTCCCTTCCCAGTCCCCAGGGTCCCAGCCCTCCTCTTTCCCATTACCCACCCTGCCTTCTGGATTCTGGGTTCCTCATCCTCGCCTTCTCTCCACCCCTCTCTGAATCTGGTCTCCCTTCTCCTTTTCCCTTCCTCCGTCCTCACCTGGGTCCCATTTCCCTCCGTGCTTTTCCCGTCTAACCTTTATTCCTCCTGTCTCTCTCCCTCCCCTAACCACTTTCTCCATCATCGACTGCTTCTCGCTCTCCCCCTCTCTCTGACCCCTTCCCCACCCCACCCCCAATCTCTGGTCCACACCCTAGTCTGTCACTCAGTCCGTGGAACTATCCCCCTTTCTAGCGCCCTCCATCTGTCTTACTAGGCAGGGCCGTTTGGATTTCCCTCTGAGCCTCCTATCCTCCCAGACAGCCCCCTACCCACACCCCCTGTCTTCCCAGCACTGGAAAGTGCTGAGGCACGGGGCACGAGGAGTTGCTGAGTCGGCGCTTCCCCAGCCGGCCAGAGTCCTCAGCGTCCCCCGGAGCAGGTGGGGCCCGGGCCGGGTCCGCCTGCCCCAGCGTCCCCCCCTCGGTCACGAGCTATCCGCACCTCCCAGCAGGCTCCGAGCCGGGTGCGCTCCTCCAGCCGGCAACCCTGGGCGCGGGGGCGGGGCCCCGGGCTAAGCTCTCCCCGCTCCCCAGGCAACCCCCCACCCCCACAGCGGCCCCACCCTCACGCCCTGGGGGAGGGGGCACCCGGCTCCCCTCCCCTGGTTGCCTTCCGCCAGCCGGCGGTCTGGGGTCCCTACCTTGCAGCAGGCGCCCGAGCCCGGGCAGCATCTTGTCTCGCCGCTCGGGGGAGGGGGCGGCAGGGGGAGGGCGCTCCCTCTCTCTCCCTGAGCCCGCCGGACGGACGGCGGGGACTCCGCGGGGCTCCCCGGGCTGTGTGGCCCGGCCGCGGCGCTCTACCCTGCGCCCCCCGGGCTGCGGGCCTCGGGAGGAGCCATCGGCCCCGACGGGACGGGGCGGGGCGCGACGGGGCTGGGAGGGCTGGAGCTGGCCGTCGACGCCCGGTGTCGGCGCCCCCCAGCAGCTGAGGCAGCGCGCGAGTCCGTCAGTCCGTCGGTCCGTGCGCCCCGGCTGCTCGCCGAGGGAGAGTGGGGACAGCGAGGATGCTCTTCCCAACCACCCCCACTCCTTCCCGCACTCGCTGGCTCCTCCCTCGCTTCCTAGCTAGCCGACTTAACCCTCTCCTGGCCACTAGGAGGCGGGAGCGGCTCTCTAGCCCCCTCCATCCCGGCCCCCTCCCCTCCTTGGGGAACCCGGAGGACGGTGTTCGATCGCCTTCGCGGAGCCGCGCTTCAAGAGAAATCCTTCCCTGGAGGGGGGGGGGGCGGTGTAGTAGTGTGAGGGAGTCCCGTGGACTTGGCCAGTTCCCCCTCCCAACTTTCCCGGAGGAGATGGGCTCCCGGGTCACCTCCCCCTCCTGCCGCGTCCCCGGCGCCAATGTCCAGGCCTCCACCGTTTCTCGCCCCTAGATTTCACCTTCCCTTCCGTTCCCAGACCCCAAGCCCAGAGTGCGCGCGACTATAAGAATAGCATATGCAAGAGTTTTCGTGTGCAAGATTGAGTGCCTATGAGCGTGCACGCGCGCACAAGGACACTTGTGCAGGTGTGACTCTAGAGTGCTTGCGCGCGACCTTTTAAACCGGCCGCGGAAGGGGGAGGGCACCTGAGTGTGCGAATGGGTAAGCCGCCGAGTGCCCACCGCCGTGCGTGTCTGCACTGGTGGGAAACGTGAGGTGTTCGAGAGTTCGGGGCCAGTGAGCTTGGGATGGGTGGCAAGGGGATATGTGCCTGGGTGTGTGTGTGCCCCTTAATGCATTGGTGAGCGGGTGCAAGTTTGGGTGCGCGCGCGAGTGTAGTTTTATGTGTGTATGTGATGTGTCCTAAAGGGAATATCTCATCTCCCGCGTGGGAACGAGACCATTGATTTCACTCGAGCTGCTTCTTCCTTTAAAAGAGGGGTGCATTCTGATCTCGTCGGGGTCCCTCCCGCCTCTCGCGGCCGCGTTCGAGGCGGTACCATCCGATCCGTGACCTAAGCGTCTCTTTACAAAGGCGGCGGTGACGATGACCCTGGCCGAGACCCAGCCCAGGGCGCCCAGCATCCGACCCTCCGGAGCCGCCGCGGCTCCGGAGAGGCGCGGCGCTCTGGGGGAAGGCGCTTCGGGGACGGTGGCCTTGCGGCGCCCGCAGGGCTGGAGCTGCGGGAGCGGCTCGTGCAGCCCAGGCCAGGGCCATCTGCGCGCAGCCTCACCCGAGGAAGCGCGACAGCCCCGGGCGGCCGCTCCCGGGAGCACAGAAAAGGAACCCCTGGCCCCGCTGCCTCGCTCTCTGGCTCCTCCTCCCCTGTCGGTGCTAGAGTCCAACATAGCACCGGGCATACACTCGGCGCTATATAAATGCCGGTTTCTTTTTCCCATTCATTCTCTGCTCCACCCATAGTCTCTCATTCTTCCCTGGCTCTCATCCGATTTCTCTCACTTTCTTCCCCCACCCTTATTCATATTTTGTAGTCTCTGTCTCTCTGTTCCACCCCTCCATTCTTCCCCCCCTCCCCTCCTTCCTCTCTCCTCTCCCTGTCATTTCCTATCTTGATGCATCTGTCTCTATCACTATCTCTGTCTCTCTCACTCTCTCCTTGTCCCCCGTCGCCTCCGTTCTGTCCTGTGGCTCCCTGCCTCTCAGACTCGACATCTCTGTGTCTCTTGTCTCTTTCCTGGTCTCCCCCCCCCCCCCCCCCCCCTTTTCTC
>NW_024424786.1:34264127-34286936 GCF_017311325.1 Ursus maritimus | reverse complement strand
CCCCCCCCCCCCCCCATTTCATTGGCAGGCTCTGGGCCTTCTTGCACCTGGGACGCTCGGGCGCCCCCTGCTGGTTTGTCGTCTGCCCTTCCTGGGCTCCGTCCTCACCTAGTGTCCTCTCCTGCGCCTCTCCTGTTCTGGAGAGGTAGGAGCGGAAAGCCGCGTCTCTGGGCTCCTGTCCCCCTCCCATCTCTAGAAGGCAGGAATAGGCCCCAGCGTTTCCTGGGACCCACCCTGCCGAGGCCCCGCGCCTGGGAGGAGGGCCTGGAGGGGGCGGCGGGGAGGGAGTGTTGGGGGTAGCAGGGTGGGATTTGGCGTCCTTCCCCGGAATGAGCCGCGGCACAATCTGTCGCTGGGTTTGTTTGCCGAGCTGCCTCCGGAGCGCAGTGGGGCTGGCTCCCGGGGAGCGAAATATCACAAGATGCGGAGACAGACGCTGAGGGGCGGGTGGGCGGCGGGCTGACTCAGGTGTGCTGTCATCGGCTCCCTGGGCCCGCGATCTGAGAGGGGTGGAGGGGACCCCGGGTCTCCTACACAGGCCAGCTCCCGAAGCTGGGACGGGATCCCCCGTCCGGGGGTGACATGCAAGGAAGGGATGTCCCTGCCAATAATCCTTGGCCTTGGGAGCCCCCGGGGGGACACTTCCAAATTGAGTGTACCCCAGAGGGTCACAGACCCCTCTGCTCCTATCCATTGTACAGGCGTGCATGCGGTTTCCTGTAATTATCTGCTGACTCACCACTTTGCCCTACTAGACTGACAGCTTTTTGAGGGCAGGAAACTCCTCTCATCCATCTTTGTGTCCCCAGCAAATGCTCAATGAACCCTTTTGGGTGGATGGATGGATGGGGGGGGGGTTGCTTTACAGGAAACACCACAATGCATTTGGTCTTCCCTGTAAAGCATTCTGACCCCTGGTTCCTCCTCTCCCTATCCACACCTGCATCCCACCCCCTCCCTCTTCCAGACCGGCAGGGGATTGGAAGCAGTTTTCCCTCGGGTCTGAAGACCAGCATTCTCTAGGTGACCCTAAGTGAGTTGTTCCCTGTTCTGATGCTTCTGGCTTTTCATCTGTACAGTGGGAACACACTCATAAGGCTTCAGCAAATCGCCAGCCACTCCAGATATGAGAACATGCTTAGTAAAATGAAGTTCTGACTGGTGTCTGCGGTGGTAACAATTGTCCTTACTGTTTTGGTGGTAATTTTAAGATCTTGACCCCAGGAGAATCAGACACCATGTGTGAACACGAGTTTTGCTTCTGCAGTGAGGTGTTTTGACATCTGAGGGAGTAAGCTGATAGCAAGATGTAACGGATGGCTGTGTCATGGGGCATCTGGGTCTATTCCTGCCTGGCTGGACACTCGGCCAGTCTCTGGGGCTACGGGGTCCTCAGGACTTGCCACAGAGCTGGCCTGCCCTCTTGTGGCGATCGGCGGATCTGCAGCCCCAAGGGAAGCCAAGGGTCTTCGGAAATGGGCTGACGGGATGGATGGATTTTCCTTGAGAAGGGGGAGGATCCGTCGTGTGGAAAACCGTGGGCTTTGGAAAGAAGGTCATGTAGAAGAGACAGGATATTGGCACAAATCAGGCGAGGCTTGACTTCCTCTATGAGTTCCCACTTATTAACAGAGCTCCTACTCTCACGGTGACCCCCCTGGCTCTGCTTTCCTCTGGGAGACCCCATCCAGTGAGGCCACAGGGTTTCCCTGACTCTTTTTGACACCTGTTTGGCAACGTCATCGTGTAGGACCCTTGGCGGCAGGTGACGTGAGGCTGGCCCAGTGGTCAAGGGCGCGGGCTTCAGAAGGTTCCTGCCCTGGCTCTGCCGCTCACCCAGCTCGCTCCGTGACCTCGGGTGAGGTGTTTACCTGTTCTAAGCCCCAGGTTTCTCATCCAGAAAACGGGAGGCGGGCAGTACTAGTTCCCAGCTCACGGGGTGTCTGAGGATCAAAGGAGATAAAACGAGAAAGAACCTAACAGAGTACCTTGACCCTGTGTTCAGCAAGCCCGAATACTGTTACTATTAATTTTCTCTTTCAGCCTAACAGCGGCCTGCAGAGACAGATGTCGCAGTCTAGTGGAGAGAGCAAAGTGAGGACCTGAGGTCTCATCTGCACTGAGAAGCGCAGCCGGGTCTGGGACTCAGTTTGTAGTTGTAACCTCCTATCCCGTGTGTGTGTCTGGTCTCCACATTCTGCCTCCCCTTGGCACAGACCAGGGCTGCCCGGGGCGACGAACGCAGTCCAGGCCTGAACTAGAAATCCACTTCTACCCTGAGCCTGCCTCCAAACGGCTGCTGTGTAACTGGGGACAGACCTCTCTCCCCCCTGGGCGTCAGGCTTCCATTACAGGAAGGAGCAGCTGGGACTGCAGGCTCTTTCTGGAAGGTCCTGCAGAGTTGTGCCTTTGTGACATTCTCCTTTCTCTGTGGTGGCTCTGGAGTCAGCAGCTACTGAAATGCATCCCTCAGCCAGATTCCTTTCCATGCTGCCCCCCCTTCCCAGCTCTGGGGGTGTGATGAGTGATGAGGGCGCCAGGGGCAGGTCAGAACTTCTAGGGACTTCCTGAGCCCCCTGAGCCTTTCAGTGTGTACTGGCGGGAGGAGGGGTGGGGGAGAAAGGCTGCACTTTTCACCCAGAACCCTCCCACATTGAATTCTAAGTCCTACTCTGCCCCGCTAATGGGGGCAGCGGACAGGGCTGCTTTCCAAAATAGGGAAGAAAACAGAAACCCAAGTAGTTTAAAGGGCAAGGGTGTTAGGACTTGTTTTCTCCTTCCCTGCTTGGTTTCTAGGGTCTCTGCCCATTGGTTTTATTTATAAGAGTTACTGGCGTTTGTGAACTACTTCGTGTCATGAACTTACGTGTATTGGCTCATTTAACATTCCGAGCGGCTCTATGGGGGAGGGCCTATTCATATCCCCGTTTTACAGATGGAGATTACTCAGAGAGGTAATATTACTCTTAGATCCTTCTTGCCCTGGGTCCCATGCTTTAGAGGGTTTTTGGGGAAAAAAATAGAGTGGTTTTTGTTCGTGTCCTCCACCAATCACCGGCCCCCTGGGAGCCGGCCTTCCCCTTCTAGACCACACTGTGGGTACCCAGAGTTCTGGAATCTTTTCTCAAATGGCCCACGTCTACTGCCAGGGCCTCTCGGGGCACCTTCTCCCATCTACCTTTTTGCCAGTGTGGCACTCCTAAATGAAGGGTGTCTGAGGGGGATGTTTGTGGGGGTGGTTAGCGCTTGGACATGTGGGTAGGATATCCCCACGTAGGATACACATGAGGCCCCTTGTTTGGGAGGGAGCTGTGTTCGGGAAGATAAGAGGAGGTGGCTATGTTTCTGTATAGAACTCCACGCAGTTAGATCATTCTAAATTTGAACCTAGTTTTTCCAATGTCAGGGTCCTTTGAAGGAAGCAAAGGAACAGTGCTGCTGGTGGTAAGAGGCTAGGGGTACCTTGTGGGCAGGGGTTGCCTGGCAGGGACCGGTGGGGTGAGGAGGAACCTCCCAGCTTATGGTACCTCTGCTTCCATCTAACATTGCAGACATCAGGGGCAGCCATGTTGAGAGGTCATGTGACTTCATCAAAGTTGACATGACTAGGAAGTTGTAGCACCAAGCTCTGAATCCAGGTCTGTGTGACTCTTTCCTTGTTTCACGAAGCTCCATGCCAGTCTTGACCAACAGTCAGAATTTGGGCTCCCTGAAGGCCTGTTGGTTAGAAACTTGGGTCCCCTTGTGTCTGCTGGAGTTCCCTTCCTGGTGACAGGAGCGTCCCTTCCTCCCTAGACAGTGAGCTTGCAGAGCGCAGGGTCCATGTCTTCTTTGACTTTATTTCATGCACCTGGCACAGCCTTGGCTCAGAGTAGGCACTTGGCAAACAGTGCTGACCTACGGGACCCGTGGTCTTACAAATAGCCAAGGTGCCAGGTGCTGCTGGTCCCGCTAACGTCCAGGAGAGGGGGCGGGTCTGGGATGGAGAGCGGGCTTTGGGAAGTATTGGGAAGCCCCACTGCTATTAGATGAGTGGCCTTAGACTCTATTAGTCTGAGAATCCATAATTTGGGTTGAAAGACTCTTATGATGCCCCCTTCCCTGTTGCACCAATTCTCCAACCCCTCCCCTACCTCCAGGAGACACCAGAGGAGAAAGGTGCTTATGGTGTCACTTCCCTGTGTGACTCTCTGTGGGCAACACTTTTCTCATTTATCTCGTGAACAGACAGGACAGAACAGTTCCCTTCCCCTTAAATTCTGTGGGCTGAAACCCCCGAATTTGCAAGAGAGAGTGCATGTGTGTGAAGGGCATTGTGGGAGGCAGGGCAGAGAACCATGAGTTCTAGTCCGGGGGCGTGGACCCGTCCTGCCTATTCCCACCCCCACGGCCCAGTTCGGGCTCCTGTTATGGGGTCGAGCACAGCAGCCTACGGACAGATTTCTCTGTCTCTCGGCCCCTGACCTCAGTTCATCTCAATGTTAATCCCCCCAGGTGTCGTTTTGATCCTGTGACCTGCTGCTCGGAAGCCTCCGATGGCCAAATCTGGCCAGCAAAGGATTCATGTCTATGAACCCTGAAGCACTCCAATGAATAGGAAAAGCCCGAAGACTTCAACAGACAAACAGGTGAAGGGTGTGGACAGCTACTGCACCCGAGAGGATAAGCAGAGTAAACAAATACTTGGAAAAATAGTTCAACCTATTCCTGGTCAAAGAGATGGAAATGCAGGCAGTCTCAGGCTAGCGTTTCATACTTATTCAATTAGCAGAATTCATAAACACCGTCACCCAGTGCTGGCAAGTTTGGATGAAGTCTGTGTTCCTACGTCTCCGGAAGCAGTATGCAAAACCCTGCAAACCAATCTAGCACAATGTAACAAGAGCCTCAAAAATATTATTACCTCTCGACCCGTTAATCTCACTTCTGGGAATTGATCTTAAGAGCATCATTCAATAGATGAAGAAAGCTCCTGGCATGCCGCTGGCCTTGTCCTCCCACATTCTTCCAGGCAGGGAGATGGTTAAGAAAACCATGGCTCATCCAGTCAATGCGATATTATGCAGCCACAAAAATGATAATTATAGAGAATATGCAGAAGCATGGAAAATGTTTATAACATCATGTTTGTTGAGAAAAAACAGGATACGAAATTTGCATGAACACTGTGATTGCAACTATGAACAGTAAGTATTCATGTTGACAAAGTCTGGGAGAGAATATGCAGAAATGAAAATTATTTAAGGTTGGGGGATGAGTGGTTTTCCCTTTTGTTTGAGCATCTTCTTTGTGAATGTGGCCGAAATATTATTTTCACAACAGGATGAATTCTATAAAAACAAAACCTCTATTATTGCTTATAAAAGAAAGTCAAAACTCTTTAGCCTACATTCACTCTAATAATTAGAATGATCACTTTTATTAGGTGTTTAATAAGTACAGTGACCCCCATTTATTAGGTCTTTACTACATTCCAGGCAGCGAGGTGAGTCACCCACGCAATTTCACTAAATCTTCGCTACAGCCCTGTGGGTAAAAACTAACATCCCCATTCTACAGATTAGGAATCAGACATCCAGGGGGGTTACCCCACATGGCTATAGGGGAAATAGCAGAGCGGGGCTGGAACTGCTGGCTGGCTGCTTCCAGAACATGTGCTAAATCCCATAACTGGCTTTGTGTGTCAGTGTTTCAAGAACTTTAGTCATTAATGTATCACCATGATGATTTGGGGGCTAACAGTGGCTCACACATCATGTACTGTGATTTACTTAATCTTTAAATTTAAATCAACTCACTTTTTAAACATTTGAACGCCTACTCTAGCATTATCCTAAGTAAGAGTCCCCTTGGAATCATCTGTTAAATGTGTTGGTTATATTTTTCAGTGTACAATAAAATAAAAAAGAATTAATAGTATAAAAATCCCCTGAAGATCATCTTGCACACCCTTTAGGAGAAACTGAATTATCTTATGCCACAGTCTAACTCGACCTCCCGGTCCGTTTTTCTTCCTCCACCCAACCTGCCCTATCGGCTGCCACCATTCCTGAGGTTTGAATCGGTCCCAGCCAGATGGCTTCTCGGGTCTCCCCTGATTCCTCTCAGCCTGGTGCCTTGAGACCAACCCTGTGTCCCCTCCCTGCTCCTGTGTTCTGTGTTTCTCCAGGGCTTGCCCGAGCCGAATCCAGATCAAAGCACTTAATGGACAAACAAGACACTCAGATTCAGAAAGCTGCCTACTACAACCATTAATTCTCATTTATTAAGCTCCCACTGTGTGCCAGGCACTATACAGGACGGTTTATGTATACGTGATCTCTATTAGCTCCCCCCCCCCATCTTGGGGTCAAAGTATATACATTAACCAATTTTTTTTTCTTTAAGATTTTATTTATTTATTTGACAGAGAGAGACACAGCCAGCGAGAGAGGGAACACAAGCTGCGGGAGTGGGAGAGGAAGAAGCAGGCTCCTAGCGGAGGAGCCTGATGTGGGGCTCGATCTCAGGGCCCTGGGATCAGGCCCTGAGCCGAAGGCAGACGCTTAATGACTGCACCACCCAGGAGCCCCCCATTAACCAGTTCTTTTCATTCTATTGTGGTAAGGGCATTGAACATGAGCCTTACCTTCTTAGATTTCTAAGGGCATAGTGAGTGTTATTATCTACAGGCACTGTGTCACACAGCAGATCTCCAGAACTGATTTACCTTGCATACCTGACACTTTATCATTGACTCTTTAAAAAAAAAAAAGTTTTTATTTATTTATTTGACAGAGAGAGCACAAGCAAGCAGAGCGTCAGGCAGAAGAAGCAGACTCCCCGCTGAGCACAGAGCCCAAAGTGGGACTTGATCCCAGGACCCCGAGATCATGACCTGAGCTGAAGGCAGATTCCCAACCAACTAAGCCACCCAGGCGCCCCTATTATTGACTCTTTATAATGATCCTGTGACACACATATGATTTTTAATTTATTTTATTTTAATTTTTTTAGGAGAGAGCGTGCAAGCTAGGGCTGAGGGAAAGGGAGAGAGAATCTTAAGCAGGCTCCATGCCCAGTGTAGAGCCCCATGTGGGGCTCAACCTCATGACCCTGAGATCATGACCTGAGTTGAAATCAAGAGTTGGACACTTAACCAGCTGAGCCACCCAGGTGCCCCTGATTTTTAATTTCGACTTTATATGTTGGCAAACTGTGGTCCATGGGTTAAAGCATTTACTTGAAGCACATAGCAGGTAAGTAATAGAGCATAGACTCAAGTCTTGTATTGTTTGACCCCAAAGTCCTTCCTCTTACCACTCTGGTCCTCAATCTTATTAATGATGAGGGTAATACGACAGGTCAATGCTCCCTCCTCTATGCCCTCCAAAGTGGGCCTATGAATTTCTTGCCTCTCCAGGCTGGGAACAAGAGGCATTCATTCATCATGGGAGGGAGTGTTGATTGGTCTGACCGCTTTGCAAGGCAATTTGACAGCAGCTATTAAATTGAAAATGAATATGCTTGTTGACCCCAAAATTTACTTTTTTTTTTTAAGAGAGAGAGAACAGAAGCAGGGAGGGGCAGAGGGAGAAAGAGAGCGAGAATCCCAAGCAGGCTCCACAGTCAGCACAGGGCCCGACTAGAGGTTCAATAGCATGACCCTGAGATCATGATCTGAGCCTAAATCAAAATGCTTAACTGACTGCGCCACCCAGGTGGTCCCCAAAGTTTACGTTTTAGGAAATTGTCCTTTGGTAACTCTTCAAATGTGCACGAAGACATCTGCAGATTAATAGCCAATGCAGCCTTGTTTGTGGTAAATATCATCAATAGGGGATTGGCTACATACATTTTGAAGATTTTATTTATTTTATTTTATTTGAGAGAGAGAGAGAGAACTTGAGTAGTGGGAGGAGCATCGGGGAAGGGAGAGGGAGGGGGAATCTCAAGCGGACTCCACGCTGAGCCTGATGTGGGGCTCGATCTCACAACCCTGAGGTCAAGAATCCCAAGCTCCACTGACTGAGCCACCCAGGCGCCCCTAGCTACATACATTTCAGTGCAGCCATATGCAGTCATCAAAAAGAATGAAGGGGTACCTGGCTGGCTCAGCCAGTGGAGCTTGGGATTCTTGACCTCAGGGTTGTGAGTTCAAGCCCCACATTGGGTGTGGAGCCTACTTAAAAAAAGAATGAAGGAAGTTTCTATGTTCTTATTCGGAACAATAATTTAGTAAAGATACTAAGTTACAGCAAGGCAAGGGGCAGAACAATGCAAGGGTCTATTACCACTGTGTCAAACCCTGTGGGATGAAATGTATCTAATTATACCCACAGAGGTGCAGGCAGAAGCTACCCCTGGAAGGACAGAAACAAAACGGGTAACAGAAGCCGCCCAGAATTTTGTATCAGGAAGACTGCTGGATGTGAGAGGGAAGGGCTGGTTTTGCAACAGCGTCCAGCCAGAGGACCGTCCTGGCGTCTCAGGGTCATGGGAGGGGTCTGTGAATAATAGAGACGTGAATAATAGAGATGTCCCCACCTATGTGCCCACCGCAGCCAGCGTGGCCCAGATCGTGGCAGACTTACTTTCTACTACGTAACCTTTTGTGCTCCTTGTTTCTTAAAACCGTGGGCCATCTATTACCTCTTTAATAATTTAGAATTTAAAATTAAAAAAAGAGGAATTTCCTGCCTCAGGCAGGACCCACCTAAGAAATGAGATGAGGCCAGGCTGCTGGCCGTGGGAGCGCCAGCCTTTGTGGGCTGGAGCCGGGGGAGCTGAGACGCCAGGACCTGTGGCCTCTTCTGCAGCCCATGCAGGACCTCAGGACCCACTCTAAACCTCCCTTTGGGGGAGGATTTTTATCGTCTCCCTTCTGTGACCGGCAGCTGGTCACGGTTTCAGAGGCAGGTTTTTGGACAAGATGTATTTCAACAGCCACACTCAGCTCGGGGTCCTTCACTTCTGTAGGGCGGGATGTCCTTATTTCTAAGATGGGGATAATACGGACTTCACAGGGTGGTTGCGAGGGTCAAGGAGCCGATGCTGGGTGGTACACAGCGGACACGACCCTGGGGAGACTCCTGCATGACCTTGGTGAAAAGGGACAAGGTGCCTACTGAGGGGTCCAGGCGAAGGGCCTGTACTGAGTTTTTGGAAAACTCAACCCGGACTGGCTTGAGTGAAACTCCTTATCCATCACCAGGAGAAAGCAGACGTTCCCCAGTCGTGGGATAAACGTCCTTCCCTTCTCTCTGGGGTATCTTTGGTCAACCCCCTCTTGAGACCGTTAATTGTCACCTGTTTGACTGAAGGCGGGATCCCGAGTCAGTCTCTGGCAAGGAGCGTGATCCCACCTCCACTATCTTGGGCTCACCAGGGCGGCCCTTCCGGGGAGAGCGGACCCTGAGTCACATGATTGCTGAGCAGTGGGAGGGGGAAGACATTTGGGGGGTGGGGTCAACCACAACAACCGCCACAGTCCCCTAGGGCCAGACAACAGTGTCTTGTCTGGACATTGAACATAGCTAAACAGAGACTGTCTTATCCGTTCACCCATCTATTCTCCTGTTCAGTAATTTCTCAAAAGAGTACTGGGTGCCAAGCACGGGCCAGGGCTGGAGATGGGGCAGTGACCGGCAGCCCTCTGCCAAGCCCTTGCTTCCTCTAAGGCTCTGTGGTGCCCTCCTTCTCAGTGAGGCCCCCCCTGCTTAATCCCGCACCTTGTGCTCCCACCTGCCACCCCCACATCCACTCCACTTTTTTTTCCCGCAGTATTCCTAACTTGCCAACATGTTATGTAAGTTATCTATTTATTAGGTTTATTTTATTTTTTTTAAGATTTTATTTATCTATTTGAGAGCGAGGAGGGAGAGAGAGAGAATAAGTGGGAGAGGGGGAGGGGCTGAGCAGGGAGCCTGGCACAGGGACTCGATCCCAGGACCCCGGGATCATGACCTGAGTTGAAGGCAGAGACTTAATGGACTGAGCCCCCCAGGCGCCCCTGGGTTTATTGTTTATTAGCTGTCTCTTCTTACTAGAATGCGAACTGCATGAGAACAGGGAGCTTTGTCTCTGTGGTCACTGGTGTATCTGTGGCCCCTGGCACCCAGCAGTCGCTCGGTAAATNGTGTGCTGGTGACTGTGTACGCCCTTGAGCGGTAGGGGGAGAACTCCGAGATCAAGTCATCCCCAACACAAATAGGTAGTTAGGAGCCAGGATCAGGTCTATGAAAGAACCAGCCACAGTGCGTCCATCCTGGGGCTTGGGAAGTCATACGGAGCCATGCTCTGAGGGATGAGTAGGAGTCAGCTAGCGATAAGGCAGGGAGGGGACAGAGCAAGGGGCTTCCTGCGGGAGCCTGGTGGCACAGAGGGCCCCATGAGGAGGAGCCAGGCCCAGGAGCCGTGGGGCCTGTTTGGGATTCAAGATCACTCGAATAAATGGAGAGTGACAGGTCCTCCCAGTGAGGCTAGGGCAGCCAGCCTGATGGGGAGCAAGGTAGTGGCCTTCCTGGCTTTCCCCCTGCCTCGTTCCCACCCAGAGGCCCTACCTGCCCTGTCGATGGCACAGGGCACAGGGGACAGCGCTATGCAGACTCACAGCAAAGGGTTCCGAATCGCCGCTGTTCCGGGAGAAAGCTCAGTGCAATTTCATTCCTCTTTTCTTGTTGAGGAAGGGGCTCAGAGGAGGAGGCCCTTAGAGTCATATGGGGAGAGAGTGTCACAGCTGGAGGGAGGCTCGTGGAAGAGGGGCGGCCACCAACGGCTTGGGCAGAGATCACAAGGACCTTTGACTTCTAGGCCTCAACCCTTCCCAAATGCACCCCTGAGAGGATATCCTGTCTTACACCCATGTCGCTTGCTCTCCTGCTGCTGATGCTCGCTGCCTCTTCCCACCAGGGCGAGCCTCCCGTCAGGGCTGAGAACAGCTCTCTTCTTGCTGGTACTGAAGCTCTTTAGCAAAAGTCCCAAGACAGTTTTGTCCTTTCTTTTTTCCTGCAGTCTCCTCTCTTGAGGAATCAGGACAAGTGTCTCAGGGCATAGGTCCCCCGACTGTGTCCTTCCGGAGAGCATTGTTAAGCCAGGGGTCCCAGGCACGCCCATTCTTGCCTCAGGGTCAGGATCCCGCCTTCCCAGACATTCTCTGCAGTCCTGAGGCCGCCTCAGTGCCAGCTTGGTTTTGATGGGCTGGGTTTCACTGCAGCCCTGAGCCCTCCCCCCTTCTGGTCTCCAGCCCCAGGGAACTATAGGCACGTAGCCCACAGTTGTATATCACCCCGAGCCCTGAGATATCCAGATCTTCCACAGACCCAATCCATCAGAAGGACCAGGTAGAAACTGAGCCATGCACAGAGCTCAGTGGATATCAGTTTGCTCCTGCTGTCCTTTCTGGATCAATCTGCCAGTCCTGCATCTTGGAGCCTCAGTTGTCGGCACCCCTCCAGTCCTGTTACTTGCTTTGGATCTCTTTGTTTCCAGATTGGACTTCAGGCCTTTCCTTTGCACGTTCATACGGCTTCCAGGCTGACCCCATCAGCAAGTGCTGGGGTGAGGCAGGTTGGCTACGAGGCACCCCAGTCGCAGTGTGGGAAGGCGGCTCTCCTGCTGCCCTGGCTGTCTGGCTTTGGTAGATGGAAGGGAGATTCTCCAGCCGACTTGTCACCTGGGGGCAGGGTGACACCACACAGAAAGGACACCTAGCCTGTGTCTGCTCTTCCAGAAGCCTCAGGCCTCGGACTGCAAAGTGGAGTCTGGGCCTCCCTGTGCTACCACTGCATTTCTCTCGCTTGCTCAGGTGCTGGGGTGGAGCCTAATCACTTAATTTGTCACTTTGGTGTCACTTCCCCTGAGCCCAGATACCTATCAGGCTGCGGCTGATGAGCAGCTGGTAATGTCCCTGTGCTTACCTCTGGGAGGTATCAGCTTCTCACTGGGGACTCTGAAACCAGACCCTCCCCCAGGGACTCCGCCTGCACCCCTTCCAGCTGGTGGGGCAGGTGCCCGGGGAGGGCTTGGGGAAGTGCTTTGTTTGGCCAGTTGGAGAGAACCGTATAAATTCACAGGATTATTCTGTCTCTTCCCTTTCCTCCATCAGGATGCAGCATCGCATGGCCCACCGGCACTGGTGAGGGATGGAAACTGAGGCTCGAAGAGGATACAGGCACAGGGTAGGCGCACAAGGATGCTGTCTGCTCTAAGGATACAGCCAGGTTTCTGATGGGAAGAAAGGGAACTATGCTCATTTGGGGCCCTTTGTGTCCAGGACTCTTCTGACCTTCAAGGACTTCTCCAGGGAGGAGGCCTCTCCGTCACGGAGGGAGGACCTCCAGTCCCTAAGAGACTCAGCCTCTCAAAATGGAGGCCGCTGTGCTCTGGGCCCTTCCTGCCAGGAGAGGGCGGCTGAGCGGTGCTCCGGATGTGGGAATGTGTGAAAAGGAGGAAGCTCCCATTCCCGGCACTTCCCAAGGGAGGGGTCTGGGAAAGTGGGAAACCATTAACCTACTTGGCATCTGAAAACCAAGAGCAATTCAACTCCCAGAGATTGTTCACACATCTTCCGATGCCCTTTCTCTGAGGGACTTTGTTGGATTAAGTCCCGCACTTGGGGTGACTTTTTGAACAGGAATTGCTTTTTCAAATCCTAGAGAAGTAGGATCAAAGTTGGATGTTCCCTGTCCTTGAAAAAGCCGGTCTGAGGGTGAATTCAGAGATGACTGGCTGTATGGCAGGGGGAGCAAACGGAAGACGTGAGGCACAGAGCCCATCCCGCCACCCCCCCCCCCAAGGCGTCCTTGATGGGCCTCAGAACCGGCGGGGTCTCTGGGGGCGGGGCCGGGGATCTGCACTGCCTTGAAACGAAGATATATCATTTAGTAAAGGGCACACACCTTAAGTGCATAGCCCAGTGAATTTTCACATAGGCAGAGAACTCTATAACGACTGCGGAGATCAAGACACAGGACCATTCTAGGGACCCCGAGGGTTCTATAGGGTGCTGATGGTGATTAACCTACCTCTTCCCTCCTGGCAGTCACCAACCACCACTCTGGTTTTTGTGACTACCAATTGGTTTTGCCTGTCCTTGGACTTCACACAAATAGAATTCGTACATCACATAATGTCCTTTCCTGTCCGGTGTCTTCTGCTCCACATCACGTCTGTGAAATTAACTTGTGTTGTGTGTACTAATAGTTTGTTCCTTTCATTGCAAAGCAGTATTCCATCGTGTGGATACAGGGCACGGTATTTACCCATATTCCTAGCAGTGGGCATTTGGGTTGTTTCCAGTTTGGGGCTATTGTGATAAAGCTGCTGGGAACACTCTTGCACGTGTCTTTTGGGGAGCGTGTGCACTCATTTCTCTTGGGTAGATATCGAGGGTGGGATTGCCTGATCAGAGGGCAGGTGTGGTGGGTACACAGAATTCCCTTCCTTATGTGTTTCTGGCTGGGGGGCCTGAGGGGGATTCTTGAGGGGATTCGGAGGGTGGAAGGGGAGCCATTCTGTGGCTCACACGTGTTGTGGCTGATCGGTTGACACACTTTGTGGACGGGAAGGAGCAGCTGGTTCCTCCTCCCGAGCCGGGGATGTCTGTGTTTAGCTGGTGGTGAAGGATCCTGGCTCCTGCCGGGCACCCCCATCCTCGATGATAGAGGCAGCAAAACCCGACATGAGCTTCTGGGATTCAGTCCATCCTTGTGGGGGTCCAGTTAGAGCTTATGGGGGTGCCCGCCTGTTCCTTGATCTCCCCAACCTTCTGTTCTCGGCAGCCTGACCGGGGCATTCGAGCTCCAACTTGAGAGGCAAAGACAACAGTTTCACAAGAGTGCTTCACCAGCTGCCACACTGAGTAAGGCCAACTCCCTGTGACAAATCCCGCCACACAGTGGTTCTCTTCCCTGGCTGACCCTGGCGGATTCCATTGGTGGGTTCTCGCTCCATTAGAAACCGCCAAGCCCATTTCCAAAGGGATGGTTCCTACTTACTCCCGCCGGCTGTTCCAGGTTCTCGCCAGGCCTTGTTATTTTCATCCTTCTAAACGTTACCCATTGGGGTGGGTGGGTATCTGCATTTTTAACCAAGCTCTTCTCGGGATTCTTGTGCAGGATGAGGGGTAAGAAGCCAGCTTGGGGCAAAACCTTGGCACTCAAAAGGAGCCAGTTTGCTTTCTGAATGATCACTTTGCCACTTACTGGCTGTGTGATCTTAGTTGACCTTTTCTCTCCCTGGGCTTCGGTGTTTTCATCTATAAAATGAATTATTAAGCATCGTTAACAAGTATGGAGTACTTACCAGATGCCAGACACTGTTCTAAGCACTTATGTGTACTAACTCACGGGGCTCTCTCAACCAATGATGAGGTGGAGGCTATCATTATTTCCAGCCTCGAGACGGGGAAGCCGACGCGCCGGGATTCAGACTCAGGCTGTCTGGCTTCCATGTTTTTTGCCATTGGCCGTCCCTCCATTGCGAAGCAGTGTGAAGGTGAACTCACGATATGGAAGTAAAAGCTCTTCAAAGGGCAGTGCAGTATTGACTTTTCTTCCTCCGTGGGTCTCCATGGGAAGTTCCCTTTCCGTTCTTTCAAGTATGCAGACATAATCTAAACAAACAAGCTAACAGACAAGCTAGGCACAATCATAAATGCAGCCAGAAAGGTCGGCTCTTCCTAGGATCCAGAAAAATCCAACACCCTTGAGAGAAGAGGACACTGGTAGGGCTCCCTGCCTTGGATATTCTGGCCCCTTGGCAGGTAGGAGGCTTTAGAGGTCCATCAACTCCCTTCACTCTGACTTTGTACTGAACAAAGAACCTTCTGGTATTGATTTCCTTTCCCAAAAGTCTATCCTTCCTGAAAGAGATTGTGCTGACCAGTCAACCTCAGAATTCCCATCTGTTGGGTGGTTTCGTTTCTCAGTGTAAATTATTAAATTGCCTTCCAGGTTTATCAATCCATCTCTTGTGAGTCTGTTTAGTGTAGGTCATCCCCCCGCCTGCCTCACCTAATCACAACAACTAAACTCTCAGGGAGAGACTTAGAAAGTAATACCTCCAAGGTAGTATAAGAGAGATGTCCAAGGAATGGTGCAAAAAAGTATGCTGTGAAACTTAAGAGGACGGAGAAAGGACTTTTGTGTGGAGGAAGGGAGCATCAAGGAGGGCTTCCTGGAGGAGGGTGATGTTGGCACAGGAAGAGGGACACTATAGCACCAAAGTGTGGTTAAAACAGAGGCTCTGGGGCCTGCCAACCCGAGTTGGAAGTCTGTCTCTCCCACTTACCGGCTGTGTGAGTGGTCAAGTTACTCTATCTCTCTAGGCCTCAGATTCCTTATTTCTAAAGTGGGCAAAATGATAGCAGCCATCTTACGGGGTGGCTGCAAGGATGAAATGATTATATACAACACGTACAGTTCTTAACACAATGCCTGGCCCATAAGCAACACTCAGGAAATGGTGGCCATTACTGTTGCCAGTATTAATACCCAAAGTGATGTGTTCATTGAGGAGAATTCTAGGAGAAGGGTCATAGTGGAGGCCTGTTGTATCCCCAGAGGCAATTTTGTATCAAAGGGACTGTGTTTTGCTTTAAGACTCAGAGGGCAGAAAGCCCTTTGCAGTATACGGCTCTTTCCTTGACAGTGGTCACAGCCCATCCTGTGGTTTCGCAGCCCACGAAGAGAGCTGCCTGTACAATCTATCCGAACCCATCAGCCTCGAGAACATCCGTGGTTTCTGAGTCACTCTCAGGCCATTTCAGCTTCCAAGTAGAAACTCTCAGGGCACGCGCACCTTCTAGGCCTTTTCTGCCCTCCGCTGTGCGGGGAGAGGGAGGGTAGTGTCAGGAGGCCGCCTGCTGCACTCCCCTCCCCCCCACTGGTCCCAGCTCACCTCCAGGCCCTGCCAGAGGCCCAGCGTGGCAGCCAGTGAAGGATGAGGGACATCAGCTCTTGCTCCGTGATTGCCTGGCTCGGGTGCTCCGGACCCCAGGTCTCTTGCTTCTTTGTCCAGTGTTCCTTCTGTAGATTCTGATGGGCCTTCTTAGTCTCCCCACGGGTTTGGTTCTGGCTGATGCAAGGAGAAGGGGAGAGGGGCACAGGGAGGCACCTGGAGGAGCACCGGAGCTTCCATCATATATGTAGAGATCCCACTTGTCTCCAATTCTCCCCCTTCTCCCAGGGGATGTCTATGTCCCTGCACCCTCCCCCTTTAACACCAAGGAAACTGTTCCAGTTTTCTCTCTGCTTCTCTTTGCTTTTCCCCGGAACTAGAGTGTTCCATTGGCCCCAGCTGTTTCTTGTTCTTTATATTCTGGGGGAGCCGGACATCTGAAAAATCCATTGCTTTCACACAGGACTCCTGTGCTCTCCTCCTGGGTCCACATCCTTTTCCCCCCTGAGCGTGCCTGTGGATGTGTGGGGGTGGTTGGTTGAGGAGGGCTGGGAGACACAGACCCCTTGCAGAGTGGAAAGCAATGCTTCTCTCTTCTTTTAACCAAGGATGCCTTCTGAATGAGGTACCCACCCCGTTCCTATTACTAATAATCAATACTCATAACAACCCAATACCAGAGATCATGATCTGTCTAATGCTTGGGGGAGCCCCCTCAGGGAGTCTGGGTGGGGTACTGGTTAAGGACTTGGGCCATAGAACATCTGGGTTTATATCCCAGCCCTGCCACTTACTACTGGTGTGAGGTTGGGGGAATTGCTTCAACCCTCTGGGCCTCAGTTGCCCGGATAATGGATGCTAATAACACCTATTCCCATAGGATTGTTAGATTCAGTGAGAGAATAAGTCCAAGGCACTTAGAATAGTGCCCCATAGGCGGTCAGTGTTCAGTGAACATTGGGTCCTATCGCTATTTACTCTTCTCAGGGGGTGAGGCAGCCCTTGGTGTTGACAGAGCCCCCCAGCCAGGTCCTCAGCCCTGGAGATTCAGAGGTGGTCAGTGCACCCAGGGCTCTCGGTTCTACCAAAGTCTGTGCAGGAAGTCAAGTTAGCAAGCCACAGTTGCTTCCTAAGTATGGAATTAGAGCTGAGTGGAATGCGGACGGGCAACGGGAGGCTCTTGGGGCCGAGGGTGGTGGGGCCTGGGGCTCCCATTTCTGTCACAGGGACTGGCCCTGAAGCTCACTGTTCTCCGCATGGCCGAAGGGAGGGCTGATCTGGTGGCCACATCTGCTGACTCCAGCATCCTCCAGGGTCCAGCCGGCTGACCCGACAGGCTGAAGCAGCCCCCTCTCCCTGGTGCCTCTTGGGCGGCCTTTAGGATTCACCCTTGGTTAAAGAAAGGTCTTCCTAGAACAAGGAGGCCTCCTCCTCATTCAGGACTATGGAGTGGCTCCCCTCCCTTGTCAGAACTGTTTGGAAGGCACTAGGAGATGCTCTGAGGAACTCCTTCCCGTCCCTGTTTACTTTGGTTTGTGAATAGACTTCCTTCCTGCAGCTCGGAGTATAATCAACCAGGCCCCTGCTTTGGACAAGCCCGGCCAACTAGGGGAGGGCACCCGGATGACACTGGTCTGCATTTGGGGGCTACCTAGAGATCAGTTCTCTGGGGTAGGGCTTCTGGAACAAACACCAACCTCACCCATTATATGATTTTTCCCCCCTCATTTATTTCTCTTTTAGGTTAGGGGCACTTTGTAATCCTCCTCAAATCTGACTTCATGATCTCCTCTTTGCTTTTCAGTAATTCAATCATTTTTGGTAACAACAATAGCTGCTATTTGTTAAATTTTATTTATTTATTTTAAGTCATCTCTACAACTGACGTGGGGTTTGAACTCATGACCCCAAGATCAAGAGTTGCAGGCTCTTTCGACCAAGCCAGCCAGGTGCCCCTAGCTGTTATTTATTAATCAGCCAGTGTACTGATTGGGTGATTAACTTACCTGACCTTTAATCCATACACCGTGATTCCAATTTCATAGATGAGGAAACTGAAATCAGAGGAATCAGGAAGATCAGTAAGTGGCCCAATATCAGTGTGTGTGTTTTGTTTTGTTCTGGCATTGCCTCAAGATGTTTGGTATTTTTCAGGGTGCCTAGGGGGCTCGGTGGGTTGAGCGTCTGACTCTTGGTTTCAGCTCAGCTCATGATCTCAGGGGCCGTGGGATCAAGCAGCGTTCAGGCTCCGTGCTCGGAGGGGAGTCTGCTTGAGATTCTCTCTCCCCCTCTCTCTGCCCTTCCTGCTGCGAGCTCACTCTAGTTCTCTCTCTTTAAAACAAATACATAAATCTTTAAAAAAAAGATCAGTATTTTTCTCCTCGGTTGAAATGAAAGAGAACATGTTTGCTTACTTTTATCTTCCAAAACAAGCTCTTGAAACCTCATTCAAGACCCTAGCTGGGAAAACCAAACATTTTGAAATGCATGAACCCAGATCTTGAAAGGACAAGAAGTTTATGTTTTGTTTTGTTTGTTCATTTGGCAGGTCACAATTAAAACCCTTTGTATGAATGGCTCACAGTGTATCCACATACAAAAACTTAGGAAGGGATGAGGAGCCAGAAGGAGTATGTGGACCCTTCCCAGAAAGTGATGCTCCGGGGTCCAGGGTGGGTCCTAGCTGAGATTATCTGGAGGCGGTTTGAGGAAAGAGCTGAGTGCCGGGGGTGGGGGGGATGGGTTTGGGGGCTTGGGGGTTAAGGGGTGGGGAAGGCTTACATTGGAAGGTGGCCCAGCTGAAGACCAGCCACTGCTTGTGCCCCAGGGGATGGCTTGGTGCAGCTCCTCCGTGCTGCCTTGTTTGGCAAACCATTCTTCCCCGATCTAAATAAATATACCCCGTTGCCATCAAAATACCCATAGGGTGGAGCGTGGCTATCCAGACATGGGCATGGGAAGGAAAAGGCCCTCAGCACCAGTACTTGGGTGGGAGGCAAGAGATCCGGTTCAGTGCTCCCTCTTCCCTCCAACGCAGTAATGTCCCATGGCTAGTATCCCAGGACCCTGACTGGCCCTCACCAGCTGGCTGACTGGAACTCTGGCGTCTGAGCAGTTTTGAGCGGTCAAATAGTGTCACCAGCTGGGAACCATGGAAATGAACTGCTGTGGCGGATGGGGGGGGGGAGGTCTGGAAGGAGGTAATGTCCGGGTGAGAGATGGTGAGCGTCTGAGTAGGGCAGCGGTCAAGGATGGAGAGGAGGCGTGCTGTGGGGTAGGATCAATAGGACATGACTGATATGGGCCCAAGTCCAAATGCCTTCACTTAGCTTGGGCGCTCCGGCCTCGAGCACTGCCACTCCCGTGGCCAGTCTCCGCTCTAGCTGGTTCCTTGCATGTTGTCCCTCCGTCAAGGCTCCATGCCTCTGAATGTGCCCGGCTGGCTTCTGCTGGGGTTTCGTTGTCTGTCTCCCGAACTGAACACTGAGATTCTAGAAGGAATGCGCTGAATCTCTTCTCTCTGAACCCCGCCCCCCCCCCCCCCCCCCCCCCCACGTTGCACCGTGTCTATTTGTTGAGTGAACCAATCAATAAAAAAAGACTCAGGGTGAAGGGGAAGGAAGGAAGCGAAGAGCAAAAAGAATGAAGACATCGGGCGCCCCGTCAGACCTTGTTATAATCACTCCTCTCTCTGATGTTACACACGAATCCTCATCGAAGCGAGGCAGGAGAGGGATGAGAGTAGCATTTGCCTCCTCTGGCTGCGGGAACTCGAACCAAATCAAACGGGAACGGTTCAGGGAACATTCTAATATTCCATCCCAACAGTTTCAGTAAGTCTGCCGCATGGCTAGAGAAGCACTGCCTCCTGCAGACACTGAAGCTGGTGTGTGTGTGTGTGTGTGTGTGTGTGTGTGTGTGTGTGGTGAGGGGTGGGGGGATGCTGAGAACCACGACAGAGATAACAAGACACAGCGGACAAAGGCCCTGGCGACCTGGGCCAAGTCCCGAGCTCCAGTCCTGGATGTACAGACAGCCCGTGAGCTGGGCCTTTCCCACTGTTCTTGCTGATTTACATTCTAAAATCTCTCTCTCTCTCTTTGCTTTGACTTTTTTCCATTCCTCCCTTGCTACTTCCACACTCACTGATCCCCCAGGTCCTCCGGAGACCAAAATGTAAGCCAGAGCAGGAGAGAGGGCTTGAATTAACTTCAGTGTCTTTGTGTCTTGCAGTAAGATGGAAAAATCTTACATCTTAAGGCCTGTTTGTCCCGGGCTGCTATATTTTCTTACGGTTGTTTCCATCAATTCATTTTTTAAGACAAGATCCATTTTCTCTAATGTCCGGGTACCCGATGTGAGGACTGGGATGGTAAGAGCACAGGTCTGGGAGTTGGACAGACACTGGCGACTTTGTGGAGTGACCTTGCTCAAATTCCTTTGAAGACCCCGCTCAAAGCTGATTCTCTGGCTGTTTTCGTATCCGGAAATGGGAGAACCCAGTACCATCCGCACTCTGGCAGCTACCTACCATACGGGCAAGGATTTCATAAACCCACCTCCTATTTCTTGACAAATACAGTAATTAAAGCACTGCACTCTTCGTCTTGCAGGTAGGGCAGCCAAAGAGCTTGCCTGGGGCTGCGTAAGCAGTGAGCGTCTGGGTCCAGGCCCAGAGGGCCCCTACCCCATGCAGTCAGTCCCTTTGGTGGTCGCACTTTCTTTATCCTTGGTGCTGTGGTAGAGATCTGGACAATAGTCTCTGGTTCTGGCCATCTATGGTTCTAACCTCTTAATGTCTTTCTCATCAAAAAGAAGTGTGTGCTCTCGGAATAGCTTGAGTCCCTGGCCCCAGGGGGAATCCAGAAGGCTGGGCATGGAGGTCTGCAGACTGCATTGAATATGCAAGAAATTCTCCCCCAAATTCAGCTTTTAATGGGGGGACATGGCTGCACAGGCCAAGGCAGCTGTCAGCTTACTTGCTCTGGGCTGGAATGAGAGCAACACAGCTGGTTCAGCTGCCTTTCTCACGCTGATCACAAGCTCCAATGGGCAATTATATATGTCTTTGATAAATAAAAAATGGAGCAATGAATGAATACTTAATCAACACAGTCTGGCGGGTAAAATCTTTCAGAACCTAGGCTGGGGTGAGGCAGGGAGTAATCAAAGGCATCCTTGGGAGTGAAAAGGCGAGGGCACCCCACCAGGGCGGGGGTGGTGAGGTTTGAGCTGGTGAGCAAAAATGTATTCTGTGGCCACCTAAGTGGGCACGGTAAAGCACCTGGAATAGGGTGCGTGTGCGCCCGCAGGTAGCCAGCTGTCCCCTCCGGTGTGCTGGGCGTTTGTGCTCTTTTCCGTGGGTCTGCCCGTGCGAGCCACAGTTTTGAAACGAATTTGGTTAGGGGAAGGAGGAGAAGCGAAGCGGCCAGGAGGCTGACCGAGGATCAGGAGAGATGAGAACCGGTGCAGCTGGGCCAGAGGGAGATAACGGAGCGAAGATTCCAGGCCCGACAAGCCTGCGGGAGATGGTGAGCCGGGGAGAAAGGAAGTGCTCGCAACGGGGGCCGGTGGACCTCCGCCGACGCCGCGGCGCAGGTCAGGGCCCTTCCGGAGGGGGGCGGGGGAAGGGCGGGGCTGGGAGGGGCGGTGAGAGGCGCGAATCCAAAAGGCGCGGGGCGCGGGCGGCGCTGGAGTCCCGGCCAGCAGGCGGGCCAGGTAGGGCTCGGGGCCCGAGGCACGGGGCGCGGGGCCGGGATCCCTGCGGCGCCTCGGCCCGGGGCGGGGGGCGGCGCCCGCGTGCAGGAGGGGGTGTGCGTGCGGGAGCAGGTGCGCGGGGTGGTGGTGGGGGGCTGCGGGGGCGCGGGCCCCAGGGCACCCTTTCGGCAGAGGGTCACGAAGGTCCTGCTGGAGCTGGGTATTCTGTGCTTTAGACTGGCCTGCGTTGTGACTAACTAGCCCATGGGACCTAGGTCAAGTTGACAACCTCCCACGGGCCTTTAATTCCCTTGTCGGTAAACTGGAGGAAACAAGACAGCTCACTTTGTCAGGTTGTTTTGAGCCTGCGAGGACCTCCGTGAAGTGTCACCACCGCCCGCCCCCCCCTCCGTCGCCGCTGTTTCTATTTTTGTGGACAGTCTTCAGAATTGGGCTCAGTTTCTGCGTCCCCAGGTGCTGCCATTGTGGGGTAGAGAGGCTTTTTGCAGCTGTTTCGAACAGCTGGCCTCTTCCCGCCCCCCTCCCAGAACGCGCCGTCCACCTCTACCTTTCCCACAAGCCCCCTGTACCAAGCGACCTCTGCTTTATTTGACAGGATCCAGAGAGTCGACCACCGCTGTTTCTTGCCCAGGCTGGAAAAAAGCCAGAACCAGAGCCTACTTGAACAGAAGGGCTTGCCAGAGGAATTTTCCAAGGGCCCAAAGGCCAGCCCTTGAAGTGCCTGTGGTCAGGCCGGGAGGCCCCCGGTGAGATTTGGGGATCGGCTCCACCTCCCGCCATGCCAGGCCAGGGTCTGCCCCTCCGCGTGGCCACCCTGCTGACGGGGCTGCTGGAATGCCTCGGCTTTGCGGGAGTCCTCTTCGGCTGGGCATCCCTGGTGTTTGTCTTCAAAACAGAACATTACTTTGAGGAGCTCTGTGAACCGGATGCCGGGCCGATGGGCAATGTCACGGGGTCGGCTGGTAAGGGACTCCTCTAGGGAAGCAGAGTCTGGTTCTGAAGCAGGAGGAAGGAGTGGGAGGGCTTCTGCCCCCAACCCCCACTGTGCCAGCCTTTCTGGGGTGAGAGGAAAGGAGTGTCAGCCTTCCCACCAACTCGGCAACTTTGGTCTAGGAGGTGCCTGGGGAGGGAAGTACCAGCCCCTGAGGGGTCACTAGGGGCTGTCACATTTCAACTCCCTGAGATCTCCCTTTCTCTCCTCCAGACTGCAAA
>NW_024424786.1:34156336-34264117 GCF_017311325.1 Ursus maritimus | reverse complement strand
GGGGGCGCGGGCCCCAGGGCACCCTTTCGGCAGAGGGTCACGAAGGTCCTGCTGGAGCTGGGTATTCTGTGCTTTAGACTGGCCTGCGTTGTGACTAACTAGCCCATGGGACCTAGGTCAAGTTGACAACCTCCCACGGGCCTTTAATTCCCTTGTCGGTAAACTGGAGGAAACAAGACAGCTCACTTTGTCAGGTTGTTTTGAGCCTGCGAGGACCTCCGTGAAGTGTCACCACCGCCCGCCCCCCCCTCCGTCGCCGCTGTTTCTATTTTTGTGGACAGTCTTCAGAATTGGGCTCAGTTTCTGCGTCCCCAGGTGCTGCCATTGTGGGGTAGAGAGGCTTTTTGCAGCTGTTTCGAACAGCTGGCCTCTTCCCGCCCCCCTCCCAGAACGCGCCGTCCACCTCTACCTTTCCCACAAGCCCCCTGTACCAAGCGACCTCTGCTTTATTTGACAGGATCCAGAGAGTCGACCACCGCTGTTTCTTGCCCAGGCTGGAAAAAAGCCAGAACCAGAGCCTACTTGAACAGAAGGGCTTGCCAGAGGAATTTTCCAAGGGCCCAAAGGCCAGCCCTTGAAGTGCCTGTGGTCAGGCCGGGAGGCCCCCGGTGAGATTTGGGGATCGGCTCCACCTCCCGCCATGCCAGGCCAGGGTCTGCCCCTCCGCGTGGCCACCCTGCTGACGGGGCTGCTGGAATGCCTCGGCTTTGCGGGAGTCCTCTTCGGCTGGGCATCCCTGGTGTTTGTCTTCAAAACAGAACATTACTTTGAGGAGCTCTGTGAACCGGATGCCGGGCCGATGGGCAATGTCACGGGGTCGGCTGGTAAGGGACTCCTCTAGGGAAGCAGAGTCTGGTTCTGAAGCAGGAGGAAGGAGTGGGAGGGCTTCTGCCCCCAACCCCCACTGTGCCAGCCTTTCTGGGGTGAGAGGAAAGGAGTGTCAGCCTTCCCACCAACTCGGCAACTTTGGTCTAGGAGGTGCCTGGGGAGGGAAGTACCAGCCCCTGAGGGGTCACTAGGGGCTGTCACATTTCAACTCCCTGAGATCTCCCTTTCTCTCCTCCAGACTGCAAAGCCCAGGATGAGAGGTTCTCACTCATCTTCACCTTGGGGTCTTTCATGAACAACTTCATGACATTCCCTGCCGGCTTCATCTTTGACAGGTTCAAGACCACCGTGGCTCGTCTCATAGCCATGTAAGTCCCAAAGGCCCGGCCTGGGCAGAGGGAGGCCCTGTCCCAGCAACTGTCACAATAGCACAGGAGGTAGACTCTGTTTAGACCCGCCCTCTTCTCTGCATCCCTACTTCCCTTGCCTTTGCCCTGTTCTTCCTTTGTTCAATGTGACTGTGTATTCAAATTGAGCTGGAGTCTAGGCCGATTTCCTTTGAGGGCTGGCTTGGTGCCTGGGTTAAAATAGAGGAACTGAAAATTGTCACTCAGGGATCCTACCAGGCCTCACATCCAGGTCCTTCAGGGTTAATTGTCATCTCACCTCCCCCCCCCCCCCCCCCCATGCCATTCCCCAAAGACTTAGTAAGGTCTCCTGAGTATCCCCGATGGTGGGATTTCCCGACCCCCTGACTGGAGCAGAGATAGTGGGGGTTTCACGGAGGGTAAGGAACCTCATCTCACTCAGACAGGATGCCATGGTAGCTGGCCAGCTTCAGCGATAAGCAGTGGCCTGCCAAGGCCTTAATAGGACCTAGGGCAGGTGCCTCCTGGCAGATGTATGGAAAATTAGTTATCAGACAGAGGGACTGGCGGGCTGGCTGATAAAGCAAGTTCCTGCTTTCTAAGCCGTTGGGTGTATAATGACTTTATCTCAGTCTGTCTTTGGCTCCCTGTCTCCTCTTCTTCCAACCCCTTCCTTTGTCCCCTCCCTTCTCTCCAGCCTTAGTATGTTAAGAAAAACTCCGTCTTTCCCGTGTTTCTCTTTTACTTTCACATAGAGCACTCACTTCTGATACACCTGGTCACTAAATGTGTGGGTTTCTCCCCCACCCCAAGGACATCCGCTGGATGTCCTACGATTTAACCCCGTGCTAATGCCATCTCCCTGGAGACAGGGTCAGATCCCACAGGTGAAGGGCCGGGTCCCACAAGACTGCCCCCCACTTCAGATGCCGATTGCAAGTTGGTAAGTCCCCAGGTGACCCACAACTTCTGTCTGACTTGGCTGCAAATCAGGGGTTCCCATAACCCCCCCTCTTGGACTGGATTATTTGCTAGAACAGCTCACAGAATTCAGGGACACACTTGTGTTTAGTTTATTAAAGGATATGATGAAGGATACAGATGAAAGCGTACAGGTTCGAAGCTCTCTGAGCCCCGTCCTATAGGGATTTTGTGGAGGCCTCTTCATGTAGGCTTGATCAATTATTAGCCATTGCCAGCCCCGCTCCCCACTCTAGAGAAGTGGGGCTGGGGGTGGGGTTTGCCAAAAAATTCCATACTTCAATCCTGACCAATCCTTGGTCTTTCTGGTGACCAGTCCCCATCTAGGAGCTATCCGGGAACCTACCAGAGTCACCCCACTGGAACAAAAAAATGCTCCTCGTGCTCTCATCATGGAGTTTACAAGGGTTTTAGGAGCCGTGTGTCAGAGACCCAGGACAAAGACCAAATACGTATTTCTTTTCTTTTTTTTTTTTAAGATTTTATTTATTCATTCAACAGAGAGAGAGACAGCCAGTGAGAGAGGGAACACAAGCAGGGGGAGTGGGAGAGAAAGAAGCAGGCTCCCAGCAGAGCAGGGAGCCCGATGTGGGGCTCGATCCCAGAACCCCGGGACCACGCCCTGAGCTGAAGGCAGACGCTTAACGACTGAGCCACCCAGGCGCCCCCAAATACGTATTTCTTAGTGTAAGCCACAGTATCACCGTGCAGACCCCGGTCTTTGGACATGGATCCCTCGTAGCAGAAACAATCGTAAAGGTCAGAAGGTACCGGCACGGTAACAGAAACACATTCTGTCATTAATAACTATCCAGTCCATCATCACACCATCTGAAAGTGTCTCCCAGGGCCACGTACGCCTACTGGCTTCCATTTGATCTTGTCAGGTTCCAAAAGCAGGAGTGGTCTCAGCAATATATCCTTTCACCCTTCACACATCTGGTGTAATTGAGCAAAGAGACAAGACGCTCTCCTTCCCTAAGCCTCTTTGGGAGGGTTCCGTAGTACTGATTTCCCTCCTTACAGAACCTGCTTATTCGCCCCCTTACTCTCTGATGTTCCTTCTCTCCGCTGATACCGTAACTCTTCCGCCTTCGGGAGGGATGGTTAGGTTTGGCCACTGCTGGTCTGGAATGCTCGTCCAGCAAGTGTCTCCCCTTTCAGGGAGGGCGAGGGGACCCAGGCGCAGAACTAAGCGGGCTGTCTTTCCCACCAGGCGAGGTGGCTGCATTCCCCGTTTGTCCCAATTTTGGCAGATAGAGGGAAGGCACAGCCTACCCCAGCGGCCACTTGGGAATCGTAACATAATGGTTAAGAACACGGTTTTCTTGCTTAGGAATCATCTCTGCTTCCAGCCCTGGTAGTGGCAGCCCTGGTCCTGTGACCACAGCATGAGGGAGAGAAAGCTCCCCTAACCACAGCACTATTAGAGGAAACATTCCCCACTCAGACACCGTGCCCATCCCCCATATACAGCCAGGAGAGGAGGCAGCCACTTCACATACAGCCTGTTCGAACATACTAGTTCTCCCATTTTCGTGCACCCCTCTAATGCCACAGTGATTTCCATAGGCCTGTGCCCCATACAGCCAGGTTTCTGTTGCCCTCCTGCATGACCGAACGGCCAGGCCATTGGCCACTGCCCCTGGGTCCGTAAGAACCCATACGTAGGGGCCTTTTCCACGGTGGGTTTCTTTCCTCTCTACGAGGACAGCAGCATGAGGTTTGTTCAGCCCACGGAGCTGATCTCTTTACCTTTTTGGATCCGTGCAGTGGCCTTCCAAACAGGATGTGGTTGTCCATTCACCGTGGAGCGCAGCCAAGTATACTCTGTGTTGGCCAATCGAGGGCTCTTTGTAGGGCCCCGTCCAAGTGGCGGTAGAATCCAGCCGCTCCCCACACATTCCAGAGTCAGTCCTAGGGGAGAAGAGGCCCCCTGGTCCATGGTATCTCCTCCTTGCATTCCCCAGGCAATGTGATCCCATCTCACCACTGCTATTTTTAGTGTGGAATTCTTCTGGGCATTGCCATCCCCATTAGAGCATTTCTCCGCTATCAGCCTAGCCATTGTGGGTCTTTCACGTTTGAAGATCATTTTATGTACTTCAGTAATCTGTGTGGATTCAATTAATGTCTCATAGCAAGATGATAAATGCCCCGGAAATGGACATTCTCTTGTCCAAGGTCCCAGTACTTGTTGCTGGGAGGTGAGCACAGACTTTTGCCATTAGCCCCAGTGTGGGCTCCCCAGAGGGTTACGGCACAGAGAATTCGTCCCTGACCAGTTCTCCGGCGTCTAGCCCACACCGTTTGGGCTCGGGCAGTCTCACTGGTTCCCAGTGCACATGTCCAGTTGACAGGAAGGGCAGATTCAGATGCCTCCTGTTCCCAAGTCGCGCAACATGATCCAGGCACATGAGGAAAGGCAGCCCCTTCTCGCAGAGCCTGTCAGCCATACCGGTTCTCCTCTAAACGTTCCCCTTTCTTCCAGTAACCCTGAACTTCCTCCCTGCAGCCTTCTCAGGACTTGGTCAGCAGGTGGTTTCACCGTTGCGTGGGGGAAGTGCTCCCGGCCAGACGTAGTATCTCGTTGTGAAACATCAGGGAAACGGGACGCACGTTTTTTTGGAGAGCATGTTTCAACATCCCAGCTTTTATAAACCTACCGACTCTTATATTCTTTGTGCTCTCAGTCTAACTGAAGCGCGTGTCCAGGCTTGACCAGTGGATCTGGGTGCCTCAGTGGGTGAGGCTCCCCTTATCAAGGAGCCCTAGAAACTTCTCTTCTCCACCCCCGGCTGCCCATTTTGGCCACTCCCGTGCAAAAGGCTGTGGGGCCAAGGTGAGGGGTAGAGTCAAGGGAGCCTGGTCCTTCCGTTAGTCTGGAACCTGATGAATCTGCCTCACCTTTGCCCCAAGCGTTGTGATCTCTCTGGCTTCTGGCTTTTAACATTTTTTCAAATGGGGACAAAGAGACTGGACTTGTTTGCAGGCACTTTAATGCTGGCGGCCGGCAGGGGTCCCTTTGGCCCACCCAGCCTTTGGCAGTGCTTTATGAACACTTTTTTTATTTTTAACCCCCAATAACTATCCGTTTCATTTATCCTCCATCTCTATAACCATCTGGAGATTTCCACCCAGCAGGGATGAACCCACGACTCTTCTCTGTTTCCTCTTTGTTCCAGGCCCATCAATATTTGCTTTATTCCCCCTTATTCTTTAATAACCGTTTAAAATTTTCTACCCTAAGACCAGCCTCTTGATTCTCCTCTCCACCTGTCCCCATTCTTTTGTTAATTAACCTAATCTATTTATTAGCAGCTATAAGAGCCAGGAGGGGAAACTGAGCCAGCAAACTCAGTAAGCCATCCCAAACTGGTTTTTCCCTTTTGCAGCAATGGGTTTTACGGGGTGCCCATGTGAAAGGGGCCCCTCGCCACAGCGTTTACCATGACCTGGGCACAGGGCACCGTAAAGCCATGCCCACACGGCTTGCATACAAAGTGTATGGGCTGCTGCATCTGGGATGTTCCCTTTGTAGGGCGAGGGGACCTTACAGTGGCCTCTAGCTGTGCCCCCAGGAACGACTTCCTGTGTGTGGCTTACAGGCAGCTGTCTGCAGTTGTTCCAGAGTGAGCTCTAGGGCCCACGTCAACCTGGACATGCCCTTCCTCTTTGCAGCGTTCAAAACCCAAGACACCACATACCCACATACCCCAGATTAGTCATGCTCCCACCCATCTCAGGAAAGGTTCTCCGGGAAGCTGAGGATACCCAGCCACAAAATGTAGCAGCTCCTTTGTGTGTCATTCCTCCCCCCGCCCCGGGTTGAGTTTTGTCCCTCTTCTGCACTGACGACCTTCTTGCGGACCAGAGGTCTTAGAGGGACTTTTCAGGTGCTCCTTCATCATTTTTCCCTTGGGGCCGACTTCGAGACTAATGGCCACAGCTCAGACTGACCCACATCTGACCCTGGTCGAGTACGCAGGGCTGACCCGGCACTCTCTTGAATTTCGTGTTAGCTATTACGGATCCCAACAGGGTGTGTATCTTTCAGCTTCGGCTTATTAGTTTGCACTTCCCGCGCATCCCCTGAACCCACTCCCGGGAGCTGGATCCATTTCTGAATTCCAAATTGTAAGTTCTCCCTTTAGTTGCAGTGCACCGGCTGCTCCACACCAGGGGTCACCCCGTGGCCCCCCAGGAGCCAGGGGCTCTTCATCCCCTCTCTGTCCTCGAGGCACATGTTCCTTTGAGCTTGGGCCATTCTAGCAAATCCCACTTCACCGACACCAACTCTACTGGCAAATCCTACATGTCTCCTCCTGCATTTGTCCTTGACTTTCAACAGAACAGTTCACGTCGGATACATCTGGTCACCACGTGTGTATGTGGATTCTCCCCACACCAAACGATTCTGTGACACCAGCTGGTGTCCCACAATGTAACTTAGTTCTGACACCGTCTCCCTGGCGAGCGCCCCGGGTCCTACAGGTTAAGGGCCGGGTCCCATAAGACTGCCCCCCCCCCCCCACTTCAGAGGCCAATCACGGGCTAGGACCCCGGCTTACCCACAACTTTGGTCTGATGTGGCTACAAACCAGAGGTTCCCATGACCTCTTTTCCCTTGGATTGGATTATTTTCTAGAACAGGTCACAGAACTCAAGGAAACATTTACGTATGTTTACCAGTTTACTAAAGGATTTGTTGAAAGATGCAGATAAATAGGCCGATGGGGAGATATGTAGGGTGAGGTCTGGGAAGGTCCCGTGCACAGGAACTTTTGTCTGGTGGCGGCTGGGGTATGTCATCCTCCTGGCATGTGGTGTATACACCAGCCAGAAGCTCTCCTCATGTGGGCTTGATCACTTAGTAACCATTTCCAGTCCCTTTCCCCTTTTTGCAGAAGTGGGTGGGCAGGGCTGAGAATTCCAGGTATCTGATTATGGCTTGCTCTTTCCGGTGACCAGCTCCCCCCAGGAGCCCACCCAGGGTCACCTGGTCAGAACAAAGATGCTCTTAGTGCTCTTATCACTGACGAATAAGAATTTGCAGGTGTTTTAGGAGCCCTGTGTCAGGCACTGGGGACAGGGACCGAACGTATATTTCCTATTATAAATCGGAACATCACACTTAGGCACTGCTTCTATCACCCCATGCCTCGCCAGATCCCCAGACTGCTAAGAGATCTCCATAACCTTGGGATTGCGGTCCTGAAATCACAGCGCCCTAGAACTTCTAGATCAGCCCAATCATTTCCTTTTATAGCAAAGGCTGCTGAGGCCCAGAGAAGGGCAGTGCCTTACCTAAGGTCACACAGCAAGGAGGAATTTCTAATTCCTCAGAAGTTTTGCTTTGTAGACTGGGCACTCACCTCATTCTCCAAGGGATATTGAGCTGTTGGGACCCCAGATGGGAGGACCTTGGATCTATCCACTCTGCCCTTTGGACAACATTTTCCATCTCCCGTTGTGTGTTTCAGATTTCTCTACACCAGTGCCACACTCACCATAGCCTTCAGCTCTGCAGGTGAGTGCCGTCAGGGGGTGGGAAGGATGAAGCTCAGAGGCACCTGCTAGGTGGGGCAGGTGCGGAAGGTGATAGCAGGACACCCTGACCCCCGCAGTTGTTCAGAGATCCACAGGCTTTGAGCTTGAGGGGATCTTTGAGGGGGTTATGGCTGGTCCATGAAACCAGCCTAGTCCACTGAGAAATGCAAAAAAATAAGGACAGTGGAGGGACTGCTGCAGAGAGAATTTATTCAAAAGACTACATCCTTCCTCTTGTGTGTATTCATATGTTCTTTCCTTAAAAACAAAATGATAGTATGAGGGAGCATTATTTTAAAAAATATCCTTATTTAGTAGGGCAAATTCGAGAGCGCTGTTGTAGTCAGGAGTTTTCGTTTCAAATTTTACTAGTTGATGAACAGAGAAAACTCCTGAAGTCTGCGAATGTCAGTCTGGTTCATTCTCCTCTTCTCCCATTGTGTGGAGGGAAGACGGGCAGGCGAGAGATGCCTTGCCAAGACTTGCAGTGGGAAGCGCTCTTTCCTGGTGTGTTGGTTATGCTGGCCAAGCATGATGCCTGGCACAGAGGAAGCGCTCGCTCCGGGTTTAACGGACCAGGGAAACAGTCCACGGCTGCTTCTTGCTCGGCTCCCACGACACACCACGAGATGGGAAGGGCCAAGACTGTTATTCCCATTTAATGGAGGAAGTGACCGAGTCAGAGATTCAGAATCCAGCTCCAGGTCCTTCAGGGAATTAGAGGCTGTGCTTGGGGGGTGAACCCAGGCTTCTCTCCCCAACTGTGTCAAGCAAGGGAGGGGCTGCTTGGGTTTAACGAGGGAAGGGAGCCGTGGCTTCGCTCTGGGTCTTGCCTCTAGTGACGTCCAGACATCCAGGCCTACCACAGACCGAGCACCACTCTGGGCCCAGGAGACCTCCACAGGGTCCCTCTGCAGGGACATTTGGGGGAACCCTGACCGCTATCTTAAGGTCCTCAAAGGACGCTAGCAGGCTGGCTAGAATTGGGGCCCTGCCCCCAGGATCGTGAGGAATTTGGAGCAGGTGGGAGCCAGAGTCTGGGGCTCCGTGTTTGGGTTACACTATGACACAGCCCCACCTCTGTCTTTGATTGTTCCAGACTCAGCCCCGCTACTCTTCCTGGCCATGCCCATGCTCACTGTGGGAGGAATCCTGTTTCTGATCACCAACCTGCAGGTGTGAGCCCGCCCTGACCCCAGGCACCTGGTGGGAGGCCAGGGAGGGTGGAGGGAGGGAGAAGCGCTGCTCTGCTTTGGTCACTTCCAGTGGGGCTGGCTCGAGCCAGGGCGGTAGCTCCCTGGGGGAGGCGGGTCTGGGTATAATGAGGGCCTGGCACGTACCCCGTGGACAGGAAGAACCGGCTCAGGAAGAAATAAGTGACTCCTGTGTTCTCTAGGTTGGGAACCTCTTTGGCAAACACCGCTCAACCATCATCACCCTCTACAATGGGGCATTTGACTCCTCCTCGGCGGTCTTCCTTGTCATCAAGGTAAAAAATACCACTGAGCAACATGTATCACTCGCTTCCATGCGCCAGATGCTTGTCTTGTGAACTTTGCATGATTTCTTTCCGTCAGCCCTCCTGCAGCCAGTAAACCTGGCACTTGAACTTGAGCCCAGACGTGCCTGGTTCTGGAGCCTCACCCCGTAGTGATTAAGCTCTTTACACCTATCTAGGATTTCTGGGGAGAGGCCGTGATGCACTTGGGCGGGGGGTTGGGCAGAGGCTGGGAGCCCCATGGCCAGGGGTGTTTGCACCTGTGAGCTTCTGGTTTGGATTAGGTGAGAGGTGGTCTGCCGAAGTGACGGGGCAGACAGACAGGCTTCTCCAGCTCTCCCAAAGGCTGCTGTTGGGGATCAGGGGGATGGGCTGTTCCAGTGCTGTTAGTGGCCCCCACCTGACAGCCTTTCCACCTTCTTCATTGCTAATAATTCCATCTGGGCAGTGAGGTGCCCAGCCCAGAGGATGAATCCCGATTGACCTAAGCCAACAGGGGCAATCCCTTCCCCCTTGTTAGGGATGGGTAGAGGTGGTCATATTATCCAGTCCTTGTTAATGAGATGAAGGGTGTTTTTCCTGGACAAGTTTAGGGGACATTTCCCCTCCCTGATGGAAGGTGAGAGCAGAGCCAAAAGAAAGCCTTTTGCCTTGGTCCCCCTGCCCACTTTTTCTTTTTGAATGTTGTGGGAGGGTGCGATAGAGGGAGCTGTGGCAGCCATGCTGTGATTATGAGGCCACCAGCTGGAGGACACTTAGGATGAGTGAGCGGAAGGAATGAGAGAATGTGGGTCCTTGACACCTCAGGCTGCCCAATTTGGGACTTCCCTCCAGGCTTTGTGTTAGGCCAGAGGCAGCCGGCACAGCCCATGGGCTATAGGGGAAGAGAAGAGGAACTCTGGGAGTCACTCCCAGACATAAGGCTAGCTAGCCTAGTCCCATGAGCACCTTGGCTTAGAGGGTCACCTAGAGTTTGAGCCCCAGGGGCACTTACTCAAGCCTCTCTACCACTTTCTTCCTTGTCTCCTTAGAGTTGGAAGGAGAGAGAGTGTCAGAGAAGGATCTGAGTTCTTAGTTTAATCTGACCTTGCTGCTGCAGACCCTGACCTTGAGCAGTTCATTGTACCTCTCTGGACCTCACTTTGACCCTCTGTAAAAGGAGGAGGTGGGCTAGATCAATGGTTTCCAAACTGGGTGTTGAGGAACCCTGAGGGGTTCTCTGCAGTGTTAGGTCGGTCACCAAGGAGAATGAGGGGGAAGATGACTGGGCTGCTTCCCGCTGATGTGTTTTGTAAGTTGAATTTTTGTGTGAAGCTTTGTTTGAGAAAAAGGACTTTGCTGCTATTAAAGAAAATAAAACGAAAAAGCAGCGAGCTAGCAGATCTGGGACCCCACCTTAGGAGAGTGTCCGAGGCTGTGGGGATGGGTGACACGATGCCCCCCCACCCTGGTTCAGCCGTGGGGTGGGGGTGAGCCTATGTGTGCGTCAGGTGGCCTTGATCTGCGTTCGGGACGGAGGGCCAGGGCCTGGGGAGGCTGGGGTCCAGCTCCTGTTTCTTACGTAAACACACAGAACATGAAATTTACTCTTAACCGTTCTTACGTATACAGTGTACAGTATACAGTTTAGCGGCATCAAGTTCATTCATGCTGTGCAACCGTGACCACCATCCATCTCCAAAACTCTTTGCAGCCTTGCAAAACTGAAACTCTGTGCCGATTAAACAGTGACTTCCTGCCCCCCTCCCCAACCCCCCGCCTCAACCCCTGGCGAGCACCATTCCCTTTTCTGCTTCTGTGACGTCGACGGCTCTGGGCCCCTCATGGCTGTGGAAGCCTGCGGTATTGATCCCTTTGTGACCGGCTGACTTCCCTCGGCATGCTCAAGTTTGTGCTGTAGCCTGTGTCAGGACTTACTTGACTCCTTCTCGGGGTGAATGCTGTCCCGTCGTATCTGTCTGCCACAGCGCGTTTGCCCATTGATCTGCCGACGGACGCTCGGTTTGCTTCTGCTGTTTGCATGTTGTGGATAATGGTGCCGTGAACACGCGTGTTATGCTGTCGTCCTCTTCCTTCTGCAGCTGCTTTACGAGCGGGGTGTCAGCCTCAGGGCCTCCTTCATCTTCCTTTCGGTCTGCAGTGCCTGGCATGTTGGGCGCACTTTCCTCCTGATGCCCCGAGGCCACATCCCCTATCCACTGCCCCCCAACTACAGCTACGGGTAAGGACTGCGATCTGGTGACCATGGGCCCGAGCCCTCCGCCTGACCTGCGGTGGGCAGCCAGGGGGCGGGACAGATGGGCAAGCAGGGCGGAGGAAACTTGTCACAGGACGGCGGGACTGGGCCAGGGGTGTATCAGCTAGCTGTTGGTGCGTAACAAACTACTCCCAAACTCAGTGATCGAAAACATTCAGCATTTGTTTTTCATGAGTCTGTGGGTAGCTGGCCGGTTCTGCTGGTCAGAGATGGGCCTGGATGGTGTTGGCAGGGCTCTGGTCATCTGCTGGGCTAGCTGGGGCTGGCTGGGGAGGCTGGCCTCGCTCACATGGGGTTTGTCTGGCTGTCCTTTGGGGTGACAAAGGTATCTGGGTCACATGGCTCTCCCCCTCCATCAGGCTAGTTCCAGGGTTCCAAGAAACCGTGCAGACGTGCACAGAGTTTCTCAGAATTGGCCCAACATTGCTTCTGCTGCATTGTGGTGGTGGAAGCAGCTTCTGGGGCCAGCCCAGATGCAAGGGCTAGGGACCCCGTCAGAGCTGCCAAGACTCATTGCAGAGGTTGGAGAACGGGGGGGGTGAAGAAGTGTGACCGGTTTTGCAGTCAGCGTCACGGGTGGTCACCGTGGGTGACCACGGGTGGTGGTGGGGCATTGGTCTGTAGCTCACTTACCATTTTCCCGTGTGCCCCACGATAATCCTCGCAGATAAACATCCTTATCTCTGTTTTCCAAATGAGAAAAAAAGAGGCTCAGAAGGGCTAAGTCTGAGCCATGTTTCCATAGCTAGGAGGGGGCAGCAGTAGGATTTGAACCCGGGCCTGGCCTGGTCTTTCCACACTTCCAGTGATTCCCAAATTTTGCTGCATATTAAAATCACTAGAGATCTTTAAACAATATGGAAGCCTGGGGGGCACCTGGGTGGCTCCGTTGGTCGAGCATCTGGCTCTTGATCTGGGCTCAGGTCATGATCTCAGGGTCGTGAGATCGAGCCCCCTGTCAGGCTCCCTGCTTAGCCAGGAGTCTGCTTCTCTCTCTCTCTCCCTCTGCCCCTTGCCTTGCTTGTGTGTGTGTGCTCTCTCTCTCTCTCTCTCTCTCTAAAATAAATAAATAAATCTTTAAAAAAAAAAATAGAAGCCTGGCTCCCGTGGCCAGACATTCTGATTTAACTAGTCTGGGCTGTGGCCTGGGCGGGAGGGCCATTGAAATGTGTCTCCAAAGTGCAATGAACTTCGGGAGTCCCCGCACTGTGGCCCGCGGCCTGACTTTCAGGCTCAGCTCGCCGTCCTGGGGTTGGCCTGGGGGCTCCTGTGTCTGCAGCCTGTGTGCCAGGAACGACACCACTGACGGAGAGAAGAACACAGCCGAGTCTGAGAAGCTGGAAATGCAGTCTAAGGAGTTCCTTCCAGCAAAGGAAGGTGAGCCCCTCTGGCTAATCCATCTGCCTGGACCCTGACCTCTCCCTGTGACTGGCCTGGTTCCCTGCCCCCGGAGGACCTGTGGCGGCTTCTCAACCCCCGCCCCACGCCCCTCTTACAGAGGGTCCGCAGAGGGGCACGGCTTCTGCGTCTTCCCTTTCTGGCCCTCTTCTCTCTTTCCTCGGCTCATCATACCTCCTCCCCACTCCCTGCTTCTTTCCCTGCTCCATCTGTTCTGGGTCTTTGGTTACAAACATGACAAACCACGGCCGGCAAGGTAGGAGCAAGAACAGGATTCTGGGAAGCTCACAAAACCAAGGGAAACAGGAACTTGCCAGGCTCCGGGAAGAGGAGAACCCGGATGCCTCTGGGGACCCCCAGACTAAAATCACGGCTGGTCTGTGATCGAACCGGTCAGCCCCGGGTGAGGACCAGGACAGCTAATTCACAGTCCCACCTGGACCGTGAGGACTGAGGCAGGGCACGGTTTCCAGAACAGACTCCAGATCCGGGTAGGGCAAGCAGGGGGAGGGACGTGCGGCCGCTGAGACGGTAGCTGGCCGCCGCTGACGCACCCCTCGCCTCCAGTGTCCACATTCTCTCCTCCTTGCCTTTCTCTTCACTGTCCTGGCTGAGAAAGTGCTGGTACAGGAAGTGTCCTGGAGCCCAAGTTGCGAAAGAGAGACCGGGTTTCAGCAGGACAGAGGAGGATGTGGGTGGGTCGCTGAGGGTCGTGAGGCCGGGGCAACCAAGCCATAGTGTTGGGGCGAGCTGGCTGCAGGCAGCCCTGGGGACATGCCAGCTGCAGTCTGGGAGGAAGAGGAGGTGAGCTCACTCCTTACACGGTCCTGCCCACCCCGCTCCCCTGCTTTCTTGTAATTCATGCCCGGACCCTTCCTTCCCATCAGAGGCCCTAGAACCGGGGAAGCAGCCAGAGCCCCGCTCTTTCTGGCGCTACGTGCTCTCCCAGCGCTTTGCCTGCCACCTGGTGTGGCTGTCGGTCATACAGCTGTGGCACTACCTCTTCATCGGCACCCTCAACTCGCTGCTCACCAACCTGGCCGGGGGTGACAGAGCGCTAGGTATGAGCGGGGGCTGGGGGGCGGCCCACTCGTGCATCCGTGGAGACTTGAGGCCAGGGTGCTGAGCTCAGCAGGGCTGTGTGTCTGGAGGAAGGTCCGAGCAGGGGTGTGGGGAGGAGGGACAGGCAGGGCAAGGGCAGGCTGGGAGAGTCCTCTCCTATCAGGCAGTGCTGGGAATGTCTTACCACCCCGCCCCTCTCTGTCCCCTACAGTCAGCACCTACACAAATGCCTTCGCCATCACTCAGTTCTTCGGGGTGCTGTGTGCCCCCTGGAACGGCCTGCTCATGGACCGGCTCAAGCAGAAGTACCAGAAGGAAGCGAAAGGTGAGGCCTGGGCTGCAGAGGGTCGGGGAACCGGGAGGGGAGGAATCTTCATGCAGGCCAGAGCCACCTTCTCTTTTGTTCTTAACCCTTTTCTCCATCCATCCATCCATCCATCCATCCATCCATCCACCCAATTGTTGCTGAGTGTCCGTGATGTGTCAGCTGTAGTTCCAGATTCTACCATGGACCAGACAGATAGGTCCTTGTTCTCAAGCTGCCCTCAGTCTAGAGAATGAGGGGCGAGTAATCAGGCGTCACCATCCATGAAGTCAGCTCACAGGGGGCGATGGGGACACAAAGAAGGGCACCTAGCCTATTCTGGGTGAGGATGGGTTTGATGTCCTGGAAGGCTTCCTGGAGGAAGTGGCTTCTAAGTCAAGGCCTGAAGGATGAGCAAGAAGTGAGGAGATGAAGAGGAGGGCCCTGGGAGAGCAGCCCGGGAATACAGTGCGGTCAAGGTGACGAAGAGTGAGCAAAACAGTGAGGAATCCCAGGAAGGAATTTGGGCTGGCTGGGGTGCCGGAGAGAAGGGGCTGAAGGGGGGAGAGGTTAAGAAGGGGCAGGCGACCCTTGGACGCAACTGGAGGAACAGAGGGGCGCTGAGCTACCCCCTTTCCTGGCGCTCCCCCTACCCCCGCTGGGGTATTTTAAGACAAACCGCAGGCATCCGATCATGTCGTCTGTAGATACTTCAGTCCGCGTCTCTCATGAATAAGGCCCTTTTTATTTAAACATCACCATAATATCATTATCATTAAAAAACCCAGTAATTTCTTAAGACCGTCTAACACACAGTCCTGATCCGATTTCCCGAAGTGTCTCAAATACGCCTTTTTACGGTTGGTTTGTTCGCATTAGGATGCACGCGGGGTCTGCACTGTGTATGTGGTTCATGGGCCTTACTCTGTCCTTTTCAGTCTTGTGCCTCCCGTCCCCTCCCCTCCCCTCCCCCTACCTTTCGTTTTTCTGGTGGTTTATTTGTTGAAGAAACCGGGTCATTTGTTCTATCAGATTTCCTCCAGATTGGATTTGGCATCTTTCGGTGTCACTTGAATATGTCTCGCTGATTGGGTATTTCCTGTAAACAGGCATATTGGAGGCTTGAGGAGATGGACTTGAGTATTTTTTGGCGAGCAGGCTGGGGAGGTGGAGATGCAGGCTTCCTCTGGCTCCCGGTGGCAGCCCCTGCCCCGCCCCCGTCCCGACTGTCCCTGTTCTTACGATGTTAGGATTGATCGGTGGGTCCAGACATGGTCGGTCTGATCTACCCCGGACAGAGTTTCCCATCAGCGGCACGGGTAATGATGTCAGTAGCTATGGGCGATCGGTGCTGGGATCCATTATTTTATTAGGCTCGCAACAGGGAGATTTTCTATTTCTGTCTTTCCTTTTGCTTTTAATTGTTAGAATTCCTCTAGAAAGAAAAGCTTTCCCTCATTGAGTGCTTCGGCCCCTGAAACAAGTGCTTGGTTTTTTCCTCCATGTACCCGTTTCAGAGTAACGACTTGGGTGCCCTAGCAACCTCCCGGGGAAATGACTTGTCGTTGCTCTTTAATTTAACGAATTGATTTACTTTTGAATGATATTTCTCTTTTATTTTTATTATTATTTTTTAAAGATTTATTTGTTTATTTTAGAGCGGGAGAGGATGCATGAGCGTTGGGGGGGTGGGGGGAGAGGGAGAGAGAGAGCCTCAAGCAGACTCCACGCTGAGCACGGAGCCCAATGTGGGGCTCGATCTCACGACCCTGAGACCATGCCCTGAGCTGAAACCAGGAGTTGGATGCTTAACCGACGGAGCCAGCCGGGCGCCCCTAATGTCATTTCTGTTTCAAAGTCTCATTTTAAATGTATTTGACGGGTCTCAATCCCTTTCGGCCATGATGCTTCTCTATGCTCCAGTCCGTCTGTAGCTATCGGCCACTTTACCGACCCAGAATCCGTGTCCCTTAACACGACACCATCAGGTTTAGGGAGTGTCTTCTTCTCCAGTCCAGTGAGATGCTCAGGGCCGTTTCAGGGGTGCGTTTCCTGCCCCGGACCCGAAACAGCTGTTTCGGCAAGTAGTCCTGGGTCCCTTTAAGTGGCCTTCCTTTAGAGACTGTGGTCTGGATGCTCAGGCTTCCAGGTCTGCTGGGTCATCTGTGCTCTTAGGCCTTGGATAGAGGGAAGATGTCATGATATTTTAATTCACAGTTTTGATTTTACTCTTGATTTTACATCTGTGTCTCTTTTCCTCTGAAGATGGTGCTTCCTACCAATGCCGTATACGTACAGTGTATATACGTCTGCTATGTGCTGCCCACTGTATACACATGTACATACGTAGGATTTTAAGAACGTATTTCATGCATAATGGCTGGGTTCGCACCATCAATGCTGTTAGGAACAGTATGATTGCTGAGTGCCACTGCCCCTCCTTCCCTCACTTCCTCCGTGCTGCCTGCTGGGTCTCGGTCATGGGGCGGCGGCTGGTCAGGTGGCTGGTCAGGTGGCTGTTTGCAGTCATTGCTGTTGCCCGAGAGCGCCGCTGCAGCTTGCCTGGCCGTGGGGTGGAGGGGCCAGAGCACGCGGCCCCGGGGAGGAGGCCACTGTCCCAATCCAGGCGTGTGTGGATGGGGACCTAGGGCAGGCTGAGTCGCTGGGGGTAGAAAGCGGTGGATGCATTTGAACGGCGTTTAGGGGATGAATGATCAGTGCTTATTGGCGGATTGGAGATGAGCTCGTGGGGGGGAGAGGTTTCGGCCTGGACGGTTGGTGGACGGTGGCTCCGCCCTTTGTCGCCTCTTTGTGCCCCGTCCCTGCCCTCCGCCGTGCTCGCCTCCACGCAGCCTCTTCTTCCCTTTGGACCAGGGTCCTCGGCCATGACGGTGGCCCTAAGCTCCGCGGTGCCATCTCTGGCCCTGACGTCTCTGCTGTGCCTGGGCTTCGCCCTTTGTGCCTCGGTGCCCATCCTACCCCTCCAGTACGTCACCTTCATCCTGCAGGTGATCAGCCGCTCCTTCCTGTACGGGGGCAACGCTGCCTTCCTCACCCTCGCGTAAGTGCGCGGGCTGCGTCGGCCCACGGGGGATGCGCTGGTACAGAGGGACGTGTGCGGGGGGAGGAGTAGTCAGGAGGTGAGAACGGACCTGGGGGAGGGCCAGTGAGCGAGGCAGGGTCTGGGTGTAGAGGGGGAGGTGGGGTAGAGGCTGGTGGGGGGATAGAGCATTCACGAATTGGGCCTTCATATCGGCTCTCCTCTCTGCCTCTCTTGTCCACTTGGTGAACTGCTATTTGCCCTCTTCTAGTTCAGCTCTCCCAGAGAAGAGTGAGAAAGACAGTGTCTTCCTTCTTTATGCCCTTGGCACTCTGTTCTTGCGTCCTTTGCTAGTGTAGACATCATCCAGCATAGAGCGATCTGTTTATGTGTCTGTGTTTTCGTGAGACCTCTCCAGACACACCCTGTGTCTGGGTCCCTGCACAACGCCTTCTCTGTGTTCTGTGGCTTGAGCAACGGTGAAGGGGAAAGGCTGGGTGGGTGTGGGAGGGTGAAGCCAGGCCTAGCACGGAGGACTTGGGAGCAAGTGGCTGACACAGGCCCACCACGGCCAGGCTCCTCCTGGGAGCTCACTGGAACCCCATTTGTCTTGTTCTGCAGTTTCCCTTCAGAGCACTTCGGGAAGCTCTTTGGGCTGGTGATGGCCTTATCAGCCATTGTATCTCTGCTCCAATTCCCTATCTTCACCTTCATCAAAGGCCCCCTCCAGAATGACCCACTCTACGTGAGTACTGGGGGTGGCGGTGGGAGGTGCGTGGCTCTGGTCCTAGACCAGCAGGGACATCGGATTGGGGCACCTCAGTGGGGCTCCAGCAGGGGGCACCCCAAATCTGCCTGAGATGGTTCCTGCAGGAATATTTCTGCACGTGGGTACACCCTTGGTCTTATTTCTCAAACCGGGGTAGCAGAGTACCCTGCCTTATGGCTGGGGCACCTGAAACCACAAGACTCACCTGACATAGCTTCCAAGAGAGTCCGTATTATTAGAGATTTGGGGAGAAAATATTTTTTATGTGTGGGGAAACACACAGATATATCCTGGAGGAGAATGTAAAATTCTCACAGATTCCAAGTAAAAACCTAAGAGTTTAAAGACATTTCCTGCTTGCGGTGAGTGCAGGCTGAGCCCGGCCTGGCTCTGCGGCAACAGTACGCATTGGTCCCCACAGCTGGTCCGAGGGGCAGGAGCTCTGGTCTCACCCCCGGCGTCCCCACACAGGAGGGATGCTCGTGGGCCCAGCCCTGGGAGGCGGGAGGTGGGCATGGCTCGCCCCCTTTCTGCAGGTTGAAGCTGTAGGTTCGGGGATTTGGGTTCTGTGACTTAAATATTCAGAAGCACATAACTAGGGAGCAGAAGTCTTTTGACTTTGCATTCAGTATTCTGACCACTGCCCAGCACTCTGGGCAGGAGTTTAAGTCAGTCATTGGGAGAAAAAAACAGGAACGAACTAAAAACTGGGGAGAATTTCTTGATTGTGGTGTCAGACGACTCCAATCATATTCTGAAGACGCGTGTTCTAGCCACTGTCCCCAGCTTCTCGTGCGACCTTGAGCAGGTCATCGAGTGCTGTCGAGACCTCTGTTTCTTCATCTGTGACATGGGCAGATTCCTATTCCTCCCCGCTCTGCTCCACAGGGCAGAGCGATAAATGACTGAAGGCTTCCCCCCCGGGCACCGTAGCGTCTGAGGAGAACGCAGAGGCTGCACCTGGCGGAATTCTGGCCCCTTTGTTGGTGGGGGCTGTCGCTCCGTGTTCCTGACCTCACCTGCCCCCTCTCTCACCCCCAGGTGAATGTGCTGCTGGTGCTTGCCACTGTGTTGACGTTCGTCCACCCGTTCACGGTGTACTGGGAGTGCCGGCAGGAAAGGAGCTCTCTTGCCGCCGCCTAGCTCGGAAGCTCTCGCTTTTCGCTCCGACGATGCTTGGCTAATCTTTCTGCACCTTTGAGGACCCCGTGTCCAGGAGCACTTGGCCTGCCAACCTACTTATATTAGCGAGCCATTACTTTTTCTTGTTCTTTCTTTCTCTCTTTCTTTCTTTCTTTTTCTTTTTTTTTTTTTTTAAAGACGTATTTAGCTGCTAGCAGACACTTGGATTCACACAGGAAGGCTGTCCGTTGCCACGCCGATTGCTGCCCTAGGCCCAGAGCAAAGGCCCACGAAGTTCTTGGTCTCGGAGCAGGAGGCACACGACTTTGGCAGACACTGGGTGTCAGGGCAGGTGATGTGATAGGGAGGAAGTGTGTCACCTACTTCTTTGGACATCTTGGCTGTGAAGCCTGTGGGTGCCGAGCCCGTGGCGCCAGGTAAGCCTCCAGGTGAAGAGTGAGCTGCTCATGAGCTCAGCCGTCACGCCTGGCACCTAGAGGTGGCCCCCTCCGCGCTTTACTTTGGGCGTCACAGAAAACATTTCTCTGAGGAATCATCTTATAGGAAAATAAAACCTCTCTGCCGAAGGCAACGACCAGTGTGGCTTTCTAGGCTTTGGGCCGCTGTGTGCGTGTGCGTGTATGTGTGCGTGTGCGTGTGCATGTATGCACATGCGTGTGTGTGCTTGCTTGTGCATCCCTGAGGGAGCTCCAGCCTGGGGGAGCAGACGCAGGGGTGGAGCGGGGGGTCTGGCTGCAGCACCCTAGATCTAGAGGTGAAGCAGGAGCCGTCAGACCTGGATCCATTCACCTGGTCCCCGGCCAGGGGTTTGAGACCACCCCCTCCCTCCATTCCTTCCTGTGCCTCCCCCCCCCCGTCCCCCCCTCCCCGGGCCCCTGTGAGTCTCAGGGCTGCCGCTCAGCAGGTGGGCGGGTCCCGTAACCCCCGTGAGTCACAATTTCCTCACCTGCAAAGTGCAGTTCATCGTTTCTATCCCCGAGAGCGGTTGTGAGAATTTAAAGTAATTGCTGCTAAAAATAAATAAAAATTAAAAAAATAAAGTAATTGCTGCTGCTTAGCACCTGGTGGGAGTACATGAGCGTTTGTGCCTCTGTGTACGCATGACCAGAAAGGAGAGGGGTAGCGAGGAGGGAGAAGGTGACAGGCGGGAGGGAGAGAGGGTAGGTGGGCGAGATGGGAGAATTTGGAGCACACCAGCTGTATTGTTCAACCTTGTTGGGAGACGCCGGTGACCGGGAGGGGCTGGCTGGCAGATGGATTGATTGGTTCATTCATTCATTCATTCATTCATTCATTTGACAAATGTTTATTGAGCTGCTGCCGTGTATCGGGCCCTGCCCTGTCCTAGGTGCTGAAGGTACAAAGACGAAGCCAGCTCTGTGTGAGCCGCAGAAGGATCATTTCCAGGGGCCGGGGAACCTGGGTCTGAAGACAGACACCAGAGTGCTAATGGATGATGGCTTTTACCCTGTTATCTTGCGCAAAGCTTTCAGTGGCTTCCTGCTGCCCTCAGGACACAGCCCAGTCGCCAGCCTGGGGTGCAGGCGCTCGCAGTGTTATTCCAACCTCTGCCCCTACTCTTCCCCTCCCACGTTCAGGAGGATAGAACTCATCCCCGTGGACCCAGGTTCCCGGTTTCGGGGTCTACGAGCACATCTGCTCCTCTGCATAGGCTTGCCTGTGCCAGAGCATTCTGCCTGGCCCCCTGGGGTCCTGTTCCAAATATCGTCTCCTCTAAGACTCTTTCCTTGGGCTCTCCAGCAGCCCTGCGTTCCCAGCCCTGGGGCGTACCCTTCCCGGGGACCAGCACCTGCCTCCTTGCATGACGACCTCTCATCACCTGGGCACTGAGCCCCACAAGGGGGCCCCCTGGCTCACTGACTAATGCATGCTGGCCTCCCACACGGTGCCAGCTGGGCCTTGTTCAACGAACCGTCGCTCAGTGAGAGGGTTCTTTCTCTTTCTGGCCACAGAGCCAACCAGAAGGAGAAAGCAGCGCACACGGGAGTAGAGGGTAGAGGGCTGCCACGGTGCAATGGGAAGAACATGGATGGGGGGAGGGCTAGGCCAACCCATCTTTGATTCCTGCTCTGTCACCAGTGGGACCTTGGATTGGCCACTTCGCCTCTATGTCTTGGTGTCTTTATCAGCATGACGGGAGAAACAGCCCTGCCTCCCTGGGTTAGGAATTAGGTCAGCTGCTTCGCATAGGGCAGCTGCTCAACGATCACTGCTATCATTACAGGGAATATATTAAACTCGAGGAGGATGCCTGGTGTCCATCACTGGTGAATAGGGAAAGAAAATGTGGACTATGCATACAATGGAATATTGCTCGTCATTAAAAAGGAACGAAACGGACACATGCTTCAACCATGAAAACATTAGGCGAGGTGAAAGAGCCAGTCACAGGAGACCGACAGAGCATGACTCCATTCATGTGTGAAATGTCCGGAATAGGCAAATTTGTAGAGGCGGGAAGTGGATTGGTGATGGCCCAGGGCTGGGGGAGGAGTGCTGACGGCCGATGGCTGAGGGGCTTCTTCGCAGGGCGGTGACAGTTTTCTAAAATTGATGGTGGTGATACAGCTCTGAAAGCCTTTGAACTGTGCACTTTAAATAGGTGATTTATATGGGAGGTGCATTATGTCGCAAGCTGTTATTTAAAAAAAAAAAAAAAAGGTGTCTGGATTCCCAGGAAGTGCAGAGAACACTTCTATCCAGAGAGAGTCAGAGATGATTTCTGGGGAAAATGTGTAAGCTAGAGAAGTGGCCCAAGGGCACAGCCTCGTATTTCTGTCGCGGGAGCCCCCTTTCTGCAGCTGCTTCCTCCAACGGGACCAACCGCTCTTTCAAACGAAGAAATGAGCAACGCGGGGGTTTCGCAAGTTTTGATTTCACTCAGCAACAGGCTCCCAGCGCAACCTCTCTCGCTGGCTCCCGGCTTTGGGGGACGGGGCCTCGGCCGTGGTGCCGAGCCTGGGCCAGAGGGCTCTTCTGTTAGGAGAACACCCGCCACGTAAAAAACAGCCAACGGCGTGGGTTAGGAAGGTGGTGTGATAGCCTTCCTTCCTCAGCCCCCTTTTACAAACGAGGAACGTCAGGCTCCGAGGGGCCAAGTCACGTCCAAGGTCATTCAGACGAGCACGTTGTGGAGCGGGTATTTAACTCTGGATCTGACCCCTAAGGTCCTGTTCATTTTAGAACCATTGCCTTTTCTTTACATTCATTCTTGTGTAGGAAACGTATGGTGGCTGTACAACAGATGAGAATATAAAATGCCTGAGAAGGAGGTATTGTGAATTGCACGGCTCAGAGATGGCCGCGGTGAACACGCTGGCCCGTGACTTGTACGTGCGGTCATTGAAGTAAGCTCTTCTTTATGTCATCAAATAGTTGTCCAAAACGCCATTGTACATGGCTGCTTAGAACCCCATGTTCTGGCTGTGTCCCCCCTTAGATATCCCCTGGCTGCCAGGCATGGGATCCTGGGCGATGCCCTTGAACACATCTTGGAATGTTGGGCCCCACTCTGTCCCCCTCTACTTCCTGAGTTGGGGGGGGGTCCCAGATGACGGTGAACCATGAGGGCAGCCTAGGTCAGCAGGTGGGGAGTGTAAGCAGTAATAGAACTCAGGCCGGATGTCATGACAGAGCGGAGGGACATCACATCCATTAATCATTGTCCATTAACCTGGTGCCAACTGTTCTTTAGCCAGAGGCATTGGCTGCCCGTGGACCCTCTTCTCTGAATTTGAAGCTTGGAGCAATGACCCCAGGGGTTGTCCCCAGAGCTCCTTTTCCTGCCCACCCCCAGGGGTAAGATGATTCCTAAATGCATTGGGTGTGACTCCGGGAGACAGAGTTTTTCCTCTAACATCTTTGGGAGGACACTTCCCCCCGAGTTTCAAGGCACACACTGCAGTCCTTGTTTGACGATGAGGAGTCCCGAGGTGGGACGCGTCTGATGGCTCCCAGACACGCTGCAGTCTGAGTCACACTGGCCACCATGAGTCACCGCAGGATGGGCTGCCACAGGGTGGTTAAACCCAGGACCACAACTTTTGGTTGCACGGGCCGCTCTCCACAGGTTTTGATTTTTTTCTTTTTTCTAACCTCAAACATATGCTTGCGGGTCCCTCAGCATTCTGTTTCCTGGGTCAGGCATTCCCTCCCAGGCCCCAGGTGGACCCATGTAGTGGGCACATGGGAAGGGCTCTGGGCCTCCCTGGCACTGGCCAGCCACAGGAGCTTGAAGACCGAAGCCCTGCAGACCCTCAGTTCCTCACCTGTAGTGGAGATGGAAGGCACCAGGGGAGGTAACGTGGGAAACTATGAAAGGCACAGGCTTGGCCTCTGCTCTTTGGACTGTCCAAGCCCAGCCTCCAGCTCTTCCCCACACAAGCTCTGGGACTTCGATTCATGAAGCCTCAGTTTCTTCATCTGTAAAATGGGGTAGCAATAGGACTACATCATGGGTTGTAAGAGTTATGTGGGTTAATGAAAGCAGCAGGCGGCTATGCTGGCTTCTGGTGCTGCTCGTAACCCCTGTGAGTGCCGGTGGTGGTGGTGGGGTGTTAGGTGAGGGGTGGGGAGGGCAGAGGGAGGAGTGTCCATGGTTCAGTCCTGGTGGGGTCAACATGTCACTGTCTTGGTTCAGGACGGAAAACGCCCTGCAAGCATTTGCCCAGGCTTGTTCTGCCTAACAAAACAATACAGATTCCCTTGTATTGTGTAGAATGGGAAACTTCAGAGACAAAAAAATGACTACCTAGTTACCCAAAATCTTAAGGCAAAGTCAATGAAAAATATCAATCTTCATGTTCGGTTTTTGCACTACCCTTGTTTCTCCAGTGGTCGGTGCAGAAATGTCAACCACCAGGGGAGGGGGTGTGTATTCCTTCCAGAGCCCAGGGTTCAGGGCCAGAGACGGCATGGGCAGACAGCCAGACGGACAGCTGTGTGCCTCCATCCCGAATTCTCAGGCTGGGTGCCCTTGAACAGGCACAGCCTCGCCCTGCCTGTTTCCTCCCCTGAACTGGGGGGTCTAATGGCTACCCCAGAGAGTGAGGACCAGTGAGGATCCACATGAGAAGGCCTTGGCCCTGGTACACAGTAGGTCTTCATTAACAGCTGGTATTAATTTTTGTTATAAAAAAGTCACACTAACCTCCAAGTGCGCTATTTATTTGTTTATTAGGGAGAGAGCAGGGTGGGGGAGGGGCAGAGGGAGAGCAAAAGAGAGACCCTTAAGCAGGCTCCATGCCCAGTGCAGAGCCCGACACCGGGCTCGATCTCACGACCCTGAGATCATGACCTGAGCCGAAATCAATAGTGGGATGCTTAACTGACTATGCCACCCAGGTGCCCCCAAGTGCACTATTTAAAACCAAAATGGTTTAATTCTCTTTGCTTGGAACACACCCCACCCAACCGTAGTTAGCTCCATAGTTGACAGCAGCTCCGTCAGCCCTCAGCTCCGCCTGCCTTCCTTCCTCTCCAGGCCGTGACCTAGGACGGGCTCCTCGGTCCCAGGAGCCTCGCCCGCAGAGCTCCTCGAAGCTGCAGCGTAACATGCGGATTAAAAAGAAAATCAACATGTGTCTTGCATTGGCTGGGTGTATCTTGCACTACCCACTGTGTCCCCGGGGTTTTGCACCCTACCTGCCATAGGATGGAGGCCCAGAAATACCGGTATATACGAGAGAGCGAGCGGGAGAGACAGGCAGACAGGGAGAGAGAGAGAGGCAGGGAAAGACAGAGACAGACAGGGAGAGACATACACACAGAGAGACAGAGACAGAGAAACACACACACACACACACACACACACACACACACACACACAGGGAGGGAGAGCCAGAAGAGAGGAAGGAGGGAAGGGAGGAAGGACGATGGAAGGAGCAGCTCCGACCTCCCATGACTCTGAGACTCTGTCCCCACTCCCAGGGACTTGATTGCAGGAGCTGCTGGGTATTGAATCAGGAGGCCTTGGAGAAGCGTGCAGTATTTCTGGGGCTGTCCTATGGGGGGAGGGAAGGAGAGGTGGACAGGTGGAGTCAGAATGCTGTCCTTTTAGGGCTGGCCAAGAGAGGATGGCCTATCTCGGAGGAGAGCCTGAGGCACCCAGCTCCCCTTCCCCTGGCAGATGCCCTCCGTCATTTCCAGGAACTGACTGACAGGACAGCTGCTGGGATAGCGGGTGTGTGGCCAGCCTGGTGCCGAGACCAGCACACCCGAAAGCCCATGCCACCAGGACCCAGGGCCAGCCCGCCTCTCCCATCCATGTCCTCCTGCCTGGTGGGTGCTCTGGACACAGACCTCCCTCCCTTGCTGTGTCTGGGAAGGCACCCCGCCTCCCATCCCCAGGGCCTTCCCACCCACTGGACTTGAGATCACAATCACAATCTCTGTCTTGGTTCTGAGCTCGTAGCTGGGGACAGCGAAGCTATGGTTCGGGGTTCCCGGTGCTCCTGACCCGGCTCCGCTCGGTGGGCTGTCATGTGTCTGTCTCACACAGTAATGCATACACGAAAGATACTCAGAAACCTCTCCTCTTCTGGATGGCAGAGGAGTTAGACTTCCTTTTCAAGCCACCGTCGTTTGCTACTGCATGAGATGTGGACCATCATGTCACCTTTCCAGGCCTTGCTTCTCCCCTCCTAAAACGCAGATACGGTTCAGGATTGTTCTGTTGAGGACCTAGCAGGTGCCAGGCACTTCCTGGATTCTTGCATGACCACCTTCTCTTAGGGCCCTCAAACCCCCTGAGGCTGTCATCCCTAACTTAGCTCCCAGATTGGCAAACGGAGACTGGGGGACGAGGAGCCTGCTCAGGGGGGGCCAGGGTCTTTCCATTTCCAGGAGCTCGTGCCCATGCTTCCCATCTCCTCACCTGCCCCACGCACGATCTCACAGGGTGCCGCGAGCGCCGTGCACATTGGGGAACGGGTGGGGGTGCTTTGTGCGAGTTGTGCGCTCTGCCATGGGGCACTGAGGTACCGAGCGGAAGGGGGCAACCTCTCCGCTCAAATCCTGGTTTTGATGCTTCCCTGACGAGTACCCATTTGGAGCCTCGGTCTTCCTGTCTGTCATGTATGGACAACCGTGGCGCCTGGCTGGTAGGATCGTAGGTGAGATTAAATGACAGGGAGCACGTAGTGCACGGAGCCCTTGGAAAGTGCTTCCCGACTTCGCTGGTGCTGTTGTTACTGCTATTAGAACTCCTGCGTGCGATCCCACTTTAGGGAGCGTGCTCCCAGCCCAGTTCGGGGAGATCTTAACCGAGAATTGCTTCACGTGACTCATTCACTTCACTGGCAAACGTGAACTGAGCCCCCAGCGCGTGTCCATGACTCTGCAGGTACAAGAGACGCGCAGGTGGGCATGCCTTGGTCTGCTGGGGATACAGAGCAAGGTGAGAGCTGCAGCGAGATGGGATGGGGCTGGGATAGAGAGAGATGAGCTCCGATGCGGCTCCCCTCTACCTCTCCCTGGGACAATCAGGGCAGGCTTCGTAGAGGAGGCAATCCTTGGTTGAAAGGTAGACAACCTTACCTCCAACAGACAACTGTTGGAACAGTGGCTAGGGAGGAAAGGGCACTGCAGGGTCTTAGCTCGCTTTGGCAGCCTCTGGGCAATGTATCAGGGGCGGGGAAAGGCGGTACGTCTGGGGGAAGGAAAGTAATTTGAAGCCATTGAAATGATCCAGGTGAAAAATGGTCAGCAGCGGATTGGGGGAGCAGCAGAGGGGTGGTGCTGGGGATTGACGAGATGCTGAAGAAAAAGATGGCCCCAGGGTCCTGGTGTGGGGGTCCGGGTGTGGTTTCTCTTGAGAAAGTGACCACAGGAGAGGAGTGGGTTTGGAGGTGTGTGTATGTAGGGGTGAATTCAGTCTGGCATGTGTTGAATTCACAATGCTTGTGAGACATTCAAGTTGGAGACTTATTAGGTGGCCATCTATGTGAGTCTGTGGCGGGGGCCAGGCCTGGCAAGGAGCAGGGCTGGGGTTGGAGTGATCCGTACATATTTGGTAGCTTGAGATGGGGGCATAGATGAGATAACCCATGGAAAGTGTGTGGAGTTAGAAAAGAAGGCACCAAGAAACCAGGCGATTGCCAATATTTAACTTTCTAGAAGAGGAAGAGGGGCCCGCCAGCAGAAACTGGGAAGGAATGTTGCTAAGGCAGTTTTTAAGAAGGAGGAAGTGAAGAGGTGTCGCGGACCACAGAGGTCAGGATAAGAACTGAAGGTGGTCTGTGAGTTTGACAGTTGGGTGGTCAGTGGGGACCATGCCAAGAGGAGTTTCTGTGGAGCAATGGGCAGGCAGAAACCAGATAACTGAGGAGTAAGGGGGGTTGAGGAACCGGCCATCAAGTCTAACTTCTTGTCGGAGGAGCTTGGCTTTGCATGGTTTGACTTAATCTCTAGGAAACACCAAATCATTCATAGCCCGGCTCAAATTCCAGCAGTACTGGGCCATGGTTTGGCCTCTAGAAGGGCCTCCCACTCCTCCTCGGCCTCTCCTATTCTGTCTATTAGTCCTTCAGAGCCCAGTTGAAATAACACCTCTTCCAGGAAGCCCTCTCTGCCCACCCTCCGGTTTTACTGACTAATAGGTTCTTTCTGTTTGTCTAGCTGTCTTAGCTACATTAAGCTAGAGACTATCTCTGAGTATTTGGTGGATGGATGAATGAATGAATGAATGAATGAACAGATGAATGAGTGAATGAGCAAATAAATACACGGATGTCCCAGAACACAGAAGCTGGCTCAAGGTTGTGCCCATGGCAGGGAGAGCTCAGAACATTAATGGGTTTATACTCGGGGCGAAACTCAGCTGGAGTTTCTCCAGGTGTAAAGTTCAAGTTGATTAATTAATGCAGCGTATAATTGGGAAACTCCTTCTGTGATCTGGGTAGAGTTGTAGGCAGTAAATGAGAAAGACAAAGTCCCTGTTCTCGTGGAACTTACTTCTTCCTGGGGGAGACAGACCATCATCAAGAAACCAATAAATAAGCAAGGTCGTGTGATTTTGGTAAATGCTTGGATGGAAATACATGGAACGATATGGAACAAAGCAATTTGATGTGAGAGTGGGATGGGGGGGACATTTCTTTTTTTTTTTTTAAAGATTTTATTTATTCATTTGACAGAGAGAGAGACAGCCAGTGAGAGAGGGAACACAAGCAGGGGGAGTGGGAGAGGAAGAAGCAGGTTCATAGCGGAAGAGCCTGACGTGGGGCTCAATCCCAGAATGCTGGGATCACATCCTGAGCCGAAGGCAGACGCTTAACGACTGAGCCACCCAGGTGCCCCGGGACATTTCTTTATAAAGAGTTCTCGAGAAGGCTTCTCTGAGGAGGTGAGCTTTGAGCTGAGACCTGATAGGAGCCAGTATGAAGGCTCAGCTTGGCCCATGGAGTGGAAACCAGCAAGAGAAGGATCACTCACACCACTGAGGTCGGGCAAGTAGACAAGAACCAGACCACCACTTGCAGGCAGTGGGCTTGAGTTTGGATTAGTTGTTGGTGCAGAAGGAAGACACTGAATGGAGAGCATGGGGACCATGGGCTCTGACGTATGTCATCACACATGGCGGCCTGGGCTTGGGAGGTGGTACCAGACATGGAGAGAAGTGTGTGGACTGGGGAGATACTGAAGGGTGGCGATTGGGGTGGGAGAGCCACGGACTGCAAAGACTTAATGTCACCCACCCCGTGGTGAGCACAGTGTCTGAGAGAGTAGGTCCCTGGAGGGACAGAAGATATTCTCTCAGTGGGAGCAAAGAGGGCAGTGAATCTGGGAATGGCGACATGTGAGTGCAACCTGGGGCACTCTCCATGGCTGAGATGTGGAGACTGGACAGGGTCATCTCCAAGGGCCCTTTCGGCTCTAGCGGTCTTGGTCAATGTCCATCCCTGGGGCGTTCAAAGACGGAAGTGTCAGAGCGGCTGCTGTTAAGGCCGATTTCACAGAGCAACGGCCAGGTCCCTATCTCCAGGCTGCTCTGCCCTGGGATGGTGTTAGGCCTTTCGCCACCTCTTATCTTATCTGCCCCACGGGGGTGTTGGCCAAGCCCAGCTACCAGGCGGTTGGGCAGCCTCAGAGGTCTAACTCCCGGAGGACATCTCTCCTGTCAGGACAGAGCTTGGAACTAGAAGGGGCTTTCTTTCTTTCTTTCTTTCTTTCTTTCTTTCTTTCTCTCTCTCTCTTTCTTTCTTTTTCTTTTTCTTTTTTAAGATTTTATTTATTTATTTGACAGAGAGAGACAGCCAGTGAGAGAGGGAACACAAGCAGGGGGAGTGGGAGAGGAAGAAGAAGCAGGCTCCTAGAGGAGAAGCCTGATGTGGGGCTCGATCCCAGAGCGCTGGGATCACGCCCTGAGCCGAAGGCAGATGCTTAACGACTGCGCCACCCAGGCGCCCCCTACAAGGGACTTTCTATCCTGTTATGGTCTAAGGGGAGGGGTTGGGGGGGCATCTGGACTGGATTGAACCTCTCTTTGTCGGTCCATATGTCCTGACCTGCTGACCCTGGATTCTTTTCCAGGAAATCCTCAAGCCCATTCCTTCGGGACACTCCCCCGTGCCAACACCCTCCCCCTCCGTTGCACTAACTGTAAATTTCATCCTGGGAAGGAAGGGGTCTTGACGCTCCACAGCATCTTATTACTCTTCTATGCTGTATGACAAATTGATACAAATTTAGCAACATTTGTAGCTTGTGAGGCAGGGAGAGAATGTGCGGGTCAGAAGGCCCTGAGTGGGCCCCATGTGGGTTCAGGTCAGCCTAAATTTATGTCATTGGGACCAGATGTAGACATCGGTCTCTTGAGAGTTTGATTAATGTGGGTCAGTCCCAAAGACCTGGACACTTCTGGACCTATTAACACGAGTAGCTGTCATTTATCGAGCAGTGACTTCGTGCCAGTCCTGTGCTCACTGCTGTCGCGGTCAGGGCTCTGTGGTAGATAGACGAACCTCTCCCTGGCTGATCTGAGCAGAAAAATGAATTTATTACAAGGAAACGAAGTAGTTCATAAAATTGCAGGAAGGGCTAGAGAACCAGGGGCCCAAACCAGGCCGTAGGATGGGTGGGGGGAGGCCCCGGCTGCTGCTACTGCTGTGATTCAGACTCTGGGGCTGACAGCTTAGGGCCTGGACCCTGGACCCTCCTCCACGGCACTGCGGACACTGCCACCCCAGGAACTGGGTCTACACCATAGCACCACCAGGAAGAAGTCTTCTTGGCACCCACTTCTTGGTCACACGCTCCAGAGGCCAAGTCTTGACTGGACGGTCCCGTTCAGTAGAGCCCTTGTCATATGCCTGAGCTGCAAGGGAGGCTGGGAGTCTATTTGGCTCTTTCTTTTCAAGAACAAGAGACCTGCCCCCCACCAAGATTTGCAGGAAGTGGAATTCTAGAAACCAGGAGGCAGTGAGGGGGCTGGATGGCTCCCAGCATGTCCGCCACACACACACTATCTCATTTGTTCTTTCTGATGACCCAATGAGGTAGGGATACTTATCCCCACTTTATAAACAATGATAATGAGGTACAGAGAGGTTAAGGAACCTGTCCAGGGTCACACAGCTATGAAGTCATAGACCCTAGATTTAAGCTTGGGCTGTCTGACTGCCAAACCCACACTCTCAGCCTCTGCTCTAACCCCTGAGTGGATGTGGATGAAATGGAATTTCTAGGTCACTAAGCTGTGGATTTCAGACCCTGGATTGTGTGGCCTAAAGGAGAGACTTCCCTCAGGGTTGGGGTGCCTGAGCCACAACAGGCCCCCAAGAATTGGCTCTAACCTGTCATTGTCCGAATGAAACAGCTTTTTCCAGCAGGCGAAGCGGCCCCGCAGGGGGGCTTGGGGACTCAGCTCAAAGCTCCTTGTCTAGACTGTTTTTGAGTCATTTCCTTGATTCCTGCATTCTGTCCCCTTAAGTCAGTGGACACGGGGGAAGGATATCTCCATCCTTTGGCTCAAGATGGGATGTCCTCAGGGCACCTGGGTGGCTCAGTCAGTTGAGTGACCAGCTCTTGATCTCGGCTCCAGTCGTGATCTCTGGGACATGGGATCAAGCCCCAAGTCCGGCTCTGTGCTCAGCGGGGAGTCTGCTTCTCTCCCTCTCTTTCTCCACTCATGCTGTCTCTCTCTAAAATAAATCAACAAATCTTTTTTTTTTTTTAAAGGATGGGATGTACTCTGTTTTCCCCACCCCTTTCCAACGTGTACTCTGTTAACCTTAGTTACACAAGAAGGACGCTGTCCTGTGCTGATGCCAAGGTCGTTCCATCACCACACCTTTGCTCATGCCCAGAACGCCCTGTTTCCCTCCCTTCTGTTCACCACCTATCCGTCCAGGGGAGAGTCAGCTCCTTGTTTTCATGGAGACTTTTGTTTTTACAAATGGGAAAGCAACACGCAACTTTGTAAGAGTGATCTTCCTTATAGGTGCTTTATCTCCAGAGGAGGGTCTCCGGAGAGTGAAATTGAGCGAGTGATACGTACACCTTTCATCTTAATAGATATTGACAGATTTGTTTCCCAAATGCCGGAGGCAGTCTGCGTTCCCATCAGTGAAGCAGAGGAGCTGTGTATTCTGGAAAAGCTCCGTGGGAGATTCTGACATGCAGCCCAGGATAAGAACCACCGGTTCAAGGCAGGCCCAGAATGGCTCCCAGGCTCCTGAAAGGGGTGTCAGGAGAGAATCTGGAAGGAGATGAGTGGGCTCCCCAGGGAAGTGAGGAAACATTTCTTATCAGCCCTCCCATTTCCTTAGGTTGGGGAAACCCTCCTTTCTCTGGGGAACATCCCCCTATAAAATGCCACTGCGGGATGGAGCGAAGGAGAGTGAGCTTCGTCAGCTCCTCAGGAACCGGGAAGACCTCTGGGCAGGTAAGCGCCTTCCCTGTCGTGGTGGAGCTGATTTCGGGTACATGTTCACCCTCTGGGAAGACACCTGGCCCCGGCTGAGAGGTTCTGGACGGCTGGCTGGGACTGTGCGTGGCTTTCAGGGCTTGGCAGGGGCAAGACTTCTCAACCCTGCCTCTCATACTCCCGAGGCACGGGACAGCCCTCCTTGTCAGGGGAAGGCAGAGCCTGGAGGACATGGGAGTGTGTACGGCTTTCAGAGCTTTGAGGAGGGACGCACTAAGCGCCGTGCGTTCCTGGGAAGGCTGACAATCATTGATTCTCGGTTCTCTCTTGTTTCACAGACTGAGGGGTCCATTCAGTACAAACCAATAAAGGTAGTATTCCTTCTTCACATGCAGGCTCACAGGAAAGCCAGACTTGGCTGCCTGTCACGGTCTGCCTTCCTCCATTCAGAAAGGGTACCAGCATCCTGGAGTTTCAGGGGCTTCTTGCCATGCCTTCTCTTTCTCCCCCCCCACTCCCAGGGTGTGTGTGTGTGTGTGTGTGTGTGTGTGTGTGTGTGTGTGTGTCACAAACTGTGTTCTTCATTGCAGAACGAAGCCAAGATGAAGGTCCCCCTACTTCTGGCTCTTCTATTTGGGGCAGTTTCAACTCTCCAGCTGGGTAAGTCTCCTTGGCCTTCAGTCTCTCTTTCTCTGCTCTGCTCCTTTCTAGAGGACACAGGGTCAGAGCCACAGAGCCACCTCGTTTGGTGGCCCTCCCCTACATCAGGAGCTTTGCACACCCAGAGGAATAGAGGCTCTAGAGCCAGGAGTTGAAGGGACTCAGGGCATCTGTGTCTGCTGTCTTGGTTCCACCGTGACATTCTCGATTTTGTCCTTTCTGTGTGATACCCATGATGAATATAATAGTAGCTTCCTTCTACTTTGAGCTCACTGAGCATGTCATGCTAAGCATTTTCTATGCGTTATTGACTTTAAACATCACAGCATCCCTGTGAGGTATATAGTACGGTGTACCCATATCACAAATGAAAAAATAAAGCTCATAGGTGATGGAGCCAGTATCCAAACCCACAGCTGCCTGAATCTAAGTCCTTGCTCTTAACACCCTGACCTTACGGGGGGCCGGGGGAGGGGGTGTCTCCTCCTGTTGGCCCTTTTCCAGGTTTCCAGGTTCCTCTCTCTCGTGGACCGAACTCTCAGTTGCCTGGGGAGAGGCAGACGCTGTCCGTGGTGCTGGGGAGGAATAGGGGTAGATGTGAAGAAGGGACACTCGGCCTTTCTCCCTGCCAGGGACCGTGCTGTCTAACTCTGAGAACTTTTTGGGGGACGAGGCCGTGCCTCAGGATGGGGAGATGCCAGACAAGGAGGCCCCTCCGGGGGAGCTGACGCTGCTGGAGGAAGAAGAGGAGGGGTACTCTGGAAGTGACGATTCCCCGGAGGAGGAGGGGGCTGTAGAGTCTGTCTCGGCCCTGGATCAGGAGGACGAGGACTTTCAGTGCCCAAAAGAAGAGGACACAGTGAAACTAGGGGACAGCCCTGTGTGCAAGAACTGTCCCCGCTTCCTCCTGGTGAGGAAGGCCAGGATATTTTCCCGAGCTCGGGTGAGTGGTCTGGGGCTGAGGCCTGGGGTGGGGACGGGGACAGATGTCTCCAGCCTCTGCATCACTATTTGTCTCACTGAAGAGCCTGGGGGTGTCAGCAGGGGCTGGGACCCGCCCAGGTGTTGGGGTAAGAGGGGAGCGGCACATGGAAACAGATCTCCAGCCTTCAAATGGCTGTGCAGGTGGGCATGGAGGTGAGAGGATGATTTCTGGAGATTTAGAGACCCACGACTAAGGTCACATGAATTCCCTCGAGGGGGGCTCTCCATTCTTGCTCTCTTATCCTGCCCTGCAGTTTATCTGCCGGAGGTGCTACAGGGGTAACCTCGTCTCCATCCACAACTTCCAATTCAATCACCGGCTCCTGTGCTCAGTCAGAGGGCTCAACCAAGGCCAAGTCTGGATCGGAGGCAGGATCGTAGGCTGGGTAAGAGGGGTACTGGCTCTAAGCGGGGAGCAATCCTGAGCCCAGCTAGGGCCCACCTTGCTGCAGCTCGATCTGTGCTTCCCCTCTGATCCTCTGAAGAACTGGGGACAGACGGACAACGGGGGCGAGATACCCAGGAGGCTGCCTAGCCAAGGATTCAGAGTGAGGAGGTTTGGGGCCAAGTTCTGCTCAGCCTCTGACTGTCTGTCTGTTGGACTTGGGTGAGACCGTGAGCCTGGTTCTGGGTCTCTAGGATGGGGTGGCGATGCCCGCTTATCTCTTGTTTGGGCCAGAAGGAGGAGCGGGTCACTGCCATGCACAGAACGTGATGGTGATGGTCACTGGGGATCAGTATTGTAGCTGACCAGGACAGTGTCCATCACGGCCCAGCAGTCAAGGGCAAATGCGTGGTGGGACAGTTCCAGCTCTGCCTATCTGCTCTCCCTTTGCTCCCCTGCCCCCGGCCCACCTCCTCTGCTCCTGCCTCCTCTAGGGTGTCTGCAAACGCTTTCGCTGGGTTGATGGCAGTCACTGGAACTTTGGATACTGGGCTGCTGGTGAACCCAGGATCCGGGGTGGCAGATGTGTGGCCCTGTGTACCCAAGGTGAGGTGGGAGTGGGGACGAGGGATGAGAAGGCCCAGGGGTGGGGGGTGAGGGGGTGAGTCTTGGGGCTGAGTCAGGAGAACCAGAAGCTGACGGCTCCTTTCCTGTTCTGCCTTCACAGGAGGCCGCTGGCGTCGTGCTCCCTGCCACAGGCGCCTCCCCTTCTTCTGTTCCTACTGAGCTGGACCCAGCCAGGAGTCCAGAGCCGCCCCCTCCCGGGTAGCTGCCTCCCTTCCCCTGCCTGCTGCCCCTGCTTCCAGCCCTTGGCAATAAAATTGCTTTCCTGAAACGGACTTTTTTTCCCTCTGGTCATTGATGCTCTCTGCTTAGCTCCACCCACGAACTTTCTGTCCTACGATGACCCCCCCTCCCCCCCTCCACTGCCTCTCTTAACAAGGAGGCTGGAGCATGGTGTGGGATCCATGGGGCCTTCCTGAAAATGGAAGAACGGGGTCAGGTAGTTCTTTTCACATTGACACCTAATTACTGGCACCTGGCAGGTGCTGTCGGGACTCCACCTGTTTCTTCATTCCAGGGGGACTCTCCAAGTCCCGTGCTTGCATCTGCACACCAAGGGCCTTTTTTCCTTCCCACAGAGTGTGGCTACCTTAATGTGCCAGGAAATTAACATGTCCCTGGGAACAGTCCACAACGCGCAGGAGTGGGAGTATGAGGGCCCAAGTCCCTTGCCCTTCAAATGGACTAATTCTAAGGCATGTATTGGCTACTGTTTCCCAGGGGGATCAACTTCCAGTTATCCACTGAGGCGGCTGGCTTTGTAGCACGCATGTTATTGGCTGTCTTCTGTCGTCCGTCTGAATTCTCCTCTTCCTTACAAGTGTCCTTGCACCTCCCAGATAAGCTACTTGCCCTCAAATCCTCATCTCAGGGTCTGTTCCTGGGGAAACGCAATATAAGACAGCATCCCCTAGGTCCAACTCTCTGTAAGACCTGGGAATGCAAGACCCAGCTTCCTGCCATTCGGGAACATACAGTTGTTTGTAATAGAAGCACAACAACATCTACTAATTGTTATTGCTTTATTGCACACCCACAAAATACCCCCTGCCATGGCAGGCACCTTGCAAAGATGACCTTGTGTGATGGATAATTATTACCCATTGTACGAAACCAGGCTCAGAGAAGTTACGGCCCTATGCAAAGACTGGCCCAAGGCAGAACCTCTCAGTGCAGCCAATGTTGTGACTCGGCCATCTGTTCCAGAGCGTGTTCTTTCAACCGTTAGGATCCTGTGGCTGGTAGCGCTGACTGCTGCCAGGACGCAGTCGTCTAGGGATGGAGCCCCGTGGAGAGGCAGGACACACTCCCTTACCCTTGGGTTTGTCTTGGGGCATAGGACTCCAACCCAGCTGGACAGGAGGGAGTCCCGATCAGAGGTGGGGAAGGAAGGCATTCTGAATCCTCACCCCACCAAGGAGGTGAGCAGAAAGTAAGGAGTCAATGCCCTAAAGCCCCTTTTCCTCCCAGGCTCCTCAAATACACAGAATTACAGGTGGCTCTAGAGGCCCCAGAGGCAAATGAAGAATTTGAATTTTTTGAGTGTGGCTCAGACTGGGGAAGCCCCCTGCTCAAGGCTGCATAGTTAGTTGAGAGAAAGAGAGAAATCAGACTGAAGCCCGTTGTAACTGCTGTTCTATGACAGTCTACTGACTTCAAAGACTGGAATTCTGGAACGCGCTTCTGATTCGGCCTTGGGCTGGGTGCTGGGGAGGATGCCGCTGAAGTTGACTTTCACTCCTTGTCCTCGTAGACGATATTCTGCTGTGGGAAGGCATGGCTAACCTTTATTCCAATAAGCATAAGAAAGAGTAACACTATTTCCCATTGATTAAGCATTTACTAGGTGCCAGGCTTTATGCCAAGTGCTAAGTGGACTTTGTCTTGTTCCTCATCCATCTCTTCTGTGGGGCTGTGTGTTGTGACAGGAGTGGGCCTTCTAGGCCATGGAGGCCGCCTGTGGGGGATTCATTCAAGAAGGAGCCATGAAAGAGGCGTTTGGACACCTGGTAACATTCTGGGTCTTGATCTGGGCGTGGCTCCAAGGGTGCATTCATTCTGTGAAAATCCCCTGAGCGGTCCCAGCCTCCAGCACACTTTATAGGATGCATGTTATACGTCCACAAGAAAAGTCTTAAAAAAAGTAAAAAATGAAATAAGAGGACTGGCCTTGCCTCCCCAAGTGTGGATTTGTGTGTCATTTTCCATCTCCAACCAGATGGTAACTGAGCTCTGTGAAGTTAACTTGCATCTTTAGGACAGAATCCCTGGAGTTCGTTACACCGTGCAAAGCACAGAGCAGGAGCTCAAGCAACACACAGTGCTTGTTTGTTGACGGGGGCCATGGTTCCAGTCCCGGCTTCCTGACAAAGGCCGCTTCCCAACCCCATGAGCGAGACGCTGTCCTGGGAGTTTGACTCATTAGATGGAGGTCCTGTCATGAGCTGCTGCTTTCAGAGGAGAAAACGGAGCCACAGACAGGCTGATTTTGGACTCAGGATTCCAAGACACATCACATCACACTGGCCCTCAGGACAGAGACCCACTCTCTGCACAGTGTGGGGCAGGGCTGAATCTTGAGACAGAGGCAGTGTTTGGAACTCCTATGAATGGAAATGCAAGCAATAAACCAGAGGATTGGAGTCTCATGGATGCTGGACACATTGGCTCCCCTGGCCAGAACGTCTGGGGCTAACACAGTTGGGCCTATCAAAGAAAGCAAGGATGTACGAGTCTGACAGACGAGGGTCGCACGTGTTGCTTCTTACTAGTTGTGTCTACTTGGGCAAGTCATTTAACCTCTCTGAGCTCATGCAGTAGTTATGGAGACTAGAGATGACAATACCTAATTTGCAGATGGTTATAAAAATTAAGTATGTAGGATCATGGATATAAACGCCTTAATGAAACATAGTGTTTGGTCTGTGGTGGACCTTCAGAAATATTATTTTGGAAATAGACAAGCTTCACTGTGGTCTGTGAGGAGGTTACTGAAGTCAATGGATTGTCTTTGCCCAGGGTTTGTGTGTAAAGGAAATGGGGTGAATGTGGAGAGGGGCAAGTTGTAGAGAAGGGAGGTCCATGAGAAGAGGCAGAGGGAAGGGAGCCATGGGGTGGCTAAAAGGCTGGAAGACCTGGGTTTAGGCCTGTCCCTGACTTGCTGTGTCTTAAGCTCTCTGAGATGCCATTCCCTCACCTATGAACTGGACGTTCCAATGAAAAGATGCATGTAAAGCTTATCATGGTGCTAGCTGACTTTGCTGGTCACCCCAAACACTGATGAAATGATATCCTAGGCTGGGCCCCAGGATGGGCAAGAAAAATGGAGAGGAGGTCTAGTGTTCCCACCAGGGAGATCTCAAGTTCAAAATCTGGAGGCTGGGTTTTGGGGGCCAGGAATTGGCCCAGCCCCCAGCCCCTGAGTCAGGAAGAGAAACTGAGAGTCAAGTCCGTTGGGCTGCGGAGATAATGGGCAAGACCGTTACACTGTAATCGGTGACATTTAGAAATGAGCTCTCAGACCTTCTCCCAGACACTTCTCCATTTGTAGGTTCCCTGAGAGAGCAGAGGAGGGGATGACCCAGGCCTTTTCACCTTCTGGACTACCTGTCTGGTGCTCTGGGTACTGGCGGGCTGGGCTGGAATCCAAGAACCAAATACGCACTGCCCGGCTAGGGTGGCACGGAGTTGAGACACCCACTCAACAAGTCCTCTACGTCTCGGCGGTGATACCCAGCACAACCAAAATCAGGGCTCAGCACTTGCTGGCCTCTCCTTGGATTGCAGTGAATTTGGCTGGAGCTTGATGGATTAAAATTTTGCTATTTTGTTCATCATGGAGTTTTTGCATGTATTTTGATTTTTAAGAAAGACCACGTTAAACTATTGGTTCTCTTGACTACTGAATTCTTTAGTGCCCTCTTAAATTTTGCAACTGAGGCAAGTGCCTTGTGTACATCCCCCTAGCCCTGACCCTGGTGGGGATAGAGAGCTGGTGGGAGATGGGGAGTGGGGCTGGGGAGAAGGATGGCCCAGAGTGTCTGAATAACGCTGCACGAAGTTTTCCATTCCAGCCGCTGCCTCCTGGCTGGAAGATATGCCTTGAGATTGGACCAAATGGCATGATCTATATGTTCTAGGTCAGTGATCCTCAGCGGGGGCAATTTAGCTCCCCACAGGACATTTGGGAATGTGGGGAGACATTTTTGATCATCATGGCTGGGGGAGGTGCCACTGACATCTGGTGGGTAGAGGCTGGGCATGCTGCTAAACTTTTTACAGTGCACCCGACAGCACCCCCAAGAATGATTTTACTCCAAATAGTCATAGCATGAAGATTGAGAACCTTGATATACAACCACATCATGAAAGAACAAGCATAAAAATTTTCACATATTAAAGACAAGAAAGGGAGAAGGAGGAGAGGGAGAGAAAGGGAGAAAGTGAAGGAGAGAGAGACAGAGTTAGACAGAGATGGAGACAGAGATGCAGAGTCAGAGAGAGAGACAGAGAAGGGTTTTGAGCCAAAAAGACTTAGAAATTCCAGTTCTCCTACTTCCTGTGCAACCTTGGCAAGTTGCTTTTCCTCTCTGAATCTCGTTTTTCACAACTGTGAAGTAAGAATAAGCATAGCTTCTGGTGGAATGAGGTGAAGGTGAGGATTCAGGGGTGTGATGCATATGAAGGACCTGGTCTAGATAAGTGCTCAGGAAGGCTGAGTCTCCCTTGTCCTCCTACCTCCTCCCCACATGGTCTCCCAGCTCCCGGGGGATCCCCTCCTCATTAGCTGGGATATTGACCAGGGGAAGGCTGCTCCTGGGGTTAAGGAGTGTTGTTCAGACTGGGGCACTTTAGGGGCAGTAATAATGCCTGGACAACAGTCAGCTGGGGTCTTCTCGAGCACCAGGGAGTCTGGGTACCCACATGTGAAGTGGGCCCGGGAGGTAGGTCTCTGCAGTTCCAGCAGACAGCAGGGCTCAAGGGTGAGAGGACTGAGCAAAACTCTTCTTACCAGCTTCTCTGCTCTCCACTCCAGCCTGGGGCAATCATCCTGGCCTCTTCCCACTTCCCCGGAAGCCCAGTATAAGAGCTGCCTCCGGGGCCCAACAGCCAGAAGCACTGAGAGAGGAGGCCTCAGACTCCTGGAGGTGAGTGCTTGACCCAATATGGCATGTACCTCGGAAGACCGTCCTCAGGACTATAATGGCCACCATGATTTTCCCCTCATTTCCCAGTGTGAAGGAACGTGGCCCTGACTCGGAGCCGGCCTGTTCCTGCAGGAGCAAGGGTCTGAGCTTAGGGCTGTCCCAGGGAGCAGTGATGGGGCTTTCAGGAAAAACAGACTTTTGTACCTGAGATGACATCCCACGTCCTTTTCCTACTTCTCCAGTTCAGGGTCTGTTCACTGGGGAGGAAGCAGTGCTCTAATCAACCCCTTAATCAACTGGTTAAACAAGTATTTCGTCCCCTATGTGCCAGGGGCTGTGCAGACACCCACACGGAGGGAAGGGGGAGCTGTGTCCCTGTCCCAAGCCTGAGTGGAAATGAAAGGCCCCCCTGCTCCTGCCCCTTCTCTAGCTGGGGACAGTTGCTGCTCTCCATCTCCCCTTCCCGTCTCACCAACCTTTCTCTTTTCTTCTCTTTCCTGCACCATTTTGCCTCATGGGGCCAGGGCCACAGCTGCCCCCCTTCAGTTAACCCAGCCCATCTCTGATTAGATTTCTCCTGGACTGGGAACTGTGACCCAAACTTTCTGTCAGGGCTACCTCACAGGAAAACCTACCCAGCTGTGAAGATGAAGGTCTTCTCACAGGTGCCTCCTCCCACCCCCACAATACACACCTGTGGTGTCAGCCAGAAGTCAGCATCTCATCCATTTGTGCCTGTGACCCAAGTGTTCTCACCTCACCAATGCTAAGGAGATCCTTCCAGTATTGGCTCCAGATGGCGGCTCTATGAAGGCTTGCGTGGGCCTTCAGAGCTGTCCGTGGTCCTGGAAGAAGGGAGACCCCTGACCTGATAGCAGGTTACCTCTTCTTCCCAGAGAATGATGCCCACAGTCTGGACAGCTGAGACACCCAGGCAGACCTGAGTCAGAATCTAGAATGTTCAGGGGAGCAGGAGGGAGATTCGGCCCTAACCCAGAAGGTGATTCAGTCAGAGGGAGAGGAGACCAAGCCTTCTGGCTATCGGGACACATTTGAGGATGAGGAGGCCATGGATTCTGACCCAGCTGCCCTAGACAAGGACTTGCAGTGCTCCAAGGAAGAGGACACAGTTTAAATCCCGGGCAGTCCTGGGTGCAAGACTTGCCACTTCCTGTTGGTGCAGAACCTCAGGAAATTTGTAAACACTTAGGTAAGTGGCAGGGAGGCTAATGTGGAGGACTGGGGGCGGGGAGGAGAAGAGACTGGAGTCAACCTTCTCTTCCCTTTTAGATTAGTGGTTCTCAAAGCCTAGTGTGTGTCAGGATCTCCTGGAGGTCTTGTTAAAATACGTTTCTGGCTTTGCAAATCTGGGGTGGGGCTTGAGAGTTTGCATTTATAACAATTTCCAGGTAATGATGGTGTTGTTGGTCTGAGGACTGCACTTTGAGAACCACTGTCTGGACGAAAGGCTTTGGGATTAGATATGCCTGTGTTCAGTCCTGACTCTGCCTTTCATTGGCTGTGTTACTGGGCAAGTCTGCTCACCTTTTAGGGCTTCAGAGTCCTCGTTTGTAAAATGAAGATGTACAGTACCAACCTGTTAGGGATGTGGTTGAGGATTAAATGAGATAATACATGGAAGTACTTGGAATAGTCCCTGGGTCACTAAAACTCTCAGCAAATGGTAGCTATGATCATTCTGAGTATTATTAGTTGTTGCAAAAATTTCCTGACCACAGAGTGGGGACACAAGATGGGATTGAGAGGGGCAAGAAGTTCACTGATTTCTGACCTTCAAAGGGATGAGAAGCTCTCTCCTGGAGACTCAGAGACTTGAGAAAAACCAGCTGATTCTCTACGCTACATTTTCTTCTTTCTGCAGAATGTCTGCCGAAGATGCTACAGGGGCAACGTCATCTCCGTACACAACTACTACTTAGGTTATAGCATCCTGTGCACAGAGGGGTCAACGAAGGCCAGGTCTGGATCAGATGCGCGCTCAAGGGCTGGGTAAGTGAGGCACCAACCTCCCCAGGGATAGGAAGTTCTCTCTGACTGCCTCCAGGGAGCCCCTGCTGGCGTCTGGCCGCATCTCTCTGCAGCCTCAAGCCGTGGGCAGTATTGTGCTGCAGCTGGCTTGGACCCAGTCAGGAGGACCGAGGATTTCGGGCCTCTCGTCCCAGCTCCATGCTCAGGGACTTCATGCCTGTAGCTTGAAATCTGCCCAGTGGACGTATGCACGCCAAGGAAATGGGCAATTGTTGCAGATCAGGGTCCCTCCCGCCCTCTGTGTTCTCACTGTCCCCCAGAGCTGGCTGTTGAACATTTCCTGGCTCATCCCTGGAGTCAGGAGACAGGCTCCATGCCCAGCTTGGTCACCTACTAGCTGAATGACTTTTTTGGAGCCTCAGTGTTTTCTTCTGTAAATTGGAGCCCTTCTCTCAAGGCAGCGCTGGGATTGTGGGTGAATAAGTGCCATTAGATTTGCTACTGAATGTGGTCCCTGGGCCAGCAGTATCAGCAAACCGGGCAGCTTGTTAGAAATGCCCAACCCTGGGCCCCACCCCAGAGCTCCTGAATCAGAATCTGCATTTTAACAAGCTCGCCAGGAGATCTGTAATCACAGTAAAGGCGGAGAAGCCTGCTCTGTGCGATGGCCGGGAGCGCTGGCTGCTCTTGCATGGTCATTGCCTGCAAACCCTCAGGCCTGGGTCTCTAGGGAATCTGGCTCCTAGCTGGGTGGGCAGGGAGAGGGGAAAGGAATGCTCGGTGAGCCTTTCCTGAGGCTCCTGGGTCTGTCTCCCTGGACCCCAGCCCTCTGACCCAGCCTCTCACTTCTTTAGTTCCTGTGCTGGAGATTTCAGTGGACTGAAGGGAGCTGCTGGAATTTTGGATACTGGGCCCCAGGGCAGCCTGCGAATGGGGAAGGCAACCGTGTGGCCTTATGCACCAGAGGTGAGGGGTGCTGGGACCGGGGCAAGGGGAAGGGGAGCAAAGTAGACTCTTACATGCTGTTCCCTTGAGTTCCCTGAACACAACTCCCCACACTCACACCTTCCCCCAACTGGAGAAGCCACGTCCTCTGTGAGGAGGGCTGAAATATAGGGATTCCTCAAAGCATGTCCAGGTGATGGGGTGCCCCAGATGGGAGCAAGATGGGGGCTCTCCATCTTCATAGACAGCGTTAGGCTCGGGGTCTGGGGGCTGCCACGAGGAGCGACTGATGCGACAGATGAGAGGAGCAGATGTGAATGTAAGGTATGGACGAGGAACAAGGGAAGATGTGGGAATTAGGGCTGGCTGACAGACAGCTCGCCAGCTTTGAACAGCATGGAAGCCAGATGTGAGGGAGCTAGCAGCGTGGCTAGGGCCATATGTGCGGGAGTACGCTGGCCGCCCTCCACACCGGCTCTGCCTCTTGCAGGCGGAGACCCAGGCAAGGTATTAATCCCACTAAGCCTCACTTTCTGCATCTGTGAAATGGGGATGACGATAACATGTACCTATTGGGGTCCTGTGAGGATCAGGTGCAGTAGCCCACGTGAAGCACTTGGCTGCCCCCCTTCTCCCTCAGGAAGAGCTGGGGGCACCTTAGCTGGGAGGGACACATGGGAAGCACAGCTGACAGTCCTGACCACGGCCAGCCCGAGGAGGGAAGGAGGGCCACACGCCACACCGGTGGCAGCTGACGTCACCATGCTCTCCACTGCTGGGGGGGCACTGGCAGCCGACTTTATGTGAAAGGCGTCTGCCCTTCGTCTGCTCCTTCTAAGCCCGAGGCGCAGAGCCCCTGCATCGGAGCCCCCTCTCTTCACACCCCCTGGCAGCCCCTGGGCCCCCCAGGCTCTGTCCCCCAGCCTCTCCTGGCCATAAACCCAGACTTCGCACAGCATTCCCCAACTTTGTCTCATTATTGTGCACGTTGGAGGACTGCCGGTGGAGCTGCGTGGCAGGCTGGAATGCGCGGCTGGAGCGGCTGGGCTGCCCAGTGGGCTGGTGGGCTCCCCACGGCCCTTCTCTGCCAGGCCTCCTCCACCTTCACCCACTCCCTGAGGCACTAGGGGACCGCCTCATTGGTGTGCAGCTGGAGACTGGCCCTCCTGCTTTGCTTGGCTCCCGTATGGGCTGCGGGGTGGAGGAGGAAGAGGGACACCTTTCCAATGTGGAGGGGATGTCACCCATTCAAGAATTGGGGTGTGCACGGGGTGTAGTGAGATCCCACCTGGGGGAACCCCGTGGGAAGGAGGAAGTCTCGTTTGTCTAGGGCAGCTGGCTCCTCTAGCCCTGGGTCTTCTTGGCCTCTTGGACGCTGGCCCCTGTTTTCTATTCTCCCAGACACCTGGGGCTGAGTTCGAAGTCCCCAGCTCCTGAGATGGGTTCCTCCACTCCATTCCGAGGTGTCCCCCACCCCAATCCCTTCTCCCTCTCCCCCATTCCCAGCTGATCCCCCCTAGAGGGAACACATTCTCAGAGGGGGACTGCCTCCCACCCGGAGGGCCCTGGGGCAAAAGTCACAGCATCCGGTAGCAGTGTGGCTCCCGTCCCCACTCCACAGCCCCAGGCTGCCCCCCCGCTGCGTTCCCTCACCTCACTGTCTCAGACCCTGGGGGCATGGACAGAGAACACTGCTGGTGCTCTTTGTTCCAGGCAGGGTGCTGGGGTTGATAAGCAGGAAACTTGGGCCGAGACTGGGTATTAAGAGGGCAGAGAGCCCTGGGTTGTTGCAGGGGGTGGGGTGGGTGGGGATGCACAGGGAGAGAGAGATTGAGGCACAGAGCTGGCTAGCCAGCTAGACGATACACTTGCATACTTCTCGAGCGTGTAGTTGCAAATGGGTGCAGGGAGAGTGTACAAGCGTGTTTGTGAGTGCACGCGCACACGTGTGTATATGTACCTTGGTGTGTACAAGAGTCAATCGTTGTATACCTGTCTGTCTGTGTACGTGCGAATCGGTATTTATAAATATGCATAAGCCTGCACGAGTCAGTGTGTATCAGTGTGCTGAGTGTGCACTCATCTTCAACACCTCTGCGTATTTATGGATGCGCCTGGATGCTGCGCACGTCTGTGTAGCTTCGCCCCCTCATATCCCCGAGTCTGTGTGTGCCAGTAGGTTTGTGAGCGTGCGTACATGTGCAGGTGTGGCATGCATGTGTGCAGGTCTGTGTCTGTGTGTGCATGTGTGTATCTGTCCAGGCATGTGGTGGGGTGCACAGTTTCAGGAACAAAAAGAACGGTCTTCTCAGACTGGCTTTGCTGCTAAAAGGGCTGGAGCTAACAGAACGGGACAAGAATGGAGACTGGGACAAGAATGGAGACCCCAGGGGAAGGAGGTGGTGAGAAAGCAGGAGACGAGTCCCTTGCACATGAACAGGGCCCCCCCACCCCCCCCGCAGCAGGATGACGGGCCTGGGCACGGCAATGAACGTCGCCAATGCCAGGCCCAGGGACTGCCTCTGGGCGTAGAGGCCTCTCCTCAGGAGAGGACTGTCCATTTGCCTTGGATGGACACGGAGCCAGGGAGCTTCTAATCACAGCGTGTTGGTCTTCCCAGGGACGAGAAAGGGGGCTGCCTGGGGTTTAGACCTCCCCCCAGGTCCCTTCCTTGCATACTCTACCAAGCTAATGCTTGATGCTTGGCTTCTAAGAGAACAGTGGAACCCCACTGTGGGTGGAGGGAGGATGGTCCGTAAGGGAAGATCTGCATAGGGAGCTCTGGGGCCTGTATCTTGGCTTTTATCAGCCTCCACTTATCTCCTGGATGGGGAATGAGCTGCAGCCAGCACCAGTAGCCCAACATCTTGACAGCCAACACGAGAGATAGAGGGAGGGAGGGGAATGGAGTGGGGCTCAGACCCCTCAAGACTGAGGCTCGCTTGAGGCAGGACAGGGGAGATAAGATATCTCTCAAACGTCCATCACTGTCAGTTACTGGGCCTCAACTTCAACCATTATGCATTTATATCTTTGGCTGTTTATGGCCTTTCAGTCTTGAATAGCCCTTGAATAAAAAGCAAATACTCGTGGGAGAAGAAGCTCCTGAGGGAGTTATCTATTAAAACCTCTGGGAGGTTGATGGGTAACTTGTGGGGAACAAGGGTTTGTGAGAAGGAACACAGAAGGGAAGGGTGTGTGTAACGTCAGTGGCCGTGGGCTGGGGGGTTGTGGAGAAGAGGGGGTTAATGGGGCGGAGGGTACATGTGCACCGTTTCCTCTTCCCGGGGACCCAGGAGGACTGTTTCCCAGGCTTCCTAGCGCGAAGTTGGGCTCTGCAGCCCGCCGCGGAGCCTGGCCAGTGCGGTGGGGTTGGAGGTGCTGTGAGCATCTTCGGGGCCTGGTCTTTCCCGGGTCCGCGAGCCTCCTGTCCCCCCTTCCCTTGCCCTGGTGACCTGGCCTCCATGTGTCTCGGATGGCACAGCCACCGGGTGGAGAGAGCGGGCTGTCTGACCCACTCTGTGACATGAAACCTTGAGGTTCTGCGTTTTTCTTGGTACTGCAGCCTAGACGCCTCGTGCGACCCAACAGCTACAGAAAGGAAGGTGCCCACGGATGATCTGGCTTTTCTCATACAGCCGTGGCACAGAAGGCAAGATCGTAGACACTGGAGCCATAAAGCTTGGGGCTGGAGGCCCAGCTCTGCAGGCTCAGTCTCTTCCCCTTTCCAAGCTTCAGCCCCCCCTTCTGTAAAAGGAGGGTCACAGCAGACGACCCGTGTCGCGCACCCCGCCCATCGCTCCGCAGTGCCGTGTTATCTCTAAATGTTAGCTTTCATGCTGAGTAATTACAGACACAACGGACTGCTAGGAGTGAGTATGGGCTCCAGTTCGAACTTCCGTGGACTCCAGATTTCATTTTCCACCCAATAGGATTAGTGACAAGCCACGGCAACCGCAGCAGGGTTGGCTCATGGTCGTGTGGGTGACTGTGCCGAGTCCGCCATGCTGCAGCAGGGCCCAGGCAGCTGCTGTTACTACTACAGATGACAGCCGTCGATCTAGCACCCAGAAGCCCAGGCTCCGTTCTGTGTGGCCGGCACGGCAGGCTCACCGTCCCGAGTTCACACACTTGCTGGCAGGCCCAGGAGGAGTGGCTGCTGTCCCCACGGGAGGACCTCCCCAGTCCAGAGTAAAGGGAGGCCACGGTGGTCTCAGTCTCCTCAGCAGGGAACGTCCCTGTGATCCCTGCCAGGGATGCTTGTGGGTCTCCCAGGTGCAGGGCGCGGCCTCCACTGATGTCTCTGCTGGTCAGATCTCGGGACACCGCCTGATGCCCGAGGCCACCCCTGGGGAGGTGTGATCCCACCAGCCAGAGGATGAGATGGGGGTGAAGGCCGAGCGGGGGAAGGGGTGATGGGCTTGTGCGATGGAATCTGACCCCTTCTCCCCTGGAGGGGGGAATCACTGGGGTCAGGCCTTTGCAAGGGCCCACTGTTCCCAAACTAGTTCCTTCTAAATGACTCCCAAAGCTGCCCACCCCCATCTCCCTGTACCTTCTGTAGCGGGGCCAGCCCTCCATCTACACAGGCAAGCTCCTCGTAGCTCAGACCACATGGTCATGCCTATACTCCAACTTTTCCAGACACCTCCAGACTTTGGGGCTAATGAAACTCATTCTTCAGGGCCACCCTCATGCATGAGCCCCTTCTAATACCTAATACCGTATTATTTTAAAAAGATGCCCCAAATTGTATATCCTTCAGGCTTCCGAAGTCCTGGGTCTGCTCCTGGGGAGAGTCCCAGCCTCTCACGGGAGGAGAGCCCAGAAAGAGGAGGGGACACCAGGCTGACGGAGGTGTGGGGGGACTGGGATGCTCCCACAGCATCCCACAGGATGCTCTGCCTCCTTCCCTCAGTGCCAGGACACCTGGGTTCTTGTTTGGCCACTAACTGTGTGACCTAAGTCATTTCCCCTCTCTGGCTTTGGTCTGCTCATCTGTAAATAGGAGAGTGGGACAAGCGGGATTCTAGCACTTGACGGCTGACCACCGATTAGGACCCTGTCGGGGGTGGCCTGGCTGGCCAGCTGCTCATAGGGCTTCACGCCTCATAGGAGCCTGTTCACCGGCCTCGTAAAGCAGCTCTGCCTGCTGAGAAAAGGGCCCGGGTCTGGGAATCATGCCCCACCCTTGGGGGTGGCCTAATGTGGAGTGGGGGAGGCCCAGATGTGTATGAGTATGTGGGGGTCCCAGAAAGAGAACAGAATGGTCCTTCCCTGGTTGGGGACAGAGCTAAGTCATGCCTCCTGTTTCCTTCTGAATTGGGGATCCACCCAAGTCAGAGAGAGAGACCCGTATCACTGTCAAACTGGTCTCCCCTAAAATGGGGCCTGAGCTCCTGTCCAAAGCATGGGGCTTTCTCTTTATTACGAGGAACCTAATCCTGGTCACTGTGGGGAAGGCTGAGCAGCAGGGGCGGGTGCCCCCTGGGAGTGCACTCTTCTCTTGTGGAGTTAGACCTGGGTTCAAATCCCAGCCCTCTTGCTTCTTAGCTGTGTGGCCTTGGGCAAATGACTCAGTCTCTCTGAGCCTCAGTTTATCTTCAAAACAGGGCAACTAAGATCTACGTCATAGGATTATTCTAAGGGCTAAATGAGATGGTGTGTGTGACTTGGCACTTGGTAGTGCCTTGTGGCTATTTTCTATTACTACTATGCTCTCTACTCTTCAGAAGGGGGATGACTCAGGTGCTGCTGCCCTGGGGGTCCTGGGAAGCAGACAGGGGCAAGGCAAGGGGTGAAGGGAGATCGAGGTTGTAGCAGGGGGTACTACCTGTCTGCCGGAGCACTGGGAGGCCCAGACACCTGGGTCCAGCGTGGCTTCATGGGGTGAGCAGCAGAAATGAAAGCCCCTCCCCCCTCCTTCCCCCTTGCCCAGGTGGAGTGCCCTATGGGGAGGCCTGGGGTCCAAGGGTGAGCATGGGGCCCTGGAAGGGGCCTTAGTGGCCGATGGAGTAGGCCCCCGAATCTGTGGACTGCTTCTCCTCGGTGGTCTGGTCGCTGGGGTAAACTGGGTTGGCCGAGGCCGTGACCTTCAGCGTTGTCTCGTCCACCTGCAGGCAGAAGGGCTGGCATTATCGTGCTCTAACTGCGGGCAAGACACCCCCCCCCCGCCATGGGACTCCTCTCGACAGATGCAGCAGAGAAGGCTCAGGGCCTCGTTATCAGGGAGCTCCAGCAAGTCTGTGTGATCCCAACAGTCTTTCCATGAACCTTGTGGGCAAACAGATACCTGAGCTAACCCGTGGCAGGATTTGTCCCTCCCCAGAAATGGAGAGGGGGCAGTGAGTGGATGGGGCGTTGGCAGTGATGACCCACAGAGCCCCCACAGAGCCCATTCTGGGCCAACTCCCTCTCTTCTGGACCCCCAATTTGCATCGAGGCCCCATGAACTCCTCTTAAGAAGCCCCCAAAAGGGAGAGCCACTGAGAGCCCCCGGGTTCTAGTGCCCCTCCCTGCCCCGTCCCTCTACATCTCGTGCCCCGCCCCCACACCTCCAGCTCACCTCCTCAAACTTCTTGGCTTTGTACTGGTCGGCCCCCTTGAGGAAGTTGAGCAGGATGATGTCACAGAGGACAGTCCCCTGGAGGAGAAGAGGCAGGACGGGCTCAGTATGGCAGGAAGCAACAGGCTCAGGTGGCCACTGAGCGGCCGGGCAGTGGGCAGGGCTGCCCTCAAGCAGACAGCAGGCCAGAGGTTGGGGTGAGTCCTCCAAAGACACCTGACTGATGTTTCCAAAACGTCCATGGGCTTTGCAGAATGTTTTCATCACCCACCTCTCTAGTCTTGGCAGGGACCGCAGACCAAAATGCAGAGAGAGGATTTGGCAGGAGAAGCAGAAGGTGAGGGGGTAGGAGTCCCTGGGAGCAGGGCTCTGTTCCTTTGACCTGTGGAACCCTGGAGTCTCCTCCCTCACCCTCACGGTGGGGAGCAGGAACTTTGTACCAGGTGGAGCCTCCTGCAAATGGGGAGGCTGCTGCAGGAGGCAGTGAGCTCTCTGTGACTGGGGGTGTTCACTCAAGGACTAGCCTAGCAGGGAGGCGCTGAGGGAGACTGAGGCACGGGGCCAGAGGTCGGGCTTTCCATTCTAGGCAGAAGCGGGGCTTACCTGGGTCACTCTCCCCAACCCCCTCCCCCCCGCAGCTGGGGCCCCACCTTGACTGGCCTCCTGTCTGAGGCTGGAGGGGCTGAACTCACCACTCCCACGGAGGTGAAGGCTGCCACAGAGCTGATGATGGTGGGGATGATGTTGAACTTGCCAGCCTGCGAGCAGAAAGACCAAGGCGGGTGGGCAGAGAGTCCAGCACGAGGTCCTGAGGCTGGAGGCTGAACGTGGACTCCCAGCCAAAGACCGTGGAGCGGAGTGCTCTTGGTAGACCAGGAGGCCCCAGCCCTTGACCACAGTGGTGAAGAGTCTAGAGATGTGACTCACTGAGGCTCTCAGAGCTGGTCAGTGCAGGACTTTGCCCCCCACCCCCGCCCCTGGAGGAGGCTCTTGAGGGCCCAAGACTGGTCTGGGTTTCCTCCCCTGTCCTCCCCCAGTCTGCCCGGCCCAAGGACTCACGTTTCCATACACCAGCACATCAAAGCGGATGCCGAAAGCCTTCAGGAGTGTGCGGTACTCACTGCCGTTCTCCATCTTGTAGTATTTGGCGAACCTGAAGGCCAGAGGCGCGAGGTGGGTCCCACTGCGGGCTCCTACCTGAACCTTCAAGGTCCTCTAGAGCCTACAGCTCTCACTCACTGAGCAATTCTTACGGGTGGTTTGCTGGACACCTGCCATTGTCCTCCCTGTGTGGTTAGCTGACCCTCTGCGCAGACATCATCCTGGGGGCTTGTTATCAAGGTAGATTCCCAGTCCCACCCTGAACCTGTGGAACCGGCATCTTGGTGGGTGGGGCCCAGAACTCTGCCTTTTAAGTAATTTCCCTAAATGGTTCTGATGCGTGCAAAAGTCTGAGTCTTGCTAGACTCCAATCTTCTTCACTTTTATTTGTTTGGGTGCCCCTGGGCCCAGCTCACTGCAGATGCTCCCCTCCCCATAGGCTTCTCAGCCTACTTGGGTTCAAAGCCTGACTCTGCCACTTACCAGCTGTGCAAACTTGGGCCAGTTACTTAACCTCTCTGAGATTCAATTTCTGCTTTTGTTATTGGGAGTAATATAGAAGTCCTGCTTCACAGGGGTGCTACGAGAATTGAGTGAAAGCACACACACCAGGGGTCTAGAACAGTGCCTGGAACACAGTCAGCACCCAGGGAATGCTTGCTGGTGTTGGCTGTTATTATTGCTAAAGAAACACATTCGCATTTATAGAGCACTTTTGAAAAGCCTTGAGGGATAGGGATGTGACTGCTCTGTTTTTCAAGTGAGGCTCTGAGGAGGTTAAGAGACTTGTCCAGGGTCACCCAGCTGGCTGAGACTCAATGCTGGAGTTGCCCGAGACTATATGCTCCACTCCTTCTCTGCCTGGGCTGCTGGGTGCCAGGAACCATGCTGGGGATAGATAAGAATGATCACCTCCAAAATGGGGGCACGAGCATCTCACTGTGAAGATGCCCAGGGAAGGGAAGGGAAGGGAAGGGAAGGGAAGGGAAGGGAAGGGAAGGGACCACCTATGGCTTCACAGTCACCAAGCATGCGGACTGCATCTGTCTAAAGCCAGTACATTCCCCCTACGGCCCTGCCCATCGTAGGCAAAACTCAAGTATCAGCAAAGTGTAATTTCTTGGGACTTCCATGGACCCACAGTGGTGACACGGGCTCCCGACACCAGTATCCCAGGAGCACGGTGGGGGTTAAGTGCGATGATGGGGTGAAAGGGCTCAGAGAGCTTCCTAACTCTGTGGGGTTGACGTGGGTCTTATTTAGTGCTGGCTGTCTCCCCTTCAGTGTTTCCGATGACCCCAGCTTCCCAGGCCTCTCCCACAGAGAGAGGGGTCTGAGGAACTCCTTACCCCGGAAGCTGTTCAGTGACTGTGACGCCCCTCCCAGGGCTATTTGCAGTTGAGCCTGCAGGGCAGGGAGAGGGAACTGCTCAGCCCAAGTGCAGAGCAGACCACAGAGGGATCACAGGCATGTAGGGAGCAAGATCATTTTGCGGAAGAGTCATCGAAACTCATAAAATGTCAGCCACTGTCTGCTCTGGCTGTGCGGAACTCAAGAGTCAGGCAGAAACGAGTCTAAATGCTGTTCCACCCCTTGCTGGCAGTGTGGCCTTTTACGTGACTCAGAACAGTTTCATTGTTCATGTCTATGACATGGGAGTGCTCATGCCTCCCCCCGTCCGTGGGTCTGTTAGCTAGAGGGGTAAACACTGAGACCCACCCTTTGAGACAGGCACTGTCGCGATCCTGGGGTTGGACCTTCTGCCTGTCCCTCCACACCCGTTCTCTGCCCGCCCTTCTCCACAGGGCCTGGGAGCCTGGTCTGCAGACATTGCCTCTACCAAGCTCCCTGCCCTCCCTGCCACTGGGCTCAGCAGTGGGAGGCATCCACAGGCCATCAGAGGGTGGGAACGGAGGAAGAGTTTAACTGGGTCTGGAAGGAGTCCGGGCTGCATGTTTTCGTGCCTGCTTATGCCTGGGCATGGCTGGAGCGTGTGTACCCAAGATGTGCACCTGTTGCCCCAAGCTGAAAAGAAAGGCTGAAAGCTAGTCAGTGAGGGAAAGCTGACCTGGGAAGGTGTGTCTGGTGGACTTTGCAGCCAAAGGGAGGGGGGCAAGGGAGGCAAGATGATCTTCTCGAGATTGAGACCCAGAGTAAAAATGGGAGTGGCCCCAGGAAGGAGGCTGAAAGAAGCCCAACTACCTAAGCCAAAGAAGCAAAGACTTGGAGGACAAGGAGAGAGGGGAGGGGCTGGACCAACTTTAAAGATGTGGTAAGTTATGGTCTGGGTGGTGGCCCCAGACGGCTTCACAGACCAAGGCAGAATGAGTGGGTCGGGCTACACCAGCAGGGGGACCCACTTTACAGATGGGGCGACGGAGGAGAAGGTAACTTGTCTGAACTGGGTTCCAGCCTCTGCCCTTAACCCTGCATGTGCTGCCTCTAGGCCCCTGAGTAGCCGGTAAGGACCCAGATCTCAAAGCCCTTCTGTCTTCTGTGTTCTCTTCACATCACTGGAAATCTCAGGTTCCCTGTCTGGGAGATGTGGCACCTGACGTCCCTGGGGACCGGGCAGGGGTGGGAGGGTGGGTCACAGGTGCTTGGGGCGGGGCAGAGGCTAGGACTGTGCTCCTGAAGTCTGCATTCAGGCCTGAGGCTGCAGCCGGGAGAAATGCTCTCACTTCGACTTGGAGAACAAAAAGTCAGCATCCTGGGCACTGTGTTCAAAGCTGGCTAGCTAAATTTATCTTGGGAAGGAATGTGAAGGAACAGGGAGAAAAACCAAAGCGGACTTGGTTTTTCTCCAGCACCTGCCTTCCAAGAGGCAATAAGTATGATAAGATCATTATCTCACCAACCACCCACCCTCGGAGGAGGGTTGGCAGGGACTGGTTCTCTTCCTGGGAGGGAGGGAGGAGGAAGAACAGCGCTCAGGGAGGGAGGGCCCGGGCTGCAGGAGGGAAGGGCCCAGGAGTCCTGACTGCTGCCCTCGAGTGTGACCCGTGAGCGGAATCCAGCGCAACCATGTGGCACTGGGGTCTGGGTCATCTTTTCTCTTGGCACACGGCTGGGCTATACTGCCCACCCCTTTGCCGTGAGCTAGGTGGGGCCCTTGACTGGCTCTTGCCAGTGCAATGTGAATGGAAGTGAGGTTTGTCACCTGTGGGCTGAGGAGTGTCAGAGCCGTGTGCCTTGTTCACCCTCCCCGCCCTCATGGCCACCTGCTCAGGAGCTAGGGGTGAACTCAGGCCCTAGGGGAGACTGATTCAATAGATGACAGGAACCCCGCTCCCTAGCGCCCCACCTCCAGCAGCCACACAGACATTGGGGTGAAGGCTCTGAGCTGAGGGAGCTGTTACAGCAGCTACCAATATTTACCCTGACTGTTACAAACACCCCTAGTTACCCAGCTGAGAAACCTGGGGTTCAGGGAAGAGAAGTTCTCTACCAAAGCATGAAGAGGGAGTTAAAATTGGGGAGTTTTTCAAGATTAGCCAGAGAAAGGGCAAATCCCAATGATGCCACATTCCTAGGCTTATTCCCTCCAAGAGTCTTGGAGGTCTGGGTGTGGAACTGTTATCTTTAAGTAGTTTTTCCCACGCTGGACCAGCAAAGTCTCTCTGAGCTTTCTACTGCAACTGAGCAGCGAGAAGAGAAAGAGCCATGGGGAGGACGAATGAGATGACGTTAATATATCGGGAGTTCCTAAAGCTTGTCCCTTTTCTTTCTTTTCCTAGGATCACGATAAATGAAATAATATTTACGTTGACCTTCGCCACCACACTCTCCTGCCTCCTGGAGAGAATCGTGTCAGCGGTAACAACAGCCGGCATACACTGAGCGCCTACTATGTGCCCAGCACTGTGCCAAGTGCTTTACACTTACCACCTCTTCTAAGACCCAGCCCCATGGAATTGAGTTCCGTTGTTCTTTCCACGCTATAGATGAGGAATCAGGGTCACACAGATTAGCAGTTTGTCTAAGGTCCCCAAACCCAACAGTCTGTAACCAAACCTGGGATTCAAACTGAGGCAGTCCAGTGCCAGAGTTCACACTCCGAGCCAGCATTCTGGACTGGTCTTTGTGTTGCCTGATTTCTGTTAGGCCGTGGCTGATTTCTTTCTGTTCTCCAGCTGGGGGCCCCTTTGCATTGGCAAGGTGGGTCTCGACACCCAGCGTCATCGGTGGGGCGCAGAACAGGAAGAGCCATGGAGTGTGGGAAGAAGGATCCCCAGCCTCCTCATCTGCAAAGGGGATGGGCAGAGCGACACCCCCTGGCCAGCCTTGATTTCTCCCAAATCCCCCGATGCCTACCTCTCCAGCCTTGGTTTTCTTGGCTGGGAAATGCAGTTGGCGAGCACGACATCACCAGCACGCAGCCCAGCCCAGTCCACCTTCCTTGCCTGTTGGCAGAAGCCCCGCAGTACCATGCACCTCAAGTGCCAGCCACACCACACCGCCTGATCCCACAGACGCGGACTTCTTGCCTTTGCCCATGCTGTTCCCCCTCCTCCCCTTCCCACCTTGCAAACTCCTATTCACCCACTAGGGCCCAGCAGGTGTTTAGAGCACACCTACCCTATGCCAGGCACTGGGCTAGGCCCTGTGGACACCTTGGCAACAGGCTCTGCTCTCATCAGAGGGAGAGAAATATTAATAACCACACACACCCATCAATAGCTAAAATCTGACATAAGGGCTGGAGGGGAGAGAGCACTGTTGGAAGAGCACATTTAGCAAAGACAATCGGACCTAGGCTGTGAGTCAAGGAAGGCTTCGTGTAAAGTGATGTCAGAGTTGAGGCCTGAGGGATGGAGGGTGGAAAGGTGCGAAGGCCGGAGGTGGGGGCCGCTTTCCTGGCTGAGGGAGTTGCGAGCCCTTTCTCCTGGGAAAGGACATGGTGTCTCCGGAGAAGCTACAGGACCTTGGTGGCCTGGAGGGCACTGACGGGTCCACGTCCTCCTGGCTGGCAGAGTCAGTGCTCGCATCTCTTCCCAGGTCCACCTTCCCAACGTTCAGGGCTTCATGCATGTAGCTTGAAATTGACAAGGGGGGTGTATTTAGACCCAGGAAATTGGCAAAATGATGAATCAGGTGTTTCCCTTGTCAGTTTCCTTTTTCTCCAGAGCCCGTTTATCAGTGGGGGGCAGAGGCTGTGAAATCCCCTGCACTACCTTTCCTGCCTCTGCGGGGCCCAAGCCTCTCCCTCCGTACCTGCGCACCTGACTGCACTTCACAGTTTGCACTATTGACGGTGCTCCAGATCTCACCGCCTTTGCCCGAGGACCTCCCTGGTGCAGTGACGGGCAAGGTAAACGCTTTCTGAAGGCATCAGTGGATTTCTGCCATCTCCCAGACTGAGTTTAGCAACGTTGGCTCCGCGTTTCCTCCTCCTGACTCGGCTTCTCTAAGTTCTCCCATTCTTCGGGTGCAGCCAGTGTTGGGCGGTAGCATCAGGCTGTTTCTTCCCAAATAGAAAACATTTAGATCTGGCAGGTGGCTGGGTGGGAACCGGCCCCTGTGGAGGGGCAATGGGGTGGGGAGAGCAGAGGCATACTCCGTGTGCATGCTTACCCCTGCTGAGCGCTAGGCTGGAGGCTTGCAACCTGTTCCTTCAGGCCTCGTGACGACGGCTCGGCGGTGCAGCCGTGGGCGGAGGGGCTTTGGAATGAGGCAGTCCTGGGCTTGAACCCTGGCTCCGAAGTAGCTTATGTAAGCTGAGGGAAAGTCCTTCGCCTCCCTGAGCCTCAGTCTCCCCAGATGTGAAATGGGGGTACTAGCGAGAGCGGCGGGCTTGTGACGGAGGATTCCATGAGCTGCTGGCTGTGACGCGCAGAGCTTTCGGGGCACGTCAGCCGGTGCTCATCAGGCTGGACAGAAGCCTGGCCGGTGGCTGTAGAAGCTCCTGGGCCTGCCAGGGGCACCGCTGGGATCTGAACTCCGTGCCCACCCCTGCCGTTCCTGAGGGACGAGCCGGAAAGGAGACTTCAGGGTGGCCTCAGTGAGCAGGGACGTGTGAAGCTGGTGCCTGGGAGAACACCTGAGCTGCTGTGGAGAGGCTGCAGGGCCCGAAGGAGAGAACAGCGGGTGCCCTCAGCCACTGAGCTCCGGAGGGGAGAGGAAGGGGGGAGCAGGGCTGGAGCTTGTCTGATTGGCCCAGCTTTGGCGCAGCGGTGGAAGGAAGGCGGATAGCCCCTGGTGTGTCCACCACTCTCGACGGTTGACTTCCACAGGCCGCCTGCCTGCCTCCCTTCCTCTTTGGTAAATGCGGGCCTTTAAGGAATGGGGGCCCTCGAGGGGCGGGGAGATGGCCGGCATGTGGCCCACTGCTTCCCTGCATGGCTGTAGTTCGGTCCGTGGCTGCCGTGGCTGTGCGGGGCTGGCGGTGGGAATGGCTTCCCACTGTGTTAGGCTGTGAGTGTCTCAGCTCCCTTGCCGGGTGAGTTTCTTCACAAACCCCCGCCGAGAGGGCCTTCCCACGGGGACCTTCCCCGACACCCCTGTGCTGCGAACAGATAGGACAAGCCCAACACGGCACCGAATCCAACAAGCTGAGGCCTGACAGGGCTGACACACTTCCGCGCGCGCGCGTGTGTGTGTACACGTGATCCCTCATGTCACGAGCAGCAACAGATAAAGAATGAGTAAGTACAAACATCAATTACCGTAATAAATCATTTGTCAGGTGTGCTTCTGCTGGGCGGTGTGGAAGCTACGTTCCAATGTGACATGTCTATAAATGATACCGCACGCTTCAGCGGCCGTTCCACCCACACACACTCACTCAGACTTTCCGAGCTCGAGGGGACCTTATCGACTTGAAACAGCCCATTTCACAGAAGAGGAAACCGAGGCCCATGGAGGGGCTGGGACTTGCTGAAAATCACACTGAGCATTCGCGGCGAGACCTGAACCACAGCCTGGGCTCTCTCTTAAGAAAGAGCTTCATCTTAAGATGAATAATTAATTACTCTCGGCTTGCTCCGGCACAAAATATTTTTCGTATAAATATTTTGTTACTTGGGTTCAGGTTTATCATTTCCACGTGATCAAAGGAGCTGGTCTCGTTCGTGTTTGTATCAGCCACAAAGCCTGACAGAATATGGTGTTGGAAGAGATCTTCAGAGCCCTCCCTCGTGAGCTACAAGAGGTTTGCTGCTGCTGCCTGGACCACCCCCCCAAGAGAGAGAGGAAACTCGCAGCCTCTCTGAGCAGCCCAATTTCAGCCTTGGGAGGCTCCGGCCCTCAGGAATGCTTCTCCATGCTGGACTGACATTTGCAGTAGTCGGCAGTCAATACACGTCGGCTGAATGGAGAAGGTTTTTATCACAATGTACGAAGCCCTTGGAAACTCTCAGACATCTGTTTAGAAACGATCCCATGGAGTGATGGAAATTCCTTCCTAAAGCAGGGACACGTAACTGTTGCAGGAAAAATAGCAACAAACTTGCAGGATCCGGGTTGGACTTGCGAGGGAAAACTTGCGCCTGGAATTTGAGTGTCTAAGTGAAGGAAGTGGTGTTCTCCGTGAAGCTTTTGCCTGGTGAGAAGCGATTTTTGCCAGCTGAAATATACTTTTACAGTTGATTTTATACTGATAGGAAAATATCTCCTGGCAGGCTCATTGCGGGGGGGTGGGGCGACGTCCTTGGATCAGCCTGGGACTCCTTCCCTTAGCGAGGACCCGGAGGCATTATGCACTTACGCATATTCTAGGAACCCAGTCAGCTTCAGGGGCGGACAGTTAAACAATGGTTTGTTGTTGATTTTTTTAAACATATTACTATTAGTTCATCTTTAACGAGGCAGGGGAAGATCGATGGATGGGATCTACCCGAGAGCCAGGTGGCTAGATGTTTCCTGGGCGTAACCTTTTTGGCCTCAGTTCCCTTGTCTGTAAAATGGGGGTAACCATACGGGTCCTGCAGGATACTCGCCGTTACCAGCACAGGCTCCGGAGGCTGTTGGAATTTAACATCCAGGCCGGCACTATTTGCTGTGCGGCCTTGGGCAGCTAACGAAAGCTCTGAGTGTTAGGTTATAAAGTTGTCTCTCTTCAGAGGTGACGAGATAATCCACAAAGAGCACCTGCTACGTCCCCGGCTCACTGGTAAGCCCTCGATGAGGGCGAGCCGCTGTTTTCTGCCAGTGAAGTTGGTTGTCATGAGGACAGGCTAGACGTGAAAATTATAAAAGGCTGTGTGAATTCAGGATTGCTCTGATGGCCTCTCCTCCCACTCGAACCTACACAAAGAGGAAAATGGATCACAGCGAAAGCAAGAGAAATATACCCCCGTCAGGGGGCCTTCAAGCGTCTCTGTGGAGATGATGGGAAATGGCTGCTTTTTTAACACAGATTCTATGGCTTTTGGAAGGAGAAAAATCCAGATTGCAGAAAGAAGCATCAAAGCCAAGGGCGCACTTTCGATTCCGTCTCTGTCAGTTGGCCTAAGATCTTGCTGATCTGCACGTTTCTGCATTGGAAGCAGCGCAGGCGCCAAATTTCCGAGCTCCAGGAAAGCTGCTGTGGGTACATTTCCAACACGAAGCCATCACTAGAAACACCTCCAGCACGAGGAACATCTAGCAGCTGAACAAGTGTTTTTTGTCCCAGACACCAAGACAGGAAATCCAAAACTGCCTTGCCTTTTCGAAGCAAAGCTGCCTTAGGAGTGCTCGGAGGAGAAACACGAATCCCGAATCCAGCGTCGCTAAACGTACCGTTTTGCCTCTGTCCCATCGTCCCGTTCCCGCTGTCACCGCTGGGCCCCGTCTCCCCCCGCTCGCTTCTTTGTTGCAAACCATGTGACGGTGGAAGGTGTGCTGGAAGCAGGGTCTACAGATCGGTCCCTGCGTTTGAGTTCCGATGTCCCTCTTACTTAAGCTGTGTAATCTTGGGCAAGTCTCCGTCTTTCCGAGCCTACTATGGGGGTGTGGGGGTGAGCTGCGAGTCCTATCAAAACAGGCACGAAAAGGCTTTGCAAACCTAAGTCTAGGGGCTCAGTCTGAGGTCTGGGGATGGACTTTTAAAGATCTTCAGAGTCCCAGAACTTTATGCTTCATAAACGCAGAGAAAAAGCCCTAGAGGGAAGCCCGCCCCACTGTCCAAGATATTAACTTCCTACGAGGGAAGAAAGACTGAAGGAAGGAAAGGGAGTCTGCACATCTTCATGCCTATGTATCAGGATCACTTGCATTTATTACTCTGAGGATGTATTTATATCTTATTTGTAGAATCAGGTTTTGTTTTTTGTTTGTTTTTACAAAGAAAATGCCTGCAAAACGGCTCATGTCTATGAGTATATGCATCTTACCGGACATTCGGTCCATGAGCTCATCAGGGGCATATGAGGATTAGAGACCTCCAAGTGTTCATGAAGGATGGTGCTGGTCCTTGCTCCTGCCTTCCCCACCTGCCCTGGGCTGCATCATTTGGCAGTCTGGCCGAGTCACAGCTCCTGTCCTCACTGCAGTGTCTCCTCCGGGTTCCACGAACTGCTTCCTGCCCTCGCGCCTTCAGACCTGGGCAGTCACCAACGTCCCGTTGCTGGTCCCAGGCCCTGCGCTGTCCTCCGTGGTTTCCGTACACCCTGCCCACACCTTTGAAACAGTCCCTTTATTAAACTCTCCTCACATTACCCAGTCTGCGTGTGCCATCTGTTTCCTGCTGGGACCCTGACTGCTACAGTATTTTTAATCTGTCTTTGTACCATCTCTGCCCATATACTCACACGCACTCGCATACATTCACTGACACACACCCTCACACACACACACTCCCTGCTTAGGCACACGCCACACTGACACACTCACCCACAGACTCACACTCATCCACTAATAAACACACCCGCTCACTCAAAGACACAACACTCGCATTCACGCGCCGCTGCCTCTCCCAGCGCCTCGGGGGATGTGGCTCTCTGGTTAAAATCCTGCTCCGGTGAACGGAGGGTCCCCCTGTGATGCGAGAACCGGGCCCTTGTCTACACCCCCTGCCGCTGGGGTGCCTGGTGACTCTCTCCAGTTCTTAGTTTTTAGAAATGCTGTCCTTTGCCCTCTACTAATCCGGACAGACCCACCAATGCCACATTCTCAAGGACTCGGAAAGAGGCTTCATAAGAGGGCCAAATCAAAGTGGCTCCTGGAGAGGTTAGCTGTACAGAAAGATATAGAAGTGGGGCGCCTGGGTAGTGCAGTCGTTAAAGCGTCTGCCTTCGGCTCAGGGCGTGATCCCGGCGTACCGGGATCGAGTCCCACATCGGGCTCCTCCTGGGAGCCTGCTACTTCCTCTCCCACTCCCCCTGCTGTGTTCCCTCTCTCGCTGGCTGTCTCTCTGTCACATAAATAAATAAAATCTTTAAAAAAAAAAAAAAAAGAAAGATATAGGAATAAAAACAAAATCTTTCCACCAAGTTTCAGGTATAGGGACAGATGGCAACTTCAGAGATCACACAAACAAAGATTAATTTAGATGGACGGCACCGGGTAATTTGGGTGGAAGTCGAAGGGAGACACATTCTGGCTCAATACAAGGTCACCTTTCCAATCACTGGAGCTGTCACTGAGGGACAGGCTATCTTGTGAAGCGGCCCCATGTCTGGGGCTGTGTCACAGTGAGACTGATGCAGATAGAGTGGGGACAAATGACCTCGAAGGCTCCTCAGGACACCCCTGTAACCTCAGGCAAGTCACCTCCCCTCTGAAATTTCTGCTTCCTCCTTGGTAAGACAGCCACCTCAGCCTAGGGGGATCCCAGGGGTCCTCAATGGCTACACATTCTCTAAATCTCTGATCCTACAGGCAAAGCGCTGCAAGGGGGGGGGCATTTGGAAAGGAGCTGCAGAAGTAATTAGTGATGGAAATGAGAATCTCTAGCTGTCTCTTGCCTGAGTGTGCAGATTAAAACAAGGCTGACTCTTGGCTGAATGACTGCATTTCCTCCAGAGCAAATGGCAACAGTAGGACGTTGAAAAACTCTGGCCTCTGTTGGAAAGGGAGCAGCAGACTCATTTGTCTGGGAGACAAAAGGCCAGGCCCTGAACTGTGCCTCCAGCAGCCGCTAGTCCTTTAGCCTCCATGGATCTCAGGGTCTTAATTTTTAAGCGACGAGAGTATCAACCACATGGGCATGTTTTTTTGAGGATTCACAAATATGAATGTCCCCAGCCTTCCTGGCTGCGTGGAAATCATCCAGCAAAATGTGTTTGCGTCCAGGCTCCCACGCCTACTGGCTGTTGTGACCTGGGGAAACTTGTTTCACTCTGCCAAGTCTTTGTTTTCTCATCTGTGAAGTGGGGGGATTGTGGCATCTGCTTCACAGAGCGGGTAAGGAACAACGCGCCAAAACCACACGAAACTCGGCCCCCAGGGCGGTGAGTATGGTGCCCACAGATCAGAAGATTTGTGGGATCGGAAGCTTTACCGTTATCAGAAACCGCAGTGTGGCCTGTGCTGAACCTGGCTGTGGTCTTTATTCTCTGTGGCCTCCCCAATGTGGGTGCTAGGCTTAGCCTCGGGGGTCCATGTGGTGCCAGTAGCTTGAAGGCAACACGAGGATGCTGGGTGGGTACCCAGGGGAGGGATCTGAGGGGGCTTGGGCAGAGCCCAAATCTTTTAAACTACAGGGGGGTTCAAAACGAGCAGCTTTTCCCTTCCCTACTCTGGCCTGGGGGTCTTTGGTGAGGGGATTAGTTATCTGGGTCCATACCTCTCAGACAGCTCCCCATAGGCCCCCGGGGGGTAGGCTCAGAGATCCTCAGATCTGTCTGCCCAAATGCAACCCAAGCTGATTTGGGACCAGGTCCACCTCGAGTTCTGCTCTGTGGGATGGGTGTGGGGGTCCCGGGGAGGGGAGTCGGGGTAGAGGGGTGGTCAAAGCACAATAAACTGGAGATCAAGAACTCCACACCATTGCTTCTTTAAATCAAAGAGCTTGTTCTAAAGCTGTGTGGTATCCGGGGTTGGGGTCCTCATAATCGTCAACATGCTTCCTAAGCTCTCCTGCCAAGTAAGTTATTTGGGAAATTGAAGAATTCCCACTGGCCACAGGGAAGTTATGAAGATGAAAACTTTGCATTTTAGATCCTGAGAATTTTATTAATATGTTGCTATTTTAAGCCACCATACAAATATCCTTTGTATTGATTTCTGTGTGATGTACCCACTGAATAAATATGCCAATTTCTGCCAGGGAGCCGAACAGTATTTTTAACCTACTTTAAAATATGTGTTGTTTCCTATGGTTTTTTAAAGTTTAGAGTTGATTATGAAAGCACTTTCAATTTTAAAAAATTCTTCTCTCCAGAGAATATACATATATATTTTAAACTATTAAATATAAAGTGTAATGGGACATAGTTTTAGATGTAGTTTAAAAACTACAAATAGATGTAAAAAACAAGGTGAAATGATTATTTTTTTGCTTCTGTCTGCCATTATATGGCAAACACCAAGTTCGAGTAACAATTCTTCGGATATGCGACTGAAGTATATTCTTACGTGTACTTTTCCCCCTCATCACTGCCTGTTTAGCCAATGTCACCTGTTTCGTGTGTATCACTGTCATATGTAATCAGAGCCCTACCAGAAACTCCGGGGCCTTCAAAACTCAAGGGAAAAGCAAAACAGAGAGCTGAAGCTTTTCATACCTTGGCCAATAGGATCCCAAGATAATGATACTATTGCCATTTCATAGACGGGGAAATTAGGATGGGAGAAGGTCAAGGGCTTGCTCAGTTTCAGCGGCTTTCAAATAGTTAACCCCGGATTCTTCTCTTTCCTTTTCTTCAAAATGGGGGTGATGGGAGGGGGCATCAGGGAAAGATTCCTTATGGCTCAAGGCCATTGGGGATATAAACTAGATGATATGTAAAGACTGGTTGGAGCTCTTGGTTGGAACGGCATGGAAGCACTAATGACCACTGTGGTTGTTATTTGGGACTCAAACGAGACGTACTGGTTATGAACAGAAAGACAGACTTGCCATGTTGTAAACTGGTCCCGCTATTGCCCCTGCTTTGTGGATCCAGAAACCTTAGAGAATGCAGGTAGCGGAGAGGGGCTGCCTGGGCGTTCCTTAGGCACGTGACAGCTTCAGAGCCAGAGTCAAGAAGGGCTCAGAATCACAGCACGCACATTCTGGGAGACCTCGGTCACGTGCTCTGACTGCTGACCTGGCCTGTCCCTTAGAAAGTCCTTCCTGATTTTGAGCCAACACCTGATGGGGGTGCATGGGGCCTCTTCATCCTGATATGCCTTGCTGCTGGAGGTGTGACTCCTTAGAACAGCCCCTGCCTCCTCCTCTCGAGGTCCCAGGAGACCGGGGATTACCTGAAATTGTAGCCTGGGGAGATGCTGCTCTTCTCGGAAACGCCATCGAGCCGGGTGAAGGAGTATTTGGGGATGCACTGGTCCCAGGCCCTGTCCAGGTCACACACCCAGCCGATCTTAATGCCTAGGACTCCACCCTGTGGAAAGGGGCCAGATATGAGGAGGAAGCGCTGTCTCCATGGCCTGCCAGGGTGGGGGCTGGGGGTCATGAGACACGGACACGTGATTCTTCCCATTCTCTAGGTGGAGGGAAAGTGATTTGGAACAGTTGCTTAGTAAACAAAGGACTGCTGTCAGGGGCGTGGGCCTTTGGGTCTCTAGATCCTGCTTTTGTCTTGTGTCCCTCAGCAGCAATCCAGGATCCACTTTCCCATGGTGTGTGCTTTTTCAGAGCTCTAAGGTCAAGTGTGAAGGCGGGAATGGGAGACCCGAGTCTTGGCGGGAAGGGTGAGGGAGGCAAGGCCCCTCAGGACAGGGTTGGGAGCCCGCGGTGAGTCACGGAGCCCGCTGCAGGCCTGGTGTGCTTCCACTAGGTGGCGCTGCTGCCTGGCCGCTGCTCCGTCTTCCTGGTATTTCCACCCTCCGCCTGCCAAAGGGCCCCCAGTCCTTGGTTAGGTCCTCACCGTACTGGCCAGTTTGGCAAAATCCTGCCCTGCAAACTTGACCACATCCCCCACCCGCAAGATGGGGCAGAAGGGGGCCTTGTCAGGGTGGAAGCGGCACGTCTTCATGTCTGCGGCTGTCAGGTTGGGAAGGAGGTTTCCCCTGCGGAAAAGAGGAGAGAAGCCAGGCCCAGCACTGGCGTGATGGGGCATGCACAAAGGTCTCTAGCCTTCCCCAGCCCAGGCAGGGGGATCTGGGACCTGATATCTTGGACACTCATGGGCTTCGTCTCCTCCGTTCCTGCATCTTCCCTGCAACTCCTATCCCCCCTCTCCGTATCAGGGTTGAGTGTTGTTTGTGTCTCATATCCCCCAGCTCCCAGGCTGGGGGGCCCAGGGGGCAGGAGTCACACCTGAGTTCTCTCAGCACCTCCGTGGTGCGGTGGAAAGAGTGGGATGGCCGCCTCGGGCCCTGACCTTTGGAGGTATCTGGGTTCCAGGCCCAGGCTAAACTTGTCTCTCATCTGCCTTAAGCAGAACTCCCATCTGGGTTCCAAGCCCCAGGGCAGGAGGCTGGCAGCGAGATTGGCCCCAGAGCCCACCTAATACTTGGTGGTCAAGGCCAGCTGGGAGATTGGGAATAGGAGCCCCAGGGGGATGGGAAGAGGGCGAGAAAGTGTGGAGAACCACGTGGACAGGATTCTCTACCCCTCTGAAAATGAGCTGGCAGGGTGGGGTGGATGCCCTTCTTTCTGCTTTAGGGAGGGGGCTGGGACTCACTTCTCAAAGTTGAAGAGGGGGAAACGGATGCTGTTCTTGATGAAAATAGTGAAGTTCTCGGCTTCCATCATGACAGGCCTGTGGGTGAGAACAAGGGGGCCTTAGCTTCTTGGGAAGAGGAAGGGGAAATAAGGGGCTTTTGGCCCCGGGGAGCCACGTTTCCTGGTGGACGTTTCCCTCCCGGCACCTGGTCATGGCCGCTATGCGGCAGAGGGCCAGAGGGAGGGGGGTGGCAGGTGAGGTGGGGGAAAGGTGCCATCCTGAGGCCACTTTCTCGCCCAGGAGTGGCTACTACTAGGGGTACCCAGGAGACCCTCTGCAGGCTCAGAGATACAGAGCTCCCCCTATTGGCAAAGGAGAGCAGGGCAGGGGTCTCACATTTCCACCGTGTCCACCTCGGTGGGGCACCAGCCCTGGATCTCGCAGGTCCGGAGCACAGAGCTGTAGTTCACGCAGCGGCCCGTGAGGATCCCTGCAGGGGGGAGCCACACATTCTGGGTGCCTGCCTGGCCCTTTGCTACTCCCTCACCCCCACCCACCTCTCATCAGGGACCACCCTCATTCAGGGACCCTAGAGGTGGAGGGGACAAAGAGGAAGGGCAGGGGAGGTGGACCTGTGGTACAGGAGCCCTGCCAAGCTCTTGCCCTCCTCTCCTCCTGAGCCCTAGGCCAAGCCAAATGGAGGTGATGGCCTTCCTCTGACACGTTTCAGGCCCTGCCACCAGGGCGCTGTTCTTGTTCCCCAGGCACAGTATGCTCTTCCTTGCCTCCGAGTCTTTGCTGCAGCTGTTCCTTCTGCCTAGAATGTTCTTTTTAAAGCCCTTCTATCCTACCAACTCCTTCCCACCCTTCAGGATCCATCTAAAATGTTACTGCCTCCAGGAAGCCATGTGGGTCCCTCTACCTGGAACCAATCCCTCTCCCTTCCCCAGCACCCACTGTTGCCCCTTGACAGCCCTTGCTCCCTCACAGCACACCTGTCTGTCACCACCGTCCCTGGGCTGCGAGCTCCTCCAGGGACAGCCCCCACTGGGTCTGGCACACAGTGAGCATCTTAAACGCTGGCAGAATGACAAGGAACAGGCCAATTCCCACTTTCTCCCCCATGGGGGCTGTGCTGCCTTCCAGGGTCCCACTAACGTTTTGGGGTTGTGAGGGGGTGGGGAAGGGCTGCACTCACCCCCACCCGGGAAGCGCTGAGGCCCGCACTGGCTGTCTGATACACAGCGGTACTTCTCCTCGCTCTGTGGGTAGACAGGTCTGCAGGTGGGTGTAGGACCCTGCGCTGGCCCTGGATGAGCCCTTTGGCTCCCAATGCTTCCCCATAACCAGGGACTTTTGGAAAGTGGAGGTCAGACCCAGCTCCAAGGCTGGAACTCAGACCTCTTCATACACCCACGCCCCTCCTTGCCACCGCCCCCCACCCCCAATGTTTTCTTCCTTGACCTGCTTCATTCAACCTCCCTCCCTCCCCTCACCTCTGGGCAGAATCCTTGCATCTGGTTTTCAGTGACTATCATCTTGGTGATGATGACAAAGACAGAGGTGCCCTTGGTAGGAGAAGGGAGAGAGAAAAGTGCACCAGGACCAATCTATGAGGTGGGTACTGCTCTAATCCCCATTCTACAGATGGGGAAACTCAGGTGTGGGGTAAGAGACCTGGCCAAGGTCACCGGGCTAACAAAGGGCAGAGGTGGGTCCAAGTCAGGTCCAACCTACCCACCCAGCCTCTCTTGCTCCTCTGTGTTTTGTGTTGATCACAGGCCCGAGGAGGACCCTGCTGTCCTGATGCCTAGTGCTGCACGCTGGAGGGCGCCCCCCCCACCCCAGCACCTCCCAGCCGCTGGGGAGGGAGTTCTCTGATCACTGATGCCACACACCCTGGTTTGGGGATCCCATTGGCACCCTCCTTGCCTTGCCCCAGCATCTGGGCATCCACACATGGCCCTGGGGTAGGGGGACCATACCTGGGGTGGGGTCACATAATCAGACACGTCCATGACTCTGTTGGCATAACGTCCAAAGCCCTTCACCTTGGTGACGACCGAGGACTCAATGGCTGTGTCCCGCACCTGGTAAGCCTTCTCGTGCAAGAAAACCCACCTGGGCAGGAGAGCAGGATGGAGAGCAAGAGAGGAGGGTCTAGGCCCATCAGACAGAGGCTGGGAGACGTCTCCTTCCCCAGCACTAGACCCCGTTAGGTGTCTGGCCAGGGGAAGGCCTGTGCTGGAGGGGAGGGACCTCACCCTGGGTTGGCTTAGAATGGTGTTTTTCCATCTTTCCCATTTCCTGCTTCAAGACCATTTGTAGACTTTTTCCCCCTAACGCCTCCATCATGAAATTTTAATACTATAGATATCAGCTTATATACTGTATGTATATTTGTGTTTTACACATAAGAAAAGTGAGATTTTTTTTTAAATCCATGAAGAACACATTTTTCACCCCCTTGAAGGTAACGTCTCCCCCCGGGGGGCGGCAGCTCCCCTCCGCCATAGCATTGTCATTCCCGCTGGCTGGGAGGCCACCTCTTTGCAGGCCACTGGAAAGAGAAGGGGCAGAGGATCCCGAGACTCTGACCCTGAGCATCCCAGGCTTTGCTCATGGGTGTATCCCAAGTGCGGGCACATAGTGGGTGTTCAGTAAACAAGTCAGTGAAGGCATTTGGGAGCTGGGAGCTTGGAGTCTCCATCTACGCAGGAGCCAGAGGAGAAAGATGCAGGAGGAGGAGAGGGGCAGTGCTGAACCTTTCCCTGGCAGGTAGGAGTTGGGTTAGCAGGCAGAGGCCACAAATCTTATTTCTTGGATTGTGCTGCCACCCAGTGGACATTTACCTGTACTGCCTTCTTCCCAAGGCCGGGCTCAGGGAGGACTCCCTTCCTTCCTTCCACCCTCACCTCCCTCCGCGGACTCTGGCAGCCTCCCCCAGCAGCAAGAAGAGCCTGCAGGCAACTCTTCCCTCTGCAGTTCTGTGAGGTGCCTGCCTTTCTCATCACAGCCCTCAAGGCTCCAGCCACTCTCCGCCTCGACAGCACGCTTCCAGCCTGTGGCCGGTCTTCCTAGTGCCAGACAGCATGCTGGGAGGCAGATGCTATCACTGTCCCCATTGCACAGATGAGAAAAGGTCATCAAATGCGTTTGGAAAGTGCCACACACTCTTAGTTTTGGAGAAATGCTGGTGACATGTTGTGGAATCAGGGAGTGTGCTTTTGGAAACACTGGATTAAGGTCATTTTCTGCTGCTAACCAGGGAGGCACAAGGTGGAGGATGAGCGGAAGGAAGGGACTGGAGATGGTGTAGTGCAGAGAACACAAAGCTGGGGGCGCGCTAGGCTGGCAAGCTGACCTGAGGACTTTATAAGGAGGGAGTTAGGACTTCAAGCCCAGGAGCTTTCCAGCCCCAGAAAGTTGTCCAAGAGTGGACTGCTGTGGGAGGTGGTGAGTTCCACATGCCTGGGGAGACTCAAGGAGATGTGTTCAGTTGGAAGGTGGCTGGATTGGATGACATCTGGGGTCGCCATAGGGGGGAATAGCTCCGGGATCATGCTGGGGGTCACAGTCACCTGTGGGATGGGCCCCTGCCCGTCCTGTTCATGCACACAGGCTGACATCTGCAAGAGACTCTTGTTTTCAGTGAGAGGGCTGGGAGTTATCCCCATCCCGGGGCTTCCCTCAGGCGCTTGAACTCCCAATGCGAATGCTCTCCCAGAAAGGGTGGAGTCACAGCCCCCGCTGGTGGATGGCTCCCTAACCTGTCCCGTTTTATTGTTGCTGCTGTCTGGCACGCAGTGTCCTGAGGAATGCACCGTTAGGAGGGTCACAGGCTCATAGAAGGCTCTTACAAACACCCTGCTCGTGTGGACATCTGTGGTGCTGTGTGTTTTATTTTCCCAGCACTGTTCTTCTCTCTTTTTTGGAAGGGGAGGGGTTTCACCAAGTCTCATAAGGAGGTACGGCTCACACAGAAATCTCATCCACCACCTTACGTCCAAATGAGTATTATCAGCTCCCTGCAGGGGGCCCTGTGCGGTGGAGGGAGTGAGGCCGAGGGCCCAGATCTCCCTGCTCCCAACGGAGCGCACCTCTGTCCAGAGTAGAAGCCAGAGTGGCAATTTGCCCTCTAGAGTTTCAGTGTGCCTCGCCATGAAATGGACACATCTCTGAGTGGTGATCTAATGACATGTTTCATAAGGCCCCTTACCCTGTCCTTAAAGTCCAGGAACATCTGCAGATGAGAAGCAGGGTTCAGGTTATTATCATCTAAGCAACACAGCCCGCTGAGTGCTCTATGCGGTAAGGGTTCATTGAGTTCTTACCATGACTCAGTGAGACTCCTTTGTTGTTCTCCTTATGTTTCGGATAAGGAAACAGAGGTACAGAGCGCTGTGCTAACTTGCCAAGCTGGTAGGTGGGTTCCAACCCGGGCAGACTGCACAGAACCACCTCCCACCCTGAACAGGATCCTGGTCCTGGTGCTGGTGGCCTTGGGGAACATCTCCAGTCCTGGGAAAGTCTCAGGAGGAAGGGTCCTGGGGCTCAGAAGAATAATTAACCTATCTCTTTCCCCCCCTTTCTCCTCCTTCAAGGATCCTTCTTGTGCCCAGTGGGTAGGAGAGGCCACATCAGAATTTTTTCTCTGAGTTAAATAATAAGCGGAAGAATTTCAGTGGCCCCTTGGGGCCCAAGGACGTCATCAGGGCAGCTCAAAATAAGGGGACGCTTCATTTCCAGAACAGAGGGGCTGAGTCTGTCTCTAGAGGCCAGGGCTGAGGAGATGGGGCAGGACTAAGCCTTCAGTTCTTGGCATTTACTCTGCTGCTCTGACTTATTTTTTTTCTCGTGTTCCTGGTTTATTATTTATAGAGCGGAAGGCGGGTGGCAGCTCCTTGGCAGGTGGAATGTGCAGGAAGGAGGCCAGAGCGGTGTCCTGGCACCCTTCTGTCCACCCCCAAGGAGTCAGGGAGGAGGCCGGGGGTGGGCACGGGGAGCGTGTGCTGTGTGCGCCTGGAGGAGAGGGGTCTCTTAGGAAGGTGTGAGCTGGATGGTGGGGGAGGGGCAGGTGTGTTGGGGAATCTAGGAAATGACAATAGTTGCTGTCTTTTAGTGGGTCTCCCATTTCAGGCGAGGCTCTTGACATATTAGTTCTCCTTGCCGTAATCCCTGGGGGAGGCATTCCTAAACGCATTTTCTAGATACAAGGACTGAGACTTAGAGACGTAAGGTGACCTGTCTAAGTCCCACTCCTAGTTGGTGTCACAGCAAGGCTTCTAACCAGAGGGTCCTTGTTCCACAGTCTCCCCATCACGGGGCCGCAGAGAGGGGTGGGGGAGACAAGAGTGGCACTTCTCTCTGCACCTATAAGATGGAGGGTTCCAACAGGTCTTCCCACTATAGTTTCGTCACCTTGTGTCCCACGGGGTGCCTCAGGGTGCTACCCTGGGCTGAAACAATGAGGTGGTGGGCCAAAAAGGTGGAATTCCAGGCCCTTCTCTTTAACTAGAGCAGCTCCCCTGTTTAACCACTTTATGTATCAAGCTTCTTCACAAGATTCAAAGTGAGGCTTCGGGCACCTGGGTGGCTCAGTTGGTTGGGCATTCGACTCTTGATTTCAGCTCAGGTCGTGATCTCAGGGTCATGGGATGGAGCCCCGCATCAGGCTCCATGGTTAGCATGGAGTCTGCTTCTCCCTCTCCCTCTGCTCCTCCCCCTACTCTCCCCCCCCAAATAAATAAGTAAATAAACAAATAAAATCTTTTTAAAAAAGATTAAAAATGAGGCTGAACATTATGAATCAAATGGGACAGCTGTGCAAATAGTGAGTTTGTGGGTCAGGACTTGCGGGGGAGGAAGGGATGGGGAAAGCAGAGCTGTGAGGGGTGCGAGGCACCGTCCGCCACCACAGGTCCTTCTGATGACAGAGCATCAGACGGCCGGGAATGCCCCTCTGCTGGTTTGCAGGGAGGTGGCTTCCTTCCAGGAGGCTCTGCAAAGTAGCTCAGGCCCTGGAACAGCCAGCACTTCTGGAAACTCAGTCCCCAGGGATCCCCTGTTTCCTCCTCAGCTCCCCATAGGATACCAAAAAGAGATTGGCTCTTAGGAAGTCCCACCCCACAGAGGAGACTGGGGATTGATTGCCACCTGGGCCCTGGGAAAGCCATGTGAGAAACACTGGCTTCTCTGTGCACCTGGGTGGGTAACGGACACCAGCGTGAAGTGGTGTCCACTCCAGACAAGCAGCTGAGGCTGGAACAGGGGTGAGGGCACATGTGGAGACAATTAGCTGGTGTGGTGCTGCGATAAATGCATAAGAGAAACGGTTGGCTCATGTTACCTGTGTCCTAGTAAGGTTGTGCATCTGGTCTACCTCGCAGGGATAATATGGAAGAGATTCAAGTGCTAGTTAGATGTTAATATCCCAGCATTAAAAATCCTTTCAAACTCTGCAGAGTCCAGGCCACCATCATCTCTCTCAATATGACTGCAGCGCCCTTAACAGGTTATCCTGCATCCACTCCTAAGCACTCTAATCCCTTGGGGAATTAGCCAGAGTGATCTTCCCAACTCAGATCTCATCGTCTGTCTCCCCCTGCCCCACCCAGTCCAGAAAGGCACGTGCGCACACACACACACACACACAGAGTTCCCATCCACTGCCCTGTATAAAAACAAAAGCTCTGAGGATGTCTGAGGTCTGGCTGGGTGTAATCCCACCCCCATCTTATGACCACCCTCACCTTTGCTCCCTCTGCTGTACCCATAGAAACCTTCTTTTCTTCTTCCCATTTGCCTGGCTCTTATCCTTTGCAGAGCTGGGTTTCTCTGCCTTGAATCCTCTTCCTTTCCTTTTTTCTGCTGGGTTGCTCTTACTCATCCTTCAGATCTTGGCTTGGGTGTCATGTCTCCAGAAAAACTTCTTAGCTCCCAGACCAGGTCAGATACCTCCATCCTAGCAGCTCTCCTAGCACGGTGCTCCTTTTCTTCAAATCTTGAGCCACAGTTGAAGTTTTACATTTGCTTGTGGAGATTGTTTGATGAATGAGCGTCTCTTGCACTGTAAGCTCCACGAGGGTGAGGGCCCTGTCTGCTTTTGCCCAAGTTCTATGCTTGGTGCACAATGTCTGGCATGAAGAAATGCTCGATAAATTTCTGCTACATTAAAGACAATGGATTCATGAAGTGCTAATGGTGCATGGGCTCACGTGCACAGAGATGGGGCTCCGGCCAGGGGGCTGGGCTACAGACTGTACAGATGTAACTGGAAGGAGCTGCTCCGTGGGGAGCTGTCAGGCTGGGAGATGGATGGGGCTGGAGATCAAGACGCCAAAGAGCCTTTCATGCTTGTTCCTGCAGGCCGGCCTCCAGCACTGAGGATCAGAGCATCGGATCATATCGCGATGAGGGAGAGACAGGGGCAGGGGGAGAGCAGAGCAGGCTGGTCCAGGAGCCGCTGTCTACCCTCCATCAACCTTCTGCCTGGAGCCAACAGAGCCAGGAATGTGCTGAGGCAGCTTTTGGCCTCACCTGGACCACCATACCGTCTCGTGGCTATAAACAGTGACAGCATCGCATATACACGTGAACACGGACCGTCTAAGAACCAACTTGGAGACAGGCTCTGGAGACGCAGACATGGAACGTTTGCAAACATCATACCTCACAAAACCTCGAAGTTGGAAGTAAGATTCAAGGCCATTTTCCTACCCCAAAGCTTGAATACCTTCTCTAATATCCCTGAGAGGAGCACTGGATGTACAGCCTTGCCTACGGCAGCCACAGAAAGGAGTCCTACCGGTTCCCACAAAGCATGCAAAGCAAAAAATCCCTTAATCCACGCCTGCCCACTTTTCCATGCACACACTCACACACTACTCCGACCTTTCAGGCAAGGAGGCCCACGCACACGCAGCTCCAGCCCACATGCACACCGAATGTCTTCTTTGACTGACTTGAATTAACTCATGACAGTGGTCAGTGGCTTGCTGTCTCTCATACACAGAGCCATTGTCTCAGGAACAGAGTGAGACTGGAGACCGGCACACCAGGAAGGAAAACTCTGGAGGTTTCTGCCTGTCATTTCTGGTGCCCACCCACCAGTGTGTGCAAATGACCACAAGAAGGATGGAACCTGTGTTTTTCCCCCAGCCATTGTCTGCTCCATGGCCCTTTGTGCATACGTGTGTGTGTGGGGGGGGAGGGGAGTGGGTGCCTCTAAAGGTGGGAGCTGAGAAGGGGTGTTGGGACCACTGGCTCTTAAGCAACTCTCAGGATGGGTTATATGGTACAAAATCAGGTAGCAGTACAGAATTTATGCTTTCTGACAAAGGGGAGTGTTTCTGGATTCACGAGGAGGGATCCTGGATCATGTTTAGAAAAGCCACCTTTCCCCTGAGCAATTCTTCCCTTGAGTTATTTGTGCCCATGTCTCTCCCCCTCCCCAAGGAGCAGACACCCGGCTTTGTCCCACCCTCCACGAGCAAGAGCTTCTCCCCTTGCCCCGTTCTTTCACCATCTCCTCAAGCCAGGAGGGAAATCCCTCATTCCAGAGTGGTCCAGTTCTCTCCTTCCCACCCCACCATCGACCTGATCAACCCATCACCGTCTCCCTCATGTCAGTGCCTTCCCTTCCTCTTTCCTGTGCTCCCTTATCTTTTTGAGACTCCAAAGCCTTGGCTGAGGAGAATGGGAAGATGTGAGGGTGGTCTCTTCTCCGATGGGAGCAGGAAAGAAGGGAGAGGGGCGATGGTCACTTGGGACCTCTCCTGCTGGAGGGTGGAGGGTGGCACCAGGGCAAGAACTCCACTTCTTGGGGTGTGTGCCTAGAAACCACTCTCTGACTCCAGAGGATTTGCTGGGGAAAAGAACTAACCTGGGGACCAGATGCCTGAGCAGGGGTGGCAGAGTCCAGTCCTTGGACTCCAGAGTAGAGACTGTTTCCTCCAAGAGAGGAGAGGGTCAGGCAGCTGGACAGCGACACTGACGGGACACCAGAGAGCCCTCCCCTGCTAGGACCCGAAGGCCCACAGGACTCACCCCACGAAGTAGGAGATGATCAGAAGCTGGACTGCCCGGTTGATGACCCCAATAGTCCAGCTCTTCACAACCACCGACTTGGTGGTCTCGTAGGTGAAGAAATCGGACACGCAGTTCATGCTGAGAGAGCACTCAGGGGCCACTTAGAAGGGACCCAATGGTGGCCTCAGGAGGGAGAGGTCCTCAGGACAGGGAGACAGAGATCAAAGCCTGGAGGGGACAGCTTGGAGGGGCTTGAGGAATGGGGAGCCTGTTCCTTTAAGTCAGGCAACCCTAGCTCAGTGCCCAGGCTCTCTCTGCCCTTGACACTCTGGGCTGCCAAGAGTCCAAGGCCAGGGCGGGGGACCCCCTTTTTGTTCGTCTCCACCCCACTCCCCTGTGATGTCACGGCAGGGGTGGGGTCTCCAATCCTCGGCTCCTGATTGCCTGGGATGCAGCTGGCTAGGGCCCTCTGGGAGTCATGTTTTATCTGCACTCTGCCTACCCTTTCTGTTCCGTTGTCTTACGCCGCATCTTCACCCTGCTCGGCAGCTTCTTCATGCTCTCCTTAAAGCCCCTTGCAATGCCCCAGCCCCAGCCACGTAATAGCCTTCCCCGGACTGAGTACCCCCTTCATTCGTGTCTTCCCAAAGCCACTCAATTCGGGGGCCATCTGCTCCCTTCCTGAGTTGCCTTCAATAGCACGGGTCCGGGGGAAGGGTCTCTTGAATAGTTCTCTCGATGTCCTGGGTGGGGGGGGGGTGAGTAAAGAGTCATATAGTTCACGTCCCTAACTCAGGTTGGCAGTGGTTGAAGCTCAACCTGCCGCACAGCATTATCACATTGGGGTGTTTGTTTTATTTTGCTTTCTTTTACTGTGAGTTTACTTGTCTGAATCTTTTGTTTGATAACAGGCTCCTGGAAGGCTGGGGCTGTTTCTCTCTTGTTTACTAGTTTCTTCAAATTCCGGAACTGAGTGGCCGCTCAATCTGTATTTATTGAATCCAGCTGAATGTCTGTTCCTAGACAGTGCTGGAATAGCCATTTCCAGAGGTTAAAGTCGTGAGTTCAGGGAGCAACAGAGCATTCCTGCTGTCTCTTATCCCAGGATTCAGTTAGCAAGCTAGCATAACTAAGATAGTCAAGAAAGTCTTGAAGTTAATTTCTGTTTTAGGGGCGCTGGGTGGCTCAGTCAGTTAAACATTTGCCTTCAGCTGGGGTCATGATACCAGTGTCCTGGGATTGAGAGGGCATAGGGCTCCCCACTCTGTGGGAGCCTGCTTTTCCTCCTGCCTCTGCCTGCAGCTCCCCCTGCTTGTGCTCTCTCTCAAATAAATAAAATCTTAAAAAAAAATTGTCCTAATGTCTTCATGCAGGACAGGTATCATCAATCGTTCTGGAGGTAGAGTCACCGTGATTAGGACAGAAGAGAACAGGATGGGGGTAAGGAGATTTGGGGCCCTGGGCAAATCCTCTTTGGGCCTTGGTTTTCTCATCTGCAAAGGAAGGTTGAGGTGGACAGACTCAAACATCTCTCCTGGGCCTGGCCTCCCCTGATTTTGCGAGACGCGCCCGGCGCGGACGTGGTTTCGAATCAGGGCCGGCTCTGAGGAGACTGACACTAGCGCTTGAACGCGACACCGCCGTCCGCCAGCCTCTTCCAGCTCCCCCGGCGCCTCTGTTTCGGGAGTGAAGTTTTTGGGTGCGGACAGAGAACTCTTCAAAGAGGATCCAGTCCCACGTGACAGGGGGAGCGCAGGACAGTCCCCGTGACGCCGACACCCCGGGTGCGGGCGGGTCACTTCTCTCCACAGCTCGAAACGTTTGTCTTCTTGCCCCACAGACTCCTTTCTACTCCCCGGGAGCCATTCCCGTGCAGGACGGAGGGACAGGCACACACAGACTCTGTGGGAAGTCTGACAAGCGAAAACTACAGAATTTCTCTCCAGAACCTAGTCCTCCACTGAAGAGGTGTAATTTTTAAAAAAGGAGCCCTACACGCTCCCGCTCCCGTCCTTTCATTAGGTCCCACGCGGTGCGACTGGAACCGCAGCTCCGCTTCCCTCAGGTCCTCCAGAGCTGTTGACGCTCTAGGCAGCCGCCTCGTAGGGGCCGCGCTCGCGTCTCTCTAGCTAGCTCGCCCTCTCTATGGTCCATGCTCGGCTTCCGGTGGCGGGACGCGGGGCCGCGCACGCGGGAAAAGCTTCCCCAGCGTCCCCCCATCCCCCTTGTCCCCGCCCCCCCTCCCGCGTCCCCCAGTGCGCCCACCGCCCGCACCTGGGCCATCGCAAGGCTGCAGCTTGAGGAGGTGGGTGGTCGCCGGCCCCGTGCCCTGGGAGGGCGCGGGCCTCGCTCCCCCCGCGGGACGCTCAAGATGGACCGTTCCGCGTTCGAATCCACGGGCAGCGGGCGAATCCATTTTAGGGGGCGGGGGAGCCGCGGATCCAGGGCCGCGTCGCGGTGGGAGCGCAGGGAGGGAAACCTTGCACTCGGAGCTGGGTCGGGGCGCGGCTGAGGTGCAGGCCCCGGGGTTCTGCTGCTCGTTGCCATGGCGCCCGGTGGAGCGCCCCGAGCCGGTGCCTGGTCCTGTTGTAAGAGCTACTCCAGGCCGGGTTCTCCAGCCCCAGCTGGGCCCGACTCCCTGAGGTCTGCAGGGCCTGCTGTAGGTTCCCAGGCAGAGGAGACTCTGAGACATCCCAGGCTTGGCCGGGGGTTGCCACCTGGCTCCATCCATGGGCCCAGTGAGATGTAGTCTTTGATGTTTGTTTAGCCCCCTCTTGAATTCAGATTCCCAACCTGCTGAGTGTCTGCACACCCACCCAGGAGTTGGGGCCCAGCTCCCAGTTGAGGCCAACAGGGGCAGATCAGTATGGCGGAAACACTGGAGTTCAACGACGTCTATCAGGAGGTGAAAGGCTCCATGGTAAGAAGGACCTGGGCTTTTAGTATAGGCTGAGAGAGGGAAGGAGGGGTAGACTTTTTGTCCATTAGTAAGACCTTGGTGCTTTGATGATGTTGCTGTTTTAGAAAAGGAGCCCGAGGATAACGTGTAGTTGGTGTTTCCCCAGCAAAAGGCAGCGCATACAGATCTTCCTCCCCTTCCAACGGGGTTACATCGCCAAAATCTCACCATGAGTTGAAAATACTAAAGTCGAAAATGCATTTAATACATCTAACCTGATGAACATTGTAGGTTAGCTTAGCCTTAGGTTGAGAATGTTTTCATCGGTGTACAGTTGGGCAAAACCATCAAACACAAAGTCTACTTTATAATAAAGTTTGAACACCTCATGTAATTTATTAAATACTGGCCTGAAAGTGAAACAGAACAGGTAGGGAATGGTCGTATGCATATCAGTTGTTGACTGTGGTGATAAACCCTGGTGATCGACCCTGGTGACCGTGTGGCCGGCTGGGAGCTCTGGCTCACTGCCACTGCCCAGCATCTTGAGAGGATTGTACCACCTGTTGCTCGCTTGGGAAAAGATACAGATTCAGAACTCAAATTATGGTTTCTGTTTAATGCGTATCATTTTCACACCATAAAGTTGAAAATTCTAAGTTGAGCCAGTGTAACTCAAAAATTCTCTGTATAGGAGTTCTGGGATCCCAGTTTGAAAGGGACCATTCATGCTGCTCCCTCCTGAAGGACTACAGGGGATTTGGATGCCAGGGTTTGGTTTTAGGATCCAGATTTCCTGGTTATTTGTCTCTTCTTTCTGACCCTCACCCCTGCAGCTGTTGGTCCTGCATCTGTGTCTGGCCAGCCCAGAGTAGGTGTTGGGTGGGACTGTTTGTGCCCCGTACACAGTGTGTATTGTACCCTTGCATTGGGGCCTGTTTTCCCAACAGAATGATGGTCGGCTGAGGTTGAGCCGCCAGGGTATCATCTTCAAGAATAGTAAGACGGGCAAAGTGGACAACATCCAGGCTGGGGAGCTGACGGAAGGCATCTGGCGCCGTGTCGCCCTGGGCCACGGACTTAAACTGCTTACAAAGAATGGCCATGTCTACAAGTATGACGGCTTCCGAGAATCGGTGAGGTGTCCTGTGGCCATAAACCCCTTTTTACTGTGCCACCTTATTTATTTTTCATCTTCTAGAAAGAATTGGGGCTCCTTTGATAACCATGTACTTGCTAGTTTTGGCTCCTCAGAGCAGGGCCATTGCGGCCATTAAGCAGTGTTCAGCTTTGGGTGTCTTGTGCTTTGACTCTGGAAGATTTTCTACCATTGGGATTTTTGGTGGTTTCTGCTCATTGCCTTTGTCCAGATCCAGAGTCTCAGTGCTTTACTTTGAGGTTTGTTTTTCTGTTTTGAACTGTTTGAGTTAAAGACTTCACTGCATTTTAATTTCACGTTCATCAAAGCACTGCCTATACAAAGTCAGAGAGCATGTGAGGCTCGTGACCAGGAATGTCATTTCCATAATTTAATCCGTCCCCACTCTGAGATCCAGTCCCCAGCAGTAGCTTCTTTCAACAGCTGGGTTTCCGACAGAAGGTAGATTGGGGCAGTTTCTCAGAGAGAATCCCAGAGTGTTTGTGTTAAGGCCACCAGGGCTTACAGGGGCTGCTCTCTTCCCTCTGCCCACAGGAGTTTGAGAAACTCTCGGATTTCTTCAAAACTCACTATCGCCTTGAACTGATGGAGAAAGACCTCTGTGTGAAGGGCTGGAACTGGGGAACGGTGAAGTTCGGTGGTGAGTCCTGGGGAAGACTGAGGTTTGGAGGAGAAGGTAGGATGAAGGGTTTCAGCCTTTACCTTGTTTTGCTCTTTTTCTGTTACCGTTTCTGATTTCCTATCAGTTTGTAATTCATCATAAATTTATTGAGGACCAATAGCGTATGAGGCACTGTGCCTGGTCTTGGGGGTGCAGTGTGACGAAATAGCCCAGTGCCCTGTTCCCAGGATCGACAGTCTGGTGGGAATGTTGTTTATGCAGACTTGAGGGGAGGAGCTGGTGGTTGATGGGCCCTTTCCCCGCAGGGCAGCTGCTTTCCTTCGACATTGGCGACCAGCCGGTCTTCGAGATACCCCTCAGCAATGTGTCCCAGTGTACCACCGGCAAGAATGAGGTGACACTGGAATTCCACCAGAACGATGACGCAGAGGTATCCCTCATGGAGGTGCGCTTCTACGTGCCTCCCACCCAGGAGGATGGCGTAGACCCAGTTGAGGTGAGGCCTCCCCCGGTCGCCTGGAGAGCAATGGTGCTGAGCAGGCCCTGGCTGGCCCGGGAGCAGGATCCCTGCTGCCTGACTACCAGCGTGTACTTTTGCAGGCCTTTGCCCAGAATGTGCTGTCTAAGGCGGATGTGATCCAGGCCACCGGAGATGCCATCTGCATCTTCCGGGAGCTGCAGTGTCTGACTCCCCGAGGCCGTTACGACATTCGGATCTACCCCACCTTTCTGCACCTTCACGGCAAGACCTTCGACTACAAGATCCCCTATACCACGGTGCTGCGTCTCTTTTTGCTCCCCCACAAAGACCAGCGCCAGATGTTCTTCGTGGTAAGCAGAAACCACGGGGGGGGGGTGGTGGATCTCGTCCTGGTTTTTGCCCAGTAGATCGATCGGTCTTGCTGGTGTTTGGTTAATGAGCAGTGCTTGCGGAACACTGATTGGTGTGAAACCTTGTCGGCTCTTCCTTACCAGATCAGTCTAGATCCCCCCATCAAGCAGGGCCAAACCCGTTACCACTTCCTGATCCTCCTCTTCTCCAAGGATGAGGACATCTCCTTGACTCTCAACATGAACGAGTGAGTGTGTCTCTGAACTCATGTCCTTCCACTGTCCAGGCAGGAGACCGGTGTGCCATGAGAAGGCAGCAGTGCTTGTGACCTCACCTTCCTCTCTTTGTAGGGAAGAGGTGGAGAAGCGCTTTGAGGGGCGGCTCACTAAGAACATGTCGGGATCTCTGTACGAGATGGTCAGCCGGGTCATGAAAGCGCTGGTCAACCGCAAGATCACAGTGCCGGGCAACTTCCAAGGGTGAGAGTGCCGGCCTGGGGTCCTGGCCTGACCGGGGGGCACCACGCTGTGTCTTCTTGGTAAATCCCTCCTGGCCTGGGAACGCAATCTCCTAGAAGTCCGGTTGGGTCAGAGCACGTTGGGTGTTCGTTGTCTCCGTCAGAGCAGTGTAGTGGGGTGTACTCACGCGAGGGCCTGAGCACATGTGTGTCGCTGCTGAGAGATGTGTTTTTGGCCCTGTGCCACCTGCTCCTGACTGAGGCACTGACTGGACCCCCGCCTCCTCCACCAGGCACTCAGGGGCCCAGTGCATCACCTGCTCGTACAAGGCGAGCTCGGGACTGCTCTACCCCCTGGAGCGGGGCTTCATCTACGTCCACAAGCCACCTGTGCACATCCGCTTTGATGAGATCTCCTTTGTCAACTTTGCCCGTGGTACCACCACCACTCGTTCCTTTGATTTTGAAATTGAGACCAAGCAAGGCACCCAGTATACCTTCAGTAGCATTGAGAGGTGAGAGCTTCTGCCAGTCACTTCCTGGGCATCCTGGTCTGGACCGAGCCTCCCCTGGGAAGCCTGGCATGGCGTGGGGCCCTTCTCTGGGTCTGTGACTCTTCCCCAACTTTTCAAGCCTTGAGAAGAATTTTTCTTTTGCTTCCCTGGGATTTGGTCCTTCTTGGAGTGCTCAGCCTTTGAAAGCCTCTCCCTTGCTTTCTTTCTGTACTTAAGTTGTTTCCCATATTATGTGTTCAGTACTAGCCTTTCTTTTCCACTCCCCCCATGATGGAAATGCTATCTCTCCCTTTCCTGGAATGAGCTCTGTGCCCGAGAAAACAGCAGCTAATGTTTATTGAGTGCTCGCTGTGGGCTAAACGACTTCCAAACATCTTCCCTCTTCATCCTTATGACAACCCTGTGAAGTACGAAATTCAGACTTGCTCAAAAGTGAAGGTGTCCCTTTCTTCGACGTTTTCCCCCCGCTTTGGGCATATCTGGTGACTAGCTACACACCCTCCCCCCCTTTTCTTTCCCAGACGTTTGAGACTCTGCAGGTTCCTTTCGAGACTAGCGTCTGACTCTTCCTTACCACCATCCTCTAGGGCCCTCTGAGCCCTTAGCTTGGGTAATGTGGTCAGCAGCTCCAGGCCCCACAGGCTGTCCTGGCCTGGGGGTGTCAGAACAGCATGCAGCCCACCTTGGGCATGGGCCCCGCGTGTCTAGTAACCTGGAGTATCTCGCCTCACAGGGAGGAGTATGGGAAGCTGTTTGATTTTGTTAATGCCAAAAAACTCAACATCAAAAACCGAGGACTAAAAGAGGTACCTGTGCGAGTGGGAAGGATGAGCCTCTTCTGATCTGTCGGGGTTGGAGGGAGCAGGGATTCTTCTGCCTTCTTTTTCACTATCTCTTTTCTTCTTACCCTTATAGAAAAAAGAGGTGCGTGTGACCCTCCCCCCTTCCCGGTGCAGGTTTCCTCAGCATGACCTTAGATCAGTCTCGGCTGCCCCTCAGGGGCCCCAAGTGGGGCTGGGAGAGGGAGGGGCTTGGACTAACCCGGTTGGCAGGAGGTCCTCGGGCACAGGCCCTGCACGTCGCTGTGTGTGGACAATCCAGCCCCAGGGTCTTCTGGGAGCTGACCTTACTCACAGGCATGGGGGGAGTGCTGTTGAGTGTGCAGGACGCTGGCGCCAGGGTGCGTTGGCCCTCACTCGCATCTCTGCCCTGGCTAGGGCATGAACCCGAGCTACGATGAGTACGCCGACTCTGATGAGGACCAGCATGATGCGTACTTGGAGCGGATGAAGGAGGAGGGCAAGATCCGGGAAGAGAATGCCAACGACAGCAGCGATGACTCCGGAGAAGAAACCGGTGGGCTAGCCTCAGCAGTGCCGGGGCATGAGGGCGGTCAGGCTCTTGCCTGGGGCCAGAGCTGGGCATCTGGGGAAGGGGGCAGGATCTGCATTTGGGGCAAAGCTGACACATCCTGTTCGTTTTCAGATGAGTCATTCAACCCAGGTGAAGAGGAGGAAGACGTGGCAGAGGAGTGAGTTTTGGTTCCACTCACAGGGGTGAGGTGGAGGCCTGTACGCTTGAGGGACCAGAAGATATCTGGACATTTCTCATGTCCTAACATTAGCTACTGACCCAGGGTGGAAAAGTGACCTCCACCGAGGTAATACACAGAAATGCTTTGGAAATTGTCGAGGGCTTTGCAAGTGCAAGGCACATGGTAAAGCCAAAAAAACAGTGGGGAGAAAACGGGAATAAGCCAGCGCCCGCCCATTTCCTCCCTGGGAGTTTTGGGGTGAGTCGTTGGATCTCCGTGTCCTCACCTGCAACCTTACGTGGTCCCCCCGTGCTGTACTGATGAAGGCTCTTGATTGCCAACCTCAGAAACGTGACTTAAGCTGCCTTTAGCATAAGAGGGGATTTTACAAGTTCACATAACTGGAGGGTCCAGGGATATAACTGGCTTCAGGTACCTGGATCCAGATGCTCAAAAGTTGTGGGGAGTCTGTTTTATTTCTTGTGATTTTCTTGTTTCTAGGTAGATTCGGCCCATGCAGTGTCACATGACCCTCAGAAGCTCTGGGCAGGCTTAATCGTATTGGTTTAACGCCCAGAAGGGCCTCTTCTCTCAGGGCAGCAGTGAACAGCATGGTCACTGCCCCTTCCTGAGTTACCAGCATGTACCCACCCTTGAAGTTGGGGTGGAGTGTGCCCCTCCTGAATGGGGGCAAGGTGGTTCCCACAGAAAATTAGAAAGAATTTCTTTCTTTATCCAGAAGAATTGGAAATGAATGTTGTGCAGCCAAAAACCCCAACCTCTCCCCACACCCCCAGATAGATATATAGATACATATATATATATGTAGATACATGATATGTATATAGTATATGTATGTAGGCGTCTGCTGGTTCTGCTGGCCACATACTTATGAAGGTCAGTGAGCAGATGCTTGCAAAAATCCCTTGGAGGTTGTCTGGCACCATACAGGTGTAACGTAGGTTTTATCTTCTGAGGCGTTCCGTGTGCATCGGATAGAACGTAATTATGTGGGTATGGACAGACTTGCACTGAGGTCAGTTTCCCCATATATATATATATATATATATATTTTTTTTTTTAAGTAATCTTTATACCCAGTGTGTGGCTTAAACTCACAACCCTGAAGGTCAAGAGCTGCATGCTCTTCCAACTGCCAGTCACGTGCTCCTAGATTTTATTTTATTATATTTACTTATCTTTAAAATTTTTTCCCTTTTCTATAGTAATTATCTCTTTATCAGAAAAGACTCTAGGGTAGATTAAGACAGCTAACTCAAAGGAAGTGGTGAAGAGTATTTGGGGTGTGTTCCAGGCAAGACAAGACCAAGTGCCTGTCCCCAAGAGTATGGGGATGGCATAGGACTTGGGTCAGGCCATGAGCAAAGAGAGCAGCTGAAGCCCACTTGTTGTTTTATGTTTCATTGGTTGACTGATGCCACGGCTTCAGTCATCCCCTCCCCACTGGAGGGTCCAGGGATATAATTGGCTTCAAGTACCTGGATCCTGAAGCCACTTCAGCTGAGAGGAGGAAGCAGGGTGGGGACTGGTGGCCAGGAGGCTGTCCTGTGGCCCCACCTCCCCCTTTTTGGGCAGGTAGCTTTAGATTTGTTCCCCTCCTGTCCTGAGTCCGTGGGGTACTCTCCTCTCTCCTGGGTGTAAGCCCCCCTCTCCTTGGCAGGTTTGACAGCAACGCCTCAGCCAGCTCCTCTAGTAATGAGGGTGACAGTGACCGGGATGAAAAGAAACGGAAGCAGCTTAAAAAGGCCAAGATGGCCAAGGACCGAAAAAGCCGCAAGAAGCCTGTGGAGGTGCACACTCAGAATGGGAGGGTGTTGGGGAGCCATTCCCTTTATCTTCTGTCCACCACCAGGGGGGCTGCTTTTTGTAGCCAACGAATATGGCCTTGAGTATCTCCTTGGAAATTTTTCTCTCTGGCCTTTGGGCTAATTCGCTTCTGGGAGATCTGAATTAGACCAGCTTCTGTCACAGGAGCCTGAGGCAAGGGGTCCCTAGTGAGTGAGGTAGGGGGAGGAAGACAGGGTTCCTGGCCTTGGGAGCTCTTAATCTAGCTTTGTGCCTATTCAGTCCTCTCATTCCCCCCCCCCCCCCCCCGAGCAGGTGATCTAAATGGTTTGTTTTGGAGAAGATGGGGGTCTATGAGAAATAGATGGCTGAAGGCATTTGGGTTTTTATGTAGGTGAAGAAGGGCAAAGACCCCAATGCTCCCAAGAGGCCGATGTCTGCCTACATGCTGTGGCTCAATGCCAGCCGAGAGAAGATCAAGTCAGACCATCCTGGCATCAGTATCACGGATCTTTCCAAGAAGGCAGGCGAGATCTGGAAGGGAATGTCCAAAGAGAAGAAAGAGGTGAATGGCAGCAGAGATGAGGGGTGGCGACTTAGTAACTGATAGCGGGGCAGGGATGGGCCATCGGTGCATCTTTGCTGTATAGATTTTGCCTCCATCAGGGAAGAGGCCTCATTCTTCTCTCTTTTTCGTGTGTGTGTGTGTGTGTGTGTGTGTATGTGTATGTGTATGTGTATGTGTATGTGTGAGAGACAGGAGTGGGATCGGAAGGCTGAGGATGCCAGGAGGGAATATGAAAAAGCCATGAAAGAATATGAAGGGGGCCGGGGTGAGTCTTCTAAGAGGTGAGTGTTGGGAACAAAATGGCCCAGTAAGTGCTTTTTCGGCATCTATTTTTGCAGGTCTAGGTTGAGAATTGGGGTGTTAAAGATAATAGATATGCTCTGACTGCAGTAGGGCAGTGCTTCTCAAGTCTGGGTAGGCAGTTGCCCAAGTATGGGTAATGTGCTGGGAATTCCTGAGGTCACTGGATAAGTGGGGCCCTTTTCCTAGAGAGTTTTATTTGAAGGTGTGGGGGAATTAACAAAAAATTATGACAGAACATAATTCACACGGATTTTTGGAGATAAAGCAAGAGATGTCAAACAGGTTCTGCATGTGAGACTGCTTCAGCCTATGACCCCTGATTCTTCTGGTTATTTACTTAGGAGGCTTCTCCCTTGGGGCACTTGGGGCTCACCTGGTTGACCGTTTGCATTTATAGTGAGATGGGCAGTGTGGCTGGGAGTGAGAAAAGCCCTGTTAAAGGTAGGGGTGGATTGGCTTTGATGGGTGAACCTGAAGGCCCAGGCCCCTCTCCTTGCTGCTGTAGGGACAAGTCAAAGAAGAAGAAGAAAGTAAAAGTGAAGATGGAAAAGAAATCAACACCCTCGAGGGGGTCATCATCCAAGTCCTCGTCAAGGCAGCTAAGTGAGAGCTTCAAGAGCAAAGAGTTTGTGTCCAGTGATGAGAGCTCTTCCGGAGAGAACAAGAGCAAAAAGAAGAGAAGGCGGAGTGAGGTGCGGCAAGAGTTTGGTGGCGAGGGGTACCTGAGGCAGAGGGGGTGGATGTCTGGGGTTGGGTTGTTGTAGGTAGGTCTGTAAGAGTAATGAGTGGAATGGAAGGGTGCAGATGGGAGGTTCTGAAGGCCCCTACATTTGGGGGGGGGGTGAGGTATGGAAGGAGGGGTTCTTCACCTCTGTAAAGTGGCTCCCTGGGAGGGCAGCCAGGACTCTAAACCTTTTCCCCTTAAGAGACCTTTGATTTTCAGGATTCTGAAGAAGAGGAGCTGGCCAGTACTCCCCCTAGCTCAGAAGACTCGGCATCGGGATCTGATGAGTAGAGAGGAGGAAAATTCTCTCTCCTTGGGCTTGCCCTGTCACGTCTGCCGTCTCCCCACCCATGTTTTGGTACCAGTTTCTCATATGAGATGCAGTCCGTGGATTTTGTGCCGTCCTGACAGGCTCTCCTGGTGGAATGCACTTCACTGAGGCAGCAGGGGAGCGCCTTCTTCTGCTTCCTAAGGATGGCTCTTTATCATCTGGGGAGAGATTGGGTGGGCAGCGCAGTGCAGGGTGGAATCCTGGGCCTGCTCTCCTGACCTTAGGGCTGCTGCTTCTGTTCAAGTTGCTGCAGCAGGGCTCATGTGAGGTCAGGCCTATAGCTCCTAACGGGGGCCTATTTCTACTTTTATTTTGTATTTCTGGTCTGTGAAAAATCAACATTTAATAAAGGGAACTGACTTTGGAAACCATGTCCTAATGCCTTCTCTCTAGCCCTGTTGTATCGCACCCATTTTTGGGGGGTGGTATTTACCATACGATTGTGACTGGGCAGGGCCCTGCAGGCCAGCCGGGAAGCAAGCCTCCAGGTACATCCTGTTCTGTTCCCGGTTGGACAAGCATTGGTTTTCACAATCTGCTGCCGGGATGCGCCACCTGAGAGTCTAGAAATGAGAGCTGATCTGATTAGGAAGTCACTCTCACAATTCCACTCCATTAGCCAAGCTGAGGGGAGGCAGCTTCTGGCTCAGTCCTTAATCACCTATGAGTCAAGGGTCTTCCACGGCTTTAGATAATGGAATCAGGATTGACCAGCCTCCTTGCGGCGCGGGGCAACGGAAACCTGAGCCTGGAGAGTTGTGGACGAGGAGCGGTGTGTGTGTGGGGGGGGGTTGAGGTGCAGGAAAGGTGTGGAGTATGGATGAAGCTTTTGTTGTGGGGAACTGGGAGGAACTTTCCTCTGGGAAGGGGACATAACAGCAGCTAAGTGAGGACCAACTAGGGAAGCAGAGCTTCCAGCCGTCCTCACGGCGGCTCCACGCCACGTCTGAATTGATACACGTGGAGCGGACACGTTGCGTGCGTTCTCAGGTGTTTGCCACAGGAAGCCTCTCCAGTCCGCCAACGGTGACCTTCTTTCTCGCCGTGACTCTATGGTGCCGCAATCAGTGCCGGCCGCCAGGCCCAAGCCGGTTGGCCTCAGGCTGCCTCTCTAGGCAGTCATCTCGGTGGCCATCTTACTCGAGCGTTCCTAGCCGCCGAGTTGCGTCAGTTTCTCCGGGGTCCGAGACTGAGACAGGCCCCTTATTTGCAAGACTCATAAATAATTGAGTACCGGGGCTGCGCCTATTTGCATACGACTCGGCGCGTTCTGCCCGGGCTTCCCACTCCCGGTTTCCACCGGCTCATGGATATTCATGAGGCGCTCTGGGGGCGTGGGCCTGGGCGGAGTTAGGGGCGGGGCCCGCCGGGGCTCGCGCTGGCTTGGTCCCGCGGTGACGGCGGCGGCGGCAGCGGCGGCGGCGGCAGCGGCGGGGACTGGCGTCGGGGCGCAGAGCCCGAGCCGAGAGGAGCCGGATCCTGGGGGAGCGCGTGAGTGCGCGGGGGCGGGCAGGAGGGCGAAGGAGGGGGCGGGGTCCGGGATGGGGGCGGGGGAGAAGCATGGAAGGAGTGGGCGCTTTCCTGCCCGGACCTGGGGTTGAGGTGGAGGGGGGGTCACCAGGAAAGTTTGCAGGGGCCGGGGGCGCGGAGGAAGCGGGGGTCGCTGGGGAGCTCGCGCGTGTGCGCGGGGGCGGAGGGTGCATGGTCTGGAGCTCGTGCTGGCCAAGCTAGAAGAAAGGGGGGAGGGGGCGAGGGCTTGAGGCGGGGCCGGGGGCGGGCGGAGCTGCTGGAGGGACCCCGCCTCCCCCTCCCCGGACCCGCGCTCGCCCCCTCCCCCGGCTCCCTCGGCACGCCCCCAGCCACCCCAGTCCGCCCCCACCCGGTCCGCGTCCCCAGTCCCTCGTCTGTTCGCCGGCTGCTTCACAGCCAGCGCACAGGTCCTCCGCTTCTGCCGCCGCCGCCCCCTCCTCCACCCTCATCTCCTCCTCCTCTTCGGCTGTCGGCGTCCCCTCTGTGTCCAGAGCTCCCCACTGGGCCCCTCCAGACGGCCCCTCGCCCCGGGCTGTTCCGTCTTCCCGTTGGTCCTCCCTCCTCCAGCAGTTTACGTGCTGTCCCTGCCGACCTCTCTGGCCCCGGATCCGGCCGGAGATCCCAGGGTCCATAGGGACGACCCCGCTTGCGCCGTTGGCGCTCTGGGCCCCTACCCCCCGGGCTGGAGCTGCCCAGCCTCTCCCCAGCCCCTCTGGCGGCCTTTGCTCCCGGGGGTCAGCTAGTCTTCCCCTGACTCTTGGGGGTCAGGAGTGCTCAGTGCTGCTGCGATTCTACAGCTTTTGGCTATGGCTTTGGTCACCTGGGTTTCCTGGCTGGGGCCTCTGAGCTTCTGTGGCCCCTCTCAGTTGGGGAAGCCGAGACCCCCACTTCATTGCTGCAGCCCCTCATACTGCAGAGGTATCCATCAGGCCCCCAGGTAAACGGGTTTTATGGTTCTGGGCCAATTTGTCCCCATTTCTAACCACCCACACCATGTCCCTTGAAATAATGTTCAAGGACAAGGAAACAGTCTTGTGTTTTTTTAATTATTTTTCTCCTGGCCTATGCCCCTCCCCCACGCACATTCGGACTGGCTCTGCACAGTTATCACCCACCCACAGCGTGCAGTCCTCCCTTGTAGTTGGCTGACCAAGGGATTGACGGTCCTGGGTTTCTCTTTATCCTCTTCGCGTTTTCTCTCGTCTTAGAAGCACGCTGGGGCAGGGTCAAATGTGAGGGGTGGGTAGGTTTTCCAAAGGCTGGGCCCCAGGGGTCCCTTCTCAGGATTTGGCGCTGTCTCCCCAGGCCAGCTGGAATGGATGCTGAGGAAGGCAGTGCCCGTTGCAGGTGGGAGAGGGTTGGCTTGTCCTCAGGGTTGTGTGCATACCAGGTGACGGGCTGGGAAACCTCCTCCTGCCTTTGGAAAGAGAGGGGCAGGGCTCTGGAGCCTGGGGGGAGGGTCTTGTGGGTGGGATGGAGCCAGAATGGGAACTGAGGAGGTGGTGGAGTATCTGAGCAGCAGGTGACAAGACTGGGGCCCCGCAGGAGTGAAGGAATGGTCTGGAATGCTGGCAGCCCATGGCCTGGGGAGAGGAGGAGGTAGTTACCACGGATCTTAGCTCATTGGTGACACTGAATGGAATCATACTAATAATGGCCAACATTTACTGGCTACTTTTTACGGCTTGGGCGATGTGCTAAGTTTGCACCCACCATCTCACATAGGCCTCCTACCAGCCTCAGGTACACCGTTTTTAACATAGGGAAACTGAGGCTTAGAGCAGTAAGCAGTGTGCCTAAGGTCACACCTGGGAAGTGGTAGAGCCATTCAGCATTTGAATCCTGGTCCGTCAGACCCCAAAGCTCCTGCTACATACAGGTTTAGAGGAGGGGCACCATTTGGGCCCTGCCATAGGGCTGTGTTGCTTGATTTAAAATTTCTTCTTCCGTCCCCTTCAAAATCCCTCAGGCTAACCCTGGGCTGGTAAGTGATGCCCAGTATCCCCCTTTTGTAGGCTGCGGCTGTCCCACCCTGACTGCCTAGAAGGGGGAACCCCAGGGAGTTTTTCCCCCAAGCCACCCCACCCCCCGGATGTTCTCAAGTCCTGTCCCATTCTCCCAGCCCAGGCCTGGGCCGGCTCCTCCTTCCTCTTGGCGAGGCTCTGGAAATCCAGTGGGAGGCCATTGCTATGGCAACAGGACTAGGCCCTGGCTTTACCTCATCAAATTCCAAGCTGAAGCCAAAGCGATTGAGAAATTAAAGGAAAAAAATGTATTCCAGATGTTTACTTTTTATTCCTTATTTTTCCGTGTTTGGATGAGACAGCTCGGAGGGAGGTGGGAGTGGAGCTGGGATGTGGAAGGAGGAGGGGGAAGGGGGGGAGAGGGAACCACTCCCAGCTGCAGGAGGGGGGAAGGAGGGTGAGCGGGAAGGGGGAGGCAGGCGGTGGGGCGGAGCCCCAGGTTGGGGAGGAGCGGGTTTTTCCCGTCTCCCATGAGGTGATTCACGGAGAGAGCTCAGACTTCAGGCCCTCTTCCTCTGCCCCAAGTAGATATCTCAGGCAGGGCTGCCAGCCCCACGGGGTGCCTTGGGAACGGTAAGTGGGGTGCCTTGCCAGAGCTTGCCAAAGGGAACAGAGGGCGGGTCCCTGAAGCTCCAGGACTTTGGGGGTTAGGAGCCTGGAGTTAGAGAGTCGTCTGGGAAGAGTGGAGGATACAGCTGCTGGGGACCTCCCTTGACCTCCCCCAACCCCCTCTGAAGTTCCCGCTTCCTGTCCCACAGTCTGTCTCTGCTAGGAGTAGGAGACTTCTCAGCTAAGCCTGCTGCCAGTGCCCAGCCCCTTTGCCTTCTCAATCTCTCTCTTTTCCTGGGTCTCTAGCCACCCAGCTCACAACCCCTCTGCTCCCCCATTCTCGTGCAGGTTCTGCCGCATGTGATGAAACTGTCCGCTCTCAGGGAAGGCACAGCCATGGCTTCCCCACCGCCCCGGGAGATGGAGGAGGGGCTGGTATCTGCTGGCTCGGAGCCAGGTACCTATGGGTGCAGGGTGGAGCAGGGTGGCTGGGAGGAGGGCGGGAGGGGCAGCAGCTGAACCCCAGCTCTGTCTTGGAGGGGGTGGGGGAGCGAGGGTAGGAGGCACCCTGGGGACATGCAGGATGAGTTCTGAAGGTTGTCCACCCCTGTTGAGACCTTTCAGAAGTGTTTGAGAACCTAGATCCCCAGCAGATGAGAGCAGACTGACCTTTGAGGTCAAGCAGATTAAACTGTGTGTTTTGCAGGGGAGGACACTGAGGTCTAGGGGAGAAATGGCATGCACCTAGGGGAGGGTTTGAACCCAGGCCTCCTGGCTCTGTCTAGACTCCTTTCTTGGGCTGAGCCCAATGAGTGGGTGATACAGGATTCTGTGAGAAGGGCCGTGGCCATGAGTAATTCCAAGTCTTTTATTTGGCATTGGAATGCCTTATGTAGAAGGTAGGTTTCTGGTCTTGTTCTTTTTCCTGTAGCAGATTTACTTCTGTTTGGCTTAGGTCAATAGTAAGTTTGCATTCCTGATCACACACCAGATGACAGCGGGGAGGTGGCCTGGGTGTGCACTCTGGTGGGGGGAGTGGAGAGACAGAGTGGGGAAGCTGAGCTACGTTTACTATGGGTGGTAGCATAGTAGAATGTCATGTCAGAGGGAAGGACTGGATTGGGGACACAGTGGCCTGGCTGCTTGACATGGGCAGTCTGGCATCTATTTATTGGCTCTCGTTCGTTTATTGTTTGTTCATTTGAGAAGAACATGTACTAGGGTGCAAAATGGGGTACAAGGAGAAATAACGTGCCAGCTGGGCCCTTAAGTGGCTTTAGCTTATAAGGGAGTTGACTAACATTTTTGAAATTTGGGGTTGGGAGAAGATGCTTCTGAGATGTGTATGGAAAATCAAGGAATGCTTCCTGGAAGAGGTGACATTTGACTTGTACCTTGAAGGATGTGAACATTCTGAGTTTTTAGGGTGGGAGATGAAGTTCTGCTTCCTGGTTCTTCTGATGGCTCCCCAACCAACCCTTTCCTTTTGGTAGGTGACCCTCGGGCCAAACCTCCCGTCAAGCCCAAACCCCGGGCCCTGCCTGCGAAGCCAGCCCTGCCTGCCAAGCCCAGCCTGCTGGTGCCTGTTGGGCCTCGTCCCCCGCGGGGTCCCCTGGCTGAGCTGCCTTCTGCCCGGAAGATGAACATGCTGGCAGGACCCCAACCCTACGGCGGCAGCAAGCGTCCCCTTCCCTTTGCGCCAAGGCCTACGACTGAGGCCTCTACTGGAGGAGAAGCCACTCGAGAAACTGGGAAAGAGGAGGCTGGGAAAGAAGAGGCGCCCCCTTTGACACCCCCAGCTCGGTGCGCTGCCCCAGGAGGTGTACGGAAGGCCCCTGCCCCCTTTCGTCCAGCCTCAGAGCGCTTTGCAGCCACCACCGTGGAGGAGATCCTGGCCAAGATGGAGCAGCCTCGGAAGGAGGTCCCTGCCAGCCCCGATCGCCTCTGGGGCTCCCGCCTCACCTTTAACCACGATGGCAGCTTGAGATATGGCCCCAGGACCTATGGTGTGGCCGCGGGTCCCAGGGATGAGGACGGTGTGACCCTTTCCAGGGGATGGTCCCAGGAGGGTCCAGTAAAGTCTCCCAGCGAGTGCCAGGAAGAGCACAGGAAGACTCCCGAGGAGAGGTGAGGGGTGGGAGGCAGCCTGGAGGACACGTGGGGACTGGGACCTTCACGTTTAGGTCAGTTCAGGTTAGTGTGCTGTGAGTGCAGGCGGACCCCGGTCTGAGTCACAAAACATTCCCCCTGTAGACAGCGTCGTCCTTACGGTGTTCTTTTTATAATTGTAATGCTGTTTACAGATTTGACGGACGGTCACTGCGGAGTTCAAATGTACCATAGGGAAGTCTATTTTTAGGTCTTTTCTACCGAGAGTTGAATTTTGCCTCACTTAATCGGCAGCCATGCTGTTTAGTGAAGAGAATATTAGATCTGTTTTAGAGATGTGGAAACTGAGTCTCTTAAGCGCCTTTTCTTGGTTCCTCAGCACTTAAGACACAGAACTGGGATTTGAATTCAGGTCTCTCTGAGTCCAAAGCATGTTCTCTGAAGTGTAGCTCCCACGGTGGGTGGAGTGGTGTGCAGGTGCTGGTGTGTGTGGGGGGGGCGGGGGGCAGGGTGCGTAGGGTGCCGTCTGCCCACGAGGAGGAGGCTGATAGAGCAGATAAGGCAGGAGCGCACCTCGATGCCCGGCCAGCTCGCGTCTCTGCACAGAGGTTACGGCCAGGTTGGAGACTGTTACGTGGGCTTCCCTTCTCTGGAACTGGGGCCAGTGTAAAGGAAGGCTGGCCAGGCGGTGCCCCTTGGGGTGGTGGGCACTAGGCATTGGAGGAAGAGCCTCCCCTCCTCTTCCTGCTGCTCTGCAGGGCAGGGCTGTTGTGGTGTGGACTGAGCCCCAAGCTGAAGGCTCCCGCCCTGCCCTGCCCTCCAGCCTTGCCCTTCTCCCCTCTGAACCTGCCTGGAGGGTAGGGGCCCCAGTTCACCCTTCTTTGTTCCCGGCCTCTGGGAGGTCACACCCTGCCTCCAGTCTGCTCTCTAGCTTCCTCCCCTTCCTTGCTCTAAGCAGAGCTTAAGAGGAACAACTTCAACTTTGGAAAATCACTCTTCCCCCTCATCCTCCCCCTTCAATCCTTCAAGAAGTATTGGCAGGGCAGCCGGGACCAGCTGCACTCTCCCTAGCGGGAGGAGAACATTAACCCCTTAGGGGCTTGGGGAAGGAGGAGTTCTCCTTGGGGAACCACTGAGGGGTCTGGGCATGCAGGGTGTTTCTCCTAGAGGAGCGGGTTGTGGTGGGGGAGGGGGGCATTTAACCCTTGATGTGCGGGAAGGGAATGGGGCTATTTCCCTGGGCACTTTCTCTATGGAAACTGTAGAGCATTTCCGTCCTCAGTGATTCCAGGTGGGGCTCAGTAATAGATGGTCTGGGGGAGGTTAACTTTGGGTGCTAGTGAAATCACGCAGATCCACTCGCCCCTTGTCCATCAGTGTGGGGCTGCTCCATTCTGTGCCTCTGTTTCCTGTTCCCTCACAGGAATGCNCCCCTTTGGACCTGGCCTTCAACGGGGACCTGGCTCAGCCAGCCAGCCTGGACCCACCTGCTGACGTGAGTTAGCCTCCTGTTACGAATCACAATCCTAGTGTTTTAGAGCTGGAAGGGTCACCTGAGATTATCTGTGTTACCTCCCCGTAGTTCAGATGGGGACATTGAGGCCGATGGAGGAGGTGGCTTGCCCTAGGTCTGGCCCCAGGACTCAGATTTCTTGACTTCCAGGCCAGTGTTTTCGATCACCGAGGTGGTTAAGTGTGGCTCAGGCTGTGAGACAGGTCGTTATGAAGAATAATTACAGTATCTCTAACAACTGGTCCTGATAGGTACCTACCTGGGCATGTTGCAGGAGCAATGACTAGCTTAGCCGGTGTGATAAGTCTGGCCAGTGGGGGCTCCGGGTCCCATGGGAGGCATGTGGATACCACAACTCGAAAAGGGTTAGGTACCCAGAGGCTGAAGTAGGATCTGAGGTGCCTGAGTCCACTGTTCTCCCTGTCTGGGCTCTTTCTTGGGGTTCAGAAGAGGGGGCTTTCCTGTTTCATCCTCACCATTCCCCACAGCGTGCTCAGAGGGTGGTCAGGCTCAGCGTGCTTTTTGTTTTTGTTTTTCTTTCTTTAAAAGATTTTACTTATTTGAGAGAGAGAGAGAGTGGGAGAGAGCGAGCACGAGCAGGGAGAGGAAGAAGCAGACTCTCTGCTGAGCAGGGAGCTGGATGTGGGGCTCGATCCCAGGACCCTGGGATCACGACCCAAGCCAAAGGCAGACACTTAACCAACTGAGCTACCCAGGCACCCCCTACCCCCGCCTGCTTTCCTAAGTAATTGATACCCCTTTTTGCTCACAGAGCCCTTGCTAGACAAGGCTGTCCCGTCTCCCTCACAGTAGAGACCTGACCACATTCCCTTGTCCAGCCAACAAATATTTACTGAGCACCTACCATGAGCTGGGTGCCGGCGACACAGCCGAGAACAAAACTCACTGTGTCCTGCTCTCAGGGAGCTCACCTTCTAGTGCAGGGAGGAAGCCATGAGCACAGGCGTCCCTGTGAATCCGCAGCGTGTCAGACAATGCAGAGGAGAGAGCTCTGGAGACATGCAGAGGCAGAGAGCTCTGGCCTGAGGGCAGTCGGGGAGGCCTTGCCGTGAAGGTAAGGGAGTGAGCTGCATGGGTGTTCGGGGAACAGTGTGTTGGGCAGAGGGAACTGCAAGTACAAGAACTTGGTATGTTCCTGGCTAGGAAGCCAGGACGCCTTGATCGCAGTGAGAGAGGAGGGGTGTGTGCTAGTGAGGTCTGCCAGGTGATGGGTCAGATTGCTTGGAGCCTCACAGGACCCGGGAAGGACTTGGGCTCGAGGGAGAGGAAGAAGCTGTTGAGGGGTGTGGAGGAGAACAGTGACACATTGCTGGCTTGGTTGTAAAGAGTCATCTTGGTGGCAGGGAGCTAAGCGCATCAGCAGGGACCAGGTGGGGCATAATCCAGGTGGGACATGATGGTGGCTGGACCCTGGAGGTCGACTCCGGGTGGGGTTGAGAGGTGTGAAGTGCAGGGTTCACAGGTAGATTGCTCGGAGAGCGAGCGGTGCAGAGTCCCAGACGATGGCAGGGCGTGTGGCCTGCGCAGCAGAAGGGGGAGGTTACCATTCACTGAGATGGGGACTGCGAAGGGCGAAGCAGGATCAGTGGGATATGAGGAGTTTGCTTCTGGATTTGTTGAGTTTGAGATGCCTCTTAGACATCCGAATGGAAGTACTGAGGGGGCAGCTGGGTAGTTGTCGGCGTACAGGTGGCGGTTAAGATGGCTAAGGTCACCAGGAAGGTTAAGGTCACCAGAGGGGCAGGGAAGGTAGCGGAGGGCAGAGGGTGTAGCAAGGGAAACCTGGAGGGGTTCGGGAATGGTGGAGTCCTGGAGGCCACACTGAGCCAGCAGCCACCTTTGGGGCTGGAGGAGGGCATGATCCATGCTCACAGGCTGCTGCCGAGTGAAGGCAGGGGAGCCCTGGGAATGGGATTTAGCTACAGGGAGGTCACTGGTGACCTTGACAAGAGCATTACCGCATGGTGAAGGAAGAAGCTGTTTGGAGTGGGTTTAGGCGAGAATGGGATGAGAGGAACTCTTTGGATAGATATGAACGTAGGCAACGCATTCGAGAAATTGGGTGGTTGCTTTAGAGAGAGGTCAGGTCAAGAGCATGTGTTTGTGTTTTTTAAGGCAGAAAGAACGAGAGCAGTTTGTATGCTGATGGAAATGAGGCGGTAGAGAAGGAAAGATCTGTGATGCAGGAGGGAGAGCTGTGAGCGAGACAGCTCACAAGCATAGAAGGGGAGCACAGTGCTTGGGCTCCCGTGCAGGTGGTGGGGCGTGGGGCTGGCGGCTGACGGGGGACGGCAAAAGCATTGCCTGGGAGTGTGGGCAGGGGAGGGGAAGTGTTGGGGGACTGCTGGGCACTTGAGGCCCATCTGAGGTGCTGGGGGTTCGAGTAAGGGACGGGCTGTCGTGAGACCAAGCATTCTGCTTGCTCGCTCTTCTCCAGCCACGTCCAGCCCCAGGTGTGGCTTCAGGGAGGTGGAAACCTGGGACAGGTGGGTCACAAAGTCAAGAGGAGGTCAAGGAACAGACAGCCTTGACGCGAGAAATGTCTCCTGTGTGGCCATTGAAATCACTGTGGGTTATAAAGGGTGGCTAGTGCTGGGGAGGGGTGCTGTGATTAGGAGTGAGGGCTTTGCAGGGGGCACGAGCAGGCGGGGTTGTGGGTGGTATGGTTTAGGGGCATGCGGTTGAACAGTGGAGGTTTTTTTTTTTAAGATTTATTTATTTTAGAGGGAGAGAGAGAAGAGAGAGCATGGCAGGAAGGGGCAGAAGGAGAGGGAGAGAGAGAACCCCAAGCAGACTCCCCACTGAGTGCAGAGCCCCGCGCAAAGGTCCCTGCGATCATGGACCCTGGGATCGTGAGCTGAGCCGAAATCAGGAGTCAGACATTCAACCTACTGAGCTGCTCAGATGTCCGGAAAACTGGAGTTTTGTAGAGAGAAGGGAGGATGGAGGGAACGGAGGTTACCTTGAGAAGCAAGCAGGACCTTTGCTTGCCCAGACCGAGTAGGGGAGGATGTGGGAGAAAGCACCCCGTTAGAGAGGGTGGCAGGGAAAGTGCGACCCCTGGGGAGGGCAAAGGTCAAAAGGAGCAAGGCTTCCTTCCTTGTCTAGGGACAGGCCAAGTGGAGTCGTGGATGCTGGGATGCCGGGGGCTTGGTGCCCCCTCTGCCCCTTCCTCTTTCCCCGGCCCCATCCCGTCGCATCCGTTGTTTCTCTAAGTCCTATCCCAAGAGGCCATGTGCACAGATTTTACTTAATTCTGACCTAAGTCTCTGAGATGGGGGTTGTAGCCCCAGCATACAGAGAGGAGAGCTGAGGCTCTGAGATCCCTAGGACCACCGTGGGGAGGGCGTATGGCTAAGAAGAGGCAGTGCCTGTGACTCCAAGCCCTGTGCTTTCACGCCCCTCGGTGCCTTTGCCTGAGTCCTGAGGCAAGGCCTGCCTGCTTCCTCTGGTCGTGGGTAGTGCTGGGACCTGTGGATACGCAGAACGGGGTGCGGGGGTCAGGGGGCACCACGCCTCCCAGTAGCTGCTCCACCCGCGGGTGGTCTGGCCTCGCCCTGGGCTGGCAAACCTGCTCTGAGGCAAACCCCCGCCTGCCCAGATGGCAGATTCCCTAGTTTCGTTCTCCTTTTGTCAGGCCAGGGTTCTTGACCCATGCAGCACAGACCTTTATCCTTAGTGGAGCTCTGGGGTGGGTGGGACGGAAGACCGGATCCACTTGAAATTGTATGAGTGAGGCTGTGTGTGTTTTCTGGGGTTGGGGTCTGTGAACCCTGAGAAGCATAGGATGCCGTAAATTACTTCTGGTCCCTCTCCTAGCTGTCCTGAGAGGCCCACCTTCTGAGCTCCTGTCTCCTTCTCTGTTCTGTGGAGTGAGAGTGTGAGGAGGCAGCTGACCTGGGTTCTATGTGGGGTTGGCAGGGTCCTCCTCCCCAGCTGGGAGGTGAGGTAATGGCTCTTGACCTTTCTCTTGCAGATGTCCAAGCCCTGGGAGCCCTCCAGTCCAGGCCCTGGCTCAGAGAATGGAAGCTCTGCCAGCCCAGGCCTCCCCACTGAAGTCTCGGGCCTAGCCCCTGGGTCTCCCCGACTTCACTCAGCTGATGAGGGGTCTCCCCGACTTCACTCAGCCGATGAGGGGTCTCCCCGACTTCACTCAGCCGATGAGGGATCTCCCCGACTTCACTCAGCCGATGAGGGGTCTCCCCGACTTCACTCACACGATGAGGGGTCTCCCCGACTTCATTCACCTGATGAGAGCTTTCTGTGCCACTCTCAGCTTCCAGAAGCCCAGAGTCCTGCAGTTTCTGGGCCCTCTCCCTGCCTCCCTGTGACCCCAGCATCCCCAACTGTAGTCCTGCCAGATGAGGGTCAGAGCTCCTGCCCCCCAAGCTTAGGGCTCCCTGCTGTGGAAGCCCCAGAGGCCCCCACACCTGGCAGCCCAGCCCTTGAGAAGGTCTCGGGGCACCACAGCCTGGAGCAACCCCCAGCTACCTCTGCCCAGCCCCTGATGGAGGGGGGTGAGTTACTGGATCTTCCTCGGACGTTTCCATCTGGGGATGTGGTGGCCAAGGGTGACATAGACCGTCCCATCAGCCTGGCTCAGCGCCGGTTTTCTGAAGGTGTGCTCCGGCCACCCGGCCAAGACCAGGAGAAGCTGGGGGGCTCGCTGGCTGCCCTGCCCCAAACCCAGGGGAGCCAGTCTGCCCTGGATCGTCCCTTTGGGAGTGGGACAGAGTCCAACTGGAGCTTGTCACAGTCCTTTGAATGGACCTTCCCTACTAGGCCTTCGGGTCTGGGGGTGTGGCGCCTGGACTCCCCACCTCCCTCCCCCATCACTGAAGCCACTGAGGCTGCTGAGGCCGCCGAGGCTAGTGACTGGGCTGCATCCAGCAGAGAGGAAGGAGAGTCCCAGCAGGGGCAAGGGGCCCAGTCAGCTCCAGAGGGGCCAGGAAGGCCTGGTTCCTGGGTACAGGTGGATGATCCGGGCATCTCCCCAACCCAGAAGGGGGATGGGGAGAGTCAGCCTCAGTCCCCCGTTCCCCTCAAGCCCTTATCAACAGCAGGGGGCCCCCCTGGAGTGGCCTTGCTGCAGGCAGAGGAGAGGTATGAGGAGCGGGAGCCCCTGGCTGGACAGGAGTCCCCGCTCCCTCTGGCCACCAGGGAGGCCGTTCTGCCCGTCCTGGAGCCCGTGTTAGGGCAGCAGCAGCCAGCACCCCCCGACCAGCCCTGTGTCCTCTTTGCTGATACGCCGGACCCCCAGCAGGCATCCCCTGCTGAGGAGGAGGCCATGACCTTGGCCCAGGCTGAGGCCAGCCAATCCAGGACAGAAGGTCGAGACCCCTGTAGTGTGTCCCCCGAGCCGGCAGGCCCTGACAGCAGCTCCCGCTGGCTGGATGAGCTCCTGGCCTCTCCACCACCTAGTGCGGGCAGCGCAAGGCGGGGAGCCGGAGCTGAGCTGAAAGACACACAGACCCCAGGTGCCTGCTCGGAGGTGAGGATGGGGGCACAGGGAGGGTGAGGGCCTCGGGATGGGAGCCAGGGCTTGGGTGGGCTTTCTTGGAGTGTGGATTTAATGTGTCAAGAGCTTGGGATACAGCCATGAGCCAGGCGCCTGTAGCTGTGTCCCTCACAGCCTACAGTCTGGCAGAGCGGATCCAGCAGAGGGTCCGGACGGCGTGGGTTCATATCCAGCTCCAGCTCCCAGCAGCGGAGCGGTCTTGCTGAGGTACCTTAACCTCTAAGCTTCAGAGACCTTTCACGATAAGAGCATTTGCGTCTTGTCAGACTGCGGGTAGAACGAGGTGTGGAAAGCGCTCGGTGCTGTGCTTGACCTATCCTGAGCATTCAGTCCGTCTTTACAGACAGGATTGTGGAAGGCAACACAGTGCAGCCATTTAGCGCGTGAGCTCTGGATCCAGATTGCCTGGGTTCTCTGCTCTCTGCCCAGATGTGACCTTGAATGGGTTACTGTCCTGTGCCTCGGTTTCTGCGTCTGTAAAATGGGGGTGACCATAAACTCTCCCTCACGGGGCGAAGACTAAAGAAACCGTATCACCTGTACAGCACTAAGAAGAGCACGTAGTTCATCATGAGTGTTTAGGAAGTGTTGGCTTTATGAACGCCCTTACCCTTAAACTCAAGGCTTGCCTTGGAGACAGGAAGCTGAGGCCCAGAGGAGGCGGAACCTTGTGCAGGATCACCCAGCAAGTTGGCGGCTGGGCCTCGGTCCGAGTGCCAGTTCCCTGGCCAGTGCCCTTTCTCCTGCCGGGCTGCTCTGAATTTAAGGGCCGGGGTCCAGGTGGCTTTTGAAATGTCTTTTTCAAGGCCAGCTGGGGCTGGCAGGGGCGGGGCTGGAAGGAAGGCAGAGCCTGGCGGCCTCTAGGGGTAGGGGGCGGATAGGTGGAGGAGGAGCAGGAAGGAGTTAAGACAGGGCTGGCTCCTGGTAGGTGTGTCCCGGGCTCCGGGTGACTCAACTAGCTTCTGGGCGGGGCTGCCAGAGCTGCAGCTGCCGAGAAGGGAGCGGGGCCAGGGCGAGCGGGAGCCAGAGTCGTTGGACAGGTCCGGGCGAGGGGAGCGGCCCAGCCCTGTCCCTGCGCCCAGCCGCACCCAGCAGCCCGGGGCGGGCTGGGGGCAGGGGCCATGGCGGGGCTTGGGGACCGGGAACCCAGCATGTCTGTCTTGGAGAGGCTGTTAGCCAATGCGGCACTGAGGGATGAGGCTGGCCGGCTCCGCAGCCCCGAGCCCAGGGCTCCCCCGCCTGAAGGAGTGAGTCGGGGTACGGGGTGGGGGGTGCAGGGAGTCCTGGTCTGGCTCTTTTGCCTGTGGCAGAGGCTGTTTCTCTGTCTCCTCCAGGGACGAGGTGAGAGCTAGCAGGTCTTCCTGGGAAGCGCTAGGCAGAAGGGTGCTTTCCATAGGGAGGAAGAAGCTGGGAACTTTAGGAAGGGGCGAGTAGGGCCAGGGGCAGGGTCGGACTGTTCCCTTGGAGAGGGGGTTGTGGAGGGCCTTTGAGTCTAGATCACTCCTAATAGAAAGTGGACCCTTTTCACAGCCCTTGTGAAGACCACTCCACCAAGCTGCCTTTCTCTTGGCAGTTAGCCAAGTGTTGCCCAAGGGCTGTAAACATGACCATGGGATCATTGATTGAGTGTCCATATCGAATGCCCCTAGCATGCCAGGCACTATGCTGAGGTTTGGTTTAAACAATCTTGTTTAATTCTCCCAAACTACCCCATGCAATAGGAATTCTTCCCATTTAAGGGTGAGGACCCTCAGGTCCAGAGTAAAGTGATTTGCTCAAGGTCACAAACCTGGGATCTAAACCCAGGCTTTCTGTTGCCAAAGTGGGGCTCAGACACTGGCAGTGCTGAGTCTCATTCTGGACTCCCACCCTGATGGACTCTAAGCATTGTTTCTTTGTGTCTTTTTTTTCCTGATTCTTAGGGACTCCTTGGCTGGGCTCAGAAAGATCTGCAGAGTGAATTTGGGATTGCAGCCGATCCACCTCCCAGCGGCTTTAGTCGTTCTAGCTGGTCCCAGGACACTTCTCAGAACTATGGCCTTGGGGGTGCAAGCCCTAGAGGGGAACCAGGCCTTGGAGAGGGAGACTGGACCAGCAAGCGTGGGCAAGCGGCAGGGGAAGGGAGTGCCAGGGAGTGGGCCAGCAGGTGTAGCATTGGCCAGGAGGACATCGATGTCGCCAGCCGGGATGGGAGTGGAGTGTCTGCCCCAGGGGGCCCTGCCGCCCAGGACTGGGTGCTTGGAAAGCCAGCCCAGCTTGGCCCTCAGCAGAGCCAGGAGGCAGATGTTCAGGACTGGAAGTTCAGAAAGCGGGATTCCCAGGGCACTTACTCCAGCCGGGATGCGGAACTCCAAGACCAGGAATTTGGGAAGAGAGACTCGCTGGGTACTTATAGCAGTCGGGATGTAAGCCTTCAGGACTGGGAGTTTGGGAAGAGAGATTCTCTGGGTGCTTATGCCAGCCAGGATATAGAGGAGCAGAGCCAGAAATTGGGGCAGAAGGACCACCTTGGCAGGTACGGCAGCCAGGATGCAGATGGGCGAGACCAGGAGTTTGGGAAGAGAGAGCCTTCTCTCAGCACCTTTAGCAGCCGGGGTGCAGAGCAGCCGGATCAGGATTTTGGGAAGAGCGCCTGGATGAGGGACTACAGCAGCAGCGGCAGCTCCGCAGCCCCGGGCCCCCAGGACAGAGGCTTCGGGATGAGGGCCCTGAGCGCCGGCTTCAGCCCCGAGGAAGCCCAACAGCAGGATGAAGAGTTTGAGAAGAAGGTCCCGAGTGGCGGAGACGGCCCGGGCGAGACCAGCAGGGAGGCAAGCCAGCCTGAAGAGAGAGAATCGGGGGGCCTGTTCGGCCCCAGCACCCCCCAGTCCCAGGACGGGGCACTGGGACAGAGAGACCAGAGCAGCTGGCATGGTGGCGGTGCTGGCCAGGAGGCAGGGGGCCAGAGCCCGGGCGATACTGGCCAGGAGGACAGGGAGGTGGGCCGGCGAGGCTGGGCGGGCAACTTCGGCCGTGGTGTTGTCCCCCAGCCGGAGGCCACCTTCAGCCCGGGGCAGCGAGATTGGAGTGGTGACTTCTGCATGGAGGCCTCTGAGAGAGGCCATCAGTTCGGCATCATCGGTGACGACCGGACGGGCAGTGCCGTCCTGAGCCCTTCTGGCCAGATGGGAGGTGGCCCCTTCGTGCCTCCGGAGAAGACCCCAGCTGGGCCTGTGGACTGGACTGACCAGCTGGGCCTCAGGAACTTGGAGGTGTCCAGCTGTGTGGCTTCTGGGGGCTCGAGTGAGGCCAGGGAGGAAGCCGTGGGACACATGGGCTGGTCAGACAAGCTGGGCCTGAGAGATGTGGACCTGGCTGGCTGTTTGGAGGCTGGAGGGTCTGAGGAGCCCAAGGGGATTGGGGTCGGGGAGAAGAAGGACTGGACCTCCAATGTCGGGGGAAGGAGCAGAGATCTGGCTGGTGTCGGGGAGGTAGAGGGCCCCGGCCAGGCCAGAGAGAGCGGCGTGGGACAGACCGACTGGTCGGGTGTGGAGGCCGGAGAGTTCCTTAAATCAAGGGAGCGCGGGGTTGGACAGGCAGACTGGACACCAGACCTTGGGCTGAGGAGCATGGCCCCGGGGGCAGGCTGTAGCCCCAGAGAGCTTGGGGCGGGCCAGGTGGACTGGGGCAGCAGTCTGGGCCTAAGGAATTTGGAGGTGCCATGTGACCTAGAGTCTGGAGGTTCTCGGGACCCGCGGGGATGTGGAGTGGGCCAGATGGACTGGACCCAGGACTTGGGACTCCGAGACATGGAGCTTTCGGGGGCCCCGAGTGAAGCCAGGGAGCATGGGGTGGGAGAGGTCAGCCAGTGCCCGGAGCTAGGGCTCAGGGACCACAGCGCCTTGTCCCCGGGCCTGGAGGCCAGAGAGCTGGGGGCTGGCGGGACAAGTGGGCCAGAGACCCAGGGTGAAGACCACTCCACACCTCCCCTGGAGACCTGCCCTGAAGACCCCGGGATGGAGACCGGAGAAGCCCCAGGCTTTGGAACCAGGTAAGGAAGCCCCCTCCCTGTGTGGGAGGGAAGGTGTGGCAGCTCTGAAACATTGTAACCTTTTTCAGGAGGCAAGAAACCGCTTTCCCCCAAGGACTTGTAGGGTTTGGAAAATTGAGATGGTTTGGACTTTGAATTACTAATTTTACTTTTCTTAAGAATTGGAGCGCGATACACGTACAGGTGGATTCTTATTTTGAAGTTGATGGTGATGTGTGAGGTGTTGTTCGTTTGCTGCCCAGGCTTTAGGCTTCCTTGGTGACTGTGTATCACAACTGTGCTGGAAGGACGTGTGTCCCGTCTTTGGGGTCCATTGTCCTGCACCACACTTGTCCCCCAGGTCTCTTGGCCCAAAGCTGAGGAGCTTCCTGGGCCAGGGAACATGGATGCTTTCACGGGCGTCGGCAGGAGGACTGGACTCTGGGACTTGGCCTGGGCCACTCCAGAGACATTAGGAGTGGAGTGGACAGTGGTGCTTGTTGTTTCTTGCAGAGATTAGGAGCTTGGTGCTTCTTGCCTGCCCTGTCTTCAGGCCCAGAAGAGCAACAGTTTAAAAACCTGAAGGTCATAGGGACCTGGCTCCTGACCCCGTGATCTTGGTCTCCATGCACTGAGTGGCTGAAGGAGAGCTTTCCAGAGGAACAGACTCGTAGTTTTACGAGTGAACCACAGCCTGTCTCAGGGATTTTTATGTTCTGAAACCAGCTGAGGTGATCTCCCACCTGGAAAGGGGACTAGAAAGACATTGCGTCTGTTTTGTTAACATTTCCTGTTCGTTGAGATTTGGTTTTATTCTCTTGACTGGGTAGAAGTTTATACCTTTTTGAAGAAGCTGGAGCTTCTCCCTGGGCAGTTGGGGAAGAAGGGAAAGGGAGGCGCTGGGTGGGGACCGCGTTGTGAGTGGAAGGGCTTGTTGGTAGTGGCAGGGGGGCGGGAGGGAAGGGGAAGGGTCTAGAGGGAATGGTGGGGGTGTCAACCATTGGGTTGGGAGAGGCACTGGGGCTAAGGAGAAGGAGAGAGAGAGTGAGGAAGGCGGGCAGAGCACAGGGAGGTAAGGCTGCAGGGCAGGGGTGGGTTCACAGGACGGGGAGTCCAGAGGCTCCTGGGATCTTGGAGGAGTCCCTGGACGTCTCTGAGCCTCACTTTGTTAGCCTCAGGAAGCTTTCCCATTCCTAGTGCCCTGTGGTTGCTCCCAGTTTCTCTTCTGAGACTCTGCACGGCCCGGGGCTGTGCTGCCTACCTTACCTCGTTGAACTTCACAGCTGCCCTGTGCCGTGGAAAGGGATTTTTACCATCTCCAGTTTGCACGGAGACAAGGGGTGTGACCTGCTTACGGTCACAGTCAGCAGGGCGTTGTAAATGCTGTCAGGTGTGGTCCCGGTGCTCCAGAGTCTCAGGCTACCAAGGATCAGAACCCAGGCCCTCCACCTTTCCCCTCTGCTCCGGCGGTTCTTGAGAAGGGGAAGGCGGGAGTATCTTTCCCTTTGTTTAGGACAGGGTGGGGGCTGCGGGGAGGGAGGCTGCAGGGACTGGATTGGGGAAGAGGAAGGTAGGAACGGAGGAGGAGGGAGTCCGGGAGTCCTCGGCCGGCTGAGCTGCTTCGGTCTCTAGCCCGCCTTTAAGAAGCTCTGGTTTTCCCTTTAAGAAGCTCTGGTTTTCCGTCTGTGCTGTAGTTTTGGGGAAGGCTGTGTGCTCTCTGGCCACACAGGAGACCTCGACCTGAGCACGTGCTGCAGGTGAAAGCACCGGGATCAGGAAACCTGTGTACCTTTCCCTAGTGCAGGCTTTCCCAGACTTAGCTGACTCACATCCAAGGAGCTGGTGTTCCGGGCGTCTGACTGAGGCAGATTCTACACCCTGGAAAAGTGCTCTTTGCAGGAAATTTTGGCGGTTCCCCTGGGAAGTCCTTGAGGATAGCTCGGAGTAGTCTGGGTTTGGGTCCATCTGCCAGGTTTGGGTCCTGATTCAGCCACCACCTCTGTGACCTTGGGCAAGTTCTTCTCTTTCTCAGGGCCTCCTATTTCTTGTCTGTACCTTGGGAGGAATTTACCGCCCCCCCCCCCATGGGGTTAGAGTTGCAGACACACATAGAGTGATAGAAACCTGAGTGGCACATGGTGATCACTGAAAAAAATGCTTGCTACTTGTAATTGTATCTGTTTTGGCAATTTGGATGGATCTGAGCTGTCCATAAAGTGAGGCCCGTGGGGACATTTGTGTCGTTGTCTCTGTGTGGGACAAAGGTACCCCTGATGGCAGGTGGTCATTGGCTGGGATGCTGTCCAGCACAGTTGTGACAAGATCAGCATGGAGGTGGGTGGGTCACGGGGAGCGCTCAGGCCCCTTCTTTGCATCGAGGGCCACCTTTTCCTGGTGGGAGTGGCTCTCTTGGGTCCCCCGAGAGCTCATGAACTGCCCTCTCCTGTCTGTGGCCTTCTGGTCATCTCCCGCCCCTCCCCTGGGCCCCAGTGATGCTGAGATCTCTCAGTCATCTCAGGGTCTTTGTGGAATCTCCTCAGAGATCATTGAGGCCAGCGCTCTCATTTCATGGGTGGGGAAACTGAGGCCCAGGGACGCAGCGTGACTCGCACAAGGTCCACATCTGGTGGTTCTGGGCTCCCTCATATTCCCTTGGCCTTGTCATCATCTCTCTGGGCATATGTCTTGTTTGTCTCAGGTCCAGGCCAGCTGCTGCCCCTTTAGGCACATTATTCCAGCTGTAGGCCTGAGCCTCCCTCATTTTGGGTCTTGGAGCCTTGAGTGCTGGGGAGCCAGTTTTGTGCACATCTACTTCATGCCCTTCCCCGGTTCTGTCCCTGGAATGGCGTGGTGGGGTGGGGTAGGGTTGGATTGAGTCCTGACCCTCAGGAGACTCTAAGTCCAGATGGGGTGAGGGGTAGAGATGGTGCAAGATGGGACAAGTCCTCAGGCCAGGAACCTGTGTTGAGGATGATGATTATCCCGGAACAATTAAAAAAAAAAGTTTCTTTCTTTAGAGAAAGAGCATGCAGGCACAGGTGGGGGAGGGGCAGAGGAAGAGAGAGAATCCTCAAGCAATCTCTTCACTGAGGAGGGAACTTGACTCGGGGTTTGATCCAAGGACCCTGAGATCATGACCTGAGCCGAAATCAAGAGTCAGACGCTCAAATGACTGAGCCACCCAGATGCCCCGATTAAACGAAAAATTTATCAAAATTTAGCACACATTTCCGTGTTGCCGATGGACCCAGCAAAGCGTAGGTCTTTTTATGATCCCCATTTTGCAGATGAAGAGCTGAGGCTCAGAGTGGACAAGTACCCCAGCTGTAGTAGGCGATGGAGCCCATATCTGTGCCCGAGGCGGCACTCGGCACACGGTCCCGACCATTCTTCTCTCCTGCTTGCCTGCCAGGGAGGAGCTCAGGTTATAGGTGTTCTAGGTGCTCAGAGGCAGGCAAGCTTCTCTGGAGCTGGGGTCGAGCCAGGCCAGCAGGGATGATGCTCACCGCATTCCCCGGTGCTCTTCCCACCCTCCCCTCTTCGTGGCCACCCCCAGAGTGCACTGAGCTCATCTGCTGCCCTCTGCCCACGTGGCGTGGAGCCAGGTCTGGCTCTGGATGTGGATCTTTCCACCCACCCATCCGCTGTTCCACATTCCCTTAAAACTCTCTGGGCCTGCCCTCAGCCTTGTGTCGGCCCCACCCCAGGGAGAGGCTTTGGGCAGGGCCTCCTCAGGCTGGGTGGGGGTGCCGCCCCTGCCCCCTCCCTCCCAGCCTCCTCGATTTTAAGCTGCAGGGTGAGCTGGCTTTGGCCCCCGTCCAGGGCTGCTCCGTTCCGCTGCCTTGCTGCGCTTCTGCTGCCACCTCCGCCTCCCTCCCTCCCTAGACCGCTTTAATTTCCATCTGTCAGCAGCTTCTGGAAGGACGGACTGACACATGTTCTCTCCTGCCCTCCCTGCTTCCGGCCTGCTACTGACTCACCTGCCCTACTCCCCTCCCCTTCCAGTCCCTTTGGCAACTCTCTGAGGCCTGGCTTCCGGGCCCTGCCCCTGCCAGACTTTCCCACGCCCGCCCACCCGCCACCCTGCACCGTGTCATTGTGCGTGCGTGTGTGTGTGTGTGTGTGTGTGTGTGTGTGTGTGTTGGGGTGTGGCTGTGCTGTGCGTAGGGGGGCAGGGTCCTAGATGTGCCCCGAGGGAGGTGTGTGGTGAGTGTGGAGTGTGTGCAGGGCGTGTCCCTGTTTCAGGGGGTGGCAGCTGGCCAGCACAGCAGCTCGAGGGGTGAGGTATGTGAGTTAGTGTGCGTGCTGTGCCGCGTGTGTTTGTGTCGTGTTTGGAGATGCATAGGTTGTGTTAAGGTGCAAGGTGACCCAACCTCTCAGTCACCGGGCAAACACTGGCTTAGTCCTGCTCCTCTCCCAGGTGCTGGGGGCACAAAGGCAAAAGGGGCCCATCTTTGCCCTTGAGTTGCTCAAGGACTGGCTCTGAGGCAAGGGGCTGGTCCAGGTGGGAGCCCAGGGCGTGCAAGGGTGCGGGGGGGGGGGGGGGGGGGG
>NW_024424786.1:34065136-34156326 GCF_017311325.1 Ursus maritimus | reverse complement strand
AGTGAGCAGAGGGGCAGTGGGGGAGCTTTGCAGGCGAGGGAGCAGCTTGTCCACATACACTGCAGTCTACAAAGGCCTGGCATGTTCTGGGAGTCCCTGGCTGTTCCGTGAGACTGGGGCACGGGGAGGGAGGATGTGGGGGCTGAGGGCTGAAGAGGTTGCACAGCCAGACGGGCCAGTGCCTGGATCATCCCAAGGAGGGTGGCCACCCAAGCAGGTGCCCCGAGGAGGGCACGTTGACAGCGTCCACAGCAGCCCCGGCAGCCTCGGCAGGAGTCATGGTTGCTGTCAGTAATGGGGTACACGCTGGGGGCCAGGCACTGTGCTTTGCACTTTGATTCCCATTTCATTCCCCAGCGACTCTAGAGTTAGAGGACCCTGAGGCTTTGGTAGTGGAGGGACTCATCCAAAGCCTCCGTAAGTGGAGGACCTGGGATTTGAACCTGCCAGGCTGCCCACCTTGTCCGCTCTGTGCTGTGCTGTGTACAAGGCCCTGACCGTGTCCTTCCGGAAGGAGTCTGGGCAAGCCTGGAAAGGTGGGAGAGGGAGAGGTTGGGGAAGTGGGGGGCACAGGTGCTGTGGAGTGGGCTTTGGGGGAGGGAGATGGGGCTTCAGGGGTGACCTTGTCCTCTGGTCTGTCTCCTTTGCAGTCCTGGCGGGTGCCCGGCCCGCTCCCCACCCTCTGGCTCCCAGGGCCTGCTAGAGGGGATGCTGGCTGCCAGCAACTCCAGGGCAGCAGCCCGTAGGGAGTCCGCAGCCTCGGGCCTCAGGGGCCTGTTGGAAGAGGGAGGAGCCACAGCAGGTGCTGACCAAGGGGAGCCCCTGGAGCCTAGTGGGGACCTTCTGCCTTCCTGGAGGCCTCAGCCGGATGGTGAAGCCAGCCAGACAGAAGAGGTGGACGGCACCTGGAGCCCTTCAGGGGTTGGGCAGGGCGAGCAGGGCCCGATGCGGCCCCCTCGGCGGCCCCCCCAAGGCCCTCCTCCCCGCTCTCCCAGTCAGGACTTCTCCTTCATTGAGGTCAGTGCAGGGTGAGCCCAGGGCAGTGGTTGGGCTGTTGGGGGGCAGTGATGCAGCCGGAGCCTTGGCCCTGGGGCTTCTGTGAGCCGTGTCAGCCCCCCCGGGGGGGGGCAGGAAGTGGGCAGTGGGTGAGTCCTACAAAAGGGGTGCTCTAGGCTGCTGGAGGGATCAGCTCATAGCCCGCTGCTGTTGAGGGCTCCTGCGGGATGGGGAGGGCCACGGGACAGCAATGGCAGTGGGGTTGCCGTTGTCCCGAACAGGACACCGAGATCCTCGACAGTGCCATGTATCGGAGCCGTGCCAACCTGGGGCGTAAGCACTCTACGGGTAGGGCCCCTGTATTGTTGGGTGACGTCTGCGTCGCTGTCTGGGGGCTGTGCAGGGCAGGGCTGGTCTGGGCTGGCAGCTGTGCTGAGGCCCCGCTCTGGGCCCTTGCAGAGCCTCGAGCTTCTCGGGTGCCGTCTTCAGACGAGGAGGTGGTGGAGGAGCCCCAGAACCGCCGGACACGGATGTCCTTGGGCACCAAGGGGCTGAAAGTCAACCTCTTTCCTGGCCTGAGTCCGTCAGCCCTGAAGGTACCATCTGATCCTTCAGCCAGCATATCCATCCACTAGCCACCTTGCGTCCAGCGTTTCTTCTGTCTATCCATCCATCCCTCCATTCCCTGTGCCCTTCTTCCCGTTCCTCCTGTCGTTTTGCTCTCCACTGAGGGCCTTGCTGTGTGCTAAGTGGGACGGAAGGAAGAACAAGGCATTCATGTCCCAGGACTTCATGCGGTGGGGGGTGGGGACACAAGCTATGTCTCTGATTAGCTCTGGTGAAGGGGGAGGTGTTCAGGTGTCACTGGGGAGGTACAGATAAGGGCTGGGCTTTATTTCCTAAGGGTCATACGGTGCAGGATGGGAGGGTATATTGGGGAAGGCCTCATGTAAGTATTTGATCTTGGCTTTGAGGCATGTGTAGGAGTTGGCTGTGGAAGGTGGGGTGACAGGAAGGTGTTCCAGGCAGAGGGAACAGAATGAACAAAGACCCAGGGCTGCGAAGTCATCACTGGCTTTGTCCAGCCCCATTAGTCTGAAGTCAGTGTAGCAGAATCTTTTCGAGCAGCTATTCTGTGCAGGGCGAGGCTCAGCTCTTGGAGGCTTATCTTTAAGCGACTTCCCATCCATCTGGGTAGAAGGACTGCAGCAGGGTCTGTGCGTGATTCTGGGGACGGCGTACTCTGGGGAGAAGGTCGTGCCCTCTGGGGATCCTCCCGCTTGTTCCTCTAATGTCTCTTGGCACTGGCGCTCGTCTCACAGGCCAAGCTGCGCCCCCGGAACCGCTCAGCTGAGGAGGGGGAGCCTGTGGAGAGCAAGCCGAGCCAGAAGGAGTCCGCGGTGCAGCGTTCCAAGTCCTGCAAGGTCCCGGGGCTGGGGAAGCCCCTTGCGTTACCTCCCAAGCCAGAGAAATCCTCAGGGTAGGTGACCTTGACTGGCCTTACTGGGTTGGCCTGAATTAACTATGTGAAGTTGGCACTAGAGTTTCTGGCTTTGCAGTGAAGTCACAGACTCCCTCTTCTGGTTGGAGGGCGGGGTTTCCCTCCCTGCCACTTCCTCACTTTGTTCACCTTTCCTAAGGTTTGCCTTATGACCTTTGCCCTGTGCCGTCTAGGTCAGAAGGATCATCGCCCAACTGGCTACAAGCCCTGAAGCTGAAGAAGAAGAAGGTCTGAGAAGTCCTCGAGGTGAGGGTGGGTTCCCGGGCTCGGGGGTGAGGATGGCCTGCCCTGGACGGTTCAGGAGGCCCCGTACCTTCTTCTAGGCCTTTCTGGGCCCCTTGACTCCCCTTAGATTTTGCCCATAGAACAGGCATTGTCTGGCCTGGGATGGATGAGGAGGGAGGGCTTCCATCCTGCCTTCCTCCCTGGGTTCATGGACGGTCCCCACACGCCCCCTGCCCCGTGGCTGGCCCAAGTGGAGTCAGCCAGCCCTTCCGGTCTGGGACCTTTGGCGTCACTTACCGGGCTCAAGGGCCCCAGCTGGGACCCTCCTTACAGCTAGGCTCAGCTGGGGGAGCCAGACTGGGCACAGGGAGAGGAAGCTGAGGCGGCTCCTCTGGCCGTCACAGTGTTCCCTGCTGACCTCTTCCCTCCCCTTCCCTCCCCTCCCCTTTGCAGGTCCTTCCCATCTGGCAGTCTCAGGCAGTGCCCATTCCTGTGTGGGGTCCCTGGCGAGGAGATGGCTGGAGCCCCACCAGGCCCCAGGCTGCAGCCTCTGTCCCCCTCCACGTCTGAGGAGCGTCTGGGGAGGCACATTTATGCACTTTGTATCCCCTCCCTTCCCACCTTGCCCCCACCTTCCCTCCTGACCAGATTCAGGCATTAGTGGTTGAAGGTTTTGGTCCCTCCTCCCTCGCTCTCTTTACACCTTCCTCTCTGCTTCCTCCTCCAGCCTCCCTCGGGTTTTCTTTTGATACCAATTTATAGCATTTTTTATAAAAGCCTTTGATTTTTGTAATGGGCGGAGCCCTGCCCCAGCCCCATCCCCCAGCCCAGGCCTCCCTCCGTCCTGCCAGGTGCCCCACAGAGACCAATAACATTTTACCACTTGAAACAATAAAGTTTTTTGGGAATTGGTGCTGCCCAGGTTGTGGTGTGTGGTTGTGGTGCCCCGTCCCCGTGCAAGGCCATCGCTGGGGAGTGCTGGTTCTAGCCCTGGCCCACCGGGAGCTCCCTGGGACACTCAACACTCGCCTCCCTTGCACTCGTGGGCTCAGTGTCACTGAGGAGGGCGCATTGGTGACAGGAGGCTGACTGCTGATTCAGACAACCCCCAAATCCCAGTAACTGAACACATACAGGGTTATTTTCCATTCATGGCACAGTCCAGGCTGGGTTGGTGGTGGGCACGCTCTGCGCCTTGCAGTCGTTTAGAACCCAGCTTCCTCCCTGTGGTGGCTCGGCTATCTGCAGGGGCCTTGGAGTCCCCCCGCCCCCCCGAGCCCCCAGCAGAGAGGGCAGGGTCTCGTGGGAGAGCCTTCCCACAGGGACCACAGGACGGGAGACTCTTCCATTGGCCAGAATTCAACTCCTGGCCCCCGCCAGCTGCAGGGGGTACTGTATTGGGAGTGTAGTTTAGCTGTGTGGCCACAGAGGACTAGGTGTTGGTGAAGAGTCAGCCTTCTTGCCGGGGGGTTTGGCTTGTGTGATCCCTGAGGGCCCGTTTAGTCCATGCATCCTGCAGTGTCCACCGGGCCCTGACATCCTCCTCGGCCGGTTCCCCAGACCTGCCAACCGCTTTCTCTGAGGCTGCTGAGAAGAGTGGCTCCTGTGGGCCTCGCCTTGATGGGGTCTGAACTGAGTCAGAGATCAGAGCTGCACCTGAATTTGGAAATCATCCCATTCGCAAAAGCTTAGCCTGCTCTGTTATGTTACGTTATGTTGTTATGTATGTTATGTTGTTATGTTACGTTACATTACGTTACGTTATGTTCCATTAGGGAGGTATGGGGGCTATTGACCTAATTTGAGAATTTGACCAAAGCTGTGGACTGCCTAGAAAAATGCACACACACACATACACACTAGCCTGGAATTCGCATCACGGACCTCCCAGAGCAGTGGTTTTTAACCTTCGTCAGGCATCACGATCTCCTGGGGTGCTTACTGAAATGCACATTCCCGGGCTCACCTCCAGACTTCCAATCCAGTAGTTGTGCCCAGGAATCTGCATTTTGGGAAGCCCCCTGAAATAGAGGGGAAAGAAAGGGGGGCCCCAAGTCAGCACCTGGTGAGTCGGTGCCAGGCAACCCCAGTGCCAGCCCTCCGAGGGCTCAGCAGAGCTGAGCTGGCATGAGCTTTGTCCTGTTCTCCCCCATTCTCTTTGCCTTGTAGGAGTAGGACTGGCAGGAGCCCAAGCCAAACACTTAAGACTCATTAGTGGGACAAATGGAGCCTGGGCTGTCCCAGTGCCCAGGCTCTGCTGGGAGGGAGAAGAGATGGGCCCGCTCCCAGGGAAGGCAGAGCCAGATCTGGTGTATGGGCGGGGGTGTCCCACACTCACCCGTTGCCTGTGGAGTGGTTCAGGACCTTTGTTGGGAGCCTAGGAGAGAGGGCAACCCACTCAAGCTTTGACCAGAAAGGCAGGTGTGTGGCAAATACCACAGCTGGGATAGTAACATTCTTGTGGTGCTGCCGTTTCTCTGGCTGTGTCTGGGGTTCTCGGGAGTGGCCTCAGGGGCAGGTGCTGTTGGTCTTTTGCCTGGATTTGGATTTTGGAAACAGCTGAAAGGCACTTGGATGCATGCATTGGGGAATACTTCGGGCAGTCAAGAAGCTGATCAATTTGGTCAAAGGTGGCTCGGGAGGCATTTTCTGAAGACTTGAATGAGCTCTGGGAGAGTCACTAGAGTAAATGTACCGCCTTTTGGGCCGAAGGCAACAGCTCAGTGTGTTTATAAAGGAATCAAACCTTTTTCAACCCTTCTCCTACATGTTAGAAAGCCAAGCTGTTCCTTCTCAGAGAACCTTGTCCCAATCTCATAACCATTAGAAATGTCTCCACACCGTCTCTCCCCTATTCCTTGCTCCTGAGGCCCTCACCAAGAGCCCGGCCACATATGAATGGGATTCCAGATGACAGAGGAAGCCTTTGGGAACTGAACCAGAGTGGAGCCTGGGGAGTGGTCCCACATTCCCTGCCACCCAGGAGCTGGAATTGGGGTTCTGGATCGGGCTGAGCCTGAGAACAAGTTGGCCTTTGCCCATGGTGTCCTTGGGATCTGGGTGGCGGGTGTTGGGGGGAATCTTCTGAAGGGTTGCTGCCCACTTAGGACCTTCCTCCAGTGTCCTGTCCCCAGATGCGGTCCAGCCATCTGCCGTGGTCACTGCCTGTCCCGAGAGGGTTGGAGACAGGCTGGTTCTGATGGAGCAGTCATTCCTTAGCCGATGGCCCAGAACAGGCTGAAGCTGGTGGACAGGATCTCTCTGCCTCTAGAGTCTCACTGAGCCAGAGCACGGGCTCACCTGGGACAAGCCCTTTGGCCTCTGCTACAGCCGCCCGGCTCCCTCCCTTCCTCTGCCAGCAAGTGCTGATTGCTCACAGACAGGAAAAGTGCTGGCAGGGCTCAGAGGCACACCACCCTGCCCTGGGGAGCGAGCCAGGCCCTCGTGGCTAGAGCCTCCTGGGCGCAGAGTGATAAAGTGGGTTTTAATCGCTGCCAGAGAAAGGACTCTAATTATACTTTTATTTAGATAGCACTGTCTCCAAAGGGCCAAACACCCATTCATTCATTTTTTTGAAACAAAGTTTATTGAATTTTCTTCTGATGGCAAAAGCAGAACACTCATCGTGGACCACCCAGAAAACGCGGAGAAGTAAGATTCAGAAATCTGCCTGTAACATCGCTGCCCAGATACGCTGCTAACATTTTTTTTTAAAGAATACTTTTAATTTTAGGATAGATTTTGATTTATGGACATGTTGCAAAAATACAGAGAGTTCCTCTAAACCCACAGCTAATTAACCCTAATTGTAATAGTTTACATTCGTATGATGCATTTGTTACAACTATTGAAGCAATATTGGTGTATTATTACTTATTCAAGTTCACACTTGATTCACATTCCTTAGTTTTTACCTAGCCTCCCCCTTTCTGTTCCACGATCCCATTCAGGACACCCCGATTACATTTAGTTGTCACATCTCCTTAGGCTCCCCTAGCCTGGGACTGTTTCTTAGACCTTCCTTGTTTTTGGTGACCTTGACGGTGGAGAGGAGTCCTGGTCTGGTAATTTGTTGTACGTTCTTCAATGTGAGAGTGTCTGATGTTTTTCCTGTGATTAGAAAGGGATGAGAGATTTTCGAGAGGTAGAAGGAAAGTGCCATTCTCATTCTATTGACGGTACCTGGTCTCAGCATGACCTCTCATTTGTTCATTTTTTAAAAAAGATTTATCCATTTATTAGAGAGTGAGCAGGGGGAGGAGCAGAGAGAGAGGGAGAGAGAGAGAAGCAGACTCCCTGCTGAGCACGGTGCCTGACCTGGGGCCCGATCTCTGACGCCTCACCGGCTGAGCCACCCAGGCCCCCCTGTCATTTGTTCATTGTAACTGTGCCCCGCTGGCCGAGGCGGTGCTGTCAGGATTCCTGCTGTAAAGCTGTCCTGTCCCCTTCCCTGCTGTACTCTTGGTAAGGAAGCCCTAGCTCGGACGCAGTCACACGAGTGCTTGCAGTCTCAACCTTTCCCCTCAGCCCCAAAGCAAAGTCCCAATGGGCTCTTGTTAACTCCTGACCCCTAAGGATCTTGCCAGAAGCTGGGATCTGGGTTAGCCTTGACACTTTTATTTTCATCATTTCTGGAGCTCCTAGCACGCGGGCACCCATTACCACTTTAAATGCGTCTATATCTTAGTTTCATCCACGAAAACCAAACTCTTGAGTACTTAGTATGCGCCATTCCCTGTGCTGGGTGCGTCCCATGCCTGGTGAATCCAGACGACCCAGTGACGGAGACGATGTTCCTGTCTTCATGTACAGGCGAGAAAACTTTGATTTGCAGAAGTAAGTTGCCCAGAGTCGTGCAGCTTTGCAAGTGGCAGAGCTGGAATCGAGACCTTGGTCTGTGACTCCAGAGCTCAGGACCAAATCGTGCGTACCCGGCCTGGTTAGTCATAGAGCGGGGAGGTTCAGAATGCGGGCTCATGGGTTTCAACTGTGGCTCTTCCATTGACTAGCCTAGTCCCCAGGACTTCACATCTTTATGCCTCAGTTTTCTTATCTGTGCAGTGGGGACATAACATCTTCCAGATGGGGCTGTCGTGAGGCTTAATTTTTATTTTTTTAAGATTTATTTATTTTTGAGAGAGAGAGAGTATGAGTGAGTGCGTGAGCAGTGGGGAGTGGCAGAGACAGGAAAAAAGAAAATCTTAAGCAGGGTCCCCGCCCAGTGCAGAGCCCAGTGTGGGGCTTGATCTCATGACCCCTGAGATCATGACCTGAGCCGAAATCAAGAGTTGGGTGCCCAAACGACTGGCCACCCAGGCGCCCCAAGGCTTAAATTGCTTTGAAAACATGCTTGGCTTAGGGGAGGCAGTCAGTGAGGTTTATTATTATTGTTATTCCTGTGGTATTTTTTCATTTGTCTGTCCATCCATCCATCCATCCATCCATCCATCCATGAAAAACACTGCCTCCCCTAGGCCCCCATTTCCCATCTATAATGGGTGTCGAACCACAGTGGGAGTTCTTAGCCCTTTTTGTGCCATGGACCCTTCTGGTAGGCCGATAAAATACATAGGATCACAAAGGAAACTAATTATACTGAAACACAGCTATCGAAATATTAAAAAACAAATTTGTGGTATATGTATTTATTTAGTAACACAAACAAAATCCAGTGGTAGGTCCAATCGCTACTACAATTTTGAGGTGGTCATATTAACAATGTTTTGAGAATACTGCAATGACTAATGAGCTATGAAAAAACCTGTCATTATCCTTAGTGACAAAGCCTTAGGTACTCTGGACTCTTCTGTGGTTTGATGCTTGTGTTCACAATAGGAAAAAAATGCTAAGTTTCAGTTACAGGCGTGTGAACATCTCTCCCCTCAGTCCAAGTTCACAGATGGCTGAATTGTTAACCACGGACCCCAGATTAAGAACGTAGGTGGAGGATGCCTGGGGTCCTTCCAGCTCTGCCCAGTGTGAGTCTGATCCCCAGGGGTCCTCTGGGTGGGGAGAGGGAGCCCTGGGTGCTGAGGATGTTGGCCCCAGGACAGATATACCACAGGCCTTTCAAGCCTCAGCCTGGCTTTCCTGAATTGCTCTGTTCTAGAGGTTTCAGAGACACTGGCAGAGCCAGTGAAGCCTTTGCCCTCATCGATCTGCAACTGCAGATCTATTGACCCAGCCCTTTGTTTTCGAGAAGCAACCTGTCTTTCTTTGTTAACCCCTGCCAGTCTGGCCCCAAACAGGATTCTTTCTGTGTTCGGGGCTCACCACTAGGTCCGGCCAGTCAGGAGAAGGGTAGCACCCTGTGGATGACGGGCACGCAGCAAGGGCCAGCGGCTCTGCTGGGTCCTCTCATCGAAATGTTTGGCTCACTGCATCAGCTAAGATGTCAAGCCCCAGGCCTGTCCGAGCTTCAGACGCTGTTCTCTCCAGAGTACCAGAAGCTTCTTCTTCTTTTTTTTTTTTTTTAAAGATTTTATTTATTTGACAGAGATAGAGACAGCCAGCGAGAGAGGGAACACAAGCAGGGGGAGTGGGAGAGGAAGAAGCAGGCTCATAGCGGAGGAGCCTGATGTGGGGCTCGATCCCAGAACGCCGGGATCACGCCCTGAGCCGAAGGCAGACGCTTAACCGCTGTGCCACCCAGGCGCCCCCAGGGTACCAGAAGCTTCTATCCCTGCTTCACCCCGCAGGTAAGTTTGGGGTCTATTCTACCCCAGGACCCACCCATAACTATCCCTATCCCCATCTCTCTCTTTCCCTTACACACACACACACACACACACACACACACACACACACACTGTCCTTCAGATTCACATAACAGGTTAGGGCTGGCCTTACCCAGCATGAGAAGGAACCATAGACTTGAGTTTTGGGTGCTCGGAAGGTGGGAAAGGACTGACTTCCCTCCCCTAAAGTCTGCAGTTTGCAGCCCCTGGCAGCCTGTATTGTCATCATTCACAACCCATATTTGGGGGTTAAGCATTGCCCCCTCCCCCTGGCCCCTGGGCTTCTGTTTTAGAATATACAATCTCTAAGGCAGTGCTAATTTCTTCTGACCTTAAAGGCTTTCTCAGTTTGTGCGGGAAGCAGGGCAGAGGCACCAAAGGGAAGCTATGGGGTCTGAGGGTCGGGGACCCTCCCTGCCGCAGCTGTGCTGAGGCCCTCGGCAAACTCCTCGATTCAGTTCCATCCAGCAGGCATTTTATCGGGCCATCTGGTATTCACGCTGGGCCTGTGGAGATAAGGCAGGAACAGCCCCTGTCTCGGGGTAAAATTCTGGCCATAACCTCGAGTACGGTGTCCTGGAGATGAGATTACGGTGGCGACATGTGGACCCAGCCCGACCCTGCAGTTTGCTGACTCGGGGGATCCTGGAGGGAAATGCACTGAGCAGTTCGCTAGGCCTGGAAGGTGGGATTTGTCAGAGCCTGGGAGGAAGAGGGAGGGGCCTCACCCAGGGTGGCATGGGGGGGTCGGCCTGGGCGAACGCCAGGTGTGAGCATGGGATGTTCTCGACGGTGAGCGCTGTCTTGATCTGTCCAGGCTGCCATTACCAAATACGACAGACCGGGTGCCTTAAACTACGGCTTCTCACTGTGCTGGAGGCTGAAGGCTGAGATCAGAGTGCTGGCAGGTGGGTCTCCTCTGAGCCCTCAGACAGTCCCGCCATCTGCCTGTGTCTTCACGTGCTCTTTCCTCTGTGAGACTCGGTGTCCTAAACTCTTCTTTACAAAAGACACCAGTCTTGGGCGCCTGGGTGGCTTGGTCAGTTAAGTGTCTGTCTTCTGCTCAGGTCATGGTCCTGGAGTCCCAGGACCAAGTCCCACATCCAGCTCCCTGCTCTGCCGGGAGTATGCTTCTCCCTCTGCCCCTGCCCGTGCTCTCTCTCTTTCTCTCTCAAATAAATAAATAAATAAATAAATAAATAAATAAATAAATAAAATCTTAAAGAAGACACCAGTCTTATTGGATTAGGGCCCACCCATAGGACCTTATTTTAACTCCATTACCTCTTTAAAGACCCTATCTCCAAATATAGGTATTTGCATCTGAGGTATAGAGATGAGGACAACACACGAATTTGGGCAGGGATCACAATTCAGCCAGTAACAGGAGTTGACTGTGGAACACGCAGAAATGGGCCTGGCGGGAGGGCGGGCTGAGGATGGGATGAGTCAGATCAGGAAAGGCCTTGACTGTCCCAGCTAAGCTTTGCGTTTCAGCACTTAAGGACGCCCGCACCTGCTCTGGCCTCCGGAAGAGGTCCGCTGGAAAGTGAAAGCATCTCATCTTCCTGTCCCCAAAGCGCTGGAAATTCTGGGAGGGGTGAGCTTGCTCAGGCTCATAGCCCTCAGAGCGCGTCATCTGGATCGTGCCCAAGGAGGGGCCAGCGGGGGCTGGTTGCCCTGCCCAGTGGGAGCCCCACCCAGCTGGGTGGGTCCCAGCATCCTATCTAGTAGTAAACCTTCCTGCTTTCCAGAAACTCCCATCTGGGTGGGCAGGGCTGTACAAAGACCTCACTAATCTGAGTCGGATGGGTCACTGGAGAGCTCAGCTTTCCAGTGAGGGTCGGGAGGGGAGGGAGTGGAGTTCTGCATCTGGGCCTTGCCCCTCGGTGGTGAGGCCTCCTGGGCTGGGAGTCTAGGAGGTCTGTGGTCCAGGCTGCCTGCCTTGGTCCTAGGCTGCCCGCCTCTCCTGGTGTGGTACACACGCAAGCCAGGCCACCCTTCTGCCTCCTGCTTTCCTCCTCCATAAAACGAGGGGGAATAAACTCCCTAAGGGCCTGGCCCTTCCAGCACTGACTTTGGGATCTTGCAACTGAGAAGGAAGTAGGGGCAGAAGGGCCAGCGAAGGGGGTGGAATCGACTGGCCCCCAGGGAGAGCCTCCGAGCTCCTGCTCCACCCACCAGCCGGGACAGGGAGGCCTGGGAATCTACTCTCCTAGGACACAGAGCTGCCTGCAGCAGGGAATGGGCCCTCCGTGCTCCCCAGCCCTGCCATGACCTCATCCTTACTCCTTTCTTCAGACCTGCTCTGATCTGATTCAGGCCGGTTGTCAACTAATTCTCTGCTTCTGCCATCCCCCAAAAGCAAAAGGCATAAGGGTATGACTCCTCCCACACACCTTTGCCTCCCTATCAGAGCCTCCCAAAGTGGGGAGTGTATAGGATATCTGGGAGTTCAGACAGTCTCTGGTATGTGCCAGGAAAGGGTGTAATCCAGCACCCAGCACACTCAAGAGATGTTCCCGACAAAAGCACTGCTATTCTCAGTCTCTTTACCAAATGGTGTTGGGAAAACCGGACAGCTACATGCAAAAGAATGAAACTGGACCATTTCTTACGCCACACACAAAAAGGATTAAAGACCTAAATGTGAGACCTGAAACCATAACGATCTTAGAAGAGAGCACAGGCAGTAATTTCTCTGACATCAGCCATAGCAACATTTTTCTAGATCTGTCTCCTGAGGCAAGGGAAACAAAAGCAAAAATAAACTCTTGGGATCAAAATGAAGAGCTTCTGCCCAGCGAAGTAAACAGTCAACACAACTAAAAGGCAACTTATGGAATGGGAGCAGATCCTTGCAAATGACATACCCAATACGAGGTTAGTATCCAAAATATATAAAGAACCAAGACACTCAACATCCAATGTAACTAAAATGGTGCGTGTTTGTGGTTTTGCTTGGCACTTCCCTGATGGCTAATGATGTTGAACATCTTTTTATTTGCTCATTGGTCTTCTGTATGTCTTCTTTGGAGAAACGTCTGTTTAGACCCTTTTCTGATTTGTCTTTTATTATTGAGGTGTCAGAGTTCTTTATATATTCTTGATACGAGTCCCTTCTTGTGGTTTGCTTTACGAATTTTTAGGAAAGGCCATTTCTTAGCTTCCCTGTTCCTGGGTTCACTGGCTGGAGAATTGTGTCAGAAACAAAACATTGGCTCATCCATAAGGCGGAGCAGAAGCCCCATTGGAAGCAACAGCTCACATGTGTTCTTGGTGCTGGTGGAAACAGACAGGACTGTCCTGGTTCCCCTTCCCCTCCTTGTTTCTGGAGCTTTGCCTCAGTCCGTGGGTCCCTAACAGCACAGGGTGGGGGCACGTGGCAGAATCACCTGTGGGACTTCTGCAACTCTTAGAGTCTCGTGGCTCCTCGAGCGTGTCCTCAGATGCTCTTTCTTCTTCCTTCCACCCTCACTTTCTTTTCAAGAACTACTGTCCTGAAAGGGACACTTGGAGACAAGCATGGCATGAAATGGCCCCTGGGTGGCAGCAAAGCTGAGACGAAGGGCCAGGGGTTGGTGTCAATGACCAGTGCCGATCCCCAAAGAAAACGGTATGGGGGTTCCTCAAAAAGTTGAAAAGAGAACTATTATATGATTCAGCAATCCCACTTCTGGGTATGTAGCCAAAGGAACTGAAATCAGGATCTCTAAGAGCTATCTGAACCCCTGTGTTCATCGCAGCCTTATTCACAATAGCCAAGATGCAGAAGCAACTGAAATGTCCATGGATGGACGAATGGATAAAGAAAATATGGTACATGGGGTACCTGGGTGGCCTAGTCTGTTAAGCGTCTGACTTTTGATTTTGGCTCAGGCCACGGTCTCAGGGTTGTGAGATCAAGCCCCATGTTGGGCTCTGTGCTCAGCGGGGAGTCTGCTTGAGATTCTTTCCCTCTTCCTCTCCCTCTGCCTCTCCCCTCACTCTCTCTCTCTCAAATAAATACTAAATCTTAAAAAAAAGAGAAAATATGGTGTGTGTATGTGTGTGTATATGTATATAAAGGTATATTATTCAGCCTTAAAAAAGAAGGCGATCCTGCCATTTGCAACAACATGGGTGAACCTGGAGGACATTATGTTGAGTAAGTTAGACACAGAAGGACAATCCTACCTGATACCCCTTACATGAGGGATCTAAAGTAGTCACACTTAGAGAAGCAGAGAGTAAAATGGTGTGTGCTGGGGGGCTGGGGGGAGGAAGAAATGGGGAAGTGTTAAGTAAGGGGTACAGAGTTTAGGTTATACAAGATTCATAAGTCCTAGAGATCTGTTGTAGGACATAGTGCCTATAGCTAGTAATACTCTATTATATACCTAAAAACGTGCTAAGTGGGTAGATCTTGGGTCAGTGTTCTCATCACACACACGCACAGAATGAGGGCGGGAGAAAGCTTTTGGAGGAGATGGGTGTGTTTGTGGCCTACATAGGTTGTGGTGATGGTCTCGCAGGTGTGTACGTATTCCCAAACTCATCAAGTTGTATGGTTTAAATAGTTACAGCATTTTGTATGCCAACCATACTTTTTTACATACATAAAATGTGTTTTTATAAAAGATTTATTTATTTGAGAGAGAGTGAGAGAGAGCAGGGTGGGGGAAGGGACAGAGAGAGAGAGAGAGGGAGAGAATCTCAAGTAGGTTCCCTGCTGAGTGTGGAGCCCCATACAGGGTTCGATCTCACCACCCTGAGATCGTGACCTGAGTGGAAATCAAGAGTCAGACGCGTAACTCATTGAGCCCCTGTTTGTTTGTTTGTTTTTGAAGAATGTTCTCTTCTTGTAGGAAGCTGCATGTGCAGCTGGGTTAGGGGGTCAGATTGTCCTCTGGCCGAAGCGCAGTGTAACACAGTGACACGCGATCATGCGCCGGGGAGGAAGGGATACTGACATCGTTTTATCTCTAAGAAGGATCAGCAGCATCGCTCAGTGTTTATTCCGTGTTCATGAAGCTCTGATGTGGAGTCAGGTATTGTGCTAAGCATTCGGTATTCCTTTTTTTTTTCTTTAAAGATTTTATTTATTTATTTATTTGACAGAGAGGGAACACAAGCAGGGGGAGTGGGAGAGGGAGAAGCAGGCTCCCAGCAGAGGAGCCTGATGTGGGGCTCGATCCCAGAACGCTGGGATCACGCCCTGAGCCGAAGGCAGACGCTTAACGACTGCGCCACCCAGGCATCTCTCGGTATTCCTTATTTCATTAATTCTCCAGCATCACCTTATGGGCTAGGTACCAGTCATCCTTTTTCTCCAGGTGAGGACGGTGAGCCCACAGGGATCGACTTGCCCCTCTCGCCCAGCTAGCAGGTGGCAGAGCTGGGATCCGCCCGAGCACCTGCCCTTCCCTGTGGTGCCCGGAGCACCCACGCTCCTGAGTCCAAATCCTGTTGATGTTCATTTTCATGTGGTCAATTTCCATTGAAATTTGCACGGGAGGCAGCTGAGCTGTGGAAGAGCCCTGAGCGTGGACCCAGAAAGCTGGCACGGAGAAGGACTCTAGCACGCATGGGCTTTGTGTGAATCGGGTCTGTTACATCATCTCTCTCTGCATTTCCTTACCAGACAATGGAGATAGCATACCCACGTCACAAGGTTATTGTGAAGGTCAAATGAGATGTTGGCTGTGAGTCTGATTTGTAAACTCTAAACTTTGGAAAGTCAGGGATTGTTATTCTTATTACATTGTTCCCTTGGCTCAGGTCAAATCCTGTCATTAGCGGCCCCAAACCTAGATAGGAGCCTCAGCCAAGTTCAGCGGTGGCTGACTTCTTCAGGACGGTAGAAAAGTAGCACCGCCCTGAGCTGGGGTCTGGAGTTGGCGGTACATGGTTAGTCCCCAAATCCTACCCACCTGTCCCCACGTCTCCACCACCAGCCTGGATCCTGGCCCTTTCACCTTCACCCCTGCTCCCATCTGTACTGGCTGGCTGTCTTTACCTTTTGCCTGCCCCCGGGCAGGAGCTGCGTGGTACATTTGTGGCAAACACAGGGTGTGTTCGCCAAATGTCCACACACTCTTGGTTGGGGTCAGGGAAACGGAGGCATGTGTTTCTTCTAGGCAGAGGCAGTTAAGAGTTAATGCTCCCCTTCTGTGTCTCCTGTCCCGTTGGAGGCCATCTGTAAGGTAGAGGAAGGCCATGTGACCCACGGCAGTGTGTGGCATGAACAAGAAACGGGTCTTTGTTGTAGTAAGCCCCTGAGGTTTGGGGGTTAATTGGTGAAGCAATGTAGCCTAGCACTGTCCCCACCAATATACTTCCTGCCATCGGTCTACACAGGGGGGAGGAGGGAGGACCCTCTTCCAGGCAAAGCAGCATGAGTAAAGATGTGTCATGCTAGGGGAGAAGGAGAACATTGGTGTGATGGAGCTGATCACAGGGCCCTGTCACATAGTGGTTAGGGCCACACCTTTGAGTTCTGGCCCTGCCATTGACTGGCTGTGTGCTTTGGACAAATGACTACCAAGCCTTGGTTTTCTTAACTCTACATTGCAGGCGATCACAGTGCCCAGACCAGCCAATGGGGCTGCTGGAAGATGGAGTGAGTGCGTAGCTCGGTGCCTAAATGAGGGTAAGTGCCTGATAAAAGTTAGCTATGTTCGATCTCAGTCATTGTTATTGCTAAGGGAGGACTAGGAGGCCGATTTCAGGGCAAAGAGAAGTGCTTTCCATTCTTACAGTCATCTGAAGCCTAAGATGGTAAAATGTAGGAGACAAGGACATAGGGAGTCCTGAGGCACCTAGAATGGATTCATCCACCCATCCAACAAACTAAAAAATTAAAAAAAAATGTCATTCTCTGTATGTGAGGGAGTCTATAACCAACAGGGTGAGAGAGCCTGAAAAGCCGAGGTTATTAGAGAAACGCTTCCCATTCCTGCCGCCTCCTTCTCAGGAGCTAGAAAAAATAGCAAAGTCAGGAAGGGAGCCAAGGCCAGTGACGTCTCGGTAGGAAGGGCAGCAACAGGAAACCACATCAAGGCGAAGTGCCTCTCCTTGGGGCCCGTTCTCCCCTGTGTGAGGAGCTCAGTGGGGAGGGGTGGTGGACTCTATCCCGGGCACCGTGGTCAGGGGGTCTCCGGCTTGCAGGCCACCGGGTCTGGGAAGCTGGGCGGTGCTTTACTGAAATCTCAGAGCCACAGGCAGTGGGAAGGGGCATCGAGAGTCTGCAGCGACATTTCTGGCTGCCTCCGGGGAGCACAGGTGAACAGAGTGGGAAAAGCTGGTCACAGGAAACGTGGTGGGTCTTGTCTACCCAGCACCTATTTTCCTGTCTCCTGGTTACTGAGCCAGCTCTAAACCTGTGGGTTCAGCAGGGCTGACTCCATGTCCAGGGGCCTGACCACTCACAATATCAATTCTTCCAGGCTACTGTGATTGGTCAGGGGTGGATATGTGACCAAACTGGCCCAGTAGGATTCAGTTTTTGAACTTTTGTTTGCACCCTTGGGATATAGAATCTCTCTTTTCACAAGACCTACAAGGAGGAGGTTATATGGGCCTGGACCTTCTGGAACCAGTAAGTCCAAGGTGGAAATCTGCCTAAGGCTAATATAGCAAAACACAGGACTGATAGAACAGAGGCTGCATCCTGACGCCATTGTGTGCGAGCCCCTGGATCCAGCCATGCCTGAAGGCCGTCTGGATGGTTCAATTATTTGAGAGTCCTGATTGTTACACCGGTTCTCCAAAAAGCATCTTTGGCTGTCTGAACAGTAGCAGATGGCGGGATCTCACCACCAGGAAGCATTTCCATTCCCAGTTCACAGCGGGTTGTTTACTCTATACCAGCTTAGGAGCTGGGCTCCCAGGATAGAAACATGAATAGGACTTGAGCCTTAGCCCCAAAGACTCATAGTTGAGAGACCGTGACAGATATAACTAGAGTGGTTCAGCGTAAGATGTGCTGAGATAAAATAAAAACTGTTATGGGCACTAAGAGGAGAAAGGAAGCCTGGATTTCAGTGGGAAAGGCGTGTTAAGTAAGACTGTTGAGAGGAGGTAATATTCATTCTTTTCAACAGGCATTTATGGGGCTCTATGCCATATACTGTCCTGGGTACTGGGGCTGTAGGGACACGGTGACTGACCTCAAGGCACTGACAGTCTGGGGGGAGCAGGGGCACCTGACTTCTCAGAATCACCTGTGGGTACAGGGCAGGATCATGGTGCTGTCAGAACAAGTAACCGTGGAGCTAGACTTGGCTTTGGGATGTAGGGGATGTTTCTCCGAAGAGGAAGGAGGAGCAGGAATTAAGCAGGACAAGTGGGGAGGGGGAGGCATCCTTGGCAGAAGGGAACAGCATCTGCGAAGTTTCCGTGGTGAGAAGAGGCAAGACAACCAAACACAACAGAAGATTGGGCTGTTTACCTGCGAAGTGAAGACCCATGATCCTTAACTCCAAGGGCTTTCTCACACCAGGTGGTTTTTTTTTTTTAAGATTTTATTTATTTGATGGTGGGGGAGGGTGGAGAGAGCGAGAGAGCACAAGCAGGGGGAGCAGCAGAGGGAGAAGCAGGCTTCCCGCTGAGCAGGGAGCCCGATGCGGGACTTGATCCCAGCACCCCAGGATCGTGACCTGAGCCAAAGGTAGACGTTTAATTGACTGAGCCACCCAGGTGCCCCAATGCCAGGTGGTTTTTAAACTGAGCTATCACTTTTCTTATCTGTGAAATGGGGTAACAACACTCAGTTAGCAGGCTTGTTGACGGAGGTTCGCTGAGGAGAAGTGTTGAAGGGCCTGGCGGAGGGAAGGCAGTCAGCAAACAGGGATGATGACCAATGTCTTCCTTCCGCTCAGCTCCCACCCCGATCACCCCTGGTGGAGTGTGCTTTAGGCTGTCATTTGGTTCCCAGAGTTTTCACTTTCCTTCTGGGAACCCTTCTCCCCATTCATCTGCTCCCCACAGCTCTGCCCCAGGACCTGCTCCCACGGGCTCTTCCGTGGGTCAGGCAGCATGGAGAGAGACAGGGTGTGTCATGGGTTCCCCCCCACCTCCCAAATCCATGTTGGAGTCTTAATGCCGTGGACCTCAGAATGTGAGGAGATAGGGTCTTGAAAGAGGTCACTAAGTTAAAACGAGGTCATTGGGGTTGGTCTTTAACCCAATATGCCAGTCCTTCCAAGCAGAAGACATTGGGACACAGACACGCACAGAGGGAAGACACAGGAGGACAGCCACCTGCAAGCCAAGGACAGAGGCCTCAGAAAAAGCTAAGCCTGCTGACACCTTGACTTCCACTGACTTCTAGCCTTCCAAGCTGAGAAAATAAATGTCTGTTGTTTGAGTCCCCCAGGCCCTGGTATCTGTCCCGGCCACGTAAGCAGACTGAGACAGGGGCCTAGTGAGAGGTACAGAAAGGCACCTGGGCCCATGGGTCACAGCCACACACCTCGAGGCAGGCTCCTATCTGCTCCACCTCCCACCTGCAGCCCCCTGAGGCCGCAAGAGCAGCCTGCACTCTTCTCCCTTGAACACTGGTGATGGAGCGGGAAAGAGAGACAGGCCTTGGGAACAAAGGGCCTTTGTCCTCCTCCTGCTTCCTTCACCTGTGCTGGGATCTGGGTGAGTGAAGTGGGACATCTCTCCAACTAGGCTGGAAGCAGACTTTCTGGGTTCTCGTGTCCTGACTCCACCACTTCCTGGCTGTGTGATTTTGGGAAAGTTGCCGACCCTCTCTGTGCTTCACCTTTCTCATCACTGAAATGGGAATAAGAAGGGTACTTACTCCATTGGGCTGCTGTGGAGATTAAATGAATGTTTAGAAGGGTGCCTGGCACAGAGGAAGGGCCAGAGAGCATTAGGATAACTCCCCTCTTAGAACCTCACTCTTAACATGAGACAAATGTTCCCGGCCTCATGAGATTAGGTGAAGGCTGAAGTAGGATGTGCCAAGATGTTTCGGTGTACCGGGCATGAAAGAATCCACGCATCTTAGCTGTTGAATTACTCACTCGGGTCAAGTCCTGGTTCTGGCACCTGTTGGAGAAGTCACGTCACCTCTGTGTCTCAGTTTGCCTCTCTATAAAATGGCTCAGCGGATCCCTCCTGTCCCTGCCAGCCTCGGACTCATCGTAAAATGCAAGTAAAGTTGCATTTGTGAAATTGCTTTTTTTTTTTTTTTTAAAGATTTTATTTATTTATGTGACAGAGAGACAGCCAGCGAGAGAGGGAACACAGCAGGGGAGTGGGAGAGGAAGAAGCAGGCTCCCAGAGGAGGAGCCCGATGCGGGGCTTGATCCCAGAACGCCGGGATCATGCCCTGAGCCGAAGGCAGACGCTTAACGACTGCACCACCCAGGCGCCCATGTGAAACCACTTTGTAAGACTGAAGCCTCATATCTACGTAGTAAGAGCCGACAATGGGGTCTTTACCCTGATTCGGCACTCTTCTCCGTGCCTCACGTATATTTCTCATTTAGTCTTTACAACAGCTCTGTGAGCTTGGCCCTGTAATTCCCCATTTTATAGATGGGAAAACTGAGGATAAGGAGATTAAGTAATTTGCCCAAGACTCCCAGTAAGCTGTGGTGCTGGGATTCGCCTCGGTGAGTCGAGCACCGGCGCTCACACCTTTCATCCCCGGGCAGTGCAGTCCAGGAGAACTTTCTGTGCTGACGGAGATGGTCCTCAGGTGCCTATCTGGTACCTAGCCCGAGAGCCCGCATATGTGGCCAGTGTGACGGAGGAACCGAATTTGTAATCTAATTAAACTTTAAGCAATTGAAGTTAAAATCTAGATAGCTCCATGTGGCTCCTGGCTGCCGTACTGAAACACACAGCACTAGGCTCCTGCCTCCTGATGGAGATGCTCTTGCGACATTTCCAATGGCACGCAGGGGAGTAAAGACGGGATTCTCCAAACCCCCGCAGCTACTAAGCCAGGTTGCAATGCACTGCTCCTGGCCTTAAACCCAGGCTTCGAGCCAGTCCAGGCTCTTCCCCGCTGGGCCTGTAGAGAACAGGCTGCCCAGTCCTGAGAATAGGGGATTTTTCTGTGACGGACACCAGACCTCCTGTTTCCCTGATGGGTGGTGGTAGGTTGAATGCCCTTTCTTGCTCCCCTTCCTCCTCATCCTTTCAGGCCTCGAGCTCTCCAGCCCCAGCAAGACAGCGAGAAAAGCTGCAGGGGAAGCCGAGCCCAAGCTCCCGCACTTCCTCTCTGAGCTGGAAGCTGAGCTGGCCAGCAGTCAAGGCTTAATTAGCTGAAATAACTGAATAATCGTCTTTAAAATGGTAGTGGTAAAGCTCAGGCCGTGCCGTTTCTAATCATGCAGCCGCACGGCGTGAGCACCCCGTTGCCAGCTCAGCTGTGCCAAGTTGGCCGGGCTGAGGAGGAGGATTCCTGTGCCCTGTTGGGGCTCTCGGCCTGTCACTCCCTGCGCGATGGGAGAGGTGAAGTTCAACGTCTTCGGGGGCCTGGCGCAGCATCTGCGGGACGGAGACCGTGCCCACAGAGCGGGACAGTTGTGAGCAGCTAGTGAGAGGCTTTGCAGACTGGAAAATACTCCCAGAGAACTACGGTTGGCCTGGCCACACGGATGTCCCAGACACAGGGACGCTGGTCCTTGCTGCTGAGTGACCTTGGGCATGGCACTTCGTGTCTTGCAAGACTGCTTCCTTCTCTGGAAAATGGAGAACACCCACGTCTGAGGGCTGTTCAGAGGACTGAGTGGGCACGTGTGCAAGCAACGCTTGGCCCCAAATGCCCAGCACGCAGTGAACGCTCTGCACATATCACCCTCCCCTTCTTTCGGTTTTTCTTGTCTTTCTGCTGGATCTTTGGAGACATTCCTAATTTGGGATGAGAGGGAAGGGTTGGTTGGAAGGCTGGAAGGACCTGATGTTCCAGAAACAGTTCTCTCCCCTAATACCTACCCACACTCTCCTGGGTGGTATAGTTTTGGGGTCCTGGGGCCTTTGAGGTTTAGGATGAGAGCAGGAGAGGCAGTGAACAAGCCCCTTTCTAGGACTCGTTGCGTGCATTCTTCCCTAGAACCCAAGCGACGGAAAGGTCTCCAAAACCAACAGGTTGCTTTCCATAGAACTATTAGGTTGGAGGATGCCATTTTTCTAGGTCAAAAGTTGGCCGAATATAAGCAAGACATGTGAAATAAATAAGGGCCACTTGACTCGACTTTAATTAATTAAGTCTGTATTAAGCAGTGTGCTTCTTCTATGCATCTATTTAAGGACGCGAGAAAAGAAAGTATAAATGTTTTAATAATGAGATTTAAATAGCCCTTCAAAGCACAAGAGGAGAGAGGCCGTCAGGCAGGATCTAACTGATTGCCGAGTAATTTATAAGAAAATGATGAGTGCAGGATTTGAGAAGAGGGAGAGGCTGCTCCCGAGTGATGGGGTGATGGGCAGGTTAGCAGGTGGGGTTTCCGGTTGTGTCTGGAAGGATGGTTAGCCGCTCCAATAGGCAGAGAGAGGGGTCAGAAGGATGCTTCTGGCAGAGAGACATAGCATGACCAAGGTCTGGGGACTCAATCCCTGGGGCAGGGAGAACTCTTCTGGTAAACATTTCTGCACCTAACACAGTCCCCGCGACAGACTGGGTACCAGTATACATTGGATAAAAGAATGAATGAATGAGCAGATGGAAAGTGTGTGATGAGTGAGCAGATCAGTCGTTTGGGGGGTCAGTGGGAGATAAAGCCGTCAAGCTTGGTCGCGGGGAGTTCTGAACACAGACGAAGGAGTTTGGATAGCACTCAGAGGAGACAAAAGCTCCCCACTATGAATGCAACAAATACATATTATGGGTCAAGTCAGTTGTAGAGGTGAGCGAAAAGCCCTAGAGCATGTCCTAATGTATTGCTCTTGAGTGGATGTGGTCCTGGAAAACAGAGGCCACTCTGACTAGTCCGGATAAGGTGGGTGACATTGCGGTCACTAACAACTGCAGAATCCCAGCGGCTGAAAGCAACGAAGATCTCTTGCACACGCTGTAGTTCCGGCGTGGCTGCAGCATTCCCCCATGGTATCTTCATCCCAGCATCTGGCCGATAGGGCGGCCTGTATCTGGGGCATTACTGCTTTAGTAACAGAGGAAAATAAACCCTGGTAAGCCACGTGCTGGGTCTCACGGCTTCTGCTTAGAAGTGACACATTTCCTGGCCGAAGCAAGTCACATGGCCAAGCCAGATGTCAGTGGGGTGGGGAAGCCTCATTCCTCCTTCCCAGTAGATCTATTTGAACAAGAAAACGACCCCAGTTTCTTACTGAAATTCTGTGTAAAGTAAGAGTAAGCAGGCCAGGGAGATAGATGGTAGTAGGGAGAGAGAAGATCTGAGGATTCATTCTTGGGTTAATCTAAGTCTGAGCTTTGTAATCCCCCCCACTCCACTTCTAGCTGAATAGAAGCCACTTTTACTTGTGTAGTCATTCATCGCCGGGTTCTGGATAGTTCTTTATAGAGTGGGACAAGTTACCTAATTTGTGGGACCCAGTGCCAGATGAAAATGTGGAGCCCTTTGTTCAATCATCATTAAGAATTTCCAGACACTGACCACAAAGCAGAAAACCACCACGCGGCCTTTTTAAGTGCAGACACTGTGCACCTGTGAAGCTGGCCCTGCTCATAGGTAACCTTCCTGCTGCTGAAAGGGAGTCCTTCCACCTCTGCCTTGCTCAGCTCCCTCGCCTAGACTGTCCTTTATCCCTTTCTGCCTTCATCTGGTTCCCTCCTTTCCACCCGATCCTTTCTGCTGGCTTTTATTTTGTAAATAACAGCTCTACTGAGATATGCTTCACATGCCATACATATAATGCGTCTATGTAAGTGTAACAATGTAACGGTTCTTAATGTATTCAGAGTTATGCAGTCATCACTACAATCAATTTTAGAGCATATTTATAACTCTGCACCTCTCCCATTAGCAATCATTCCCCTTCCACCTCCTCTCCCCACCCAGCCCTGGGCAGGCACTAATACATTTTCTGTCTCTGTAGCTTTGCCTATCCCAGATGCTTTAAAATGAACGGAGTCATACAATGTGTGATTCTGTTACTGACTTTTTTCACTTAGTATAATGCTTGCAAGAATCATCCAGGTTGTAGCATATATCAGTACTTTATTTTATTTTGTATATTTTTTACTGCTGAATAATATACCATGTGTGGCTATACAGCATTTTACCTGATGGGCATTTGGGTTTGTTTCCGCTTTTTGGCTATTAGGAATAATGTTTATGCGAACATTTGTGTGCATGTTTTTGTATGGACATTTTCATTTCTGTTGGGTATATACTTAGGAGCGGAATTGCTGGGTTACATGGTAATTCTATGTTAAACCCTTTGAGGAACCACCGGACTGTTTTCCAAAGTGACTGTACCGTTTTCCATTCCCACCAGCACTCTGTGAGGTTTCCAATTTCTCCACATCCTTGCCAACGCTTGTTAATTGTTTTTTTTTTTAAAAAAGATTTTATTTATTTGTCAGAGAGAGAGAGAGAGAGCACAAGCAGGGGGAGTGGCAGGCAGAAGGAGAAGCAAACTCTCAGCTGAGCAAGGATCCCGACTTGGGACTTGATCCCAGGACCCTGGGATCATGACCTGAGCCAAAGGCAGACGCTTAACTGACTGAACCACCAAGGCATCCCTCCTGTGTGTCTTTTTTATTACAGCCTTCCTCGTGGGTGTGAAATGGAATCTCACTGTGACTTTTGCTTTGCATTTCCCTGATGGCTAATGATGTTAATCATCTTTTCACACTTATTTGTATATAAAAAATGTCCATTATGATCCTTTGTCAATTTTTTTAAAGATTTTATTTTTAAGTAATCTCTATACCCAATGTGGGACTTGAACTCATAACCCTGAGATCAGGAGTTGCAATCTCCACCAACTGAGGCAGCCAAGTGCCCCCTCCTTTGACAATTTTTAATTGGGTTGCTTGTCTTTTTATTATTGAGTTATAATAATTCTTTATATATTGTAGACACACAAGTATATATGAGATACATGGTTGCAAACATTTTCTCCTGTGGGTTGTCTTTCTACTTTCTTGATGGTCTTCTTTGGAGCACAGTTTTCAATTTTAATGAAGTCCAATGTATCTATTTTTTTGTTGTTACTGCTTGTGCTTTTTGGTGTCATATTTAAGAAACTTTGCTTAATCCAAAGTCATGAATACTTACGTTTTCTTTGAAAGTTTCATAGTTTTAGTTCTTACATTTAGGTTTGGGTCCATTACAAGTTATTTTTCTCTGGTGTGAGACAGAGATTCAACATCATTCCTTTGCATGTGTATATTCAGTTGTCCTCACATTTGTTGAAAAGATCTTCCTTTCCGCATTGAATTGTCTCGGCACTCTTGCCAAAAATCAGTTGATGGTAAATGTTAGGGTTTATTTTTGGAGACTCTGTTCTTTGGATTACAGTCTTTATCAACCTATCTTCAACTTTATGGATTCTTTCTTCTGTCAGTTCAAATCTATTGTTGACTCCCTCTAGTGAATTTTTCATATCAGCTATCATACTTTTTTTTTTAAAAGATTTTATTTATTTATTTGACAGAGATAGAGACAGCCAGTGAGAGAGGGAACACAAGCAGGGGGCGTGGGAGAGGAAGAAGCAGGCTCATAGCGGAGGAGCCTGATGTGGGGCTCGATCCCATAACGCTGGGATCACGCCCTGAGCCGAAGGCAGACGCTTAACCGCTGTGCCACCCAGGCGCCCCCAGCTATCATACTTTTTAACGTCAGATTTTATTTATTTTATTGATAGTCTCTTTTTGATGGAACATTGTCATCATGTCTCTTACATCTTTAAGCATGATTCCCTTTACTTCTCTGAACGTATTTATAACGGCTGCTTTGAGGTCTGTTACCTCTGACATCTGGGCTGTCTCAGAGATGGTTTCTGTTGCTTCTTCTTTCCCTCCCCCACCCCCTTGCATGGGCTACACTTTTTAGTTTCTCTGCATGTCTTGTAATTTTTTCTTGAAGTCTGGACATTTTAGGTGATATATTGTAGCAGCTCTGGAGACCGATACTCTCTCCCTCTCTGGTTTGTTTCTGTTGTTGCTCATGTGTTTGTTTAGTGACTTGGCTGAACTGTTTTAGCAAATTATATTTCTGCCTTAATATGAAGCCTCTGATGTTGCTCATCACAGAGCGTAGCTTTGAGGTTACACACAGTCACCCCGGGATGGTGGCTTTTAGCAGGGCTGTCTTTGATGCTCTCTTTCTCTAAAATCTCTATTAACCTTCTTGCCTTTGCTATTACTGCGTCTAGCTCTTGGCCTCCGCTCCTTTTCTTCTGATTGCTCTATTGTTGTTGACAATGCCCTGGGGGCGTATATTGCTCTGCCGTCTGATCCAGTTAGATTTGGGCACCTTCGCAGAGGTAGCTTTACAGGCAAGTCTTTGAGGTTTGTTCTGACCCAGGAAGGCTCTTCTTTGCTGTCTCTTACCCTGATTGCTTCTGGTAAACCAGCTGGCCTGGGATTTAGCTTGTTGCTCTAATGGAGCTGCTAGACTCCTCCTCATTGCTTGCCACCAAAATCTGCATTGCTTCTGTGAGCACTCCTAGGCTTGAAATTCTCCACACTCCATTTCAAATAAATTCAGTCTCTCTGGGAAGAGCTTTGGAGCTCTCCATTTGTATTAACTGCCTCTCATCCTAGGTAAAATCTCTGAATCATTTCTTCAGAGGTGAGGGCTGGGACAGTCACTTCTCTTGGAGTGACTGACTTAGGAGCGGGGCACTGTGTGATGATGGCAGCCTCAAGTCTTCTCGACTTGCTTCTCCTGGTATGGAACCTCCATCCTGAAACTGAACTGGAGAGAGGGCAATCAGGCCCCCATATTCTTAGCCTGCTGTGTCTGGGGTTAAGACTCTGATCTATGAGTGAGGACGAAGTGGAGGAAGTGAGCCCCTGATAGCTTGGCCATCTCTGCTTAGCCTCTGCCTCTTGGAGTTTGGGGAAATGCTAGCAGTCTGCCTTTCCCCATTAAATACTCTATCTCTCAACTGGGAACTTACTGGAGAGGGAGGCCCACTTTGTTCACACAACCTGCTCAGATTGGAGCTTCCATTGTCTTGTTGGGATGAAGAATGGGGGAAGGAAGCTCAAGTTTCATAGACTCTCCCTGTATTTACTGAGATCTAGTTCTTAAATAAATGTTTCTTTGTCTGCTATCCTCCCTTATGACAACTTCCAGAGACTTCTAGTGATTGGCTTTAATGATTTTCACCAGTGATGGTTCTTTCCCGAGGAGTGGGTCCATGGCACTCCAAACCCTGCCATCCTGGAAGCCCCCTTTAGCTTTCACACAAGCTCAAGTCTTTGCCACTAAAAAAATTCTGTCCTGCTCTAACTTCTGCTCTAGTTTTGTTTTCACTGTCAAAGTTCGAGTAAAATTCTATACTTCCTGTTTTCCAGCTTTCTCCTCAATCATTCTAAACAGGTTGTCCAGGCCCACTGGTCCTGAGGGAGCAGCTTAGATCCAGAGGTCACTGGTGTCCCCACATCTCGACGTTCATCAAGTACTTGTCTCTTGTCTTATTTGATCTGTCAGTGGCATCCCAACACTGCTGACTCTTCCTATCTTCTCTTGGGTTCTGTGCCTTGGCACCCACTTGGATTGCCTCCTATGCCCATGGCTGCTTGCTCTTGGCCTCCTCCATTGGCATGTTCTCCACTTCCAGCCATTAAAGGGGATAGGCTGGTGATGGGTATTAAGGAGGGCACGTATTGCGTGGTGCACTGGGTGTTATATGCATATAATGAATCATGGAACATTGCGTCAAAAACTGGGGATGTACTGTATGGTGACTAATATAACAAAATAAAAATTATTAAAAAAAAATAAAGGGGTACAGATCCTCAAGGCTCTAGCATGGGCTCTGCCTTCGTTACCAATTGCTGAGAAACAAATCATCCCCAAACCCGGTAGCTTAGAAAACAAGCATTTATTATCCCATGGTTTCTCTGGATCAGGAATCCGGCTGTGGCTTCGCTAGATGTCTCTGGAGTGAAGTCTCCCAAAGCTGCAATTAAGGTATTGGCTGGGGCTGAATAATATTCTGAAACCTTGACCAGAACTAGAATCCGCTCTCAATCTCCCTCATGTGCTTATTGGCAGGATTCATGTTTTCACAGGATGTTGGATTAAGGGCCTCAGTCCCTCCTAGGCTATTAGCCAGAGGCCTCCTTCAGGTCCTTGCCGTGAGGATCTATCCATAGGGAAGCTTACAACATGGTGGTTGACTTCCTTCAGAGTGAGCGATTGAGAGAGAGGGCACCCGAGATGGAAGCCAGTCTTTTTGTGACCTGATTTGGAAGTGACATCCCATCCCTTTTCCCATATTCTGTTTTTTAGAACGAGTCACTAGGTCTAGCCCACATTCAAGGGAAGTTTCACAAGAGCCTCAATACAGGAGGTGGGGATGACTGGGGCCATCTTAAAAGCTCCCTCCTACAGGCTCCCTTCTCTTCTCATTCTCTGCCCTCTTTCTAGACCACCTCAGACACATCGAGACTTTCATTACCAGCCACAAAGAAGAGGGAGATGATTCGCAAACTGATGTTTTCAGTCCAGGCCTTCCCTCTGACTTCCACGCTCACATCTCATTTGCCATTTCACTCCGATTTCTCAAAGGCTGCTCAAAAACACAATGTCTGAAACTGGACTCGTGGGTTTTCCCCAAACCTGGTCTTCCTGTGCGTTCGTTCTGGTAGAGTGAAGCTGTGAGACAAGACTGTGTGTGGCTCAGCTCTCCTCCACAAGGTGTCCAGCTATCCTGCCATTCCTCCACATCTTGTCTTCATCCACATGGTCAACGCCGGCTCACTAGCCCATGTTCCTGTTCCAGGAAGTGAAGAGTAAGCAATGTCTCTTTTAAAGGCTGTGACCCGGGTAAGTACATACCACTTCTACCCATACCCTGTGGACAGTCAGAGAGTAAGCTGCAGAGAGGGAGGCTGGACATGCCAGTCTCTAGTCATGCAGCCGTGATCCGAGTTAACACATGAGGGGACATATTACCGCCTAGACTGGGTTTCCCTCGGGGCAACGTTTGAGGCAGGGGCTTCTGTGCTCTTATTTTATTAAGGAACCAACTCCCAGGGAATAGGAGTAAGTCGCAGGTGAGTGGCACCGGAGGGAGGGAGAGATACGATGAGCGTGCGTATTACGAGTTGGCCAATCTGTAGGATGACTACTGTACATTGTACAAACTGCTCCCGAGGACCAGCTCTCTGGGAGAGAATGCAGGAAGGATTTCTTCGCTGGCTTGTTTCCCATTGGTCAATAGTTCGTCCCCTGGGGTGCTGTCTTGCTTTTCTGAGTTGGCATGTCTGCAAGGATGTGGGCGTGAGGAGCTCAAGAGTGGGAGGCCAGGAGGCAGAGCATGGGCCGGAGACGAGGAGCTGCCAGACCGCCTGCTTCGAGTTCATCAGAGCCCTTGCGGAGTGGGGACAAGGGCAGGGGAACTGGAGAAGATCTGAACCTGTGATAAGACTCCCATGCAATCTCTAAATAGAGAAGGAGAAAATAGATATCAGGGTTCACTTACCACTTCCTGCCGCACCCTGTTTCCATGAGTGACACCCCATTCATTTGGTTCCAGCAAGTGAGACACCTAAGACACACCCTGACATCTCCCTTTTCCCTATACCTAGATCCAATCCAAAATATCTCTGAAATCTGGTCACTTGTCTCCATTTTGACTACCACACTCTTAAAGCTTCTATCGTCTCTCGTGGGGACAAATGTCTTCTAACTGAACTCTTGTCCTTCTTCATACCCATTCTCCACCCACAGCCAGAGTGCCTTTTCTGTAACACCAACCAGATCTTGTCACCATGCCCTACAAATTAAAATCCTTTTACCACTCTCCACTGCTGGGAGGATAAAGGCAAAACTCCTCAAGTTGGCCCACAAAGTCCCATGTGGCCTGGCCCTTAGCCTCCTCTTGCAACACAGTCTCTACTGTCCTCACACGCCTACTTTTGGCCTCGGCTTTCCCAAGCTTCCGGCTGCCTCAGGACCTTTGCATGTGCTCTGCCCAGGGTTGGCTGTAATTGTTCATCATCCTTTTCTCCGACCTGTCTTCTCGTCTTGAAGCTCTCAGGGCAGTGATCGTTTCCTCAAGGGGAGTGTTTCTTGATTTTCCTGACTAGATCAAACCCTTCTTATATATGTATCTGGTCCTGGATTCTTCACTAGGCAGACTAAGTATGTATTTGGTATTTCAGGTATTAATGAAACAGAGTCACTCCTAATTTTTCATAACATGCTACTTAATTTTCAAAAAGAAAATAACATCAAAGAAGTCATCATGGACAAGACAAGACTTTCTGGGGATTTCATTACACTTGTCTTTTTGTTGTTTGTTTGTTTTAATTTTAAATTGATTGTGGAGGAGATCGGGGCGCCTGGGTGGCATAGTCGTTAAGCGTCTGCCTTCGGCTCAGGGCGTGATCCCAGCATTCTGGTATCGAGCCCCTCATCAGGCTCCTTCTCTGGGAGCCTGCTTCTTCCTCTCCCACTCTCCCTGCCTGTGTTCCCTCTCTCGCTGGCTGTCTCTCTCCATCAAATAAATAAATAAAATCTTAAAAAAAATTGATTGTGGAGGAGATCATAGTCTTTTCAGTACTTGGAGCCTCTAAGTGTCAGACCCCAAAACTCTGGCTGTGGATATAACTCTCCTTCACTGCTTTTCACTGCTACAGTTTCACTTTTCATTATGTCAGTTAGCAGACGCTGGGCTTCCCCACTAGTCTCTGTTTTTCAAAGGTAGAGGGCTAGGTAGTGTTTGGGCTCATCCCCGAGCTTAGCACAGGATCCCCACACAGGAAAAGGCAACACTCATTCATTACGTGAGCCAGTCATGGGGAGCCTGGAGCTCCCACCCTGGCACGGCCACTGATTGGCTCTGCCCCCCATCCCCTCTGTGCCAAGTTCACCTGCCTTATCACAGCGGCTGCTGCCTGAGACATAGGAAAATCTTTCCAGAAAGAGAAAGAGGAAAAGAGAAAGAGCCCACACACTGTAGAAAAAATTATGTTTAGTTAAATTTCTATGTAGCCTCCAGGGTCCCTGGGCTTGGGTTGCAATAGCTTGGCGGGGTTCCAAATGAAGAATATTTCTATATTCATACTTCTTGCTCGGGCCCGCTCAGTTGTATGTCCATCTTTTTTCCATGTTAAAATTTGTGGGTGTAGCGGGAGACATTTCAGTACAAAGTCCGTCGAGACAAAAGGTTCAGACAAGAAGTTCTCAACAAGTCTTCGATGGCTACGTGAGCCAAATGGAGGCTGAGGGTGTTGTTGTGCAAGTCACCACAAGGTGGCGCTGGGTGCCCAGCAATGAGCGTCTTGCCTCCAGGGACTTCAGGACCAACTTTTTTCTTATCAGTTGTCAGTTTATTTTAAAAAGTTTCCTGAGTGTTATTCTAGTCCATAATTTTCTTTAATCAGAGAGTTACATTTCCCCTTTTTATATGTCTTTACACGGTGACATGCTTGAGGAAGTGTCACGAATAACATCAAGGATGATTCAGTGTCTCTGGTTTTCACCCAAAGTGGAAATGACAAGAACATTTTGTTTCCTACATGAGTGTCATAATATGATATTGGATAATTACAGCGCGATGTAACCACATTTCAGGAGATAACATGTAGCTCGAAACGCTGTGCTGGGTGTAGGGACCTAGTGCTTGATTCTCCAGGACCCCGGGCCCCTGTGCTAGCTGGGAGCTAGGATCCACTTAGGCTCAGAATCATCAGCTGATTGGACTGTGGGTACGTCCCCTGTGCTAAGGATTCTTAGCACAACCCCACAGCTGGAAGATTCTGGGGTTGGCAATGTCAGATGCCATGAGAGCCCAGAGGAAGGGGAGGTCTGGCTTACCTGAGCCCTCTGGGGACTCTCTGCCCCCAGGGCAAGGCCCAGAAGCCAGGGCTGGGAATCAGGCTCAGGGGAGGTCAAGGCTGAGTAGCAGCTCATCCCCACCAGATGTCAGCATCTCCCAGGTCACAAGCACACAGCAGCTACCAGCCGGGCCAGGGGACAGCTTGGGAGGCCGCCCTGTGCTCTGGTCTGGTAGTGACACTGCGGTCCAGTGCCTATTTCCATCTCCCCAACCACTCCTAGACCCCGAGCAGTCCCAGGGGCAGGAGATGCTGTAGTAACGGCTTCATGCCTCCTTGGCAAAGGCAGGTTGCCCCGGATCCCTGCGGTACCTGTGGAGCCCTGGCGCTCACGGGAAACCCAGCAGCGGAGCTCCGCGGCATCCAGAGGCAGCCTCTCTGCGGTCACACCAAGCTGGGGACCGTCCCACTGGCTGCCATCAAAACGCTGGGCAGCTACAGCAGGCAACTTTCATACCTCAAGAAACTAGGATAGAAAGTGCCATTAAAAAAGAACAAGAAAAAAAATATGACTTCGCAGATTGTTTGAGATAACGAACTACATGCCGTACTGTTGACTGCAGACCTGGGAGCCAGCCATCCTGGGTTTGAATTCTCCTTCCAATACTGAGGAATCGCAGGGCTTAGACAAGTTTCTCGATGTCTTTGTGCCTCAGTTTCTGCATTTGTAAGCTGGGAATATTATCATTCCTCTTCATTTTCATTGACCCTTCCGGTCCCATGGGGTGATTGTGAGGATTTACGTAAGATCACTGTAATCGGCAATGTTTGCGGAGCAATTCTCTGCCGGGCATAGACCTAGTCTTTTGTCTCATGTCTCATGATTCTGACCACCACAGTGTGCTATTAGCCCATTGTAGAGTTAATGAAACTGAGGCTCGGAGGGATATAGTAGCAGAGCTAGGATTTGAAACCAGGTGTTTCAAGTGTTTTTCCCTCAGAGTTTACTCTCGTAATCAGTGCGAAGCACGTTTGCAGGTCTTGCAAATTATTCCATTGCTGTCATGGCCCTGTGAATGTTCGCCTGTGAGCCCTGATGGCAGCCCTCCGTCTCCTCTCTGTTACTCGTAAGCCAAGTGCTCCTGAGCCCGCGATGTAAGTTTCCGAACCTTGGTTTACTAATCTGTAAAATGGGAATCACAATGGAAACTATCTGATGAACTTTTAAACAAAAATAAAAGAAAATTTTAATGACAGTTATGTTGGGGAAGCGTTTAGAGGTGCTTCTGCAGTGCCTGACAACGTTACCTATCAGGATGTGATAAGCTTTAACCTGTTACTAGAAGTCGTGTTTACTTGGCACCCTAACCTAGGAAGAAGAAATCACATCCTTCTTGGGTTGTGCCGTTCGACCCCCCCCCCCAAAAAATTCTGAGTCCTCCCCTTAATACAGAACTTCGGTCTGGACAACTGCATTTACTTCCCCTTTCGAACCCCCCACCAAGGTGCCTCTGGAGTGGGCGTCTTAAAGCTTAGAGCTGATCTCTAGCTCAGTGCTGTCCAGCAGGAACATAATATGTAAGTACATATATATTCAAAAATTTTCTAATAGCCACATTAATAAAGTAAAAGAAACAAGTAAAATTCATTTTAATAACATATTTTGTTTACCCCAATTATTCAAAATATTATCATTTGGACAAGTAATCAATATAAAGAACTGCTAATGAGATGTCTTACGTTGTCTTTGTGCAGAGTCTGTCCAGCCCAGCAAGTGTCTTATGCCCGTAGCTCTTCCCCACGGGTCCTGACCACGTTGCAAGGGCTCGGTAGCCACCTTTGCTGAGCATGAGAACACACAGGACAGCACAGGTTGAGCTTTTCCGTGTCACTTCATTTATTTGTTTTTTTAAAGATTTGATTAATTAATTTATTTGACAGAGAGAGAGCACAAGCAGGGCGAGCTGCAGAGGGAGAAGCAGGCTCCCTGATGAGCAGGGAGCCCGATGTGGGTCTCCATCCCAGGACCCCGGGATCGTGACCTGAGCCGAAGGCAGACGCTTAACTGACTGAGCCACCCAGGCTCCCTTCGGTGCCACTTTAATGGCAGTGGAATGGTGCTTGGCTTTTCCAGCTGTATCTAATCTCAGCCCCAAGATGTTTTGCAGAGACGCAAAACGAAGAAAGAAACGCTTCGTTTTGCATCTCTGCACTTTTGCCTTGTCTTCTGCCTATGTGCTCCCCGCCCCCGTGTTGCGTACTTTACCTCGTGTCAAATCTTCACACCGACCCCATTAGGTACATCTTCTATCACCTCCCATTTTACAGATGAGAAAACCGAGCCTTGAAATGGCTCCTTTACCCATGGCAACGTGACTTGTGGGCGGTAGCACTGTGCTCTGAACCCCTCTGCTCTATTGACGTGACCCTGGTGAATGAGCAGTGCTGTATTCGGTTGGAGTGGGAATGGGCTCCCAGGGGCAGGAGTGAGTGTCTGGTCAGCAGAGGTATTCAAGAAGCCCCTAGGTGGCCCTCAGACTGGGGTGCAATAGAGGAGATCTCCATGCTGGGTTGGAGCAGGGAGGCAAGTTGGTGATGCTCTTTGCAGTCGTGGGGGGTCCAGGAAGTCTTCCTGCTCCCGGGGAGGCTGTGCTCCGGGCAGCAGGGATGGGGAGCCATTATCTCCAGTGCCTGCTCTGGCCCCAGGGTGGAGGGCTTGACTTCCTCCTCTAGTGGTCGTGGGGGGTCCTTCCCCAAGCTCCAGAGCCCTTGTGCAGCCAATGGGCTGCTGGCGTTGGTCTTCTCCCCTGCAGGGCTGGCTCCACATCCTCCCATTGTCAGTGCTGATACAGTAGCTCATTAATTTAGACTCACTGTAAATATTTTTGGAAACACCCTGTTGCTCTCCTGAAGACTGGTAGGGCTGGGTGTGAGCGGGGCCAGGGTCCTGTCCACCTCTTCCTGACCTCCTTCCGGCCTCCGCTCTGTTTCCTGTCCTAGCTGCCTCCTGCCCAAGCTCTCTTGTCGGGCTAACAAAGGCGAGTGAGCTCCAAGGAGAAAAGCTTCCTCTGGACTTGATCTTTAGGGATGGGAGGGGAAGGCCGAGTGGCACGGGGGACGGTGGGTCTGACCCGGTGGGGACACCTGGATGACTTCCCTTCTCCCCCGTGGGCCTCCCTTTCATCCTCAGCAAGGCTCAGTGTGTGCAACGGACGACTGGCGCGAGCCTTTGCACCGGCAGAGCCGCTTGGCTTGCTCTTCCTTCTCCCCCAGCGGTGAGCTGTCATTTTGGAAGGATTCTGTTTCTCTAATCCACTCTGCTTGTGAAATTATAATTAATTCATATTCTCAGTTCTTACTCATCAAAGCCGTCCTGAGCACCCGGGAGGAACCAGGCCACCAAAACGGGTTGTGAAAATCCAAGCCTGTGGGCCTTGACATTTAGAGAGGGCCGTCTTATGAAGGGGTGGGGGGTGCGCCATTTCCAAAAGGTTTGATGAAATGCTGATCCTGCCCGCACGTGACCTCCTTGCCCCCCACCCCCTTACTGTCTTCTGGGGCTTCAGCTTGGGTGTGGGGGGGGGGTCAATGGCCTAGAGAAAGGATCCCCACACATTTACTGGAGGTCACACCTTGTATAGGGAGGTGTGCTAAATAATGGGGGGGGCAATATCAGGTGGGGGGTGAGTGGGTGGCTGAGGAGATAAGAAAGGCCTTCTGGGGCGCCTGGGTGGCACAGCGGTTAAGCGTCTGCCTTCGGCTCAGGGCGTGATCCCGGCGTTGTGGGATCGAGCCCCACATCAGGCTTCTCCGCTAGGAGCCTGCTTCTTCCTCTTCCACTCCCCCTGTTTGTGTTCCCTCTCTCGCTGGCTGTCTCTATCCTGTCGAATAAAGAAATAAAATCTTAAAAAAAAAAAAAAAAGAAAGGCTTTCAGATCCCAGTTACTCACAGCCTAATAAACAACCCATTAGGTGGGGCTTGGTGCCATGGCAGGGAGAACGGATTCTGACCTCATTTTGCCTCCCTGTCCTAACCCCATTAGCAAGAAATCCACTTTTCCAACCACCTGTGGGAGCCACGGCCACAGTTCCCAGAATCACTAGCTGGTTCAATGTCCTCATGTACGGGTAAGGGACACTGAGGCTCAGAGAGGGCAGAGCCTCGTGCAGGGTCACACAGCAAACTGTTCATTCAGATTTTAGCTAGAAGGTCAGCCACTCCAAGTAGGCCCTCTTCTGGGGGTCCACCCTGTCTGCCGTTGATCCTAAGTCATGGCCAGGTGAGCTTGCTCTGCCACTCTTCTCACTATCTGATCGTTGACTCTTTCGTGTTGGGCTCGTTGGTCTGCTCTCCACCTCTAGTGCGTATGTGCAGGGAACCAGGGACGTGGGCTGAGCTGGTCACACAATTCAGTGCATGCCGAGGGCCTCGGCTGGAGTCTGGCTTATAGTAGCTGCTCAATAAATATTTGCAGAATGAATGAATTAGTAGACAGGATGGGACTGGAACTTACATGTCCTAGTGCTTGGGCCAGCAGGTTTTCCTGCATTTGCTGTCCCCAGAGCCCCGGGTGTCCTCGGTGTTTGGAGTGCGCCTGGGAGTTTGACGTACACCAAATGGCCAGGGGAGAAGGGACTGCTGAGGGGCTGGAGGGTGTGGTTCTGCTTTAATTGTCAGAGGCAGCTGGCCATTTGGTTTTGCTCAGATAAGCCGCTAAGGTAGGGCCTGTGAGTGAGTGTGTGTGCGTGAGTGTGCACAGGGCTGGGACGGGCAAGGGGGCGTTGTGTGGCTGAAGAAAGGGGAAAGGAATCCCACAGTGGGCTGGGCAGCCCAGTTTCATCCCCATCCCGGTCCTTCCCTCCCCTTCCCCTCAGATAACACCACCAGCTGTTCAGGACAGCTGTGCTTTCTCTTGGGAAGGGGAGAAAAGGCCCCGTGGCCCTGGGTGAGTTCAAAGCAGACCTGTGAAGTGAGGGGGCTGGAGCGGGGCTGGGGGAGGAGGTGAGAAGTCAGCAAGGGGCAGAGAAAGACAGCTTGCACTTTGATGTCCCCCACCCAGAGCCTGGGGCAAGGTCTGGGCAGGTCCCTGCAGACCGGAGGCTTTGCGCTTTCTCCCTCATCCCAAGCCCTTGGAGAGATCCAGTTCCAGTGAACCACCCTTTCCTGTCCCTCTAAGCAGGAGGCTTATCCAGTCCCTGACCCCAGCATACACTGGCTCCCGAAAGCGTGCCCACACCAATGCACACTTGTACCCACAGCACAACAGCCCTGCCCGTGAGTGCACAGCCACACACACAGTCACGGGCGTGGGGCCAAGCCAGTCTCCATTTCTAGGCCAGGAACAAACCCAGGGGCAGGGTGGGTGAGGGCTATTGAATCGCTGACTCCAGAGGTCCCCCAGCAGTCTGGACTCTCCTCAAAGGGACCCGCAGCAGGGCTGGGGTGCTGCTCTGACAGGAGCCGTTCATGCCAGGCTCCTCACAATACCCTGAAGAAATCACCCGGGAAAGGGCCAAGTGTCCGGGGAAACCGGTCAGCCTCTCCAGGGCAGGCCAGCCCGGGGGACCCTGCCAACAGCCCTGCCCGAGCTGCGGCCTTGCCAGATGGCTCAGGGCTGGTTATTCCGGATCAATGTAGCAAAAACGTTGCCCCTGTTAAGGCTAGGAGAGCAGCCCTGGAGGGAAGACCCAGCCTTTCCTGTCTTTTCTTGAGTGCGTGTTCCTACAGCTTTCATTCAACAGGCATTTACCAGGCTCCAGCTTGAGGTGGGGGAGGGGGTGACCAAAATGAAAGCAGGTGTCTGTCCAGGTGTGCTCTGTCTGGCAAGGAATTCCTTCGGAGCCCTGGGGGCCCGTGAGATCAGCCTTCAGCTATTGGTCCCCTTCACTAAACATTTGTCTTCTGTGTTGGATGGACGGGGATCTTGGGTGCCAGGCCGTGTGAGCAGTGAGGCTGGCTGATTCTGCTCGTTTCGGGCTGCCATTGCTGGGGGCACTCAGGCCACAGATAGTATCTGTACTTCACCCAGTCCAGCCTTAATTAGTAGCCCCCTCCCAGTCTTGGCCCCCAATTCCCTCCCATTTCAACTAGTCTGGTTCCTCTGGTGAGATGAAACACTTCTTATTCCCTCAGAGGCAGAGAGTCTGGCGGCCAGAGGACTAAAGACATGGGGCCCATACCTCTCCCACGGGGTCTCTATCCTGCTCAGGATCCAAGTGGGAACGGCTTGGGGGAGAGACCTGATTTTGGGAACACTCCAAGCTCACTGGCTCTCCTTCTATGTTCCTAGCTGCAAAGGGCCCTGGTGCCTACATCTTTCTGGGAGAGCCAGAGAAGATCTGGATTACCTGGGGGCCTTGTACTTGGCCTTTATCCTGGAAGGTTCTGAGCAGTCAATCTAATTCGTAACAGGTGCCATCAATTGTGACCTGACCTGAGCCAAACTGGTTCCTGCACACCTCTCCAGTCCCTTTTGACAGGTCAAGGCTAAGGTAATCTGACATGGTTGAAGGTTAACCATTTTCACCCAAGCTTCCTGCCATATTAATGAAAGCCATTCTGCCACCTGCACAGACTTCTATCAGAGGAACATGCCGGAGCACGCGGGCCCCAAACAGTTCCTACCCTGGGTACTATGAGGTCCGGGAGGCTCCTGTTCTGGGTCCTAACCACCATTTTGCAGACTTCCAAGATTCCAGAGGCTGGGTCCTGTTAGCTTGCCTGGGCCTCGGGTGCCCAGGAATCCCCTTTGGGAACGGCCGTCCACAGGGCAGTTTCTGGATCTGGTTATGGTGCCAATCTTAAGGGTACAGACTACTGCCTGGCCAGGGTTCTCATAACCTCTCAATCGGGGGAGTGGGGGAGTGGGGAGGATCTCTAAAATATTTTCATCAATCTTTAAAAAATTTCACTCAAGAGAGCTTCTTTTAGAGTAAATGACAGGTGTCCTAGTGCTATCCTACATTTCTATAATGCTCAGCAGATGACAAACCCCCAATCTAGAAAGGGCTGGAGTTTCCTTTTTCTTTTCTTTCTTTCTTTTTTTGGGGGGCGGGGAGGAGAACTTAGAGGGTGAGCGCGTGCGCAAGCCTTGGTTCAAATTCTGGCTCTGACAATTAAGTAGCTGAGTGACCTTGGCCGAGTTACTTCACTTCCCCGTGCCTTTGTTTCCTCATCTGTAAGTGGAGATTAGTAAGGGAGCCTACTTCCGAAAGCCGCTGTGCCAATTAAAAGAGATAGTAAGCACATATAAGGTGTAGAAGACTCTTAACCAGGTCCTTACGGGTATTTGAGTTTGAGGCCCTGGCTTTAAGACCCCTGCAGAAGGTTTCCTGACCAACCCTCCTTCGAGACAAGGGATTCTGGTTTTATAAGCCCTTTGCTTTGGATGGAGCTATGACTTATGTCCTCATTTCGTCCCATCTTATCCCTGCCCAACCTTAGACGGACTTCTCTACTCTCAGGGGGTATATTTAAAAATCACGTCTTGTGTATCCTTCCCTCTTCCTGCTCAAAGGTCCTGGAAAGATGAGCAGACAGGGCAAAGTGAGTTTGTGTGGGACTGTGCCCACAGCAGCCCCTCAGTGGCCGCCCCCTTTCTCTGCCTCCTGCCCTGGCTGCATGGTCTCCTAGAGACATGGTCCCCAAAGACTGAAATGCACTTAGGTTCTTAGCACATACGGCCGGTTCTTTTCACTCGCTCCCCCGTTCATCCATCCATTTACTCACTCAATCATTTAGTGATTACCTACTATCTGGCAAGCACCGTGAGGTGCTTGGAGAAGAAGAAAAGCAAACAACAGAATGGTAACGAGACTCATCCTATGACTTTGAGCAAGACATTTGCCTCATTAGGCCTCAGTTTCCCCACAGATTTAATGACTCGATTTAATGACTTTTGTCTGGGTTTTCTTTCTCCTGGGACGTTGTCCTTAACCCTCTAAACCTTCCTAGGCCGCCTGCAAACTGCAGTCTGCCAACTGCTTATGAATTCTAGAGAAATCCCCTTAACCGTGTCTGTAAACCATGAAAGTTCCCAGAGAGGGGGTCAAAGTGGAGGAGTAAAGGAGGATGACCGTGAAGGGAGGAGTGAAGTCTGGTCTGGGTGGGGGCTGGGAGGGCAGGAAGGGAGGGTGGGGGCCAGACCCGAGGGGCCAGACCGGCCTGCCAGGAGGGCTTGCCAGATGGTCAGAGCATCCTGCGAAATCTCACACCCTCCTTGCCCCCCACCCGTCCAGGCTCCAGCTCCGGCTGGATTTCAATCTGCATAATTTGCCCCATTTAGAGTGGATGGGAGGGGGTGAGAGTGAGACGGTGGGGAGGACTGGGGAAGGGGTGCTCCAAAGGCCAGAGGAAACCAGGGATAGAGGCTGGGGAGAAGGTGGGTGGTAGCCAGAGGGTGAAGGCGGGGCCGGGAGGAGAGCAGGCTGCTGCAAACCCCAGATAATACTCTGCCCAGCACGGCAGGGCTCAGTTTGGTCCACTTGCCCAGGGAGAAGAAGGAGAAAGAAAGAAAAAAACAAGTGGGCTGTAACTTAAAGATCTTAAGACTCCCAAGTGAGGGGTTGGTCTGGAGGTGGGAGGAGGGAGTGACCAGACAAGGAGGAGACAGAGACTCAGGAGGGCGCAAGGAAGTGTCTTAGCGGAGGCCAGGACAAGGCAGGAGAGGGTGGAGGGAAGTCTGCAGGAGTCCGCATCCTCCAGAATCCGGAGGCAGCTCCTCCCGCTTGCTGGGAAGGGCTCTGGACACCCTCAGCCCTTCTCGCCCGCCCCCTGAGGCTCCCGCCAGAAGCTCGGGGCCCTCGCGGAGCTGGTGCCACAGCCCCGGAGCTGGTACCCGGGGCCCCCCTGCCTGTCTTCTCTCCGCTGCCCGGCATGGAGGAGGCTGGTGATTTCGACAGCTACTATGGGGCCGACAACCAGTCTGAGTGCGAGTACACGGACTGGAAGTCCTCGGGGGCCCTCATCCCTGCCATCTACGTGCTGGTCTTCCTCCTGGGCACCACGGGCAACGGCCTGGTGCTCTGGACCGTGTTTCGCAGCAGCCGCGAGAAGAGACGCTCCGCGGACATCTTCATCGCCAGCCTGGCCGTGGCCGACCTGACTTTCGTGGTGACGCTGCCGCTGTGGGCCACCTACACGTACCGGGACTACGACTGGCCCTTCGGCACCTTCGCCTGCAAGCTCAGCAGCTACGTCATCTTCGTCAACATGTACGCCAGCGTCTTCTGCCTCACCGGGCTCAGCTTCGACCGCTACCTGGCCATCGTGAGGCCCGTGGCCAACGCGCGGCTGCGGCTGCGGGTCAGCGGGGCCGCGGCCACGGCCGTCCTGTGGGTGCTGGCCGCCCTCCTGGCCGTGCCGGTCATGGTGTTCCGCTCCACCGGGGACCTGGAGAACAGCACCAAGGTGCAGTGCTACATGGACTACTCCATGGTGGCTACCTCCAGCTCGGAGTGGGCCTGGGAGGTGGGCCTGGGGGTCTCGTCCACCGCCGTGGGCTTCGTGGTGCCCTTCACCGTCATGCTCACCTGCTACTTCTTCATCGCCCAGACCATCGCCGGCCACTTCCGCAAGGAGCGCATCGAGGGGCTGCGGAAGCGGCGCCGGCTGCTCAGCATCATCGTGGTGCTGGTGGTGACCTTCGCGCTCTGCTGGATGCCCTACCACCTGGTGAAGACGCTCTACATGCTGGGCAGCCTGCTGCACTGGCCCTGCGACTTCGACATCTTCCTCATGAACGTCTTCCCCTACTGCACCTGCGTCAGCTACGTCAACAGCTGCCTCAACCCCTTCCTCTACGCCTTCTTCGACCCCCGCTTCCGCCAGGCCTGCACCTCCGTGCTCTGCTGCGGCCGGAGCGGGTGCGGGGGTGCCTCGCACGGCAGCAGTGGGGAGAAGTCGGCCAGCTACTCCTCCGGCCACAGCCAGGGGCCCGGGCCCAACTCTGGGAAGGGTGCAGAGCAGATGCATGAGAAGTCCATCCCCTACAGCCAAGAGACCCTGGTGGTGGACTAGGGTGGGGGTCCGAGAGGAGCCCGGTGCCCTCCGCCCTGCCCCCGCCTTTGCCCTTGCTCTCTCAGAGTCAGGTAGCATGATAGCACCTTCTCCCTTGCACTTGACCCTTTTCCCTTCTCCCTGCCCCCCTGCCCCCTCTTGTCCTCCTTCCTCCTTGAGTCTTGTTCAGACGTTTGCGGTTTAGTGGAAGGAGACTGAGCCCTGAGGACTCCTGCTTGGCCTTTTTGTATCTGTGAGACGGACCTGGCACGAGACTCTTAACCTCTCTGAGCCTCAGTTTCCCCATTTGTACAAAACAGGGGAAGTCAGGCTGCCTAAACTGAAGCCTGTTGCCCCCACTCCTTTTCTTGGATCGCCAGCTTTTTCTTTTCCCTCCTTTCTTCCTAATGTCCTCTCTCCTCTCTCTGCCCCTGCTTTCCCTTCTATCTGCACTCTCCACTCTGAATCCGCACCTGCTGGCTCCAACCCCCTCTCCCATAGCACACTCCTCCCTCAATCCCTCCTTCCTTTCACCTCCTGGTTCTGCAGGGCTCCTAAGGGTTAAGAATCCTGCAGCTTGCACACATGGCCCCTGCTCCAGCTCTGTCGGGCTCCCTGACAGTGCAGCAGGGATGGGGCTGGCTTGGGAGGGCTGGTGTCAGCCAAGTTAGCTCCAGGCTCTGCAGCTGGGAGCTGCGGAACTTTCCTGCAAACTGGGTCAGTTCACTGTCGTTTAAGGCACTAAGGATCCCAGAAAGGGGGCCTCCCCTCCTGCAGCCCCTCCCTGATGCCAATTAGATGTGCTTTTTGCAGATTTTCTTAGACCCTCTCTTCAGCCTCTATTCCCTGTGGCAATCAGAAGGCTACGGGTTGGTGAAGGGACAGCGGGCTCCTTGGTGTCATTATACCAGTGGGGAGTTGGGAAGGGAACGTCGAGGAAGAAGGGAGTCCGTATTTAGTCTACATGCTGCTTGGCTTCCCTCTCCAATTCCTCACCCCTCCAGCCTCCTCCCGAACTGTGAGCTGCAGTCCTCTGTATCACAGCCTGGCGTCCACAGGCAGGACACTTTCTTAGGCACTGATGCTGCTGGGTGCCAAGAATTATGTGTGTGCGTGCGTGTGTGTGTGCGTGTGTGTACGTGTGTGTGTGTGTACACGTGTGTATACCTGGATGAACGTCACTCGTCACTTGGGTGAACTACCCCCCTACTCTCTACCACTTCTCCACTCTTCACACAATATCCTTGAGGGAAGAGGGACATATTGAGGCAATATAGAGTAAAATGAGTCCACCCCGCCCCCACTGGATTTGGGGGCTCTGACGGCTGGTCCGTGCCTAAGAGAGAAGTCTATGCTAGTGCTGGGGCCCCTCTGGGGAGATCTGTTCCCCAAGGCCTGGGGAAACCCGGTGTGCTGGGTCCCACCCTTTCTAGTTCCATGAGGGAAGCAGGAGGGGGTAAGAGCTTCCCTCGGCCCCTCCCCCACGCCTCCCCACCCTGCTCTGAGTTTATGAGTGTGTTCCTTGCCACTCTCCCTTTTTCCAGGGCCTGTGGCCCTCTCCCTGAGGAGGCTGCCTTCTTGCCCGGGGTGAAAAGCACTGGGTGGGTTTTTCCTCACCTCGCCATCAGGATGGGACCCCTTGGCCTCCCCTGCTGGGCTGGGGGGCTGGGCACCGTGACGGGAGTAGCTGCAGCAGGGCTGAGGGCCTGACTTCACGCCACCAGCGAGGCCTCAAGGACAAAATTGATGGCGGGGCCTTTGTCAGCTGGGGGCAGGGGTGTGTATGTTCCAGGTTTTGTTCTTGGATGACTCCGGATAAGACGTGAAGGACAAGGTTTGCGCCAGGGAGGCAGGAAGAGCCCAGCTTGGTGTAAATGGAGAGCTTGACCATCCCTGGGATGGCGCCAGCTCTGGGAGCAGAGGGAGGAGGAGAAAGGAAGAGGCCCCTCTCAGCTTAGTCTCCCCCTCACAGGCCAGAATCTTCCACAGACTCACTTTCGCAGCCCAGCGCTGTCCTCAAAGCATGTGGTCAAGGCTGGAGGAAGCTTCTAGAAGGGAAGCTTCCACGGTGACCCCAGAGACCTCTTGCCTGGAACTCATTGGTGGCCCTGGATAGAGGGTGGAGGCTCCCTCGTCCCCTACCAGCCCCTTCTTTGGAATGTCTCTGCTATTTTTTTTTTTTTCTGACACTGTTAGTCACTGCGGTTCATTCAATAAATCTGTTTTGTGTAACTACTGTGTCCAAAGCCTCTTCTCACACAAAAGTCTTGGGAGGAGGAATGGCCCCCCCGTTTGCAACTGTTCCAGTGGGAGGTGGCGTGGGCTGAGGGGACACAGGAGGAAAGAAGGAGCTGATGGGAGTCAGGTGGGACACTGGAAAGGGAGCGGGGGAGGCGGGCAGAACACGGAGCAGTAGACACGGGGCAGAGCACGGGTGGGGAGTGAGACCGGGGGAAGCACAGGGAGTAAGGGAGGCGTGGGGGGAAGCAGGTCCGTTTTTGCGCTCTGAAGACCTGTGGGACAAAATGGGCACACATGTTGGAGTCCAGAGCACAGGCGTGTTGGAAATGCTAGCATTCATTTGTCCCGTGAGCGTCCACTCAGTTTAGATCAGAAGTTTGGGTGCCCGGCCCCCGGTCAGTCACTCCGGACGTCTGCAAGTACCCATTCCTGAGCGGCACCCCCAGACCTAAGCGATCCGAATCTCCTGGGCTCACCCTGGATGTTCATAACTGCTGAGAACTCCTCAGGTGATTTCTAGGGGGGCCAGGTTTGGGGATGTCCCCACCCACACAGATCCTGTGGATGAGTGAAGGTGGGCACAAAAGACCAGCGCGTCAGAGACAAAGGAAACCGGGCTCTGGATGGTCGTTGATTTTAGGAAGGAAGAGTCTGAAACCATCCTTGGGGGGAAGCGCTCAGTGCAGAGGTGTTCATGATCTCCGGTGAAGATTTCGGGCACCAACCGTGTTTGCAGACGACACGAAAGCAATCACCGCCGCAGAATGGGGAGGAACGAGGAGCCCAGGGTTACTGGGGTTCACCACGGTGCATGCTGAGCTTCTAAACCTTATCTCATCTAATCCTTGCCATGCTCTGAGTGCGGGTGCTCACCTCAGTTTGCTGGTCAGGAAGCCAAGGCTCAGACAGGGCAGTCATGTACCTTGAGCAAGGTCACACATCTAGTACGTGCAAGAATGAGGCCTGGGACAGCTGAGTCTGTCCACTCCCAAAGCCCATGCTCTTGGTCACTGTCTCTCCCAGAGGACAAGTGAGGCAGTTCAGGTGCTCAGGGAGAGTGAGGCCTCATCTGTAAGGTGCTGGCACAGGGGGAAGTGCTCAGTGCACAGGGACCAGGTCAGGATGGGGAGGGGAGAGGAATGGTGTGGAATGCATGAGAGAGAGACAGAGAGACAGAGACAGAGAGACAGAGAGAGACAGAGCAACAGAGACAGAGACAGAGAAAGAGAGACAGAGAGAGAAAGAGAGACAGAGATGGAGAGACAGGGACACAGAGACAGAGTAACAGAGACAGAGATAGAGACATAGAGACAGACAGAGATAGAGACATAGAGCTAGAGACAGAGACAGAGAAAGAGACAGAAAGACAAAGACAGAGAGAGACAGAGAGATAGAGACAGAGAAAGAGACAGAGAGACAGAGACAGAGAAAGGGGAGAGACGGACACAGAAAAAGAGAGAGACAGAGGCAGAGAGACAGAAAGAGAGAGACAGAAAGAGACAGAGAGACAGACACAGAGAATGTGGAGAGAGTGAGGGGACAGTGAGGAGCAGGGGTTGGGAGGAGGGAGGGAGCTGGAGGACGGTGTGGCGGTGCTTGTGTTCAGTCTTTGGAAGAGCACCAGGGAAAACCAGGCAGGAATTTACAACTACAACAACAAGCTATCTGAGCTTTTTTTTTTTTTTTTTTTTTTTTTTTTTTTTTTTTTTTTGCAGATGCTGTAAAAAAATCTTCACCAACCCTCCAGGGAAATTTGAGGTAAGTTATCCAAAAAATTGTAAGATTGTAGAGCAGTTAATAATTCATTCGTCCACACATTGCTTCATTTCTTCAGGCACTCGCCCACTGGGGCTGTTCAGCCCGTCCTTATTTCCTACCCTGATGCCAAGCAGCGGGGTGGGCACGGGATCAAAGGGGGAACAGGGCCGCGTGGGCTCCGGGCTGGTGGAGACAGTGAGGGGCCGAGTCATCAGCACTCTAAGGAGGGCGCACACAAGGTGTTTGGAGGGCCTAATGCAGGCAGTGGATTGAGTCCAGCCGGGGCGTCAGGGCCGAGCTCGGAGAGCGCCTGCGGGGCTGGTGGGGCCTATGCTGGGGGAAGGCTCTGTGCAGAGGAATTACCCGGAGAAGAGAAGGAGCACAGCCCTTCTGAGGAAGCCAAACGCCCCTCATCTGTGCTTTCTGCACCCCCCTCCCCCCCGCCAGCTCTGGGAGGGGACCCAGGCAGAGGCACCGAGACACACTTGCCCAGGTCTCAGAGAGTGGATGACAGCAGATTGGGGCCTGGGACTATCGTCCAGGTCTTTTGACAACTTGGGGGCCAGGTATTTTTTTAGGGGATGACTTCCTGTTCCCCCCTGCCTGGCCTTGAACTATTATCCTTCAAGATATATGCCAGGGTCTCCTAGACAGAGGCTGGGAGTTCTGGTCCTCTCTCACTGTGCTTGTTGGAGGTAGAGGCACACGGGGCTGAGGGGTCCCTTGGGAAGACCCTCCCCCAAAGCCAGGAAGGCACAGCATGGCAGGACCTAGATGTGACGTCTGCCCTTCTCAGCTGGCAGCCCTCGGTCTCAGCTCCAGGCAGTTGGAAGCTTGCAGGGCTTGGTGCAGCCGGTGCCGCTCTTGTGAATTATTGCCCACAACTTAGAAATGTTGTGAGCAATGTTGGAGACAATTACAAAGGAAACTTTAAATCAAGTTGACCATAAAGGAGATTCAGAGACCTTGGGCTGACTAGTTACAGCGAGATTGCAAGAGTCTCAAGCAATGGTCATTGATTTATTCACTCCACAAACTTTTTGTTCAGTGCCTCCTCTGTGCCTGGGCTGTCTGAGGGGCTGGAGATACTGAGAGGAGCCTGACACCGTCATCCCTGCCTTCACGGAGCAACGGAGAGCCTTCCCTTCCCATTGAATAGGTGGGGAAATGAAGGTCTGTGGAGGGTGATGATTTATACACAGTCGGACGGGGGCGGGGGGGTGATGGCAGAGATGGGCTAGAACTCCTGCTTCCCACCGTCAGGCCAGAGCATGTCTCATGGCTCCAGGTTTAGAAAAGACGGAATGTCTTTCATCAAGAATGTGAAGAGCATGGGGCGTCTGGGTGGCTCAGTCGGTGAAGCGTCTGCCTTCGGCTCAGGTCATGATCCCAGGGTCCTGGTATCGAGCCCCAAGTCAGGCTCCCTGCTCAGTGGAGAGCCTGCTTCTCTCTCTCCCTCTGCCCCCCACTTCATGTTCTCTCTCTTTCTAGCTCAAATAAATAAATAAAATGTTTTTAAAAACATCTTAAAAAAAAAAAAGAACATAGAGAGCAACGGGAGAGGGTCAGAATGATGGGGTGCCAGCCAGGCAGGGGGAGGGCACAAAGGAGCTCGAGGGTGATTATCTACATTTTAAAAAAAAATATTTTATTTATTTATTTGACAGAGAGAGAGACAGCCAGCGAGAGAGGGAACACAAGCAGGGGGAGTGGGAGAGGAAGAAGCAGGCTCATAGCAGAGGAGCCTGATGTGGGGCTCGATCCCGAACCGCCGGGATCACGCCCTGAGCCGAAGGCAGACGCTTAACTGCTGTGCCACCCAGGCGCCCCGATTATCTGTATTTTTGTTACTACACCTTTTATTTTAGATTTACACAAAAATTGCTAATCTAATACAGAGTTCCCCAATATTCCACATCTAGTTTCCTTTATTACTAACATCTTACATTAGCGTGACACCTTTGTCTCCATTAGTGAGCCAGTGTGATACATTACTATTGGCTAAGTCCGTATTGTGTTCAGACTCCTTCACTTCTTACCTAATGTCCTTTCTCTGTTCTGAGGCTCCCATCCAGGATACCTCACTGCATTTAGCCATCGTGTCTCCGGAGGCTCCTCTTGGCTCTGACAGTTCCTCAGACTTTGTTTTTGATAACCCTGACAGTTTTGAGGAACGCCGATCCAATATTTTGTTCCAGGTACTTTTTAAAAGAATATATTTTTATTTCCATATACCAGACACACGCTGGATGATAAGGATAGAGCAAGAAATAATGTACGAGGGATTCCGGCTCTGTTGGAGCTTAATGATGAATAATAGCATCGTTGCAAGGGACAGACAGGATGTGGTGGGGGTGCACAGCCACTTTCGGGTGCACACCGCAGAGCGATCACAGGCAGGGTTGATATCCTGGCTGAAGTCACAGGTTTATCACTGGGTCTATTAGGCTTTAAGTGTCTGGTGTTGTCTCCCACCTCCAAAGTCACCCCAGGACTTATTTTCTTGCCTGAATGACTGCAAACCTGGTGATGTGAGAGAGAGACAATATTTGTGTTCAATGGATATCTTGCCCTATGTAGTTTCATACTTTATTATTTAGCCAAATGGTCCATGTCTTGCCTACTCAAGGCTGCCTCCTGCGTGGACAGAGGATAATCAGAAATGGAGTCCCCAAACCTGCTTGAACTACCTTACTTGGCCAGCATGCTGTTCCTCCTCTTCACGTCCTCCCGAGCACTGGGACTTGGCCTCGTGGTAATAGTTCTGTGGGCTGGTCTGTCTCCTCTGCCCTATGGGGAGCTGCTCTAAGTCAGGCGCCATGTTTACATATCTCTGTAGGACCAGTGCCTGGAACGTGGCAGGTGCTCAAAGGGTATTTGTTGAAACGATTGAACTACTGGATAAAGAAAGGGCAGGAGGAAAGGTGAGAAAAACTGATTTTTGCTTGATCAGTTAATGGCTTTTAAAAGACCCCAGAAAGATGAAGTTAAAGACTGGTACCAGAAGAGATGGACTGGGATTGATGAGCATTAAGATTCCTAACCACTGACTCAGACCAAATAGCACGGTCCTCTTAGAGCTGTGGCTTGGGAACCACAGAGTCAGAACCCAGGGGGCACTTCTGATATTCTTGTAAGTAGGACCCCTCGAGTTATAGCACTGAAACACTTTGCTCAGTGTTTGTGCTGGGAACTGTCTTCAAGTTTCTTTGGTTGGATGATGTTGTGCAAGGCTGGTTGGCTTCCTGGGGAAGTTATCAGTGAGCCAACTGGAGCCGGCACTGAGTCAAACAGGTTCTGGGAATCTATGCCTGGACATCCACTGTTCATGGAGGAAGGGCTCATGATGGTGGGGATGTACCGATTGAATGAACAATCAAACTTTGGACTTCCCCCTTTATAAAAATACTCAGGGAAAACTTCTATTCCGGTCTCTGAGAAAATCTGGGCCAGATTTAAGGGCATCAAAGATTTGGCAAATTTTCTTCTGGGTCTGGAATATGTCCATAAGTTCAAGGAATCTTCCTGTCTAATGGGGATGAAGTGGCCTCTGGTCACAAGAGTGACCCAGACTTCACTCTAGATGGGTTGGGTCCAGTCTCTGGCAGAGAAAGGACTTTGGTAGCAGGGACAACAGTGACCCAGAGTTTGGGGACTGTCATCCCAAGGTGCCAGGATTGAAAAGCATGGATATAACCCTTGCCCTTAGGAAAAAGGGTGCACCAATATGGTGGTTAATTGGTTTCCGGGATGAAACCTGGAAGCCCCTGAGTATCCTTGGGATCCAGCTGGCTGCAAGCTCTGTACTGGGAGTGCTGTTAGGCTGTCAGGCCCCTGGAAGGTGGTGGTTATTTAATGTGCCAATAAGCTATTTTTTATGTTTGGGAAAAGTAACACAGCAATTACCAAAGGAGTGACTAAAGATAGATGTGGCAGGCTGGAGAAGGAAGTGGTTTCCACTCTGATAGTGGCAGGAGACCAGGCAGCTCAACCTGCTGGCATGGAAAACATGGCATAATTGAGCTGGAGAAGAGTGCTCCTACCTTCCCATTTCACTAGCGAAGGAAGTGAGGCCTTGGGGCGGGGGGAGGTAATTGACTTTCCTACTCTCATTGCTAAGTGGTGGCTGAGTTGGTTGTCTTAGTTCTCTTGATTCCCAGACCTGCTTGCTTTCCATGTCACCACGTTGTCTCCTTTCTACACCGCAGATGTCTTTGGAAGGGCTACTTATCAGAGTAGACAGGCAATCGAATGTAGTATTGACACGTCCAACTTGTGTTAGTGATAGCTTGTTTTCTTCAAAACCATGATGTTTTTTTCTCTGTTGTCCATTCCGTTGAGAGCACAGTTAGACAGGTGTAGTCTGAATCCCAAATCTTCTCTTGTTCGTGTCATCAAGACCAGTGCTTCTTAAACTTTAGTGGGCAGAAGAATCATTGGGGGATGTTGTTAAAACACAGATTCTTTTTTTTTATAATAATATTTTTTATTATATTATGTTAGTCGCCGTACAGTACATCCCTAGTTCTTGATGTAAAGTTCCATGGTTCATTACTTGCGTGTAACACCCAGTGCACCATGCAATACGTGCCCTCCTTACTACCCATCACCAGCCTATCCCATTCCCCCACCCCCCTCCCCTCTGAAGCCCTCAGTTTGTTTCTCAGAGTCCATAGTCTTTCATGGTTCATTCCCCCTTCTGTTTACCCCCCCTTTCTTCTTCCCTTTCTTCTCCTACTGATCTTCCTACTTTTTATGTTCCATAAATGAGTGAAACCATATGATAATTGTCTTTCTCTGCTTGACTTATTTCGCTTAGCATTATCTCCTCCAGTCCTGTCCATGTTGCAGCAAATGTTGAGAATTCGTTCTTTCTGATGGCTGAGTAATATTCCATTGTATATATGGACCACATCTTCTTAATCCAGTCATCTGTTGAAGGGCATCTCGTCTCCTTCCATGATTTAGCTATTGTGGACAATGCTGCTATGAATGTTGGGGTGCATATGGCCCTTCTCTTCACTACATCTGTATCTTTGGGATAAATATCCAGTAGTGCAATTGCTGGATCATAGGGTAGCTCAATTTTTAACTTTTTAAGGGACCTCCACACTGTTTTCCAGAGTGGCTGTACCAACTTGCATTCCCACCAACAATGTAAAGGGATCCCCTTTCTCCACATCCTCTCCAACATTTGTTGTTTCCTGCCTTGTCAATTTTTGCCATTCTAACTGGTGTAAGGTGGTATCTCAATGTGGCTTTGATTTGAATTTCCCTGATGGCTAATGATTTTGAACATTTTTTCATGTGTCTGTTAGCCATTTGTATGTCTTCATTGGAAAAGTGTCTGTTCATATCTTCTGCCCATTTTTTTGATTTGTTTATTTGTTTCTTGTAAAACACAGATTCTGATTCAGTAGCTTAGGGTGTGTCCCAAGAATCTTGTTTCTGAAAGACCTCTGGCAAGATGCTGTTGGTCTAAGGAACAAACTCAGAGGAGCATGGGGGTGCCTGGGTGGCACAGCGGTTAAGCGTCTGCCTTCGGCTCAGGACGTGATCCCGGCGTTATGGGATCGAGCCCCACATCAGGCTCTTCCGCTATGAGCCTGCTTCTTCCTCTCCCACTCCCCCTGCTTATGTTCCCTCTCTCACTGGCTGTCTCTATCTCTGTCGAATAAATAAATAAAATCTTTAAAAAAAAAAAAAACAAAACTCAGAGGAGCAAAGCTCTGGGGCACCATACTCATCAATGGACTCTATCAAATGGGATAATAAAAGTAGTTACCACATAGGACTGTTTTGATGATTCCACGAGGTAATGTCTACAAGGGCCTTGCATGGTCTCTGGCACATAGGAGGAAATTAATATTGTTTTAGCCCATTCAGGTTGCTGTAACAAAAAAAATCATAAGATGGATGGTCTATAAACAACATTTATTTCTTATGGGTCTGGAGGCTGAGAAGTCCAATATCATGGTCTTGGTAGATTCAATGTCTGTTGAGAACCCACTTCCTCATCAACAGCCATCTTCTCCCTGTGTCCTCACATGGTGGAGAGGCAAGGGAGCTCTCTGAGGTCTCTTTATCAGGGCACTAATCCCATTCATGAGGGTTCCACCCTCATGACTAATCACCTCCCAAAGACCTCACGTCCAAACACCATCATGTTGGGGGTTAGATTTCAACAGGTGAATTTTTGGGAGACACATTCAGTCTGTGGCAAATAGGTGTTAAGTTTATTCCATCTCCCCCCTTTCACATTTCTTATTACAAAAACCGAAGTGATGTGATGACTTTTCCACTCCAGAGGCTTGGAGGGTCTGTGCATCAAGAAAGAGAACATAAGGAAGAAGGGAGTGTTCAACTCCAGGACTGTGGCCATTGGTAATTTTTCTTCTTGTATTTAAAATACTTTTAGCTTGGTGGTAAACAGCAAAATAAAACTGGAGACTTTTGACAGAAGTTTGCATATAAAATTAATCTGGTCGGAAGTCTGTTGGAAAAGAAAGATTAAAAATAATATACCGTATATATATTTTTTACATTTAAAATTCACAATCTCGATAGTCTTTGAAGTTTGTGTGAGCCTCAGTTTCTCTGTCTGGGAATGTAGAAAAGGCAGTCTGATATAATTTCACACCAGTGGTCCAGAGGCACCATTCTGTTCTCAGGGCTATTCCCTGAAAAGTCACTCCACAAGCCTAATATCAGCTTCCCCACCTGTAACATGAGAAGACTGAATGAGGTCAGGGCAACCATCCCCTTCCCATCATCATAGATGGTCTTTCTTCCTTGATTGTGGCCCTAGCCAGCACTCTGGGCAGCTAAAGCAGCAAATGGGATTTTGAATTATCATCTCCAAGAACTGACATTCCAGGATTCTAAGAATTGCTAATGGTGGGAAATTTCAGACCTTAGATTTGAAGATGACCCTTGAAGGATGACCAGGATTTTGGCAACTTGACTGTGGAATGGGGTTCATAGGAAGATATCCAGACTGATAGAATAGTATGAGCAGAAGCAAGAGGGCAGGGAAAGGCATGGGTTATTTGAGGTACAGGTCTAACCAGCTTGTGTGTAGGGAATACATATAAGGGAGTGTGAGATTCATTCATTCATTCATTCATTCATTCATTCATTCATTCAACAAATACTTATCGAACACTTACTGTATGCCAGTCACTTTGCTAGGCACTGGGATTATAGGGGAGAATGAGATAGGCATGGTTCTTCCTCTTGGTAAGTTACCATTTTTGTGGGGGAAGTTAGACAATAAACAGGTGCATAGGCAAAACATTAAATGGCAGATTATAAAAAATGTTCTGAAGGATATAACATTTCAGATAGAAAATGATCTTGAGGACCATTTCAGACAGGGTGCTCAGGGAAGGCCTTTTTGGAAAGTGACCTTTCCGTTGACAACTGACAGATGAGAGTGAGCCCGCCATGTGAAGGGCTGGCTGAGACGGTTCTGGATGCAGGGACAGCAGGTGCAGAGACTCTGAAGCAGGAAAGATCGGAAAGATCTCAGGGGGTTGCTGGAGCTATTGTCAGGGCCCCTGGAAGACTAGTGGGCAGGAGGCCAGGGAAAGGGTGGTATGAGACAAGGGTAGAGAGACAGGCAGGGGCCAGCTCATGTAGGGTTGGCTCTGAAAGCCATGGCAAGGAGTGTGACTTTATTCTAAGTACAATGAGAAATCATCAGAAAAATGACACAATCCAATTTGCATTAAATTACCCCTCAGGCTGCTGCACAGAGAATGAATTACAGGGGAGCGAGAGGGGAAGCAGAGAGGCCAGTTAAGAAACCACTTCAGAGGCCAAGTTTTGAGATGACGGTGGGTCGCGCAAGGGTGGGGTCCATGGAGACTGAGAAGGGAGACATGTTTGAGCCATATTTTGGATGCGGGATGAATAGGGCTTCTGATGTCTGGCCTGGATGTGGGTGAGTGGATTAGGAGGAGCGAGAAGGAGAGAGAGAGAGAGGGAGAGAGAGAGAGAATTAATCCAAATTTCTGACTTGAGTAACTTAGAAGGGGGTGGTGCCAATTACTGAGGTAGGGAAGGCTGGAGAAAGGATAGTTTAGTGTTTGGTGTGTGTGTGTGTGAGAGAGAGAGAGAGAGAGAGCGAGCCAGAGAGAAAGAGAATCAAGATTTCTGCTTTCACCGTGTCATACCTGAGATGTTAATAAGATATCCGAGTGAAGATGTCAAGAAGGCAGCTTGGCGTGCAAATCCAGAGCTCTGAGGAGAGGTCGGGCTGGTGATAAGATCTGAGCATGGCCGAGATGAAACACTGAAGGAGGCTGCTGGCAGGTCAGACAGGAGGAGACCAGAGCATTGTCCCCTGGATTGGTGACATGGAGGTCAGTGGAGACATGGACCAGTCAATATGGGTTGTATTGGTAGAAGACAGAAAGTTGAAGAGAGGATGGAGGTGGGGCATTGGAGAATGCTGACAGAAACCATACTTTTCAAAAGCTTTGTCGGGAAGGTGAGCAGAGAATTGGGCATTAGCTAGAGGAGGATGCGGGAGGAAGAGAAAGACTTAAAACAATCAGAGCTTCAGGGCCATGTTTGTGGGCTGGCAATGATCTGAGAAAAACCCAAACTATGAGTGAGAACAAAAACAAGCCACAAAGAGGATGGTGCTTCCACGGAGAGGGGATGATTGGAGAAGAAAAGCCTTCAAGAAGATCAGAGAGGGTGTGAGCTGGAACATGTGTGGAAGGACCAGCCTGATAAGAAGACAGAATATTCCTTCCCGACATTAGGAAGGAAGTCAGAGAGGATGAATGAAGAAGCAGGTAAGTTGCTGGATTCTGGTGGTGGAAAGGTGAGGGAATCCTGGTTTTGTGACTTCTCATTTTTCAGCGAATTATAAGATGAGGTCGTCAGCTGTGCATGAGGTGGGGAAAGGTATATCAAGTTTTAAGGGCATAAAGTATTATCTTGGGCAATAAAAAAGCAACATTTCCAGGGAAACATACATCTCTGATTCTCCACTTTGAGATTTGGGGCCATTGAATGTAAAGCAAAATCCCTTAGCCAGGCTGTGTGATTTTCCCTGGCAGCATTTGGCTGCCTTGGTTTTAGGCACAGAGAACGTGCTCAGTAGATGTTGGAGTTTTGCAAGGAGATTGTGCCGGAGAAGAGAGAGACAAGGGTGGCTGGGTTGTTTGCAGGAAAGTGGTTATTAAAGACAATGGAATTTAATTTGTGTAGGAAAGGAAGCAAGGATGGGAGTTGCCGATTGGTGGACATGGGCTGGGGTCAATGGGTTGGTGGGCAGGATATGGGACAAGAAAAGTGGGATGGGGGTGCTGAGCGAGTGGGCTGGAAGCACAGAAAGTAGAGGTCAAAGAGCAGGGTTTCAACACAGAGATTTCTGGTAATGACCTGGTCTACAGCGTGGCTGTCGAGTGGGCGGCTGCAAGAGAGCAGGGGTGGGGTGGGGGGAGGGAAGGTTGCTGGGGTGAAGGACATCAAAGAACCTAGAGGCCAGGCTGCTGGGAGAGTTGCATGTGCAGATACTGAGGTTTTGGGATTACAGCAGGAAGAGGATGGTGAATAGGATTGTAACCATGAGCTCAAGTCTGTGGTGAAGGAAGGGTGATGACGAGAAGACGGTAGCATGACCCCAGTGGGGAGGAAGGCACAAATATGAAATGGAAGAAGGGCCATAGCCAGCCAGGACGATGCTTTCGTGCAAATTAGGAAAAAAAGTCTCTCTTCCAGGGGAAGCAGCCCCACCCCAGGATTCACAGCTCGGGGAGTGTAGACTGGATTTTACTTACCCCTCAGGTGGGCGTTCTTGGCCAGGACACACCTACCTGTAAACCCGTACAACCCTGCCCAGTAGCCCTGGTTGACTAGCATGAAAGGAATCAGCTATTTGCAGAAGAAATGTCCCGACAGAGGCAATGGGAGCAAAGGCCGACCCCTCATTTTACAGACAGGGAAACTGAGGGCTCAGAGGAGGGAAATAGCTCAAACACATAGGAGGCTGGTGGCAGAATTGGCGCAAAACTCGTTTTCCTGACTGTCAGCCCTTTGTGCCACACCCTAGCATGGAAATGATGTCCTAGCAGACACTCTAAACTGCAAATTCAAAACCATGTTGTCCCTCAAAGTGGCTTCTGTGGGAGGTGACAGACTTCTTTCTAGTGATGCTGCCATTGTTCCAACCATTTCTGGAAACTCCGTCAGAGAAATGATCTTCAGAGCCAAGCTTCTGAGTCACAGAGACGGCCCACTGCACTGCAGAGCCTTATTTAATACAAAAGGCGTGGGACCTTTTCCTTGTCTGGTGCTGGGTCTGAGACCCCAAGATGCAGCCTGGAAACATGGCCTCTCTTCCCTTTCTTTCAATATGTATTTATTGTGCACTCAGTATGTTCCAGGTCCATGAGATCCCCATCTGTGTGTGTGTGTGTGTGTGTGTGTGTGTGTGGTCAGACATTGCCGTGAGGTATGTTCAGTCTAAACAGGGTTTGTTTTGCAAGGCTGGCATGCATGAGGCTTGCCTCCTTCTGGCATCTAAGATGCAAACAACAGAACCTCGCCCAGCTATTTATGTAGAAAATGAATGTAATCAAGAAGACGTGTTAGGTAATTTGCAGAATCTCTGGAGAATCAGGCTTCAGGAAGGAGCCTTCCTTGAATTATTTGGTTCTAATGGGGTGCACACACGGCTTGCACCGTGAAGTTGTGCCTGGGACTGGCACTTCCACCACCACTGACTCCCAGATCTAGACGATTTTCCGCCATTCCCCCACCTCAGCCAGAAGACAGACTCCACACAGCTCCTGGGTCCTCAGGTCGTTCTCCAAAGCGAATAATCACACATGCAGGATTGGTGGAGACCTGGGCACCTGCTGACAGAGCCACAAAGGGGGCCAGGAAAAGTGGAATCAGATTATGGGAAGATCCCCAAACATAGGGAGTTTGTGCAAAAGAACGGTGAGTGTTGCAGACATGACAAAGGTTGCGTACTAGACTATAGGCTTCCTTGGGTCATTATACTTAGAATTTGGGAAAGCTGCCCCGAGGTGCACAGTGGTGACTGGGCCATTGTCCCTCCTGGTCCAATGGCCCAGCTTCACGAGAGTGATCACCAGCTCAGAGATCACAATACTAACTTTTTGTGCTAAAAATTTAGAGTTCCCTTTGAAATGATGTAGTTTAAAGGGAAACAGGAAGCTGTATCTCCAATTCTGCGAATTGGTGGTTGTCAAGGTCAAGTCCTCCTGCCAGCAGAACTGTGTTCATGGGGAAAGCCAAGACAGTCCACCTGGAAATGCTAATCCTCAATGATCCAGGATTCCTTCTCTCTACTAAACAGAAGGATGACCCAGTGGCTCCCTGTGCGTGCTGAGAAAGATCCATCTGGCCAACATCAGTGGAGGGCTCACCAGGTGTCAGGTACTGGGCTTGAGCCTGGGCCAAAGGAGCTAGGGTTCACTTAGAGATGAATAAGATAAGGACTCTGTTTACGGGACACACAGTCTAGTGTTGGAGACGGGCTTAGCTTAACTGTGTGTTCATGGGGTACAGGGAGTAGAAGAAAAGGGGTGTGGGGTCTTACAATCCTGGAATCATGTCTTGGGCCTTGTAAACTCACTTTCCCTTCTGCAAAGTGGAGATAATGGCTTAGCTCAAGTGCTTGCCTGAAGGAGTAGATAGTATAAAGTGTGTGGGGTAGCCAGGGCCTGGCACATACTAGGCACTCAGCAAGAGTAGTTCTCCCCAGTGCCCCCACACCCCTCTTTTCCTCCTTTCAGTAGGAAGTGTGATGGGATCATAGAGAAGGTGGTGGTAGTTCTTGATGGGTTCGGGCTGGGCTCCTAAAGCTGGGTTCTTCAGGCGGAGGGCGAGGAAGACGCTTTGGGCACTGGAAGCGGCACCATCGAAGCTATGGAATGCTGTGTTTGGGGACTGGTGGATTGAACATCTGGTCGGAGGTGTGAGAGTGGGAGAGCAGCCTGGCTGGAGGGGAAGTCAGGGGCTCTGTGAGTCACCCTGGGGGTCTGGATGTTCTCCTGGAAACCTGGGTGGTCAGTGAAGGGATTTAAAGCAGAGGGCCATTCCCAGAAGGCCAGAGCAGCTGCTCTTTGGCTGGTGAAAACCTTTCTCTTTTATTTAGCCTTGTCCCGGACTTGGGGAGTTCTCCGCATCTCTGCTTTGAGATAAGGACGGAGGAAGTGGACTGTTTCTTGGCCCCCGTTAAGCCTGGGGATACGTAACGTTGGATGTCTTGGACAGCATCTTATTGCCATTACTCTTTCAAGAACTAAGAACACTGCTATTTGTTACACATCTACCACTGTCAACACACGGTAGGTATTTTACAGAACGAATCCTGAATCCTTGAAAGGACTTTGTAAAGGCAGATACTATCATTTCTGTTTTGCAGAAGGGGAAACCGAAGCTCAGAACCGTGAGGCAATTTGCTCAAAGTCACATAACCCATGTGTGGGCCCAGCTGGAAAGTCCGCGGTGGTTTCGCCACGCCATGCTCCGAGCGTCACTGGCACGAAAACTTGCAACATGAAAACTCAGTGTCTGTATTCGTATCTCAGTATTTACCTCGTATCTCAAATTCTTTTGCATTCTGTTCCCCAAATCTCTGCGAATTCAGGGGCACTTCCCTTTCTGGATGGGGAAGCTGCAGTGTGGTTAATTGTTGCCATCAAGGGTGTCCTAGAGGGAGGGTGTCCTGCCCTTTACCTCAGGCATGGGCAGACCCAGAACTGGTTCCACGACAAGGAAGTTTGGGGAGCAACACACAGGGTGTGATAGATTCCCTAGGCTTTGGTCTCTCCCTGCTTATACACCTCACAGAGACCTGAGCTCAAATATCAACTTTGTCCTCACTAGCCTCGGAGGGCCTTGGGGGAGTTATGAACACCCTGAGCCTCGGGTGTTGGCCAGAGGGGGTGGTTACTGTACGGGCTTGCAGGTTGTTGTGAGGATAGCACAAGATTCCTGTAAAATTCCTGGCACACAAATGCTTACCAGGTATCTTCTTTAAGTTTCTCTTGCCTTTAAGTCACATTTGATGGTCATTTTAAGTATTTATCCCCAGTCTCATCTTGGAGAAGAGAGAATTACATTGTAAGGCTAGTTGGCCATGGCAGGGAAGAGGTGGAGGAAGGGAAGAAAGAACAAAGAAGGGGCGTCAGAGGCAAAGTTCAGCACCTTGGTAACTTTTTCAGGATCCAAGCCAGGTCTGCCCACGAAGGCGGTAGCAGATGGGCCTGGGTGGGCCCCCTTTGCTGCGGACCATGTCCGTAAAAGGTTGGATGAAATCTTCATCAAGCCATAAATATGGTTTGGACTCTAAACACAGCCTTTCCTTAAAGGGCAAAATGCTCTTAAGTGGGGAGGTGACTTTATTTGGGTTTCCCTGGGGTGGGCAGCAGTTCACAGAAGGCTCCTGGCAGGAAGCAGCCCTGGTGGCTCCTGGCCAGGCCAGTGGAGACCTCTGACCTTCTCTCTGGCCCTCAGGAACTTCTGCTTCCCCGGGAGGAGGAAGGTGGCAGGGAGGAGGGGAAAGCACAGGGAGGAGCATTTGGAAAAAAAGGAGCTTTCCGGAAAACAATTGGCTGTGAGGGAACCAAGGTGAGTGGGAGGACCCCAACTGATTGTTAGTCTTAAGGGGCTCCTTGGTGGTTTGGGTGGTTGTTGTTTGTTTCCCTTGTTTGTTTGGGACCCTTAGTTCTTGAACACATCTTGAAGTCACTGAGTGATGAAGGCTCATGGTGCTATCTCTCCATTTTGCTTTAGGTAACAAAGGTCCGGAAAGGGGAAGTGAGTTCCCAGAGCCAACTGGACTCTGCACCACCTCTTCCCTGCTCTCCTGTGCTCTTTGGTGATCTAATTCTTCTAGAACAGTGAGGGGGGGGGGCGGGTTACGTTGTTTAAGAACAACAGCAGTGGCTAAAGTTAATTGAGCACTTTTTGAGCTAGACATTTTCTGAGCTGGAGTATTTCATGGGCTCAACCTCATTTAATCCCGGGAAGTGGAGGTGCTCTTGTGATTAGCTCCATTTTCCAGATGAGAAAGTTGAGGTTCAGAAGAATGAAATGACCTGGCGAATGGGAAGTGATAGCTGGCAAGGGAGGGTTGGGATTTAAGTCTGGGTGGATGGACTCCAGGGCTGAGAGTTTCTCCGCCCCGGTGTGCCATGGCTGGGTGGAGGCTACTGTGTTTTACTCACCCCCTTGTCTTCTGCAAGGCTTGGTATGCAGAGGTCAAATTGCCCAGTAAGCTATTTTTATGTAAGAGGTAGTGAAATTTTTTTCTCATTTTACCTTCCTGCTGGGTCTTGGTGCAGAGATGACGCATTAGGTATTCAAGATCGATTAGCTCAAAATTAATTTTCAAGGGGAGGAAGGCACTGGTTTACAGAGACAAGGCATTAAGGTGCACATATGAGATCAATCGTCTCTTTGGGATTAAAAAAAATATGGCAAGAGAGTGCCTAATATTGTCTCACATTTATCCAGCACACTGAAGAGAGATAGCATGCATTTGAACTCACCGTGCTGGGTGCTTCTGTGTGTTATGTCAGTATCATGGCAACAGTCTTGGGGGAGGGTGCTATACCATTATTTACAGATGAAATTTAGAGTTACGCTAACTTTCCTAGGGCAACACTAAAAATGCAAGTGTCGGGTTAGGGACCTAGAAGAGTCAGAACGCTAAGTCCACTATGCTGAGTTACCCTCCAGGTGTTGGAAAAATCATTTAAAAGGAGGGGGTACCAGATTGACATTCCATTCCTCCTGCTCAGGTGAGACCTGAGCAGAGGAAGGGGAGGGGGTCATTTATTTGTTTTTCCTCGGAAGAGTGGAGAACGAATCCAAGCTAGAGGTAGGGAGTGAACTCAGCGGTTGACTTTGGATGGGCCCCACATCTCGCATGGATCAAGGGCCTTGGGCCACTGGGCTGAAGGGTATGAACAACACCCACTCCCTTGTGCTCGGAAATATTTGGATTCCCAAGCAGACCGTGCTGAATGAGAACGAATTCCTAGATTACCTCATTTACCGAAAAATTAAGCTGAAACAACCTAACTCTCCACCAGACTTCTGGACTGCCTTGCAGCGGCCAACAAGAACAACCTGGGCTCTTGTTTCCCTACTGCAAGGACAGGGGCTGGTGCGAGCACTTGGGGACCCCTCCCCAATGTGAGTTCACTCCCCAGGATCTAGCTCTCCAAGCTGGGACCCATCAAAATGGGAAATGAAGTGTTTCTCTTCTGTTCTCACTTTCGCACTTCCCCACTGTTCTTTGTCCTTTGGGGCAGGACTGATGGCTTTTCGCTGGGGTGGCGTGGGAAAGCCTGCCGATCAACAGCTCCTGGTGACACGGGCCTTCAAAACACCAAGAAGCAAGGTTCCAGTCTGTGAGCTGTATGGCCAGGGGGCTTGGGGTGCTCTGCGGGGGTGCTGGGGGGGTCCTGAGGGTGTGGCTGCAGCTCTAGGAGGTCCCCAGAAGGGTTTGGACATGCGAGGAATATGCTAGGAATGGACAGTTGTTCTAAGTGCAGGGTCATCTTATGGCGGGATGTGTTTTCTTAGTGGACTGAGCCCAGCAGTACTGGTGAAGGTGGGGCTGGTGAGCATGTGTGTGTGTGTGTGTGTATTTGAGTGTTTTAATGTGTGTGTGTTTGTGTCAGCGTATGTATTATGTATGTGTGTGATTGTGTGTGTGTGTGTGTGTGTCTGAGCATATGTATTGTGTATGTGTGTGAGTGTGTGAGTGAGTGTGTGTTCCTTTAGGGATGCTAGGCTGGGTTTGGACTTAGCCCAGCAAAGCCCCTTTGAAGCAGAAAGCAGAAAGAAAGCTCTGTCCCTTCTTCCTCCCCGGCCAGAGCTTGCGTGGCTGCATGGTGGGGAAGGCATTTATAAGCTATTTTCTCACTTTCACACTGTCTCCTCCATCCCAAATGGTGGCACAAACAGTACTTTTGTGAGAGACCCCTGGCTGCTAGGGCTCTCTGGTTTCCATGGAAACCACAAAGCCCACTGGAAGGGGGTTAGAGGGAGGAGGAGCAGAGCAGGCTGGGAGGCTCCCTTTGCAGACAAAGGGGAGGGACAAAGCCTGGGGGAGGGGGAGCAGGGGTGTCACTAAAGACAATTTATTGTCCTTGTCTTATGGCTTTCCAAACTGCTTACAGGATAATGGAGCCACAGGGCCCGGGGGAAAAAGATGAAAGGCACTGTGAGCTGTGTCCTGGGGCCTGAGCAAGATGCCAAGTAGGAGACAAAGGGACTGGAGAAGAGCCCTCTGCCCACCCCAATGCCTTTGAGATGAACCCCGAATTCCCGGGACCACCAGTCAAGGCTTTCAGTATCTCACTCCACCAGAGCGGTCCACTTTCCTTGATTTCCTCCCTGACAGTCCCTTAGAACAAGCATTGGCCTTGCCACTGGAAATACCCCCGGGGCAGTGACGTTGTCTTATTTATTTGTGCCTTGCCGGTGTCTGGTGGCTGCGCTGTATGAACTGATAAAATGTGCACACCTACTCCAGAACTGGGAGCCTTTGCTCTGACGGAGCTCCCTGCCTGGAAAGCCCTGATTCTTCCCCTCCCTGTGCAAGGTCTAGCCCTTCCTTCATGCCCCCCTCAAGCCCCGCCTTCTCTATGAAGTGTTCTCAGCCCCCATTCACAGCCAAGGTCTTCGAAACATGCACGTAGCCCCTGGAGTCGCAGGCACAGACGGACACCCGCATCTGTGCTTAATTCCAGCCTCAGTCTCCTTTTAAAACGCAAGCTCTTTCCCTCCGGTGGGAAAGGGCAGGGAATCTGGAGGACAATCATACTAATCAATAATTCACTGTCATGAGTGCTTTGTATGCAAAGTATCACTTGAAGTAAATACTGATCGGACTGTGTCTTGGCTCTGCGTCCACTATCTGTGAACGTGAGAAAGACATGCCCACTCTCTGATCCTCACTCTCGTCATCTGCGATTTCCACGTGCTCTTCGGAGGGTTAGTTCGGAGCTCGTAAGAGTTATTAGTCAGGCAGTGCTTTGAAACCTGGCAGATGCCCTGGTGCTCTGTGTTACTGTCACTGTTTGGGGTTCTGCGTGCAGGGAGCATGTCTTAGTGATTTTATGCCCCCCCCCCCGCCCCGCCCCATGTACAAGTGCTCAGCTTCCATCCTGGGGAAACCCACAGCAAATGTTTGCTGAGTTGAGCTAAAGATTTGCAGAGAAAAGAGCTCTGGGAGGGTTGAATGAGCCCAGGTGGGGAATCCCATAGTGTGGCCCACTGGGGCTTGCGTATTGTTAGGATTTGGGGGAGTACTTTCTTAGGGTACCAAATCTATAGGGCTCAAAGGTCACAGCGTAAGGCACTGCAATTATTTAGAGGAAATTTAGGGATAGGGTAAGATAAGGTGAAGATTAAGAAATCCTAAGGAATGGGGTTAGGGAATCTCAGATTTTTTTTTTATTTTAAAATTTTTTTAAATTTAAATTTTAGTTAACATACAGTATAATATTAGCTTCTGGAGTAGAATTCAGTGACTCGTTCTTTACATACAACACCCAGTGCTCAACATAACAAGTGCCCTCCTGAATACCTGTCACCCATCTAGCCCATCCCCCTCCCACCCCCTCCATCAACCCTCAATTTGTTCTCTATCGTTAAGAGTCTCTTATGGCTTGCTTCCCTCTTTTTTTCTTTACCTCCTTCCCATATGTTCACCTATTTTCTTTCTTAAATTCCACATATGCATGAGATCATATGGTATTTGTCTTTCTCTGACTGACTTATTTCACTTAGCATAATACACTCTAGCTCCATCCACATCGTTGCAAATGGCAAGATTTTATTCTTTTTGATGGCTGAGTAATATTCTACTGTAGGTAGCTAGCTAGCTAGATATCTCATGTCTTTATCCATTCACCAGTTGGTGGACATCTGGGCTGTCTCCATAGTTTGGCTATTGTTGATAATGCTGCTATAAACATCGAGGTGAACGTACCCCCTCTGAATCTATTGTTTTATCCTTTGGGTAAATAGCAGGTAGTGCAATTGCTGGATCGTAGGTTAAAAAGTTCTATTTTTCATGAGAGACTGTGGACTCTGGGAAACAAACTGAGGGCTTCAGAGGGGAGGGGGGTGGGGGAATGGGATAGGCTGGTGATGGGTATTAAGGAGGGCACGTATTGCATGGTGCACTGGGTGTTACACGCAAATAATGAATCATGGAACATGACATCAAAAATTAAGGACATACTGTATGGTGACCAACATAACATAATAAAAAATTATTATAAAAAAAAAGTTCTGTTTTTCACTTTTTGAGGACCCTCCATACTGTTCTCCAGAGCGGCTGCACCAGTTTGCATTCCCACCAACAGTGCGAGAGGGTAGGGAAGCTCAGATTTTAAAGATACTTGGGTACCTGTTGCCACTTTCATTTACAAATCATCATCTGGCTTTGTTTTTCCACCGGCCTTGTGGAGTGGATGTTTTTGTTCCCATTTTAAAGGTGAAGAGACTTGCTCAGCCCCGGCACTTCCTCCAGCCCTCCATATTACCTCCCTGACCCTAGGCTGAGGTCTTGAGGTCCCTCGCACTAATGGAGCTGGAGTAAGATGACCCTCTTGAAAGACCCACTGAATAGTCTCGGGGGAGAGAAAACCAATAGGTGTGGTGACTGTAAGAAAACATTTGGTTGGAACTCACAGCTTGTCATTCGGGAGTGACCTCACAGCAGGGAAGAGAAGCCCAATAGAACTTCCTGAGTTGTTGCCCTGGGGGTGGGGGTGGGTGTAGGGCAAGGTCTGGTCCCTGCATCTCCTGCCTGTGTCTCCACTCAACTCCCAAACATCCATCATGGTGGGGCACAGACGAGGTGACGTGGAGGGGCAAGGAGTCTGAAGGGGGCTGGGGAAGTCAACTGGTGATCGCCAGCAGCTGGCCTCCCCTGCCCCCCTGGCCTCCTGAGCCTCAAGCTTCCCAGGGGCAGGGGTGAGTCTGATTAAAAACCGTTTGTCAGGACGTGCCCACCAGCTGCCGGCTGACCTCAGAGGCTGTTCAATGTCCAACAACACAATGTCAGTCACAACCTTTGCCCTGTCGGCACCATTGGAGGATGGAGCTTATTCCAAAAAGGAAAACATCTTTAAAATAGAAGCTAGCCTCCTCAGCCCACCCCCTGGCTTTTCCTGCAACTTCAAGGCTCTCGTTGGAAGCCTGGAGGTGGCTGTTTTCCTTCTCCAGTCAAGCCAAGAAGGGGGCCAGGTGGGAGATTTACCAAGTGGAACAGACCACTGGGACCAATTATTATCTGGATCCCGTGAAAACATTTTGATTTCCAAGGAAATGTCTCAGAGAGGCCCCCCCACTCCTCTTACAAAGTGGAAAGGATCCTCCTTGCTGTCATGCCCAGCCCCCACCTGGTACCCAGAGGGGCGGTGTGCGCTCCCAGGGCCGGAGCTGCGAGCTGCGGCAAGGTGGCCAGTGGCCACAGGTGGCTGAGCAATTTTAAATTTATATTATTTGAAATTAAGTAAAATCAGTATTTCAGTTCTTCAGCTGCACTAGCCACGTTTCAAGTTCTTAACAGTCACATGTCCCTATCAGATTGGACGGGGCAGGCAGAGGACATTTCCATCACTGCAGAATGTTCTTTTGAACAGCACTGGCCTGGAGCAGTGGTTCTCTACTCTGGCTGCCCAGTGAAGTCTCCTGGGAGCTTATAGAAAGTCCTGATGCCAGGCTGGGGCTCAACCTAAGACTCAAAGTGAGTAGTCTGGGATGAGATTTGGCATTGGGATTTTTCAAATGTTCCTTAAGTGCTTTTAATGTGTGGCCAGCATTGGTCCACTGAGAACCAGACTTTACTCGTTCTAATGATAATGTGGAGCTTTTTTAAAAAAGTGCAGATTCCTAGGAAACTTCCCTAAGGCTTCTGATTCAGCAGGTCTGGGGCAGGTCTCAGGAATCTGTGCTTTTATTAAGCATGTCAAGTAATTCTTGTGGTCAAGGGGGTCTGCAAAAAATGGCTGTGGACTGGAGACAGGAAGGATGTCACACACCTGTTAGGTCAGGCACAGTGCTGGGGCTTGAGCCATAGGCCACACAGTCCAGCAAAGTGGGCTTTATGTGCACCTATATCACAGATAAGGAAAATGAAAATTCAGGAAAGGTGAAGTCCTTTCCCGAAGTCACTTGCTGGTAAGTGGTGGCACTGGCCTTTAGACGTGGTCCGAGTGTTAAAGAAAGAGATCTCTGGAGTCATTTTGGGGTTTAATTGCCACTAAATGTGTGACCGTGGACAAGTCACTAAACCTCTCAAAGTCAATTTTTCCTTCTTTGGAAATTGGGACTCAGTTTCTCCTGGGGATGCTGCAGTGGTTAAAGGAGATAATGCAGGTGAAGGGCTTTGTATGGTACTGTAGGCATCAGGGCATCTGCTTCGTGTCCGAGAGATTCTGCCCCTCCCCCTGCTTGTGCGTGCACGCATGCTCCTTCTCCCTCTCCCTCTAAAATAAATAAACAAAATCTTAAAAAAAAAAAAAAAAGGAAAAGAAGAAGGCTTTTTGCTGTTGAGCAGGTGGGCCCAGGCTGCCTCCTTGCCCCACATGTGCTGTGCTGCAGGACTGCAAATACAACTTCTGCACAATAATCAGAACAGTGATAGGAACAGTAACAGTGATTTGTAACCAAGTAGCAGCGGCCATTCGCTGGAAGCTTGAACTCCAGGCACCGGGCTAAGTGCTTTCTATGTCAGTATGTTTAATCCCTCCTGCAAATCTGCGAGGCAGGTATTATCGTAGCTCTCTTTTTTCATACCAAGAAACAAAGGTATAGAGTCTGTAGAACACTCCTCTGTGGTCGCATAAGCAGAAACTAGCAGAACTGAGATTCGAACCCAGGTTCAGCTCCAAAGCTGCTCCTCCTCTAAGTTGTGACCCACACAGAAAAAAGAAAGAAAACAGTGGAAACAGAGTTCTGTGTTTCACTGTCTAAGGCACTTTCACGCACATGGAATCATGGGATGCTTACGATGTACCCTGTGTGGCTGGGCTAGTTTTCGTAACTCCCAGATCAGGAAAACGCGGCCCCTGGGAGGTGTGATGTACAAGGATCACCCAGTTAGCGATAGTAAGACACAGAGGACCATGGCAGCCACACTCCTGCTCTTTCCAATCACCATCACTCAAGAGAAATTACACTCATTTTTCCCTGCCTGTGGTCATCCTCATCCCCTTTCTGCCTTGTCCACGAAAGATGAGGGGACTTTCTCCTCCAGGGGTGGAAGTGTTTGGATTTGGTTAAGGCCTGAGAAAACACAAGATGGGAGTTATCTTGTTATCCATCTTCGTTCCAGTTCTTTCCCAAGGATGAGGGAAGATCCTGTGACCTCCAGATTCCCTGTAGGGAAATGCTGGCCCCTGGGAAGCCCTTTCCCCCTTCCTTCACTGAGTTCTTCACTCAGAACACGGACTAGCTACGTAGGGAGCAAGGGCATGGAGCAAGAGAACGGGTGCTGGAGTCAGGCAGATCTGGATCTGTTTTCTTCTTGCCGTGTGACCTTGGGCACATCATTTAACCTCTCTGAGCCCCAGCTCACCGTACTGTAACGCTGAGAATAATGTCTGTTTTACAGCATGATTGCAAGGATTGAATTAGACAATGGCCGTCAATGCCTAGAACTGCCTGATGCACCGGGCATCCCAATGGCAACCTTCACCATCTGCGATCACCCTGACCAGCCAGCCGAGCAGAGAAGCAGAGGGAGGGGCAGCTGCTACGCTCCACCTGGAGTTGCCCCTGGGCCCCTTTCTCTCAGTGTTGATGTGGACAGAGGAAAGGGGGGGATGGTCCCAGAGAAAGGACAGAGGCCCTTTAATGAGCTCAGGAAAGCCCATCTCCTGACAATAACAGCCCAGGACTCGGCAATAACATCCTGCCAGAAGAGGCAGCGACAGGATGCGTGCCGGGAGTGGGAGCGTGTGGCTGCCCCCCGGCCCGCCCGCCTGCCCGCCCGTCCCTTAGCCCTGAAGAGGCTCAGGAAGTAGCAGCCAGGGATCAGAGAGAGAGATGAAGACTTCCCCTCCACATGCATCCTGCACTGATACAGACGCAGGAGTATCAGCTGTCTCGGATGGAGATTCCTGTTGGGCAGATTGTTAACGTTTTTTTCTGCGGTCTGCTGCCACCCCGCTGCCGTCCTTGCTTCAGCTGGGGCTGTCCCCGGGTCCATGCTCAGTGGCCTCCCACAGTTACACTGAGTCAAGGAGCAGGACCGGTGAAGGGGAGTGGTTGGTCCCCACCCACTGGCCAATCAAAGCACCCATATCTGTTCTTCAACACCTTCTTGGTGTTGAAGACAGAGCTTCTCTGTGGAAATGCAATGATGATAGAGAGAGAAAGACACCATTTCAGCCCCTGGGGGGGTTTATAGTCGGGTGGGGTACAGAGAGGATGAACAGATACAGTGAGCTGAATGAAGTTCCAAAAGTCAAGGGAGATTGGGGGTTGATGGGGGAAGGGAGATCATGGGGGCCGGCTTCATGGTGGAGAAGGTGGACACACAGCTGAGGGATGGTCAGGTGTTGGCCAGACAAAGAGGTATGAGTGTTGCTAAGGAGGGTTGAGTTGGGACCGCAGTTCTGAGTACCAGGGCCAGTGGCTGGAGAGAAGGCCAGGGCCAGCGGCTTTGTGGGTCGATCACATCAAGAAGGATGACCTTCATCTGAAGGGTAGTGGGAAACCCATGGAAGTCTTTTAGGCAGGGAAGTGATGAAATCAGATTTGCTGTGTCCCTCCCATCAGTGAGCGAAACTTCACGGGGGCCCTCTCTGTTTTCAAGCCTGGAGGAGAGTCAAGAAAGTTGCTTGTCAGAGCCACAGTCCTGCAAAGTGGAGGACAGAGACCTGCTGGGACACAGGGGGCAGGCTTGGGGGCAGGCACAGAGCCTGGCTCTGTTGGGTGGTCATTTGCACGGTGACCTGGGCAAGTCACTTTTGCCCTCTTGACCCCATTTCCTAGATATATATACATATACATATACATATACATATACATATACATATACATATGTGTATACACACACACACACACACACACACACACACACACACAAAAGGTGGAACCAGATGAATCCAAAAGGCCCTTTCAGATAAAACAGTCTATGATCTAAACCTAAAAGAAGTTTCCCTGCCTTCAAGAAGCTTACAGTCTGGGGATGTTTGGTAAATGCTGGCTGGTTCTTAGAAAGCACCTGATCAGGGGTAGGGGGTGGTGGGAGAACCAGAAGTCTCTGTGTCCCGGAAAGTGAATGTTGTGCCTGCAGAGAGGGGAGGGATTGCCACAGTGTGCTCATGGCCTGCTGGAACTGAGGTTGGATTTTCCATTACTCTCAGTCCTGAGTGGGGTCAGCCTCTCCAGCTGGCGGGCAGGGGACACAACAGGCTACAGCTGCTCTCCCCACAGGAAAGTCCAGGGGTCTAGCTTTCAGGACGCTCTCATCCCGAGTCTTTGGAGGCCCTAGTCCCTAGAATCATAAATAAGGTCCATCCTTGTGAAGTCAGGGAGGCAACAGGGAAAGATGTCAAATTGAAGTAGGAGGCCCGGGTTGTATTCCGGGCTTTGCTAGTGAGTGACATGCTGTGTGACCTTGGGAACATGTCACTGTTCCTCTCAGGGTCTTAGTGTCCTCATTTATGCAATGACAGAGTTTTTTGAAGTGATAGCTGTGTTCTGCGCTAGTGATCAAAGATGAAAAAGACTAGGTCCCTTCCCTCCGGCAGCCTTCAGAAACCCATACTTTCAGTGCAGTGTATGAGTACAAAGCTAAAGGCATGCTCAGACATAGGGCCCTTAGTCCAGTAGGGAGGTGTAGGAAGGCTTCCTGGAGGAGGAGTCTCCATTCCCATTTGAATGGTCAGTGTGAGATAGTTGGTGGAAGGAGTGAGGGGATGATGGGGGGTGGGGGTGGGGTGGGGTGGGAAGTATTTTAGATGTTTCCAAAGAACAAGGAATCTATCTAGTCATCTTGCCGTTGGCAGCAGAAACTCCGGCTCCCCCTCTCCCCCGCCTCCCCTGAGTCTGACTGATGTTCTGGAGCCGCTTCTCTGTCTGCCTACTGGCTGGGAGGGCAGCCAGCACCAGAGGTCTCTGGGGTGGACTTCTGAGCACCCTCTGCTGGGATGAACTCTGAGCACAGTCCACAGTTGACCTGAAGTCACAAGCTTGCCTTGGGCAAAGTTTTCCACCAGTCAGCAGGATGTCTTCTTGGGAGCCTCAAAGACTTAGATCAGAGCCAACATAGCCTTCGCCTCTGCCAAGGTTTGCTGGAAGAGATGCCGTCCACCGCCCAGGGGCTTCCTAAGGGCAGAACACCCAGCTCCATCCACCCGTCTTGGGGATATTTATTGAGTGTAAATCCATCACCAGGCGAGTAGGGCTGAGAGGAAACGAACACCCTCATCAAGTAACACACCCTTGGGACTGGGTAGGAAAGCTGTGGAAGAGAAGGTGTGGTCTCCAGGGAGAATCTAGCGGGGATTCCGGGCTAGCCTCCATTCCTGGAGGACTCCTGTGTGCGGGGTGCTTAAGGTGGGCTTTAAGGGAGAAGAAACTCGATAGATGAAGAATAAGGTGAGCGAGAGGAAGCAGACCAGCATTCTAGGCAAAGGAACAGCATGGACAAAGGCTCTGGGGCTGGGAGCCTTGTTCATCAAGGAGGTAAAAGGCCAGGTGGCTGGCGTGCAGGAGGCGTGGCGGTGATGTGAGACGATGCTGAGTGGTTGGCTGGCGGGGCTAGCTCTGTGGGTTCTGCAGGCTGCACTGGGGCTTTTGTTTTTTACCCTAAAAGCGATGGAGGTGGAGGTGTGTGTGTGTGGGGGATCCACATCAGCAGGAGGCTAATAGGATCAGACTTGTGTTTTGAAAGGAAACATCACCCTGGATGCCTCAGGGGATGGATGGGGAAGTGGCAGCGGATGTGGCTGGACCAGCTTGGCTACTGACTGGTCAGGGTAGGAGATCAGGGTGACTTGAACTAGCTGTGGCAGTGGTTGTGGTGGTGCTGAGGTCGTGTTGGTTTTGGAAGCGTGATTGACATCTTCTGTTTTCCGAAATGCCAGAGCTGTGGAGCATTGCACGGTCATCTCGTCTACCTCCTCGTTGGCCAACATAAGGAACTGAGGCTCAGAGATAGGGAAGACTTGTCCGTGCCGGTGGCACAGCCAGGCCAGGACGAGAGCCACACCCTGTGCTCCTCCTGTACTCTTACAGGACCGACATAAGGCAACTGAGGCTCAGAGATAGGGACAGCAGAACCAGCACCATAACCCCGCCCTGGGCTCCTCCTGTCCACTTACAGTAGAATTGTAAGAAAACAGTTGGAGCAGGAAGAAGCTTTAGAAATCAACTAGTCTAATTCTTACATTTTTATAGATAAGGAAACCGAGGCCCCAAAGGGTGAGGTCTTCAGGGGCCAAAGGCCACCTAGGGAGTTAATTAATTAATCAATGGAATGGCCTATGCATATATAAACATGGCTCTGTTGACCTCTAGATAGTGGGACATGTGTTTGTTCAGGAGGGAGATAACTTGGCAGAAGTCCCTCCAAATGCTTTCTCAAGGCTCCTTGCGCCTGCTGGCTCCTCTCTCCCCGGGCCTGGGGTTAGGGAATCCAGATGTCTGGGGCCATGAAGCCAGCTGGATTTTCCCACATCATGGGTTCCCAGTGTTTGGACTCAATAGGTTCAGCAAGCCATGCTGGTGGCAGGGAGGGGAAAGCCAAGCTGCTCTCTCAGTGAGTTTCCCAGCATCTGAGTTTAGAGAGAGGGTTAATTTCCTTGGGGGCTTCAGAGGTGGCCCCTCCAGTCTAGCCGGAGCCCTGCAGCTAAAGTCAGAACTGCAAGGTCGCCACCTTGTGCCTAAACACAGGGCCTGGCTCTTTAGAATCAAGCATTGTGACAGGGTCTGACAGATGTTATCAAACATTGTGCTGCTTCCAGATGTAAGAAATCATTTGGAAGATGTGTTAATGTGGAAGCCAAAGTGTTGGAATTTTCATTTTTTTGCGGGGGGGGGGAGAGTAGAAAAACAGGCTGAATATTTGAAATTGGGATTTCATTAGGAAATTCCAGAACTTTAGTTTTTGGCAGTGGGGTAGTTCCTTGTCAGAGGGACCTGGCTTTGCCCCCGAGGAATCCTTGGGGCCGTAGAAGGACTGTCTCATTCTCTGCAGCTGCTCCTTCAAGCCCTCGGGAATGCTGAGGCAATGGGGACAGTGGCACCAGCTTTTGTAGAGGCCCGGGTGGCTGCGAAGATGGTGGCATGTGGAAAAGCATGCAGTCTCTGGAATCCTACAACCCTGGGGGTGTCTGTGGGGAGCACACTTGTGTCCTGGCTTCGCTATGACCACCTGTGTGACATTGGTACTCCCCTCTCTGAGCCTTAGTTTCCTGGTCTGCTAAGTGGGGCTGAGGATACTCATTTCACATGAGCTAGCTGATGAAAAGCACCTGCTGTGGCATCCAACTTGGAAAAAGCGCTCAATTCACACTGTTCTTATTTGTCACTCTGGGACCCTGAAATCAACCAAGATTGAGTCAGATTGATTCAGAAGAACAGAACCTTCCTCTTCGATTCTGGCCACTCCTAGTTGTCTCTTGGGGTTCACTGCCATGGCAACGGGTCGGTGCAGGGATGAGGAAGGCAATGGGGGCAGCTAAGCAGCCAGAACGCTGCCTGGCCTGCTGGCGCCATGTCCAGCGAGGGCAGCAGCCTGATTAATGACCGCCTGATCCCCTGGCCTCAGGTCAGGCCACCCCGGGGGGTGCTTCTGGCCCAGGGAGGGGCACAGCCGCACCTGCTGGGGTGTGCCAGGCCCCTGGTCAGTGGGTACGGTTACAGGTGCTGCAGAGTCTTAGAATTGCCGAAGCACAGTATTAGAGCTGAAAGGGACCCTGGAGACGAGTTATTCCGGTGTCCTTTCTTTATGGCTGAATACAGAGCAAATGGGTAATGAATGCCTACAGTGTGCCCGACTCAGGATGAACTTTTTCCCCCATGGGTTAATTTCAACAACAGCGCCGTGCAATAGGTATAATTATCCCCACCAGGGAGGTAGAAACCAGGGGTGTGAAGTCTGTCATTCACAATGCACAGCTAGGATTTGCACCCAAGACTTCTCTGATTTCAGGTCCCGTGTTCTTTCTACTATCTTGTGATACTTACTGTTTGGCTGGCTTTTGGGAGCCCATCTGTCTTAGCTTTCTCTTGCATTTCTAGTGCCTCGGATAGTGCTTCATGTATATTAGGGGTTCAATAAAAAATTGTTGAATCACCATGAATGATCTCAGTGCCATTTTTGCAGTTATGATGCTAAACACGGGCCCAGGAAGTGTGTGTGTATCTGGACCTCTATCAAACCCTAGGATGGGAAAGGCCCGAAAGACAAAAGTACCCGGTTGGCATCCCAGTGCCCCTCACCAGGCTGCTCTACTTACACTGAATTCTCTGCCCAACGTGTACTTTCCTTCCCCTTTGTGCCTTCTCTCCCACTTTTTTCTGCCCAGAATACCCTCATTTCCATCTTTACTGGAGGAGCCCGTATCCATCTTTCAGATGTTCCCTTTTTTCATGAAGTTTTCTTTGGTGCCTTTCAGGGCATCTGATCGCTCGCTGCTCCAAATTACTCCTTGCGGGTCTCTTGCGTACGTCCTTGATTGCATTTTGCATCGCATTCTGTCTTCTCCTGAGTGCATTTCCTGCCCTCCACCCCGATAGACTGTAAGCTCCTAGTGGGCCTTGACCTCATATCTTGGCATCATCTGGGGCGTCCAGCATGTTGGCACACACAGCAACCGTCATGATCTGGTGCAGAGCTCTGCCCCGCCCGCCCACCGCCTGTTGAGCCGGATTCATTAGGGAGTAGGACTAGAACCAGACAGGGTTGGAGGTGGGCCTTGGTCTGCCTCCTCTCCCCCAAGTGTAGGCTGAAAGCAGCCCCTCTCCAGGGACCTCTCTGACCTCAGCTGACCTTCCTAGGGCTGTTTTCTCATTCTCTTGGATTGGGCTGAGAAAAACAGGAAGAATCATTAAGAGACAGTGCCTTCTGAGCCAGCAAAATTATCACTGATTCTTTTTACAGACACCAAAGCTTTGTGTATTGTGACTAAAGAGCCGGCCTTTCCTGAAGGCCCTGGGGACAAACCGCTACTCACCTCCTGGATCCGCCCCAGGCTCTGCTCTCAGCCCCCTTTGCCTTTCTTCCTCTTCCTCCCACACTTAGCATTGCTAGTGTTTTCCATACTTAAAAAACATAGAGTCAGAGGACCCCTCAGTTGTGTCTAGAATCTTTCCCTGAGAGATCCTCGGACTCCTTGCCATTCCAAGTGTGGTCTGTGGACCAGGAAAATGCAATTCCCAGGCCCTTCCAAGCCTACGGATATAGAGAGTCTGCACCTTACCAAGATCCCTAGGGAATTGTGACGCACATTGAAGATTGAGAAGTGCTGCTCTAACCAGGAAGAGGTGGCATCTGGTCTCTGGCGAGGGAAATGGACTTGTGAGTTAGTAGCAAGATTAACTTGGTTTAATAAACATTCGTGGAACAGCTGCTGCCCACCCAGCCCCGCGTTAGGCTCTGTAGATAAAATCTGAAGTACGGACCGCGGTCTCTTTGGTCTTCTTGTTCTTTCATGTTCCTAGCGTTGCCTTGCCCACACCAGGGCCTCAGCAAGTGTTTGTTGAATTCCAGCCTGGGGTTGCTTCTGCTTCCCTGCAGCTGTCTTCTATAATTACCAGCCTCCCTGGGTAACTCACAGCACTTTCAGACAGAAATAAATAAGGTCTTTAAGGAGGAATTCAGAGAGTGGGCTGTATCCTTCGTTTTACCGGCTCTGGAGAGTGGGATCCCAAGAGTTGAATAATGAGATAGCGGGCTTGCAGTCCAGAAATCCATATATCACAGATGACAGAAGGGGAGCATCTGTACTGGAACAAGGCGTGATTTCAAATTGATGAAACGTCTCTGATGAAGCCATCCAGGATATCAGAGGCCCCGAATATCAGCGCTCGGCTCCACTTCACCAAAGTGAAGATTTCTCGAGATCTGATCTCTGTTGCGGTGTCTAGCTCTTCCTTTAGGGGCTTTCTTCTTGATGTAACATTTGCTTTACGTAATCGCTAGAAACTATCTTTGTTTGTAAGGCAGGCATCACACCGCCCTTGTCTATTCATCAGAATCGAGACTGTGTAGTGTAGCCGCTCTCTCTGGGATTCACAGACCCAGCACTTCCTTTGGCTGCGGTATTACTTCTGGGAGCTCCATATTCTTCCACTATTGTGCACTGGAACGGGGTTTTAAAATTTTTGCACGGAAGGAGTCACATAACACTTTGCATTTGAGTTGTAAACGACTTTTCCTTTGGGGAAAAAAACATGCTGCCGTGATGTGTTTCTCAGTGACAGTAGTAGCTTGGGATGTCAATACCCTTCAAGACCAGTAGGAGATGGGTTGTGCTCTCCTCTTTATTAATTTCTCTTGTCCTTGTCAAGCTCTGTTAATAGATCATGACAGTATTGCACGCTAGCATTTCCTAAAGCAAAGGAAAGTGATACGGATTTCCAGTGGTGTTATTCTTGGAAAAGTTAGAAACTAGTATGGAGGCTATCATGGGTTCCTTGCATTGGACAAATTAATCACATCCAATATAATTATAATATTTTTAATATTAAAAATAGCAGTAGCTAATTTTTTGTCGGTTTCTTACAAGGTGCCAGGCACTGCTCTAAGCTCATTAATAGGGATTAGATCACTGAATCACTACTGCAGTGCTAGGTGACAGGTGGCACCCCCATTATACAGAGAACAGAATGAGTCAGTGAAATGTTGAGAATCTTATGCAGCTGATAACTGTTGCACTTGGGTGGTTGGACCCAGGAGCATGTGCTGCTACCTTCTCAATAGTTTGCTTTTGGGGTAGAATGGCCATTCTGGATTTCAGGCTTACGTTGCTGACACAATTTTGTCCTCCGTAGGTCTTTTCTTTATAGGGCGATGTTTCAATTGGGGATAGCTGCATAACATATAGCCCTGAACAAAGAGGCTTAAAACAATAAATTAGTTGTGTTAAAAGATAAGCTGTGGCATTTCAAAAAATTGAAGAGGTTATTTGAGCAAAAGTCAATTTGAATAGGACAGTGCCAACTTGGAAGTCATGAGGAGAAGGCATAGAAGCAAAACATTTATTTGAGTGACTGTAGCTTCAGTGGATGCCTTATTTGGGGAAGACCAGTTGGGTGTTTGTGATTGGCTGTCCTTAGGTTTTCATTTTTTAACCTTGAGGCATTGCGGGCTTAGTTTTTGGTTTGCTCTTGCAGGTGACTAAGGCATTAAAGCCCCCTCAATCTAATGGTCTTCTTGTTTAGTTAATTCAACAGTGGTCACCCCTGAAGCTTAGCTGGGCAGTTCTTGGGCTGGTCCTACTTAGGGCTATGGTCAGAGGGTGGCTGGGGCTGGAATGCTCAAGACAGATTTACTAAAATGTCTGGTGCCTGGAAGGATTGGCAAGAAAGCTGGGCTCAGCTGGCACACTGGAATGCCTGAGCTTCTTTTCTCTCCACGTGGTCTCTCCATCCGTCTCTGTGGATCAGACTTAATCCACGGAAGCTTGGGGCTCCCAAGAGCACACAAGCAGAAGTTGCCAGGGGCTTTTAAGGATTAGCTCTGGAACAGGCTCAGCCCCTGCTACCTTCTGCTACCTTCCCGCGGTTAAGCTGAGTCACAGAGCCAGCCCAGATTCAGCATGGGAGTGGACTACTCAAGAGAGTGAATATTGGAGGCATGGTTCCCTGAGTCCCACGTTTGGGACTAGTCATCACAGCTGGCTGCTGTGACCTCTCTGGCATATGACCCTGGGCTGGGAAGACACGTGTGGAATGTACACTTTGTCACATTTCAGCTGTGTGATTTAGACAAGGTACATAAACCTCTCTCAGCTTCTAGTTCTTTCTCTGTAAAAGAGGAAAGCTAGCAGTCGTCACCATCACTAATTGAATATCACTCTGTGCCAGGCGCTGCTCTAAGCCTTTTACATACAGGAACTCACTTAATCCTTCCAGAGACCCTACGAAGGGGCTACCGTTGTCCCTTCAAATTAACAGAGAAATTCAGACACGAAGACGTGATGTCATCTGCCCATGGTCACATGGCTGCCAAGTGGCAGCACGCGGATTTGAACTGAGGCAGTGCGGCTCCCTAGTCTGTGTTCTTTATTTTGTTCTCCATTTCTCAGCAGCAGCTCTCTCCCAGGGAGCCGCCACCGTGATCTTGCAGGTAGCGTGCTCGGTGCACGTGTGGTACAATGTAAACACACAGGAGTTATGGCGGTGGTTATGAGTGTTCACAGTGTTAGCATCATCCTGAGAAGCCCGGCTCATCACCATCATCATTTCATGCCTTGGCTGAGATGAGTACAAGCTGTTTATTCCCATTTCCCCTTATATGATTCTATGTAATAGTCCCATTTCAAATATATCTGGGTCCATCTCAAATATAATTTGTTTCCTGGATCTGCTTGTCTGCAGCTGAGGGAGTCTTATACTTTCCTTCTAGGAAATCACTTTAGACTGACGCTCTGCCATTAGCACTTTACTGCAGATGCAAATCTATCTGTACCCTGAAAACGCTGCTGGTCCTCTGGGCTTGAACTCAGTCCCCGAAGCTCCGGTGCTCTGTTTAACATCTGCTGGGACCTTGGCGATGATACAGAGCATTTAAACCAATGCTGTCTGTTCAGGTATTTTTTTACCCTGTCTCTGGGCTCTTAGGTTTGGGTGGTTTCCTGACATTATGAATCTGTTTGGATATCTGCTTCCCCCTTCCTCCTTCCAACTTACTCATCAGGGTTTTCTGACTTACTGATTGTGGGTTGTTTGTATTTTTTTTTTTTTTCATAGAATTAAGAGAGCCTCTCTGCTACTTGGGTCTTGCTGAACATAGCTATAGCTGAAGTAAAAAAAAAAAAAGATGAGTTATTTTTGATTGCTCTTTTGTTCTCTCTCCTCATATCCAATCCATCAGCAAGTCCCATTGGCTCTGTCTCTAAAATCTATCCTCAGCTTGTCTCCTAATCCACCACCAACACTGGTCCCCGTTAGAACATCTTTCAACTAGACTCATGCAGGAGGCCCCTTCCCGGTTCCTAGCTTACATGCCTTCCCATTTGTTGAGCATTACCCATATAGCATCTAGAATGGCCTTTGAAAGTGTAGTAAGAACATGCCATTCCCTTGCTTAAACCCCTCCAGTGGTTCACCATGCAATTTACATTAAATGTGAAGTCTGACCAGGGTCCACGAGGACCTACACAATCTGGACCTACTTATTCAACCTCATCCCTGAACCCTCTTTCTGCTCTATTCTCTTTGCAGCACTTGTCACCATCTGGAATTATTTATTTTTCTTGTTTATCATTGGATCCTCCTCCCCCAACCCCACCCCACCCCCATATAGAGAGTAGGCAAAGGGACAGGGACTTTATCTTGTTCATTGCCATATACACAGCACGTGAAACATGTGCCTAGCACATGGAAGTGTGTGATCAATATTTTTGAATGAATGGATGTATAAACCACGCTTTTATATGGGAATCTAACTCTTGACCAGCTAAGAGTCTTGTATGAACCATTTCCATAGCTTTGGCTTTTCATTTATATACATAGGGATCTCTTTTGAGTACTGGCTCAGCTGTAGGACTAGAACCCTCTGTTTTGTAACAGTCAGCCACATTATTACGTATTTTCTAGAACTCCACGCTGTGTACTTCTAAGTGATTCCATGAGCTAGGTGTAAAGCTGGGGAGGAACACATTTGATATTATTCTTTTTTTCCATAACCCTTTTGTAGTGACTTTTTAAATCTATGATCTCTGGCTTCCATGGTGAGAGGGTTGTGGGTAACGGCCAGCAACACAAAGTAGCCCACATTTTCTCCATAGGTAGCTTCTTAACCACCATCCATGGGCAGTAGCTCTTTCCAATCCCTCCCTCCTATCCCTCTAATGACGAACCTATCCTGCAGCAGTGATTTCTGGGAAACATTCTGAGCTCTGAATGCATAGGCCAACTCTTTGGCTTGGTCATATTTTTTTCTCAGTTTCCTTACCTCTCATCACAATGATCATTTCAATGAGGAAGCTCTTTCCTGTCATGGGTTCATGTTGCATTATTGCCTGTGTGTTTCAAACACTTTTGGTCTTAGCCCAAGTTGATCCAAGTTAGGTTTTTAATGTTTTAATTAATTTTAAAGCACCTTGTAAGTAGAAATGAAAAGAAGGGAGAGAATACAAAATTTGGAGCATTATAAAACTGGAAAAGCTAACTATTTCTTGACTTAAATGATAGGAGATAAAATTGGAAAAGGTTTTAAGCAATAGGCCCACAAAAATTTTTCAGTTATAGTAACTTGGCCAGGGAGAAACAATTAGGAATATAAATGTTCTTCCCTACCGTTTCAGATAATTGCAAGGTTACTGTTAAGAGAGAAGTCACCAGGGAAGAGAAAGCAAGGAGTCAAGATCAGCTTGAAAGCACCTTTTAGGAAAGAACTTTATGTGTGTACCGAAACCTGGAACTTAGCGGAAGCAAATAGAATAAAGGTCTACCAATGTAAGAGGTAAATTACAAGAAACTATGAACCTGGATTCAAAAATTTGACCGTTTTTTGACCATTGAGACCTAAAACAAAGTTCAGGCCAGCATATTTGCACCAGCATGAAGCTGCTTAAAGGAGATGGGCAACTTCAGAAGAGTGCATGCTCCGCAGTACCCAAGATATGGCCATGGTAGGTAATGGAAAAGGGAGACCCTCCAAGAGGGAAAACTCAGAAGCTACAGAGAATGACTGATAAACGAGTTCTCACTGGAAAGCAGAATCTGCAACTAATAAAGCAATTTGCTCTGAGGTCTTCAAAATGCTCTCCCACCAAGATTTCAGAATTGCTATGGACCATGACCGCTGTGTGTTTTTGTTTCCCACTATGCAAACAAGGCTTTTAGCTTGCTGCTATGCTGGCCTTGGGACACCATTGTATATTGGGTAAGCGTAAGTGGGTGGGTGGTAACTTTCCTTTTTTGTACATGGGACGCTGGACCACGAGGAGGCCCAGTGGAGAGTACTGCACCACTGGTGATCCTGAGCTTTGAGCTGGACATGGTAACAGGGTAAGATATGTGTGGGAGGAAGACTGAATGGCAGGTATTTGGTGACCAGCAGAGCAGATAGTGTTATAGACTGGTGGGGTTTCTCTAACCCTGTTTCCTTTGCCTTCTAGGTACATACTAGTCTACTCCCTTGAAGTAAAATGGAGCCATGGGACTGAGTTCAGACCAATGAAATATGATGATGTACTTCCAGCTTAGGCCCTCCAAAATCTCCCCTGAGATCAACCCCACTACAGAGGATCTAGTGGAGGGCTGTGTGGCCTCAGGGATGGCAGAGCCACTAGATGGAAGGAATAACTCATGTGAGGCAGAGCCTTTGACATGCACTGGTATGTGACACGAGCAGGAAATAAGGTTTCATTAAGTTAAATAACCCAGGAAATAAACCTTTCTTCTGTTGATATTTTTGGATCACCTGTTATCACAATTAGCCTTGACCAATGCAGTAATCAAAGCTGTATGCAATGAAACATACAGGATATGTGTTGGTGTTACCTATTACCCTCTAATTTTCTTTCACCAGATGACTGCAGGGGACCTCTGTGACTAAAACTTACTTCTGATTGAGACTGGATTTTCTCTATGTCTTATGGGGTTCTTGTCCCCTGAAGTCAGTTAGCCCCCAGGTATTATTGAATGCCTAAACCCAGATCTACTACTTACTAGGTGTGTGATCTTGGGCATGTATTAATGTGTTTGAGCCTCAGTTTCCTTACCTGTAAATGGGTATAATAATAGTACCTATCCTGGGTTGTTGTGAGAATTAAGCAAATCAATCCATGTATAGTGATCAGCACAACATCTGGCACATGGTACATGCTCAATAAACTTATATCATCATTATTGTTGACGTCATAAATTGCTAGGTATATGCTTGGCACTAGGAACAATATTGAAGAAAATATACAAGGTCTGGACTTCTGTGAGATCTATGCTTATTCCATGACCCTTGTGTTTGATTTTGCACGTGTTCAGTATAGTCTCTATTAAGTACTTAATTTTAAGAGAAAGGTTTTGCATCTCTCCAATCTACTTCAGAAAACATTGGTTCTGGTTGGGCATGTTCTTTGTCTTTCTGTCTGAGTGTTCTGAGTCAGTATCTGTGTTCCTGTTAGTGGTTTTACTCTCTGAGTGCAGTATTTGTCCATACCCTGTGGGAATTGGAGTGGGAGGCACACAGGAAAGCAAAAATCCCTATTGGTGGAAGGAACCACTTCCTGCTTAGAGCCATTTCCTGCTTGGATCCACTTCCTGCTCAGATCCACTTCCGGCTTGGATCAACTTCCTGCTCAGAACCACTTCCTCTTTAGCGTATTGAGTAAAAAACGGCTGCCATTGTACTTATAGAAGTACACTTTGCTCCTTTTTTGGGTCTATTTTCCCAGGGTACACTGTCCAACCATCTCATTTCCAATGGTGTGTAGGTAACATTTGCAAGACCCAAGAGGTTGAAAATCCCTTCCCTTCTTTATTAACCAATGAGAACAGAGACTGAATCAATACCAGTGATGGCATCATCTAGCCCCTACAACATGCATTTAGATGCCTGGTTTACCTGTATGCCTAAGCTAGGGCCCTCATGCCCACACAGCTGGTGTGGGCCATCTCCCCGGCACATGCTCCTTAGTGATGCTAATTAGGCAGGCACACCCACTTGCCTTGGCATGTTTTATAGATGACCCAAGCTGCAAACACCAACATGTATAAGACATATGCTCTCTTCTTTGTGTAATTTCAGGCACCAAAATATGCCTACACATAGGGGTGTGTGCATACAGACACATGCGTATTCTTTTTTGCCTGGTAGAAATATGCTTCTGTGATGTTCCTTCTACTCCCACACATGCCCCTCCATGGCTGGCACATCTCCTAATTATTCCCCTCCACTCCCTCCCCATAGACCTTTTGTGTGTATATTTTGGCACACGTTCTCTTGATTCTGCCTAGCTCCTCTCTCTCTCTTTTTCTTTCCCTGCCTCCCTCCCTCTCCCTCCTCTTCACAACTCCTTAGAAAATTTGTTAAACTATACACTCTTTATTATTAACGTACATTTATGAAAAACTCTTCACAGTTACAAAAGTGCATGGTTGTAAAATCATCCCCATACAAAGGTTGGCATCTTCCTCCCCCCACCCCCCCAACCCTCCCAGCCCTAGACATCAGCATTCCACAGCACAATGCTTAGAAAAACTGAGAGCTCAGTGGGTCCACAGCTCTCCACCCAGTGCTATGGCAAACACGGCGGTGATTTACACAGGACCTTGGAACTTGCCTCCTCCACTTCCCTTTTGCCTCCTTCTGAGGTGGGTAGAGCAGACAAGTTTCTCTAGCTTTGGGAAATTGTTCTTCTGAGGAATGGGCAAAGATGTCTCCTTATACTCTTCTAGAGCTGAAAAGGATGTCGCAGCAATATCAGTAAAGACATCTATAAAGAAAATGAAGGTTGTAGGTCTTTCTTGATGGCTGAAGAGAAATACCTTTCTTGGTCTATTAAAATGCCATATACCATCTTCCTTGAAAAGAGCTAGCAAACTCTATAGCATCTCTGGGGACTAATTTCTGCAAGATTTCCTGGTAATCCCTATGGGAATGGAGAAACAGATGAGGGTTTGTCTGAGGGTGATCAGAAGCAACTGGTCCAGAGTTGTGTGGTGCAGATTGGGGTCTTTTCTAAGGAAAAAATTTCTTGGACCAGACTTTGACCATCATAGCCCTGTTGGTTAGCTGAACTTTGATATCCTCAGGCCCAGCATGAAGGAAGCTTCTGTGATAAGGACAAATCTCTGAGAGACAGAGAATGGAGGGAAGCAATCAGGCTGTTGCTAGGTTGCCTCAGCCACATATTTCTCTTTTTATATTTTTTTCAGCAGCTATCCCTAACCTAACCCTAATGGGATTCTATCTTAGTGTATCAAGTGATGCAATAAACAGATGGCTGAGTATATTGTGTCAGAGAACTGAACTCAAGTTCCAGAGAGGTTGGCCCTATATCAGTATATACCCAACGTACATGGACCCTCATGAACAGATACATGAACTCAGAGATACCCCAACACTTACATGTTAACTAGTCTGGAAAAAACTTATTCAAGGTTTATAGGAATACCATCATGGTTTCTTGGTCAGCAGGGTTGTGTGAACATTTACAACTAGGGCAGTTATGTTATCTCTAGAAAAGTATGCTTCTAGAAGATTGCTTTTGATAGCCTGCACAAGATGGTGGTGGTAGTGGTGGGAGACATGGAATTCCTTGGCAGGCAAAGATTTTTATCATTGTGCTTTAGTTAACTGGGGACCTTCTAGCAGCTGGAGAAGAATCTGTTCTTTAAATGCCATGTATCTTACTCAGAAAGGTTTGTCATTAATGGGGACTAAATAGTCTCATTAGAAAGGACATTGGAATTCAAGGGGCATTTGATGTCTTGTTTGGTTCTAGTTCTATGCAAAAAGGTACATATCTTAAAATATATTAACTATATTTCAGCAAATAAGAGTCTCTAGGAGATTATAATAGATGTATATGGTGTCCCTCTATGGGAGGCTTAGCTATTTGCATCAAGACTATTATTTCTAAAAGTTCCTTGCCAAATACATTAGGCTGTTAGCTTGACTGGTGAAGAGCAGAATAGTGGAAGAAGAGAGCAGGTACAGTTCTGCTCCAGATGTCACAGGAGCAGGCTCTTGCCCAAATGTTGTTAGTGAGATGCAGGGGATACAAGGTTCAAGTACCCCAGGTCTAAAAAGTTTCTGGGTGCTCTTTTGGTTGACTAGCTCATGGAAGCATGAGTAAGGGAAGGCTTCTTGGAAGTTGACATGTTATTTTCCTTTATTCCTTTTCCAGGAGGATGGGATGATGCAAATTTGTTGGAGCTGGGGGGCAAAGTAGAAAGCCCCTGTTTTAAACTTTATCCTGGCCAGCTTTACAAACATTGGACTGTGTGCCTTAATGTCTTCCCCTATCCTGCTGAGGTTCTTACCCCACAGCTCTCCTGCACCCTTTGTATCTCTTGAAACATAACACAGCAAGGCTTGAGTAGGAGAGGTTAGCACAGCTTCCTCTCTTGTTTCCCAAAGAACTTCTTTTTTGCATGACTGCAATCATGGCCACTAGTATTAATGTGTTATTTACACTTTGCAAGGCAGATGACTCCTATTCAGGTGTTATTTGTGCTGCTTCTGAGTTTCAGAGGCTGTGATTTGCTCTACTGTGAGCACATCTAAATTTGTGCAGCAGCTGGTTTTACTGCCTTTTATTTAGCTGATCTACTGGACATTTATAGCTGCTGAATCCAAGAGCCCCACTACCCAGCCATCCTGGGCATTCTTTTCCTCAAGCACCTGGGAAAGCTGGAGAGAGAACCGAGTTGAAGTTGAGTCCCAACTTTACTGCTTTAGCAAGTCATGCCTGCTCTTGAGTCTCTATTTTTCCAATCTGTAAAACAGGAGTAATTGTGTTTGGTTTGCCTCCCACATAGGGTTGTGAAAAGTCTGGAATGATGCTAACAGCATGTTAGGAGCTGTCCAGTGCTGAACAAATACAGGGAAGGAGCTGATGAAGCTGATGACGAGGATGGAGATGACAGCAGCAATGATGATAATAGTGCTTTGCACATGAAGTTACTTGATTTTTGACGGACTGATTAGACATAGTTTCCCTAAATGGAGCTGCCTATCACCTTCCTTCTAGAGTTTACCCGGATAACCTTGGGTAAGATATTCAGCTCTCTATGATTAATTCATCTGTAAAATGGAAATAATAAAGACCACCAGGCAGTGTTACTCTGAGAATTGAAATAAGTGAGTCAGTAGATTTAAAAGTGCCCAGAAGAGTGCCTGGCTATTACTGGGGGGCACTTAATCATCAGAACTACTTGAACTCGAACTTATATAACTTTAGAGGGAACAGTATGTTCCCCAACTTGGATAGGGTAGAAAGAGCACAGACTTTATTTTGCTTGTTAAGCAACAAGTGACTTTAAGCCTCTTTGAGCCTTCAATTCCTCATCTATACAATGGGAACAACAGTGCTTTCCTCACGAGATTGATGTTTGCATTAACGGGAATTGTCTGTGGAGAGAGCTTATCACAGTGCCTGATACTGGCAAGTGCTTGGTAATTAATAGCTCTCATACCCTGATGCTTAATTGGGTGAATTGCTTGGGAGAAAGAGAAAATCTCCTACAGTCATAACTGTGGTGGCCTTGTCCTCCTTAAGTCTTGGCTACCCTCATGCTACCGTGCATTTTCCTGGTGAGATCCTTTGGTGTGGGCACCGTGGCAAGAATAGTCACAAGATTAGGAGTTCCCAGGTGCCAGGCCTCTTGCTGCCCCATTGCTGGATCTCTTGCTTCCCTCTTCTGAAGCCAAAGCTTGAGTGAGAGGCAGAAGACAAGGGTAGGTACCTCAGATTGGTACCTGGAACCTCACTGGCAGGCTGCAATTGGCGCATGTAGTATGGGAGGCAGTCAATAGAAGGTGGTCTCACCTGGTAGCTCCTGGCAGGAGGAGGCCTAGGAGGGCACGGAGGTGTTCTCTCCCTCTGGAGGCAGTGGTGGGCAACTCCAGGAGCTGAAAGATTGGGTGTCAGAGGGAAGTTTTGGTCCTGTGCCACACCTGCTCTATACACTTAAGTCACAAGGATTGGTCACTGTTCTCAACACACCATGCATATTTTGGACTCCGTCATTTGTTCAAGTCCACCCTCCTTTGTCTATTTGACAAAGCAGACAGTTTTTGATGACTCAGTTCAGAAATTGCCTCCATTCTTGTAATTCTCTTGGACATTTTCTAGGCACAATTGATGATCCCTCCTCTGGGCTTTCATAACTATGTGCTGAGAGTGCTGAAAAATTGTCTTAAAGGGAATAGTTTTTGAATCTCTCTCTTCCATTAGAGGTAAGAGCCTTGGGGGCAGGGAGTAGGTCAGAGTCATTGGATATTTCCAGTTCTGGCACAGTGTCTGGCCCATAGTTGAGGATCACACAAAGGTAGTTTCCTGACCTTGTTTGGGTCATGACAGGGGTGGCCAGGGCACCAAGAACCAGAGTGAGTGGTGTCTGGTGGTCAGCAGCAGTGGTGGCCAGCAGCATGGAGGGATGCCAGGCGCCCACATCAAATCTCTTCCTCTTCACTGGCCTTGCTCCAACGGTGGCAGCAGTTGGCGGTGATGCCCAGGAGGAAGTTGGTGGCCACGGAGGCAATGGAGACCACGAAGCCCACAAATGCAATGAAGAGGTAATCATCCAGGGTCAGGGTCAGGTGGCAGGCCTTGAAGCTCTCCTCAGTGAGGGAGAAGAGTGGGGCACCCTCAACTTCAGGGGGACCCCGGCACTCAGCCAGCTGAGAATCTGCAACACAGAACCCAGGAATGGTGAGGGGCTGGAGGAGAGAGAGTGGAAAGGATATTCCCCCACACCTCCCAAGAGAAGTTGATTTTTTTTTAATTGAGTTTCTTCTGTGTCAAAAACTTTACTTACCTTCTTTACTCTCCTCAACAACCCTCGAATCAAGTGGTTTTTTTTTTTTGAATGGGAGAAGATATTTATTTATTTATTATTATTATTTTTTGATTTTAATTTTTTTATTATATTATGTTAGTCACCATACAGTACATCCCTGGTTTCCAATGTAAAGTTCGATGATTCATTAGTTGCGTATAACACCCAGTGCACCATGCAATATGTGCCCTCCTTACTACCCTCGAATCAAATGTTTTTATACCAGTTTTTATAGTCATGGAGATCGCTGCTCAGAGAGTTTTGCAAATGCCTCAAGTCCAATAGTCACTGCTGATGATGGATCTGGGTCTTTCATGGGACATCATCACTCTTACGACAGACTCCTAACTGGATTCTGGCTTCTGCCTTTAAACCATCTTGATGCAGTTTGCTCAGTATCTTTCACACCTGAAGTCCTGTCATGTGCTCTGTGCTTGAAGCACTCCCCTGACTTCTTACCTTCCCATGGAATGAAAGCCAAGGTCCTCACTGTGAGCTACAAGGACTCTTCTCGTCTCTCTCCCTCTGCTCCTTGTTCACTCTGCTCCATCCACACACACCTTTTGATCATTCTTCCATCACCCTGAGCATGTCCCTTTTCAGGGTGGAGAGGGGGAGCTATTGTATTTATCTCATTTATCCCCTGAGTCTTAGCACAGCTCTATCTCTCGCTTCCTTGGGGACTTTGTTCAAATATCACTTTATTAATAGGGCCTTTCTATATGAATCTATATAATACAGTAACTCCACATCACCATTCTCTGGGCATTCTCTACTTCCCTACTCTGCTTAATTTTTCTCCATTGTATTTATCATGTCTTACAGTTTCTTTATTATCAGTCTCCTCCCCCTTAAATATAAGTTTTTCCCACGGTGTCCCTAGTCTCTGAATAGTCTCCTGTCTGTGAAAGTGCTCAATGAAACTTTGTTAAGTGAATGTGTGGACGGATGACCCCATCCAACTGAAGCACTGGGTCTTTTTACTATCCCGTTTGGCTTTTCCAGGTATGTAGAGTATAGGGTTACGAATATGGGCTGTGAAGATATTGGTCTGGGTTCAAATCCCCAGACTGGTTGTATGATTGTGGGTGAGTTACGTAACCCTTCTGTGTCTTGCTTCCTTCATCTGTAAAATGAGGATAATAATACTATCTATTTCATTGGGTTGTAGTGAGGACTCAATGAGTTAACATATATAAATAATATACTCTTGGTGGATAGTAAGTACTATGTGTGTGCTTTTGTTATTATCCTAGGCTTGTCTCCTGGACAGGTCCGTGAGGGTCATGTTCTGCACATAGACTTCTGTAGGAGGGGTGTCTTCTTCAGTGGGATTACTTTTCTCACCATCATTGATGGTCGCACCTCACCCTTCCAGGGTCACTTGTACAAATGCATGATGGTCGTCAATGGTTTCATCGTACTCTGCCTTGGAGGTGAGAGTGGCATGCAGATAGCAGTTCTGCCGTTCGGTACCAAGCACCGGCTCTCCAGCAGGCAGCTTTTCCTTTGCCCAGTGGATAAACATTAATCAAGCTCTCATCTTGGGCAAGTCTTTTTTACCTTTCTGGCTCTCATGCTCTCCCTCCATAAGAAAGAGATAATTCAATCTAAATTGTCTAACAGAGTCAGTATGAAGAAGTTTTCTGAATTAGGTAGTGCATAAATGCTACTTATTCATCCTGTAGTTTTTGAGGGCAAAGGAAATGATGGATTTTGAAGGACGCTTTTGACAAATGGATGAACATCGTTCTCCTTAGAAAGGAAGAGTCGGTTTGGGGAAGAAGATGTGATCTGCTCCAAATTCCCGGGGGAAGGCTCCCTACAGGCCATATGCACAGCACTCCAGACCCTGTTCAGGACAGGATCGTGTCTGGAGTTGATCATCAAGGGCTCTCCTGATGGAACTGAAGACTCTGAACTCCAAAGTCTATTGTGTGCGTGACTGCAGTGGTGGCAAGACCATGTGACACCGGGGAATGTGGGGAAACTGAGGGCAATTGGTATGGACCCAGCAGATGAGGCTCTGAGGGCAGCTGGTAATACCCCGAGAGAATTTAGAATCAGAGACCGAGGGTTGACGCAGCCCTCTGGTAAGTCAAGGGACCAGTCTTGAGGTTGAGTTATATCCCAAGGGTAGCTTTATGTCCTCTTCTGTTGGGATTTGTCCAAAAACCATGGGTAATAGTGGGGGAAGAAAAAGAAGATGACAAAGGGAAAAGGATTGCCTGGTCCTACCCACACTGGCAAGTTCTTTGCACCCAAGAGGAAATATCCTGGAGAGTGCGATGTGGTGAAGAGTACGTTCTGTGGGGAACAGGGGACCTAGGTTTCTAGTCATGGCCACTGGGCAGTTACTTTCCCTCTCTGGAACTAAGTCCTTCATCAGCACTGCCATGAGGCTGCACAGATGGGACCGCAGACCCCTCTCCTGCTCAATGGGAGGCTGCGCTTCTTCTGAAGGGCAGTCGGGGCCTCAGAGATCACAGAAAAGAGGGAGCCCCTGGGTGTGGTGGAAGCTGTGCTCCAGAAGGCCCTTTCTGTCCTTAGTGCACAGGAGAGAGGGGAGGACATGCAGCGTGCAAGGGTGAGCAGGTGGGGAGACTGCTCCAGGCAGCATCCCCCTCATGCCCCCTAGCATTGCCCCATCTCGGTCCCCAGCTATTTTGGTCCCAGAGAACTTCCTCCCACAGCTGTGTAGAAACAGTGGAATCGTGACCCACAGCCCCCCTAAACTATTTTGGTCCTGGGCTCCCCACTCAGTCCTCCTCTCCCTCCTACCTCATTCAGCATCGTTTCTTTTGAACACACTCTGAGCCAGGCTCTGGGAAATCCCCTGAGATGGTGCCTACAGTTATTTCCTGTTGTCCTACTGCTGGAGGCTGGTGCTGGGGCTCGGTGCTGCTACGCAAGAGAGCCGGTGGCTGGGGGCACAACTGAACATTGCCTGCCTCCGGGCAAGGCCAGGGCCCATTAAGCCTGTGTGATTTAGGCTCCTTCAGTCCCCAGTGCAACCCCAGTTGGGATTGGTTGGTTAAATTGCCAATCCATTTCTCTTCTCAGTTCCCCACCCCGTGTCCAAACCTTGCAGAGCTCTGCTGAGGCCCTTTGGCAGGTCAGAACTCTCCCATGACTCTTTCTGTTAGCTTTGGATCTGACTCTTCAGGCTATAGCTGTAAAGCAGCCAGACTGCCAGGGTTTGAATCCTGACTCCAATACTTAGCAGCTGTGTGGCTTTGGGAAAGTTACCGAACCTCTCTGTGCCTTGGTTTCTTTCTCTATAGAGTAGTGTGTGTGTGGTCTTATCATGGTTCTTACGAGGATGAGATAAGCTAAATATGAAATATGCTTAGAATAAAGTATAATAGTAAGTACTGGCAGATAATAAGTACTAAAATAAAGAGTGTTAGCCATTTTTATTTCCCAGCACTTGGAACACTTAAAAAGCAGAGAGTAGAGTGGAGTAGAATGGGGCTTAGAAGTCAAATAAACTTGGGTTTTATCCATGGCCCGTCTACTTTCTAAAGGAGTGACCCTGGGCAAGGATTTTCAGTGTTCTAGATCTCAGTTTCTTCACCCACAAAATGGGGGTCATCAAGGTGGGGTAGATAATGCGTGCTGAGATCTTAGGTCAGGGTGAAAGCCCAGCACACACTGTCTATTATCAGCTACTCTTGTTTACTCTCTGTCTGCCCCCCAGGTCATCTGTGCCACAGAGGCAAGCTGGGTGTGTGTCATTAATGAATGGGTCCCCGGCGCCCAGCATGCGCAGCAAGCATCTCATGGGTACCACCGTTGGCGTGAAAGGGCTGGTGCACACAGAAGCCAGTGCAGACCAGGCACGCACCGGCTCTGAAGAGCTCTCAGTCCCTCCCTGTGTTTTCGAGCCTCTGTGTGCAGTGAGGCAAGACCCTCTGTGCCCATGGCCACCCAGTCCCGGCCGCCCCGTCCCGGCCGCCCCGTCCTGACCGCCCGCCTTACCCGCCGTGCAACGCTGGATCCGGTTTCGCAGCCACTTCAGCAGCGGCTCCATGGTGCAGCCGCACACCCAGGGGTTGCCGCCGATCTGCAGGGTCACCAGCCCTGGCAGGCCCTCGAGGGCCTCGAGGCTGAGGAAGGCCAGGCCCCCGTAGCTGAGGTCCAGGTCTCGGAGCTGCACCAGGCCCTGGAAGGCCTGGGGATGCACCCTGCGCAGCCATGGGTTGTGACTCAGGTCGATGTGCACAAGGCCGTGGGCTGCCTGGAACATATCGGCTGGCACGTGGCTGAGGTTGTTGTAGCTCAGGTCCAGGTGTGCCAAGCGTTTGGCGTGGAGGAAGAGGCCCGGGGGCAGCTCCACCAAGGAGTTGTTGCGCAGATCCAGCACCCGGAGCTCCATGTAGCACGTGAGGTAGCCGGGCGGCACGGATGCGATGCGGTTGTGGGCCAGGCTGAGGTTGCGGGTGTCCTTCGGCAGGTCCGGGGGCACGGAGAACAGCCGCTGGCTGCTACAGTCCACCACCTGGTTGTGGCACGTACAAAGGACGGGGCAGCTGGTGCCGGCGTCTGAACGCATCATCCCGGCTGCCAAGAGGAGGGAGACCAGCAGCACGGCTGGGTGGGGGGGCCCAGGCCAGGGCAGCTGGGACCAGGTGTCACCCATCTTAGGCAGCTGGCAGCAGCAGCGCTCTGGGGAGCCCACTGGGGCTGAGGCGATGTCCATGAATCAAGAGTCAGTGGCTCAGAAAGCCAGCTACATCAGGGCCAGAGTCCTGGAAGGTGGGGCTTCTGGGCACGTGGTATCATTGCTCAAGCCTTTCCCCAGAGCCTCTAAGCACCAGAGGGCTCCCTAGGTGAGATCCACAGGAAGCCCCCCCTTTGGAGCCCAGGGGACAATAACTCCAGCTGAGGCCCCTCAGAGTCAGAGAAGACAATCAAAACTTGAGAGAGAAAGGAGCTGAGGATGGGGCAGGACCTGCTGCTAGCAGGTGCTGGAAGGGTCCCTGTAGATCTCTGTTCCTCTCACCCATGACTGCTGGGTGCATCCTCTCTGTATTATGTTGGAGAGGTGGTGGTGGTGGGGGCGGGGAAGGACATGAAAGGTGCCTGTTGAAGGTCCTGGTACGTCTAAAAACCCTGAGCCCT
>NW_024424786.1:34053988-34065126 GCF_017311325.1 Ursus maritimus | reverse complement strand
TGCTGCTACGCAAGAGAGCCGGTGGCTGGGGGCACAACTGAACATTGCCTGCCTCCGGGCAAGGCCAGGGCCCATTAAGCCTGTGTGATTTAGGCTCCTTCAGTCCCCAGTGCAACCCCAGTTGGGATTGGTTGGTTAAATTGCCAATCCATTTCTCTTCTCAGTTCCCCACCCCGTGTCCAAACCTTGCAGAGCTCTGCTGAGGCCCTTTGGCAGGTCAGAACTCTCCCATGACTCTTTCTGTTAGCTTTGGATCTGACTCTTCAGGCTATAGCTGTAAAGCAGCCAGACTGCCAGGGTTTGAATCCTGACTCCAATACTTAGCAGCTGTGTGGCTTTGGGAAAGTTACCGAACCTCTCTGTGCCTTGGTTTCTTTCTCTATAGAGTAGTGTGTGTGTGGTCTTATCATGGTTCTTACGAGGATGAGATAAGCTAAATATGAAATATGCTTAGAATAAAGTATAATAGTAAGTACTGGCAGATAATAAGTACTAAAATAAAGAGTGTTAGCCATTTTTATTTCCCAGCACTTGGAACACTTAAAAAGCAGAGAGTAGAGTGGAGTAGAATGGGGCTTAGAAGTCAAATAAACTTGGGTTTTATCCATGGCCCGTCTACTTTCTAAAGGAGTGACCCTGGGCAAGGATTTTCAGTGTTCTAGATCTCAGTTTCTTCACCCACAAAATGGGGGTCATCAAGGTGGGGTAGATAATGCGTGCTGAGATCTTAGGTCAGGGTGAAAGCCCAGCACACACTGTCTATTATCAGCTACTCTTGTTTACTCTCTGTCTGCCCCCCAGGTCATCTGTGCCACAGAGGCAAGCTGGGTGTGTGTCATTAATGAATGGGTCCCCGGCGCCCAGCATGCGCAGCAAGCATCTCATGGGTACCACCGTTGGCGTGAAAGGGCTGGTGCACACAGAAGCCAGTGCAGACCAGGCACGCACCGGCTCTGAAGAGCTCTCAGTCCCTCCCTGTGTTTTCGAGCCTCTGTGTGCAGTGAGGCAAGACCCTCTGTGCCCATGGCCACCCAGTCCCGGCCGCCCCGTCCCGGCCGCCCCGTCCTGACCGCCCGCCTTACCCGCCGTGCAACGCTGGATCCGGTTTCGCAGCCACTTCAGCAGCGGCTCCATGGTGCAGCCGCACACCCAGGGGTTGCCGCCGATCTGCAGGGTCACCAGCCCTGGCAGGCCCTCGAGGGCCTCGAGGCTGAGGAAGGCCAGGCCCCCGTAGCTGAGGTCCAGGTCTCGGAGCTGCACCAGGCCCTGGAAGGCCTGGGGATGCACCCTGCGCAGCCATGGGTTGTGACTCAGGTCGATGTGCACAAGGCCGTGGGCTGCCTGGAACATATCGGCTGGCACGTGGCTGAGGTTGTTGTAGCTCAGGTCCAGGTGTGCCAAGCGTTTGGCGTGGAGGAAGAGGCCCGGGGGCAGCTCCACCAAGGAGTTGTTGCGCAGATCCAGCACCCGGAGCTCCATGTAGCACGTGAGGTAGCCGGGCGGCACGGATGCGATGCGGTTGTGGGCCAGGCTGAGGTTGCGGGTGTCCTTCGGCAGGTCCGGGGGCACGGAGAACAGCCGCTGGCTGCTACAGTCCACCACCTGGTTGTGGCACGTACAAAGGACGGGGCAGCTGGTGCCGGCGTCTGAACGCATCATCCCGGCTGCCAAGAGGAGGGAGACCAGCAGCACGGCTGGGTGGGGGGGCCCAGGCCAGGGCAGCTGGGACCAGGTGTCACCCATCTTAGGCAGCTGGCAGCAGCAGCGCTCTGGGGAGCCCACTGGGGCTGAGGCGATGTCCATGAATCAAGAGTCAGTGGCTCAGAAAGCCAGCTACATCAGGGCCAGAGTCCTGGAAGGTGGGGCTTCTGGGCACGTGGTATCATTGCTCAAGCCTTTCCCCAGAGCCTCTAAGCACCAGAGGGCTCCCTAGGTGAGATCCACAGGAAGCCCCCCCTTTGGAGCCCAGGGGACAATAACTCCAGCTGAGGCCCCTCAGAGTCAGAGAAGACAATCAAAACTTGAGAGAGAAAGGAGCTGAGGATGGGGCAGGACCTGCTGCTAGCAGGTGCTGGAAGGGTCCCTGTAGATCTCTGTTCCTCTCACCCATGACTGCTGGGTGCATCCTCTCTGTATTATGTTGGAGAGGTGGTGGTGGTGGGGGCGGGGAAGGACATGAAAGGTGCCTGTTGAAGGTCCTGGTACGTCTAAAAACCCTGAGCCCTGTCCCACATCTGGGACCAGTTAGAGGCCAGGGCTGTGTTTGGGTCTCCAGCATTGGAGTTCTCAGAAGCCATTCCTCCTGGTGGCCCAGGGAGCTCGAGTCCAAGGGGGTCCTGGGGTGGGTATTTTGGGAAGAGAGCCTGGCAGGGAGTGGGTCTCCATGGGTTTCCTGAAAACCCAAGTCCTCAGCCTCAGCATCTACTGAAATCCCCAAGGAGTCTCTTCTTTCCCCAGGTTGGGGAGGACCCCAGGTGACACCCACTGTCGTCTGCCAAGGCTGGAAAGAGCCATGTGTCCTGGAGGTGCGGGATGGGGGTCAGCTAGGACCGCTTTGGCGACTTCTCCTGAGCCAGTGCCTCTCTCCCAGACCAGCTCTGTGCTCAGCAGGCGGGGGCAGAATTCCCTCTGTCAACAAGGAAAGCACTCAGGCAGAGATCTCCAGTGTCCTCTCCTCCCCGCTGTCTCCTCCTAGGTTCCCCGCCCTCCTTCTTCTCCGCCACGGACCACAGAGTTCTCTGCGTCCTGTGGGTCAGGTGTGGGCAGCAGTGGGCTCGGACCCCACCCTCATGTTGTGGTTGCCCGTCTTCCTCCGGGCTCTGTCCTGGGCGCGATGCATTTGCTTCTCCTCCTAGCCTCGCCCCTCAGCACCAAACACCCCACCCTTGAACAACTCTCTAAGAAAACACACGCTGGTCATTTGCATTTGCAAATGACCTTTCAGACATGGTTAGCACTCCCCTCTCCCTCCCTCACCTCTCGCTCATCTCTCTCATCTCTCTCTCTCTCACACACACACAGGAACGTGCGCACGCGCGCGCGCGCACACACACACACACACACATGCACACATTGCTCTCCTGTGATTCCCCCACATTTTTGCCCTGCCCTGCACTCACTTCTCCCCGTTTCTGTCTAGCTTTCTTCTGTACACGCTCTCCTGCAGAGCCCCCGTTCCAGTCTGCCCCCTCCGCCTTCCCTCCCCCATGCACACCCCTAATCCTAGCGCCCTTTCTACAAGAGCCCCACTGTGCCCCCCAGCGTGAGCCCACGCCCACATTTGGTCAGGCAGAGAGACTGCACGATGACACACCCGGTCTCTCAGCCCCACCATCCACCCCCATCCCTTGAGGCCCCCGCATCCTCCGTGGCCCCTAGTTGTCCTCAGTTGTCCTCCGTCACCCCCTTGGTCTAGCACTGCCTCCCTTCCCAGCACTTCCAGCCTCAATCCCGCCCACTGGGAAATCACCCAGCTCCTTTATCCAGACCCGTTTTTCTGAACCCCAGGGTCTCGCCTTGCACTCCCACAGGCCCTCAGGAGGCCACTTACTTTGTTCCAAGGACACAGCCATCAATCTGCAGCAGACACGGGTCTCCCTCCCTCATCCTGGAATCCCGCTTGCTGCTTCAGGAGAACAGACTGCCTCCCCGGCACTTCCCCTCCCCCGGCCTCTCCTCCTCCATGGCTCCTGGATCCCGGGGCAGCATCCTCTGTGGTTTCCTGTCCTGTGCCACGGTGCCTGGCTGGTTCCCCTTCTTTTACTCAAAAAGGGGAACCAGAGAGAGGATGCTTGGAAGAAAGTTCACAGAATCTGAATGCTTCTTCCCGAAACTCAGCTGGTGCTGAGGCTGCTGGGGTTTGTGGCTTCCGCCAGGTCTTCCCCTCTCTCCGCCTTCCTTTCCTCTCTCCCCCTCCTCTCTCCCTTTTTCGCTCCCTTTTTTTCCTCGAGGGCCAGGTACTGACGTTTCACTGTCTCTTAGCAACTGCCTCCACATCTCTGAGCAACAGGAGAGCTGGCTATGGACCCCACCAAGATGAGAGAGATGAGAAGGAAACAGTGGCAGAATCCACAGCCACCTGCAGGGGTCCTAGTGATAGGAAAGGGGGGCATAGGAGGAGGGGGTAGGGGGCAGGGCAGGGGCGAAGCCAGAGGGGCAGGCAGGGGGAAAGGGCAAAAGGGCCCAGTGGGAGAGGTTGGAGTGGGGGCAAAGCAAGGACCTGAGATGGAGGAGGGCCCAGAAGGGAAAACGGAGATGGGTTGGAAAGGGGAAAGGAACTTCTCGAGGGGCAGGGAGAGAAATTGGGAAGGCAATGAAGACATGAATAAGGATGGAAGGAAAGAGGAGAAGTGCATGTGACAAGTTTGCTCACTTGATGGGATATATCGACTCAGTCCATATGTAACATCTGCTTCCCTAGGTCTGAATGTATTTTGGTCACCAGGTACCAGGTGGCTGGACTGGCTCAGGGCTTGTCAGGGACAATTATGGAAGGTGAGACCTTTTCTGTGTTCCTTAATTGTCCCTAAGTCCTGACCCTACAAGGTTGGAGAGTTTTGGGATTCAAAGGGCCAAGTGACAGGTCCAGGTGGGGTACTTGGGGCTGCAGATACACTCGGCTCTGTTTCTAGGAGAGTGGAAGCTTCCAGAAAACCTCGTAGTCTTGATCTCTTTCTCCAGGTCCCCAGACTCTGTCTGCCATTCCGTTCCCATTTTCCCAAGCTCCCTGTCCCTCCTGCCACAGATTGACCTCCATGAAGATAAAGTCTTTGCAACACTTCTTTCCTTTATGACCCATTGAACTCATTTCTAGCCACCGTGCCTTTGAAAAACCAGCTTGACCAGTTGGTTTGGTCAAAGAGCTGGCTCCTTTCTTCTTTTTAATACAATTGTTTATTGGGCACTCACTGTGAGTCTGGTGCTTGGCTCCACGATAGGCATAGAGCTGCCAGCAAGAGGGATGAAGACTTCGCCCTTTCGGAGGCCACGTTAGTCCAGTGCATTCGCCTAGTTGATCTGGGCGCGGCCTCTTCCGCTTAAGTGATATCGTAAGTCTTTGGGGAAACCCAAAACCGAGGAGCAGAAAACATGTGTTAAGTTGTACAGATTCTAGGCACATACAAAGTCCTCAAAATCATTGTCTTCTCTAACATGGTTCTTTTTCCTTTATGGTCTTGGAAGTTCTGCTGCTAAGCATTGTCTCATATTATGCTCAGTTTGAATCTTCCATGTTCCACAGTGTCTGGTGTGGAGTAACATGGTAGCGGCTTCATTAATGTCGATATCCTGAATTGGCTGGGGTAAATAAGATTTATATCTCCCCCTCCCTTATGGAAGGGAATGGTTCTTCAACTCCTTTATGAGCTCAGAAATAAAATGTTAATCTTAATGCACAAAACAGAGCAACACGTGGAGACAAGTAATCCACCATAAGCAAGGACTCAGTAAAGCAAAGCTAGCATGATAAGTCATTAACATTCACTGAAGAATGATAGAAAACATAATTATTTCAATAGAGACTAAGAAAGGTAATCAGAACATTTTAATATTTAATGTTGACTAAAGGCACATTAAAAAACAAGTGACAGAGAATGGAAGTTTTCTTCCTTTATATAACACGAAATTTATGTTTACTGTAAGACCAATAATATGAATAAAGAAAACTACCCGAGACGGTTTCCTTAAAAAATAAGATCTAGACAAGAATGCCTTTTTACCATTTGAAACTACAGTTTTCGGGCCTGTACAATTGGGATAGGATGATGGTATCGAACTCATGGAGTTATTTTATATTACATGAGTTGTTATTAATGAAGTACTTAGACAGAGGGAGGACTACAGATATGTTTGTTGAATGAACAAATAAAATAAAAAAAATACAAGGCAGAGTATAAAATTACTGAAATCGTTATGCAGAAGGGAAAACAAATTGCACAGAAGTGGGAGAGGAAAGGAAAATATCCCACTTGCACGTGATTTGAATGTTTTCTGGTGCAGGATAAGCCTCAAAACCTTCAGAAACCCCCCCCACTGACCATTGCATATACAATGGTCCTTGTATATAATGTCTTCTGTAAAAAAAAAAAAAAAAGTGAGGATAAATGGGGCAGAAATCTTTTAAATGATCTTTTAGCCAGACTCATTCTGGAAGTTAAGTATTAAAGCATTGTTTCCCAAAGTGATATCTCATGGTACACTGTGTGCCATAAGAAAAATGTTTGTTCTCAAATAATTTGAGAAATATTGAGTTATGGGGAGCCTGGATGGCTCAATAAGTCAAGCATCTGCTTTCTGCTCTGGTCATGATCCCAGGGTCCTGGGATCGAGCTCTGTGTCGGGCTCTCTGCTCAGCAAGGAGCCTGCTTCTCCCTCTCCCTCTGCTTGCCACTCTGCCTACTTGTGCTCTCTCTTTCTCCATCAAATAAATAAATAAAATCTTTAAAAAAAAAGAAATATTGCGTTAAACAAAATGAAACAGATTATTTATTCCCAGATTTCTCAGGACCTTTAATGTGCAGATGGTCCTGTGACTTACCCAGGCAAAGGATTGGGGAAAGGTGAAGGATGGATAATACCCAGCTACTTCCCTTAGCAAAGTGACTTTCTCCTACCTAGCAGCCTTGCAGCAGGAGTAATTCAATTTTGAGCCCCAGCAAAATGGTAAATTATTACATACCACGGCCTTACGTGGTCTCTTGCAAGTTATTGAAACTGTGACTATTCAATCATGAATGTCAAAGATTTACTCTACTGGGGAAATACACAGAAATTAATCTTAGAGTTGTAGATACAAATGAATTGAGATATCATTTTCCTTATTAGGATTTCTTGACATACACGGCAAATGAGTTGAGATAATGACAGAAAACCTTTCACTGCACGAGAATAAATGTAATCTACCACATGAAAAATGTGTTGAGGGATAATTATGAAACCTCCATAGAATGAAGATACAGGAAGAAATGGAAAGATAAACTCCCTAGTTGCGGGGACAGCTTAGAAATAGGAAAGATGACTTTGCATTTTATAGTATAATAATTCAGCGAAGTATTTAGCAGAATCTGGTGAACTGGTGGTGGAAGCCATCTGGGGAAAAATGGACAATGAAGCACAGATGATATTAATGAAGACGATGATGATGACGGGGGAATGCTGAGTCGCGGTGATGCCGGACTTCCCCAACTGAAAGATTAAAACATGTGTTGCAAACTGAAGAGCAGTCAATGGCATTACTCAGTGTTTGTGCTTTGGAAAATGACCATGGGATAGAGCATACGTTGAGGAAGTGATTCTCACTATCAGAATAGAGAAAATGAAAAATGGGAAATGAAACCACAGTGTTGAAAGTCATCTCCAAGTAAGAAATGTTATTGAGACTTTGGTGCCATACTTCATTTTTATTCATGGGAGAAGTTCCAAGTGGTCCAAAGAATTAAAGAGAGAAATGAACAGTAACAAAATGCAAATCAGGGAGTGAACAGAATAGCACATTTGTCCCAGCTGTGGAGAGATGATGTCTTTCTGTGTGTCAAAGAGATATGGAGAATGTCATTTGTGACACGATGGCTTCTGACAAACACGTAACATTGAAAGACAATAAGGTTTCCTTGAGCAAAAAAATGACAAAACAAAATTAGAAAGGAAAGAAACTCAATGAAGAAACAGAGTTTAGACATAAGTGATTTGAAATAATCCGTGCAAAATATGTTAAGAAATGCTACAGATACTTCATTCCCCCTTCTGATTACCCCCATGGTGCACTGGGTGTTATACGCAACTAATGAATCATCGAACTTTACATCAAAAAACCAGGGATGTACTGTATGGTGACTAACATAATATAATAAAAAAATATTATTATATAAAAAAAGAAATGCTACAGATAATATTTTATTTATTTTATTTTTAAAATTTTTAGAAGATTTATTTAATTTTGGAGAGAGAGAGAGCGAGCATTAGTGGGAGGAGGGGCAAAGGGAGAGGGAGAGAGAGAATCTCAAGCAAACTCTCCGCTGAGCACAGAGCCCGATGGGGGTGGGGTGGGGCTCGATTTCACGACCTTGACATCATTACCTGAGCCGAAATCAAGAGTCAGACACTCAACCAACTGAGCCACCTAGGCGCCCCACAGATATCATTTTAAAATTGATAGAATACGTAAATCCTTCTGATGCAAATATAGAAAATAAAGTGGGCATGATTTCAGGATGTACCTCACAGGGCTGCCTCACAGGGTTTGAAAGAGGCAACACAGGTAGAACCTGGCAGAGTTCCTGGTCCTTTCTAGAAGCTCTATGAATAGCCACGACCCTTATGATTAGTTTCATTATATACAAGTGGATCGAATGCCCTTTTCAGTCTCTAAAATGTCTTGATTCAACCTGGGAGGCATTATTACGTGGTGGGAGCCTGCCTAATACAGCGGTTACAGCAAGGGCTATGGGACGACAACAACAATGGCAACAATAATAATAATACCTGACTCAGGGGTGCTGGCAGAATGAAATGACCCACGTAAAATAGGTAATTGTTGCCGGCACACTGCCAACTCTCAACAAACGGTCACTGCTTTTATTGCCATTATCTCGGGAGGAAGTTGGTGGAGGTGAGTATGGAACCACACCTCCAATCATAGCACTTGTTGTTGGTCAGTAATCCCAGACCATCTTTATTACTCGGGGCCAGCTTGCACTTTCCTTCTGCTCCTTGGTTCCTGGACCCATGGATCGGTTCTTGGGCTCTTTGCATGTTCGCTGCCTGCCCCGCCTTGATCCTCCACACCCTCCCTTTGAGTTGAAAGTTGCCATCCTGCATCGTTCCTGAACTTCACAGCAGCGTGTGTGTGTGCGAATGCGTGCACGTGTGCAGCTCAGGTGTGCATGCATGTGTGCATGGGTGTGCGTGCCTGCCTGTGCGTATGTGCAGAGGGTTGAGAAGGTGGATACAAGCGCTCTGGAGGCATAAATAGTAAAATCTCGTAATTGCACGTCTCAGGATGAGGTGCGTTCCTATGTACTGTGGTTGGTCTTGGCTCCTGCTCTCTGCCCTTCGCGTCCATCTGCTCCCCTTGGGGAGAGGGAAATGTGGAGAGGGGGCAAGTGCCGATGGGAAGTGGGGGTCAGTGCAGGGAGCTGCTTTTGTCACCCAGTATTCTTGGAGTCACTGCCACTGTCCTGCAAGTCCCAGGCAGCTGCAGAGCTCAGACAGGCCCACACAAACCTGGGTCGCCAAGTTTTAATCAGGGATGTTTCTCTGAAAAGTTAATTTTTTACTAAGACGAGAAAACAAACTAAAATTTGTTAGGAATGGCAGCTCTCTGTGCGCTCCAACCTCCTTCTCTCGGAAGTTCTCAGTATAAGCACGTGCTCACCCGTCTGTCTCCCTTGCTGGTCTGTGAGCAACGTTTGGGCAGGTGCCCTGCTTTGTTTACCGTCCTCCTCTGGTGTCCAGTACATAATAAGCAGGAGAACTTCGCAAGTCTTTGCAGCGTGAATGAGTGAGTTCAACTCGGAAACACCAGGTCGGCCATACCTGGGCCCCTTTGCTGAGAGCATATCAAAGCTCTCCGGGTGAGACAGCCCTGCCCTGGTTCAATGTCTATCTGGGGACACTACTCTTTACCACTGGTGCTACTGGAGACAGAGGATTCTGGGGCTGATAGAAGAGACAGAAGTGGATATAAAGCGGTGAAATAACCGATAGAAATTTACAATCGTTTCTAGTGGAGCAGGGGGTGGGAAGAGCAGACATTTGCTGCTTTGAGGGCCTGTTGAGAGAGGCCGTGTGGCCAAATTTGCTGTGGTGGGAGGGAGGCTGGGGACGGAAGAAAGGGACTTATGGCTTCCTTAGTTGACCAGAGTTGGCCAGCATGTGGCCAGAAGGAAACCAATACATGCTGGGTAGCTCTATGGTCCCATCTTACAGAGAGGGTGACTGAAATCCATCCACTTATTCAACACCTGTTTATTGAGCGCCTACTATATTCCAGACCCTGTCCTATGAACTTCAGCATAGCCAGGTTTGATGGATATATGGTTTGCTCCTGTAGGGCATTTGGGGCCAATATCCATTCTGATTGGTGTCCCTGATGGCTGGTGGTTACACATTTTGACAGTCCCCTCTTTAATAGTGAATGAAGCAAAGTTCCAGCTCTCTAGTGCTCCCTTTCTGGAGCCAGACGATGAGCATACACACAAACACGTACATGGTAGGTGAGGTTAAGTGCTGTGAAGAAAAGCACATCAGGGCAGAGGGGCAGATGTAGGACCTAAGTTTGAAGGATCTGAAGGATGACCTCTTGGTCTCCCTCCACCCAGCCTGGGATGAGGGGACCGTGCAAGCAGCTGGCCGGGAGCCTGCAGTTCTACCTTAGGGGATCAGAAAGAGAGATTTCTTATTTACTGAGCCCCTCCTAGGGACCAGGTCCCATGCTAAGCACTGGAAATAGAGCGGTCAAGAAAGCAGGCAAGGTCCCCTTCTGGGGAGAGGGACACAGGGAAAAAAAGATCTTAAATGATTGTAAAGATGCAAAGTTGCTCAAAGGGAGACTGCAGGACGGTCCAGGGAGGTAAACACAGGCTCCCTGCTCCCAGGGGGTGGGGGCGACCTCCCTGAGAAAGCCATGCATTTGCTCCATGTATTTTTTTCTGTCTCCGCTCTTTTACCTTGTCAGGTGTTCTTTATAAGCTCAATGATTTTTTTAAATTGCAGTTATCACCTTCCTTAGATAGTGTGTGTGTGTGTGCGCGCGCGCGCGTGTGTGTTTCTACAAGCTGTTTATTGTTCACATGTTGTGGTGTGATTTCACCCCTTATGTGATTTTATTGCCTTGCATATCTCAGGTGAGATAACTCGCTTCATCCTATGAAAGATAGGTTTTAACGAACCAAGAGGCAACAAAAAGGAAAGCATTATTTCTCCCGAGTCCTCTGAATATGAACCAAGGGGGTAATAGGACGTCCATAGCCGGCTTATAGAAACAAGGCTGTGGTAATGGCTGATAAAAATACCCAGTCGTTTATAGCTTATTTGATATGGTACTTAATGGTACTACTTTGCTCATTATCGATAGAAAATGCTCGATTTAGAAATTCCCTTTGACTCTTTCTTGATAATCTACCTATCTCTCTTCTCTAACT
>NW_024424786.1:33975146-34053978 GCF_017311325.1 Ursus maritimus | reverse complement strand
ATATATATATATATATATATATATATATATATATATATATAGTTAATATAAACGCCTTGATTTTGAAAAGCACCATCCCCTCCTGTCTGGTTCCTTGCACCTTCCTTCTTCGTGGGCAGCTGCTGGGGCTGAGTCCTTCCGACGCTCCTTTCTTTCGTGATTCTGATGCCGTCCAGATGCTTTCAGTCGGCCCTGACGCCACAGCCAGACCACGGAGCAGCTCCAGATTAGCACCACCGAACTGTGAACCATGGCTCTGGCCGGATCATTCAGGGTGGCCGCCTTCGCCTGGGCATCCACAGGGAAGAGGGTGGGGGGAGGGAGCCCAGATGCTGCCTTGGGATTTTCTGGAAAAGGAGAGGAGTAGCGTCTAAGCAGGAGGAGCTGGGAGGCAGGGATTGGGAAAAGCTGCGGGCTTCCCTCCCAGGCCCTGGGAAGTAACTCCCACTAATAGGGTGAGGAAAGGTTTATCTGGAAATACCCTGAAACTGCAGGGAGGTCACGCCCACACCCCCACCCTGGTGACCCGCGACCTGTCGCTCTGTCTCACCTGTTCGCATGGATAAAGGGGCACCATCTGTCTTGTTTTAAGCATAGAGAAACTGCCATATCTGGAGTGATTTATTCCTGCCTGTGATTCTTTTCCTCACCATGCCATCCTCTCCCAGGGCTGCTGGATGAGAGCCAGGAGGCTTTGGTCGGAGCTGCGGCTCTGTTATCTTCTGCCTCTCTGCTCCTGGGGATGACATTGCATAGATAACACTTACTGACCCCCTACTTTGGCCGGGCACCAGGCGAAGTGCTCTAGGTGGGTTCCCACAGGCTGCCAATGGCAGGGGAAGAACTTCCCCGATCATTCTCCTTCCAAAGCCCAAGCCTATACCATCTATCTTCCTTCCTTCCTTCCTTCTTTCCTTCCTTCCTTCCTTCCTTCCTTCCTTCCTTCCTTCCTTCCTTCCTTCCTTCCTTCCTTCCTTCCTTCCTTCCTTCCTTTTTTTTTTTTTTAAGATTTTATTTATTTATTTGACAGAGAGACAGCCAGCGAGAAAGGGAACACAGCAGGGGGAGTGGGAGAGGAAGAAGCAGGCTCTTAGCAGAGGAGCCTGACGTGGGGCTTGATCCCAGAACGCTGGGATCACGCCCTGAGCCGAAGGCAGACGCTTAATGACTGCGCTACCCAGGCGCCCCTCTTTCTTTCTTTCTTGATTTTGTTTATCTATTTGACAGAGAGAGAGACAGCCAGCAAGCGAGGGAACACAAGCAGGGGGAGTGGGAGAGGAAGAAGCAGGCTCCCAGTGGAGCAGGGAGCCTGATGCCGGGCTCGATCCCAGGACCCTGGGATCACGCCCTGAGCCGAAGGCAGACCCTTAATGATTGAGCCACCCAGGCGCCCCCATACCACCTTTCTGAACCTCAGCATTCCTCCTCTGTTAAATGGGGATCCTAAGTCTCCTGGTTACCACAGTAGGAGTGTTCAAAACAGAACATTCCCGTAGCACCTGCAGAGTGAAGCAGAGACTCATCGTTTCGGTGAGAGGTTGTGGGGCAGAACCGCCTTCCCGCTCCGGGGTCTGCTGCAGGCCCGGTGCCCAGAGCAGACGAGAGGCCTGAGCAGACCGGGTCTGGGAGGGGCTGTGCAGCAGCAGGTGTCCCTGAGGTCGGCCCGAGGGACGCGCGTGCCAGGGCTGTAGGAAACGCTCACTGTTGTCCACCTAGGCTGGAAAGGGGGACACAACAGAAGGAAGGTTGGGACCTGTCAGGAGCAGAAAAGAAGGGATTTCTTTTTCACCCATGTTTTGTTTTCCTCTCTCCAGGAGAGGTATTTGGGGCTAAGGTGTTTGCGCCTGGATGGTGCCTTTGGCCCAGAAAGCGGCTCTGGGCTGGCTCAGGCTTTGAATCCAGAAGGCAGAGTGGGGCTTAGGCCTGAACCGTGTGGTCCTCGTGCAGCGTGTGAGGGCAGGAATTCACGCCTGCAGCTATGGCATGGCCCCTACCGGAGGAATGGCGGGTGTGAAGGTCAAGCTCAGCGGGCCCCCTGTAGTGGAAGGATGACGACCCCACTGGGAAGGATGCCTCCCAGTCTGAAGTCCAGGTGAAGGGGTCCTGAATTGAGAAATCAAGCAATGCCAACTCTCCTTTAAGTTTGCCGTGGGTCCTCGGGGCAAAGAGTATCCTCTCTCTGGGCCTCAGTTTCTTCATCTAATCACATGGACGCTGTTGGGGAGTGTCACCAGAAAGACATGACTGCCGATTGGCCCGTGAGCTGGACCCTGGGACGCCGAGGCTCCTCACCCCCGACCCCGTCCTTGGAATGTGGGTTCCGCTTGTGGCTTCTTTTCTCAGAGGCTGCTCCAAGGTCACAGACTTGAGCTAGTGATGCGGTGTGGAGGACATCTGCACAGTGTACTGGACTGGACCTGGTTACGGCCTCTTTACAGAAACTTTAGGGATCTAGAGGGCGGGTGTGGGGACCCATTCATCCTGCTGCTGCCCAGGAAAAGCCTCAAATATAAGTTCCTTCCCTTAGCATTAAAATCACCACCCACCCACCTGGAGTGGGTTGCCTCTTTCCTCAGTCTCTCCCTGCCCCTCGAGTAAGGGGGCTGTTTCAGAGTCTACCCGGGAAGCTCCCGAGAGAGCTGCGAGCCAGCGGGAGTATTTGGCCCAGATGATTCCGAGCAGATTGGGTGACTTCTAACAAGGGCAATGACTAGGCATTTACCAGGATTTGAGACAGTATTAAATCATGCTCTTTTCTGTAAGGGGCTGACTCCCTTTGGCCTGACTGTTTGGCCCAGAAGTCCCAGGTCTCAGACGCTACATCAGTAAGGCCCGGAGTGGCAGGGGGGAGCTGGGGGCAGAGCTGGGGTGATGGAGCAGCTGCGGTCTGTACCCCAGAATAGCTGCAGCCCTCCTGGCATCTGCCGTCTGGTGGCACACTCCCATCCCATTGGCTGCTCTCGGTCCCTGCTGTCTGGCAGGTGCTGCTTTCCCAGGTTTTGTGGTACCCGTTGAGCAGGCCTCCATGTGTGCTACAGAGAGCTGGTTTCTCCCTCCAAGCGCCTAGGATCAGAATAGCGACTCTTCTCTGGTTGCCCCAATCCTGCCTCACTTCACCTCCCCGGTTGAGGACAGAGGGTAGATTAGGACAGTGGAAAGAAGTCCAGAGTTGGTGGCAGAGGTCTTGGTTTCTTGCCACCAACTCACCATGTGACCAGGGCACAAGCCTAAACATCTCTCTGGGTGTCAGTCCTTCCCCTGGAAATTGAGAGCAATCAGGTTATGGTCCTACTGGTGTTCCCCAGGGTGGCCATCCCCGTGGTTCATAGCTAGAGTCCTGTGACGGATGGCATGTCTGTGTCCCCCTCAGAATCCATATGTTGAAATCCAAACCCCCAATGTAATGGCATTTGGAGCTGGGGCCATGGGAGGTCATTAAACCACGAGTGCGGAGCCCTCATCACGGGATTCATGCCCACAGAAGAGGAGGCGAGAGAACTAGCTAGCCATCTTTCTGCCCTGTGAGGATACAAGGAGAAGTTGGCAGTGTGCAGCCCAGGAGGGGTTCTCACCAGAACCTGACTGAGCTGGCTCCTGATCTTGGACTTCCAGCCTCCAGAATTGTGAGAAAAATGTCTGTTGTTCGTATGTCACCCAGAGCATGGGACCTTGTTATAACAGCCCCAAAGGACTAAGACCCTTCTGCTCAGCCAGCGCCCATGTCATGCTGGTTGTTCAGTATTTGGAATGTCACCCCGAGGGGTAATGCCTGGGCAATTGCTCAGCAGTGGTGTGAGGTTGGAGGGGGGTAAACAGTGGAAGAGGTGCTTTGGGAACTGGGAAGCCATAATCGCACATCTGAGGCACCGTCTGCCCAGTGTCCATCTGTCTCCTCTGTCTCGGGGAGCAATTGCTCCTTGATTTTCCACCCACTCAACCATCGGGTTCAGAGGGATCTTGCTCCAGTCCCAACTCCAAGTCTGCGGGTGGCCCCTGCCTGGGCAGATGACCTTTTCTTCCTCTGGTCACAGGGATACGTTGACAAACTAAAAAGACCGTCAGACCTAACCAATAAAGACACATCCTCTCACTGTGGTAAAGGTTTAGGGACTGGCATGGGACCCAAACCAGGCCAAGCAGATTATTTCTCTGAGATTATTCTCACCAGGATGAGTGGGAAGGATCCCTTCTTCTTTCTGTTATGAGCTCGAAGGATGGAACCATGGCTACTCCTTCATATAGAGAATGCCTGTCTGGGCAGAAAACAGTGGAGACAAGTAGAGCAAACAAACATAAGAGATGAAGAGGAGAGAGGAGGGAGGCTTGGTGACAACAAGCCTGGAGTCTCTCTGGCCCCTGATGCCTTGGTTCTTATAGTTCTTCCTTAAAAAAGAGTAAAGGATTCAGAGTGTCAAGGAGTAGGGGACACTGTCGTAGTTTTATTTTGGTGATTAGGGGAACCTTTTCTAATGAGGTTAAATATGATCTTATACCTGAATAAAGTAAGGGAGTGGGCCATGTAAATACACAGAAGAGAATTCTAGAAAGTGCAAAGGCCCTGAGGCAGGAGGTACTTGGTACATTCGAGGAACAGCATGTAGGCCAAGTGTGGCTGGAGCTGAGTGAGACAGTAAGAAGGCATCCCAGACTTCTCTCTGGAGGGTCAGCAGGGGAGCCACTGTGCATGACTGGAGCTGGTACTGGGGTCCCAGGCACAGCTTCAAGGACTTTGGTGACTGTAACTGTGGGGGGTCTAGGAAGGTCAGAGACCAGCGCTAAGGTGTTTCCTGGCTTTGTTAGTCCTCTGTCAATACCCGAGGGATATATGACCTTCCTTGTAGCTTCCTCTAACAACTCAGTGGGGATCTACCCTCAAGTACTGTTTCCACAAGGACCCAGAGAAGGGAGCACTTCCTTGTGGCGAGAGTAGACAGAAGCGCTTCAGTGAAAAGGATTTCTTGCGTTACAATTGCCGAGGTGTGACATTCCACGAACACTGGCCAGTTTGTTCCCCGTGTGTTTGTTCCTTTCTTCACTGATGTAACAAGAATTTATTGAGTATCTGCTATCTGCTAAGGTATACAGAAAGGCACTGGATAGACAAAGATGAATGAGTCACGGTTTCTGCTTTCAAGGATCTCAGACTGGCTGCGTGTGGAGGAGGTAGGCATGGAAACAAATAATTAGAGAGAAACATGGCAGGTGCTAACACCAAGGCAGGAACCCAGTGCCTCTGCAGGGGGCCCGAGGAGGGAGGGAAGAGTCAGATGGTCTCCAGCTAGGAGGAGATGGCCCCTCCACTGGACACTGAGGGCTGAGGGAAGTCTGGCCGGGGTAGAGCAGCTGGAGGGACAGTATGTGTTAAGAGCATGTAGTCATGGGAAGGATGGGGTTAGGAAACGACAGACATTCAGAGTGGAGGGTTCTAGGGCTTGAAAGTTGGTGCATAAGGTAGAGGAGGGTGGTTGAGGTCAACCTTCCCCTTGCATTGGGGTCAACTCCCCCTGCATCAATCCGCCAGTCTGCATGAGGTGTTTAAAAGACTGCTCTGTTGATTTGGAGAATCGTTGGAGATTTTTAAGAAAGGGAGTAATGTAAACAGATCAGATTGTTTAATAGGGCGTGATGTATTACACTACATGGTACTATAATAATAATAAGAGATAGTCTGAAGAGTAAATAGTTTTTTGGGTAGAGACAAGGTCACAAACTCTAATGCCAACAAGAACCAGGCAGATGATGTGGGAGAGCAAGGAGGCCAGCAGGTTGTGTGGGCCCTACCCTGTCTCAAGACGGCAGGTGCTACTCAATTCAGTCCGTTGTTGCCCCAGTGGGGACTCAGGTCCAGGGCTGCCAGAGCTCCTGAGTTTCTCAAGAGCAGCCGAAAATCCAGATCCTTATGTAAAATCTCACCATTTTTAAATGTTGGCAACTAATTTAAATTCTACAAAATGCTGTGTGGGCCAAATATAACACATCTGTCAGCCCGATCTGTCTGCGGGCCACTGGTTTACAACTTCTGGGTTGAGAAAAAGAGTTTTCTTTTTTTGTAAAGAGAGATCAAAATAGTTTTGGATCCAAAGAATCATGCCGGGAATGTTCTCTCACTCTGGTTCTAGCAAATTCTTAATCGTTACTTAAGACTCAGTTCATTTCTCCTCCGCGAAGCTTTCCGCATCATCCCCTGGCCCCTGCCACACACCCTCTCACCACCCCAAACGCCCCCAACTAGTTATTCCGTCTCTGTGTTCCACTGTATCGCTTATATGCCCTGATGTATGGGGGGGATGGGGGTGGAGGAGGGCTGTGGAGCAGGAGAGAAGCAAGGCACAAAAGCTACAGAATTATTGATAAAGGGACGGAATTAAGACTTGCAGGAGATGTTGTGAAGCTCACAATAGAGGTCCTTGCAGGCCAGAGCCAGTGCTTGGCAACTGTTAGCCTGTGATGGAAAGAAGCCCGGGTCTGAAAGGAGAGACAAAATGCCCCAGAACGGGTTGCACTTTGGAGACTCGAGAAAAGGCATAACACCATGAGTTTCTGTAGGACTTGGTCTTAAGCAGGGCTGGTTTCCATGCCTCAGCCTGTAATCTCATGAGTGTTTGGTTATTGCTGGTCCTGGTATGCTAAAGACTGGCCAGGCATTTCCAGGGAAGAAACCTAGGATGTGGGGGCAGAGTGGGGTTCTGCTGTTTCACTGGCCCACTGTCGTTCATCCTCTCCTGGTTTCCCCAGGAATCCATCTGGCCCCCACTAGGGTCAATGTACTTCTTGCTTGGGGGTTGGGCAAAAATGTGACTCAGGCAGGGCTCATCAAGGCTTCTCACGCCCTGGACGACACAGTGGTCAGGGCAGGATGGTCACCTAACGCCATTGGGTTGGCAAGAATAGGGCTCAGGAATTTCCTGGAATGACAGGCATTCTCTCTTTCCTGCTGGATTTAAATCTGGGAGTTTATAGGTCTACTGCAACTGTTAGCCACCAAAAAGACCCTAAGAAGAAAGTCAGCATGGAGAAGAGACAAGCTGAGAGATGGAGAGAGGTCTGGAGACGGACGGTATCATTTGAGCCCCTAGATCAGACTATGGCTAAAGCTAGTTAACCCAGATTTTTTCATTATTGTGGCCAGTAAATTTTTTCTTCCTCAAAGCAGTCTGAGTTAGGCTCTCTTTTGTCAGTGGCAACCAAAAGGAGTCCTTCAACCTCGAGGAAAAGCATGAAGAGTGACTCCCTCCCACGAACAGTGCTTTACAGTTTGCAAAGCATTTTATATCCATTTCCTTATTTGATTCTTCCAGCTCTCCTGGGAAGTAGGGAAAACAGGAATTATTTTCCTGTATCACAGAGAAGGCAACGGAAGCTTAGCAGTGTTCGGATCTACAGACAGATGGCTGGGAATGCCAGGATGAAAATCCCGTTCTTCCGAGTCTGGTTCCGGAGCTTCTCTGCACCGGTAACGTCGTCTTAAATTAAACTCCCATAATGCTGAACTAAATTACACTAAAGCACCCCTGGAAATAGCCTCTCAGAGTCATAATTCATGCTGGGTAATTACAAAATAACTTTCTTCTCATTATTTTCCTACTTACATATCTCCAAGGGAAGGGCTGGTGATAAATGTCAGGGTTGGGACAATTTAGGTAATTATTTGGATGTCTGTATGAAGCACGTCTTTTATAAAAGATGCTATCTGTCTGCTTTTAACTTCTTGATAATCCTCAAATTGGAGACCCTCCATTTCATGTCCCACACACAAGTCAAATTATTTTGTAAAGAAACCGTTGAGAGCCTTTCTCCTGCTCTTCCATCTTTCTAGAAGGATCTCTCCCTGCTCTGCACACAGCTTCTGCTCCTTGTCAGGTGTTAGCCTCAACGCTATCGACTCAGAATGGTTTTACTTTATAAAAAGTAAGTTTTTTCCCTTCCCTCAACCCTCAGTTTTGTCCATGTTAGACTATGTTTTAGTCTTTACAACATTTTTCATAATTTCTAATTTTTAAAAGCTTCTTTTAAATTTTTCTTTCCTCACAACAGACTGTCCAACCAGATGTGGGTTTCACTTCTCTATCCCTAACACCTAGCCCGGTGCCTGACATGTAGCGGGGATTCACTAAATACTTGTTGGTAGAATAAGCCGGGAAATGAAGAATGGCTTATCCAGGTGTGCCCGTGAGCCAGTGCCGTTCTAGCTTGGCGCTTAGCAGCAGTGAGGTTGGGGTGGGAGGAGATGAATCCCGAGATGAATCCCCCCTTCCAGGGAATACAATATTAGCAGGAAGATGCAGGGTGCCAAGGGCCAAGCCCCAGGGCATGGCAAAGTAACGAGAAGCCAGGGAAGGGGACAGGGATGGCTGGCAACCAGAACACGGGGCAGAAGCTGTGTCCTAGAAGCTGGGGCAGGAGGGGCCGCAGGAAGAAGAGGGGGTCGACAGCAGCGTTCCATACTGCACTCAGTACCAGAACATCTGATTCACACCTGACTTACTTTTCTAATTATTTTTACCCTGATTGTTGCCATTGGCAAGTTTCCAAGTGGCAGTGTGATTTTGTTTGCTGCCCGCAATTCTCGCCTTTTCAGGTTAGCAGGCATGAGTCTTTTGACCTTGCCGGAGAAGATGACACCTCTCAATATAGCTCTGTTTGCAAATGTCAGCTGAGACTCTGCTTGTTTCTCCTCTGGGTCTTTAAGAGCATTCACGGGAGCACACACACACACACACCCACCCACCCACCCACCCACCCACCCACCCCACGATGCTTTCCTCCCCACGTCCTCTGCTCTCTCAGGAAGCAAGGGCATCTGCCAGACCATCACTTTGGAGCCACCTGCTCGGGGATCTTTACCAGCCTTTGATACAGTTGTGATGCAGGAAATAAGCATGTGATCTGCGGGAGGAGTCTTCAATATAAGGAACTGATCGACGCAGAGAGAGAAAGCTGAGACTTTGTCATCTTCCCAAGGGGTGGTCTCTACAATGCTACGAGCTGAGTCATCACACTCCAGAGAGTGAAACACACCTGGGTCCCTTGTTTCCCTTTGGAGGCACAAGCTTTCTGCAGCCAGCCCGTGCTCATGATAGCCGGAGGCTTTCGGAGCTGCTAGTTTGGAGTGCTTGCAATGAGCTCAGCCCTGTGGGAAGCCTTTTATACGTGTTCATCTTATTGAATCGTCCCTGGAATCCTATCAGGTCATTACTACCGGCTCCACCTTGTAGACGAGGAAACAGAGGCTCACAGATGTGGTATGACTCACTGAAGGTCACACACCATGTATATACTGGAGTCAGAATCCAACCCAGGTTGTGGCTTTCCCCATGACTCGCCTCTGTTGGTGGAGGCACTGACCCGCACTGGTTACCTGACGGAGACTGTCAGTGTCTATCACTGTGATTGGCTAATTGGGGCCTGGCTCAGTGCCTGAATGCTGGGGACAGCCATCAACTGGAAAGCAGTGCCAGTTTATGCTCGATGTGGCCCAATGGGTACACTTTCTCCATGACACCCTCTCTTCCACTTCCCTCCTGGCCCACTCAGGGCCCTTGCTTCTGGTAGGGGCAGGGCACTTCCACTTTGTTTCCCTAAACAGAAAAACAAAAACAAAACAAAACAAAACAACAAACCCAAACAACTCTTGTTTTATAGGATTTAGCAGGTTTCTTCGCCTTCTCCCAGGAAGAGCCAGTGCTTTCTGTTTCATCGGCGGGCGGGGGTGGGGGACATCCTCTGTGACTCAGCCGGGAGCTGCCTCCACCCACTGAAGGGTTGCCTGCCCTCCTCGGTCCCATCCTCGCAGCAGCCAGGAAATGGGAAGAGTGATCAGTGAAGCAGCAGGCAAGCAGCAGGCATAGGGAGGAAAAGAAGCCTTCCTCCCAGGCTCTCCTCCAAAATAAGATGCAGTGAGACTGTACAAAACCGCAAACCAGGCTCTGGAAGGGCGTCAGGAGGGAGTGGGCCCATCGCCTCCCACTGTGTGCGCTCGATTTGGCTGGTCTGACTCCATGGCGAGGCCAGGCCAGGCCCGGATAGCAAGCTGGGGTCCCTCCTTCTGTTCCCAACACCCCCCACCCCAGCTTTCTCCTCTTGCATGCGGTGAGCAGTGGCTCAGAAGCAGGAGCTCTTCACAAGCAGCAGCCTGGGGGTCTGGTTTGTATCTCTGGTTGTCCTGTGTCCCTGGCTCTGCTCACGTCCCTGTCAGGGAGCGCTAAGGTGGCACAAAGCCATTCTTCCTCATCTGTTTTCTGTCCGTGGGGTCCATCCTGCTTAGCTTCTTTAAGCTGCTGGGACTGCTCTGTGCTGCAGAAAAGGAGGTGCTGGGCACTCCTGGTCAACCATCGCACTGAATCCTGAGCTGCTCCTGGTTCTGATGCCACCGCCCCTGTTCTGCTGCTGCCCCTCAGAACAGCTCTCCTACCATGTCTATTGGGGTCTTTTAAGGGGACCCGCTCAGCTCTGTACTGTGGCTTTTCTTGGCTTGGCTTTCCAGGCCTTCTGAGGGACTTCCGATAGCCAGTTGCATTTCTCTTCCCGTGGAAGAATAGGACCCCATTCAGATGCATTCCTTGATTCTGTGACATCCTACGCTTTGTCTTCTGCAGTCCTTCTCAGACTTGTAAATACTGACTTCAGCTCCGATTTTTCCTAAATTGTTGCAACCACAATGACAATGACAAGTGGTATTTGCTGAGCACTCACTATGTATGTGCCAGGCTCTGTGATACGCACCCGGTACACACAACCTTACCTAATGCTATTATTCCTCTGATTTTATAGACGAGGCATTGGAAGCCCACAGAGGGTGGGTAACTCACTTGAGGTCACAGGGAGCAGCGAGGCTAGACACAAGGTAGGAACCCAGTAATTGTTTGCTGAATTAATGGAATGAGTGGTCATTGGGTGGCTAGTTGTGCTGGGCAGCTGCTCTGGCCAGGATGGGGCTACTGGAGACAGTCAGGCAAGCAGAAGGAAGAAACTCTCCACCAGCAAGAGCTCTTGGGTAGGCCCTGTGGGTGTTCAGTTGAGGCTGAGAGAATCCTCAGGATGAAAGTTGGAGAAGGCTGTTAAGCCCCGGCTGAGGGATGGGCAAGGTGACCTTTGTGATCTCTTCTGACTCTGCGGGTCTGAGGTTATTGTATAACTCTTAAAAACAAAACCAAACAAACCAATAAAACCCTTTGCAAACATGAAGCATCTCCAGCCCCAGCTGTTCTGAACAGGAGCTGAGTGGATGTTCACTCTGGGGCAATAAATGCCAATATCCGTAAGACCTTGAGTCCTCTGGGGACCACTCTCAGTATTCCATCATCAGAATGATACTGACACCAGCTGGCATTTCTGGAATGCTGACTACACATCAGACCAGATTATAAACACTTTACCCACATAAATTCAGTGTTCACCACAAACCCATGGGGTTGTGAGTAGTGTATGAGTCAGGCGAAGCTGCAGTAACAAGTTAATCTTCAGTCTTCAGTGCCTTAACATAATAAAAGTTCATTTTTCACTTTCTTAAAGGCTGAAGGAAGTTAGGCCATTTTTTACCTTTCCGTTTGGACCCGTGTGCCCTCCAAGGGCACTGTGGTAAGGAGAGAGACAGAGGGACAAGCACACGGGTTTGCTGTGTGCAACCTGAGAACCTAAAATGACATCCTACCTCATATGCCTGTTGTGAGAGTTTAATGAAAAACCAGCGGTGAGGCATTCTGAGCTGCAAACAAAATAGGTGCTCAGTAAATGTGAAGGGTGACAGCAGTGATGATCCGTAGGCCAGAGGCATGACTGGTGCCCCATATGGAGCCCTGATGCGGGAAGGGGCAGGAAGATGGAATCTTACATTAATTAAGCCCTCCTTGGCTGGAGTCCCCCCTGCCCCTGTGGGGAGGTTCAGCCCAGAACAGTGTTAGAGGTCACACTGACCAGGGCAGGTATATCAGCAGCCCTGGCCTACCCTCTGTCAGAGGTCTGGTACCTACAAATACTGTACCAGCCTCTGTCATCCATGTGCCTACCTTGTCCCAGATGGCCCTGTCTCTGTGGCTAAGTATCTGATACAACATGCTGCTCCAATATCTATCTATCTATCTATCTATCTATCTATCTATCTATCTATCTATCATCTATCTATCTATCTATCTATCTATCTATCATCTATCTATCATCTATCTATCATCTATCTATCTATCTATCTATCTATCTATCTATCTATCTAGATGAGTTTGGACATATGCATATACCTGTGATACCATCACCACAATCATGCCTTGTTTTCCTATTTTATAAGAGTGCTTAACATAAAATCCACCATCTTCAAAATCTTGAGTGCACTATGACATTTTGTTAACTACAGGCACTATGTTCTACCACGGATCTCTAGAATTCCTCTTTTAAAATTTTTAAGAGATTTTTTTTGAGAGAGAGCGCGCACAAGAGGGGGAGGGGTATCTATCTATCTATCTATCTATCTGTCATCTATCATCTATCTATCATCAACATCTGTCTATGCTGGGGTGGGAGCTGAGCCTTTGAAACTCTGCCAACTTGCCTTCTGCCTGGCCCTTGTCAGTGCCCAGAACCACGATACTGGGAGCTGTATAATTTGGAAACATGTCTGCTGCCTCACAGGCCCTCCATGGATACCATTGGCTGCCCAAACTGCCCCTCACTCAGGTGCTGCGTGTTTGTCTGATGGTCCTCAGGACAACCAGGCTGTGGGCTTCCCATCCATCTGTCCTCTCAAACTTCTCCCCCTTCCCCTTCTGTCTAGTCATGTCATGCCTGAGTCTGCCTGAACCAGGATCTGGGAGATAGGAAAGGCACCAACATTCATTTGGAGACAATTCTGCAGAGGGACTGCAAGCTTGTTTCTAGAGTTGGACTGACGCTGCTGTTTTCTTGCTGAGTGTCTTTGGTAAAGTTACTTATGTTTCCATTTCTTTATCTATGAAATGGGGGGAAATCATGTTACTTAACTCAGAGGGTCGTTGAGAAGATTAAATGAGCTAGTCCATAGGAAGTGAATAGAGCAGTGGCCAGCACATGATAATAATCCATCTTAGCTGTAATAATAAAAACACTTATTCTTCTAATTCAAATATGTCTCCAAAGCTTCTGCTTTCTCACTCTATCACACATTATAAAAGTATTCCTGAATGGAAAGCCAATCTGAGCAGATTAAGTTTGATTTTTCTTTTTATTCTGCTAAATTCACAGGGGATATTGGAGAAGGGTATTTTTAGGAGGCCTTACTGAGAAACATAGCAGGTGGCCAGATGGTAATGACAGGAAGCATGGTCCCTTCCGTCTGCAAGAACAGCTGAGTAGCATTCAGGTGTGTAACAAGATAAACTACATTTCTAGAGATACCCTACTAGGTCCAGGTGGAAGAGGGGGCACCATGGAATCTTGCCAGAGAGTGTAAAGTCTGGGAAGATTGCAAAACCAGACCCCTGTTCCCAGTCCTGTCCCTACACAGTTCTTTCCCTGCATGGTGCAGACATGGTGTGGACATCTGGTTTACCACCGGCCTCTCTTTCAAGGCTCTCCTCCAGAGGACGATGGTGAGGTCATACTTGATGGTGTTCTGTGACTTGTGTTCACAATGTAGACTCCTCATTAACTGAATCCCAGGCACTGCCAGAAAATCAAATTATGCCACTGGTAATGATCTCTGTGGGGAAGGAAATCCCCTTGGCTTACAGAACTTCTCCTGGGGGTTTCATTGTCTGCTTTTGCTTTATTTGATTTCATTTTTATTTTTTAATAGGTGTTTTTCCATCTCTTAGCCACTCAGCATCCACTGCTTTTCCCAAGATCATTTCCCAAATTTTCATGGAATAGGAACTGTCCATCTTTATATGTGTGGGTTTTGATGGGGAAATGATTCCCAGTGCTCCCCTTTTGCTAGGGAAGCCAGGGAGGACCAGTCACTACTTTCCCTACTCTTAGGAAAAGCTAACCATGGGCGTTATGTCTGACCCCAGACAAACAGAAACTTCTTCCCTGGGACTTAAAATACTTAGTCTCTGACTTGGGTGGGTGGGGGGGCATGGAGGTGGTTGGAGGACCTGGCCCTGAAGACTGAACTAGAAAACTCGTGGCCAGGTCTAAGCTGGGGTTCCCGCAGCCTGCCATCTCTCTTGGGGCCACTCTCTACTTTGATCCATTTACCCTAGAGTTTGTAAAGTTAACACCTTCACAGGTCAGGTAAGTGCCTTAAATGTGTGAGGTGTTGGGGTGAAAGACTGGGAGAAGGGTTGGATCTGTGAGTACGGGCTTGTCCTAAACAAAATGTACTACATCCTGCATTTTGGAATATAGCTCGGCATCTGAGATGGCTAGTGTTTTTGTACTTCCTTGAACTATTCCATAAATCATGACATTTTATCACCCAGACTGTATGTCTTAGAGTTCTTCTTGTTCCCCAAAGGGGCCTCCGAATCCTTTGTTAAACTACGGGACCTCATTTGGGGATCAGAGAATAGTCTCCTAGTAGAGGTAGCAGAGGCCTTTGAAGGTGGGGCTCTGAGCTGGGGTGGAGCCATGCTCAGGCTACCTGGCCCAGGTCTTCTCTCACTGGCTCTGTGCAGGGCACCAGAGCACTGTCACTGAGGCCAGGAAAGACATTGACCGACATGCTGAGTCACGGTGGCTTTCAAGAAGGAAGTTTATTTCTTCTCTGTGTAACGACATGAGCACCAGCAGGCCAGGGCTGATTCAGCGACCCTGTGGCTCTGGGACCTGGCACTTTCTTTCTTGTTGCTCTGCCATCTTTAAAACGTACGTCCCACCTTGTGGCAAAGATAGCCGGTTTGGTTCCCACTGCCACGTGGATCTTTCCAGTAAGGAGGAGTGGAGAGAAGGCAAAGATGCTTCTTTCCTTTGAGGGCTTGGCTATGGCTTCTGCTCACAGGGCCTTGGCCTCAATCCAAGCAGTTGGCCACAGCCAGCTGCAAGGAAGATTGGGAAGGATGGTTTTTCACTGGGTGGCCACATGCCCAGAGAAGACATCTGCTTACAGAAGGGAGAATGGAAACTGGGGAGATAACCAGTAGTTTCTGCTCCAACACTCCTGTGCGTGCCCACCGGCACCTAATAACCCCTACAAATTGCAGTCGTATTTGGAATTTAATCCTCCTAGCCTCTGCTCAGAGTGAAATGTCTAGGGCTGCCCTTTATGCTTTTCACGCAGAGGGAGGTTAAATGACTTGTCCAAACTGCTGCAGGAATCTTCAGTGGTAGATTTTCAGGCACTAGGCAGGCAGGGGAGGGGATCCTTTCTGCCTCCCTGTCTTCCCAGGGGAACTTCTTGGTCTCCACTGCTTATTCTCCTTTTCAACTGAGCTTGGGCCGAGACACTGAATCTCCCTCTAAGTGAAGGTGCCCTGAGCAGAGGCCAAGTTCTTTTTTCTTTTTTTAAAAAGATTTATTTATTAATTTTTAGAGATGGGGGGGAGGGCAGAAGAAGAGGAAGACAGAATCTCAAGCCCACTCCATGCTGAGTGCAGAGCCCAATGTGGGGCTTGACCCATGATCCTGAGATCATGACCTGAGCTGAAATCAAGAGTCGGATGTTTTAACCGACTAAGCCACCCAGACAACCGGAGACCATTGTCTTTAAGAGTGAATCCCAAGAGAAGCCAACCACTGCTCCCCGCAGCAATCCACCCCCTTCCCGGTATACCAGTGGCATCTAATCTTCCTGTTCTTACTCCCTGTCCTTGTTTGTCCAGGCCATCCAAGGGGGGCCAGGTGTGACTCTCTGAGGATCTCCCACAGGTGGGGCTGGGCACATGGCATCTTGTCTGAAGAACTGGAACGGAGTGACGTTGGAGATCAATTAGTTGATGGTGACTTGAAAGTAGAGGTTCGATAAAATTAAGGTCAGAGTTCCTGCCATGACAAACCAAAACTGCAAGCAAGCCAAAGGTTTGGGGGCACAGAGGAGCCCTAAGTAACTCCCCAAATTGGTCTGCTCCAAGCTGGTGGAGTGGATGTGCAGAGAGAAGGTGGGGAGAGGAGGAGAGACATTGTGGGCCATTCCTGTTCCCACCGCACATGCCCAGAAACTCCTTTATTATCTGTTCTCGTGTGTCTGTCTGGTCAGTATAGTGCAGTAGCTGGAGTGTCGGCTCTGCACTCAGAGAGCTCTCTGCCCCTAATACTGTGACCACGGGCAACTGAGCCGGGTCAAGCCTCGATTTTCTCATCTACAAATGGGGATTCTTCCAGTGTCTACTTCATAGGGCAGCTTGAGGATAATGCCAGTGACAAGTGCTGAAGTTAGCTTGGAAAGGTATTTTCCTCCTGTCTCCCTCCCTCCCTCCCTCCCTCCCTCCCTCCTTCCTCTCAAAGATTCAGGACAAAGGGTAAGGCATCTGAGATGCCTGCAATCTCTTTCCTACAACTCCCTTTGACTCCATCCTCTTTTGAGGTATGAGCTCTTTCAATGAATTAATTAATGGAGTGATTTAACTTGATTAAGCTCCTCCCAGAGCCCCCAGCCCACTTCACTTCCTTTTGTGGGTGGGGAAACTGAGGCCCTGGAGGTTAAGTCAGCTGCCCAGTCAAGAGGGAGCTGTGTGGGTGTGCACACCCTCCACCCTTGTGGACTGATCCCTGGCCTTCTTTTTCCTTCTTATCCTCCCTGCTTGAGGAGCCTTCCAGAAGGCTGTGCTGATGAATTTCTACGCCTTCTCACATGAGGAGCTGGGACCTTCTGACCTCAATATGCAAAGAGAGGCTACACACGCAAGCCAGCAGCGCTCAGTTGCACAGAAATAGCTCAGCCAGGCTGCTCCTCTCCCCCAGTCCTCCCAGCCTCCTTTCCCTCAGCTTCTGGGTCCTCCCTTCCAGGCCCGCCTTACCTGCCTCTCTCCTCCTACCCTTTCCCTCGTTTATTCTCCTTTCTTTTCCTTCCCTTGTGCCCAGCCTCCCTCTCTGCACTTCCTTCCCACCTTCTTGCCTTCCCTGCCTTCTTGGCCAGGCTGTGGCTGGGCAGACAGGTTGCACCCCTCACCACCCACCCACAGACTGGAACTACAAGGGGCTCATTATGGCATTATTTCGAGGTTTTCCAAAGCCCCGCGGATCCTTGGGTGCCTGGGTAGAAGGTGTAGGGCTGGAGGGAGGCCTAAGACACAGTGGCTGTGCTGTGGGCTCTGGACCCATGCTGCCAGGGTTCAAACCCCAGCCCTGCCTCGGGCGAGTAACCCAGCCCCTCTGGGTCTCGGCTCCTTCATGCGGAGAAAGTCAACAATGCCATCTATCTTACTGGGTTGCTAGGAGGGGTTCTCGAGTTCATGCAGCTACCTAGCTCGGAGAAATCTGGCCATGACCACCAGCCATGAGTCCTGAAAACCACGGCAAGTCGAATGGTTTTCAAGTGTCCATCAGGCTTGGGCATAAGTGAGCCCGTGGATATGGGTCCGTCTGGGAAAGGCCCCATGACCGAGTACAACAGGTGACAGGTGGGGTGGCACAGTGGGGTAAGCACACACTCTGACCTGCCTTGGAGTCCCCGCTCTGTCTTTTCAGAGCTGTGTGACCCAGGTCCTGTGGAAGGATATTTCTAGGACTCAGAGCTTACTCTGGTAAACTGCAGATGAAGAGGCCCTGGCTTTGTGACTCAGGCTTGTGACTTCTCTGAGATGATGGACGCATGGGGCTTTGCATGGAGTCTGGCGGATATTCTAATATAGTAACTATGACCGCTAACCATGTGTTAGGGAGGGTGTTGGGTGCTTTATGTGCATTAGCTAATGATATGTTCATAATAACTCTCTGAGCAGTCACTACTACCCTCATTCCCATTTTCCATAAAGGCTTACAGTAGCTAAGTAACTTGTCCAAAGTTGCACAACGAGGAAGTAGGATAGCCAGGATTTGGACTCAGGGTTTTGGCCTCCAGGGCCCAACAATGTAGCATGGGATCGTACTGCCTCCTAACTCGAACGCATGATGGGCTCCTCTTAGAGTCAGAAGAGGAACTGCTGACTTGCTGTGAGTTCAGAGCTGGAGAGACGACTCCCAGCAGGAGAAACCAGGGATGCCTTCCTGGAGGCAATGGTACCAGACCAGCCTACAAGAATGAGTGGGATTTGGTACAAGGAGATAAGGCCAGGCCTAGAGGGCAGCTTGTGCAAAGGCACAGAAGTAAGAAAGTGCCAGGAATGTTCTTCCTCCAGAGTCACTGGACTACCTGGGAGCCGGTGTTGCCAATACACATTTTTTGTGTCCAAATCCAGCCATTGCCAAAGAGGGCCTGATGGGCACTTGTAAAAGGGCAGTGATGTGACCGGCAGTCAGGGGCCCCAGTGGCAGTGTTTCTAAATCAGGGGTCCTCCATCTCGGCACCACAGACCTTCTTTGTCAGAGAAGTGTTTTGGCAGGGGGCTGTGCTGTGTGCTGTAGGAGCCGAGCTGCCTTCTCACCAGCCCCCTCTGGAGTCGGGAAGGCCAACAGTGTCTCCTGACATCGCCCGATGGTCCCTGAGGGGCAAGATCGCCCTGCTTAACAACTACCATCCTAAATATAGGTGGGGGCAGAGTGGGGAACACGGGTGGGGGAGGCAGGACACCTGGGTCCTCATACCAGCGAGAGTGAGTGTTGTGTGATTCAGGACCAAGCATTTCCCCAATCTGGGCGTCAGCACCCTTGCCCGAAAAGTAAGGTGGCTGTTTGTAGCGTGTGTCCCTGAGGACCCTTTCTCTCTAGTGGCCCGGATTGGCCCCAGAGGTGTGATCAGCGGCTCCCGCAGCCTGTTGCGGCTTCATTATGTGATGCAGTGACACCCACACCTTCTGTGAGCCTGTTGTCCCCACTGGGCAAGCTGGCAGCCGCCGGTTCTCCGTCTTGTTCTGGGCCGGGCTCACCACGGCCTCCCAGAGCAGGTGTGTGAAGGGCTCTTGGCGCCACTTTGCACAGCAACACCCGGGTGACATCCCTAATTATAGTCGGGGAGAGTGGGGCTCAGGAGGTGGGTATGGCTCGGGAGGTGGGGACAAAGTGTTTCTGGGTGTGAGAAGATGATTAGCACCAGAAAGCGGGCCAAGTGGGGCTGCTGACGCCATTTCCTGAGGCCCCACTGGAAGAAAGTGGACCCTCCCATTGCTTTAGAGGAAACTCCTTTCTCGCCTTCACCTTTTGTCCTGGGAACCTGGCAGCTGTTCCAGGTGAGGGGAAGGCCATCGCCAACTTCATTTGGCTTTGGAATTTAGAATCATGGCAGACAATTGTGGGGTGGGGGTGCTGAGAGGTTCCTCCCCTGTTACTGGGAGCTGCTTCTCTGTCTGGAAAAGGTGGGGGATCCCTGCAGGCCAACTGGGGGCAGACTTTGTGACCTCAGGCCATCGGTCTCAGCTCCATCCGCTGTGGGAGGTCAGCACTGACAGCCTCTACCCGACAGGACTGCTGGCGTGACCCAGGCACACAGCGCTTCCAGCTACAGGACTCCATGCTGGTGTCATGCCTGCAGTGGGGAACCAGGAGCAGCCAGCTTTGTCATGCGCTGTCCTTGGCCTCCAGTGATCCTGGGAGGGAGGGGTTCTTAAGCCTGCTGTTACAGATGAAGCTCAGGGAGGCTGGAGCCATTTGCCCAGCATCTCTTGGTAAGAGCTGGAGAAGCGGTTTCAGCTCCAGAGGAGGATTCCAAGGCCCCATCCTGGTTTGTGTGGAAAGGCTCAGACACGCCCTGTTCTGGACTCTGAGGGTGGGCCACTCGCTCCCTCAGCCTGTGTCTGTCTGAGAGTCTGGAACACAACTTCTGAGTCTGCTGTTTCCTGTAGGCCTCTATCAGGAAGACAAAAAAGAACAGTCATGTGGGTGAGGGATGAGCAGATAAGGGGGCAGTGATGGAGAGAGGGACGTTTGATAAGGGGCTAGGGACCCCGAGGGGTGGGCTGGGGGATGAGGGGGGAGATAAGGGGATGGGGGAGATGAAAGGGGACGCATTCTGGGAGTCTGTGATGGAGGGGAGGGGCAGATAAGGGGCAGGGTGAGGGTGGCCCCTGGGGAATGGAGGCATGGACATTAAGGGGAGAAGGAGGAGATAAGAGGCCGGAGAGGGGTGGAGGGGACACACTCTGAGAGAGGCCTGTGCTGGTGTGGCTCTGGTGCTGATGGATGACCTGTGTGGAGGCTCCTGCATGATTTCTTTCTCCTCATTCTCCAATGGAGCCCTGGCATTTCCCAGAGCACAACTGTCTCATTAGTCTGTGGGGTACAGATATTACAGTGGGGGAGGTGGGGCTCCAAAGAGGCCTGGCCGGGTCCTTCCTTAGTGAAGGCTCTGGAGACATTTCCTCCTGCTCCCTCTATCCACAGAGAGTTCCCTCTCTCTCTCAGAACTAACTTCCTTCCTTCCTTCCTTCCTTCCTTCCTTCCTCCTTCCTTCCTTCCTTCCTTCCTTCCTTCCTTCCTTCCTTCCTTCTTTCCTTCCTCTCTTCCTTTCCTCTCACTCCTCCACTCAGCACTCACACTGCGAAATTCTGGTCCAAGTTCTGGGGACACACTAAAGATTGCTGTACATTCTGGCAGGTAGAGATTGAATATTAACAATCAAATAGATAAATAAGGAGCCCTAACTGTCATGAAGAAAATTGAATCATTTCAGGTGACAGGGTTGGACAGGAAATGGTTATACTAGGTTGACTGGTCAGGGCAGGTGTTTGTTGGAGGTGACCTGGGACCTGATGATGAGAAGGAAGGAGCCCTGAGAGCCTGTGAGAGAGAGCCCTGTAGGCAGAAGGAACAGCAAACTCACAGGCCCTGAGGAGGGAGTAGTATGCTTGTCCTGTGAGGCTGGAGAAGCCAGAGCGTGCAGAACTCAGAGTCCAGATTTTACACCAGTTATAAGGAAAAGGCTGTTGGAATATCACTGTGACCTTGGGGGAATCCATTCCCCTCTCTGGGCTTTGGTGCTCTTTGTGAGCTGGGAGAAGGAGACTCAGGGATCCCTAAGGTGCATGGACATTTGAGCAGAGTCAATGAGGGGCACCTGTGAGACTCTGACCCCCTTTTCACCCTGGATTTTACCGTGCATAGCAACACCCATGTGCGTGAGTTCAAATCTTGACCTCACCATTTAATTTGTGTGTGACTTTCAGCAAGGGGCTTAACTTCCCTGAACTTCTAATGCCCTCATTTATAACAGGGGAATAATAATAGGACTCATCTTATGGGGCCGTTGTGGGGGAGGCAATGGGATAATCATGTAAAGGATTTAACTTGGCTCCTGCTGCACCCTACGGTATTATCACTGGTGCCAAGCACACCCCAATTTTGACCTTGAGGTTAGACGCATCTCCTGAGCATTGGCCCAAATGTCCTGCTACTGATTGATCATTTCTTCCTGGAAACCCATGTCATGTTGGCACATTCAACTAAACGTGATTAAGGTCACTCACCATCCCCCTCACTCCCCATTTTCTCCCTTGTCCTGTTTTCCCCTCATGGGTCCCTTATCTTGGATCATGGCACCGTGAGTCTCCCAGACACTCATGCTCAATCTCAGAGTTATCTTGGCCTTCTTTTCCCCACATCCAATCAATCGTCAAACCCTATCTCTCGGACTCTCATTCTTCCCCTCAGTTTCATTCTTAATGCTTCCCTTCAAGCTTTCCTTCCCCCCACCTAGACTATAGGATAATCTCAGAATGGGGTTCCTGCTTTGTTTCTCTCTCCCCGTCCCCATCTCTGCCATCGATCACCACCGCTTTTCAAACACTGTCACCAGTGTGACCTTAATGCATATCTCCAAGCGGGTCACTTCTCTGCTTAAAAGTCTCTGTATCTCCCCATCCACTCAAGGCCCCAGGAGAAAACCCATGGTTCCAATCTGCCCTCCAAATCTTTCCTGATTTAATTCAAACGTACTCTTCCAAGGCCTTTCCATCATCCTCCCCTAACACACGTTAAACCTTAATAGAACCTGCTTGCTCACCCATTTTGAGCGAAGCTCACTTCTAGAGAAACTCAGTTTAAGTTTCCCCTCTTTGTCTAGAATCTATCCACACTCCGGTGATGCTTGTTCAAGTTCATACATGCTTACAATTTGAACCAGAACCTCAGTGCTCTGTGGAGCCTCCCCATGTGTCCACACCATGCTGCCCTGCGGGGTCCTGGCTCTCTTTCCGCCATGTTCTCTATTACCTTTTCCAAAAAAGCACCTGCAGTTCTCATGAATTCTTATGTGTTCATTCTTCTCCCCTTATAGGCTTTGAATTCCCCAAAGATGGGAACTCTGTCTTGATCATCTTTATATTGTTGCCTAGATGTAGCAAACAGTTAAAGAAGTCTGCTAAGTCTTTCAATGCGCTATAGCTAAAACGGGATGCCTGAGTCTACCCCCCACCCCCCACCACTCTGTCATTACCCTGAGTGATTCTGTTCTTCCTCCAGTCTTCCTTTTTTTTGGTAGATGGCGCTGCCGTCCACCCAGTTGCTCAAGCTCCAAACCTGAGGCTCATCCTTGATTCTTCTCCTTCTCTTCCCCCATCCTAATTCAGTCCATCACCAAGTTAGCTCTATCTCCAAAATCCATTCAAATTTGTACACTTCCCTTCACCTACCCTGCCCCCCTCTTCCCTGGACTGCTGCGATGAGTCTTGAGTGATCTCCTTGTATCTGTTCTTGCTGCCCCACACTCTATTCTCCTCCCCGAGGCGACAGTGTTATTTAAAAAGGTGCATCACGTTGTATCACTAACTGACTTGAAACCCTTTGATTGTCTCCTATCACGTGGAGTAATACATTGAAGTCTTATTCTGGTTTACAGAGCCTTGCACACTTAACTTCTCTAATCACCTATCACACTACTTTCCCTGGTGCCCACACCACATCTCCAGCCACAGCGACCTTTTCCCCAATATACTAAGCTTGTTCCTGCCTCAGGGCCTTTGCACTGTTAGCTCTACCCACACTACTATTCTTCCTTGATCTTCCTGTCTCTTATTATAATTCTAATTTTAGCTTAAATATTATTTCTTCAATCTGAATTACTCACCAAATCATTCTATCATACTGCTCTACTTTAGATTTCTGCATTGTACTTATCACTATCTGATTAATTATTGCTATTATGTTTTACTCCGGTTGTTTCTGTTCTGCTAGAAATAAACTCTTATGAGATTAGGGGCTTTACTCTTACTTATCACTGTATCCCTAGAGCCTAAGGATATAGTGCTTTGCATAGTATAAGAATTTATTGGACAAACAGGAATAATAGTAATTATTACCATTACTATAATGAATCGTGTATTTATCACCACCTGTTACAGGGTGGGGAAAATGGGGGTGAGAGTATTGATCTTATAGGGCTTTGTGAGGATTAGAGATGATTCATCTAGAGAGATTAGAATGCTATATGTCTTATTAGCACTTTTTTGACCAGTGTCTGAGGCTGAGCAGGGCTGGACTGCAGGTCTCACCGCCTTTAATACCCAGGCTCTTTCCACTCTGTGGGAAAATTGGTAATACTCTGATCTGTTTCGTCTGATATTAATATAGTCACAGAAGATTTTCTTATATTTAGTGTTTGCATCGTGTCTCTTCTTCATCTGCTTCTTTTAAAACGATATGTGTTTGTATTTTAAGTACACATCTTATAGTCAGCATATAGTTGGATTTTTGCTATTTTGCTGATCTGTCCATATCTACTTCCTAACTGGCAGGCAGTTTTTGGTTGGTTTTGTTTAAGCTATGTTTTTAAAGTAATTTTCTTAGTGGGTAATTAAAGATTAATACTAACTTAATTTTGGGAAAATAGAAAACATTTTTTCTCCAGTATAACTCCATAAACATCTCCTCCTTTCTGCTATTGTCTTATATATGACACACACACACACATATATATATATATGTATATATGTATATATATATACATATATATATATGTTGTAATTCGACATTTCAGTGTCACAATTATTGCTTCACATAATTTTATGTCTTTTGAAGAAGTTAAAAGAAGAAAAGGGAAAAAACAGATGTATACTGTCTTTTATCTTTGCCCAATATTTACAATTTTGGGAGCTCTTCGTTTTTTTAAATTATTGTTGTTATTATTTTTTGTGGATTCTTTTTTTTTAAGATTTTATTTTTTTATTTGTCAGAGAGAGAGAGAGCATAAGCAGGGAGCGCTGCAGAGGGAGAAGCAAGCTCCCCATGTGGGACTCGGACCTGAACCAAAAGCAGACACTTAACTGACTGAGCCACCTTCCCGCGTCCCTCTTTTGTGGATTCTAATTAACATCTGGTGTCCTTTCTTTGCAGTTGAAGGACTACCTTTAATAATTTCTCATAAGAAGGATCTGCGAGCAATGAGTTCTCTTGGTCTTTATTTATCTGGGCATGTCTTTATTTCACCTTCCATACGCAAAGCTGTTGACTTGATTATAGAATTCTTGGTGACAGTTCTTTTTTCTTTCAGTACCTTGACTATGTCTGTCCGCTACCTTTTGGCCTCCGTTGTTCCTGATGGGAGACCTGCCGTTAATCACAGTGTTGTTCCTTTGTAAGTGAGGAGGTAAATGACTTCTGTTGCTCCCAAGGTTTTCCGTGCCTTTGGCATTCCGCCGTTGGAGAACGATGTGTCTAGGTGCGAATGTCTTTGTGTCTCCCCTTTTGGCATGCACTGGGGAGTTTTGCCCATTATTTCCACAAATATTTTTTTCTGACCTTTTCTCTCTCTGCTTTCCGTCTGGGATTCCTATCACATATCTGTGTTGAGGAACTGCCCTGTTGAAGTGGTTCTCCACCCTACCACACGGCCACGTGGGCCATGCAAACCACAGGTATTCTTCCAGAAATTTTCTATTTAGGTGTGATTGTATGATGTACGTACACAAAATTTTGCTTTCTTCCTCCTAAGTAATGGAGGTGGTTCCATTACACTATTCTGTAATTTGCCTTTTGTTTCTGTTTTCGAAGTACGGATCTTGGGCAGCCTTTTATACCGGCATATACAGACTTTTTTTTTTTTTTTTTTTTTTTTACTCATTTAAAAAGCTGTGTAGTTTTTTCAGGTAGAGACATACCATAATTTAGTTAATAAGTCCCCAGCTGATCTGTCTTTTTATCTGAAGGCTTCTCTAGATTAGAAAACTAAAGCTTACCTGACAAGCAGGAATATCCCTGGCCATTTCTCAGACAGAACTTGACCTCCTTTTTGGCACATGCATTAAGTAGCTACTGTGAGCACGGCTCACGAGCAGACCATGCCGTGGAAACATGAAGATAGCATATTTGGCTACACATACAAATGACTGCCATACGAGGTAGATGGTGGCAGGTGGCAGAGAGGGGCAGAGGATATTCTGGGAAGCACTGGAGAGAGGGATGGAGGGAAAGAAAGAGAGAGAGAGAGAGAGAAATGAGGTGATTTTTCTGGCTTGAGAAGGGTCAGGAAAGGCTTCCTGGTGTTGGTGACATTTGAGTTAGATCAGAAATGGAACAGAGGAGGGGTCTTTTGAAAAGGGTTGTGCTGGGTGGAGAGAGCAGGTGGACAGACGCAGACAAGGGACAGGGTGGGGAAGAGAAGGTGGCTTGAGCATCCTGCGTGTGAGGGAGAGCGTGGATAAGAATCTGGTACAGCAGGCTGAGCCCAGATAGCAGTGGTAAGTGCCAGTCCCGTGAAATGAGCAAGGACTGAGGACTTTCCTAAGATTTCTGCTTGTCAAGGGTCTGTTGTAAGAGTCAAAGGACTAGACTCATAGACTAGAGGTACTTTCCAGAGGAAAACCTCTTATACTGAGAGCAAACCTTGATAAATTTGTTGTAGAAACTCGTCCTCCCTTTCTTCCTACTGTGTTCTTTGGGTCCCGTTTCTCTCATCTGTTTGTCTCAGCTCACTGTTCTCCCATGGCTAGGCTGAGGCTGACCACGGGCCCACACTGCCTCCCTGTGCTGAGTTTGTGCATAGCACTCCCTGAAGCCGCTCCCCAAGGCTGCAGAGGACGTGAACTTGGGGGTCAGTCCTGTCCCAGAGGCTCACCACTGTCATTCACTCAGCTTTTCAGATGGACAGACTGGCTGCATTAGCAAAGATGTCAGGATGGGTACTCGTGTTCCTTTCACACAGAGTCACGTGGAGGGGAGGGGAGAGGATCTATCTTGAGGACCTGCCTCTTCTTGCCTCCTGGGCTTTAGGCAAGGGACAGAGACCTCTGCCTGCTCCTCTTGGCATCCTGACCTCGTGGCATGGTGACCTTAAGTTATGGTTACTTTTTTGACCAAAGGGAGCGATATTTTTTCTCCCTTTTTCAGTCTTCACATTCCTTTTTAATTAGAATGAGAATTTCTGAATTAGTTTCTCTGTCTTTGGGAGGACTTCCTGTGAGCAGAGCAGGACAACAAAGATAGGTCAAATCCAACCCTAGCACATAGGGGATGCTTCCTCCCTCTAAAACATAACATTCCATGTCTTCAGCTGGACTTCAAGGCCCATCAGGATCTGGCTGTTCTTTCCTTTCTGGCCTCAACCCTGACACGTCCCGTCTACGCATCACGTGCTTCAATCAGAAAGCACTCCAAATCTGTGCCTGGAATACTCTTCGCCCAATCTTTACCCTCCTTGTAGAGGGCTCCTGCATACCCATCCAGACTCAGATCAAATACACCACCTCTGCAAGTGTTTTCTGAGCCTGAAGTCAGCCATCTTCCCTGGAGTCTAGTGATTCATGCATATCTCATCTCGGTCTCCTTAGTGCCTATGATGGTGGCCTGGCATATTGAAGGCTCTCAGTGAATGTTTGTGGGTGAGTGCATAAACCGTCCCAGGCCCATGACGTGGGAGGTGGTTGAGATGCTGCATGGATAGTGGTTTGACAAAGTGGTTAGAGAGAAGGAAGCGGCAAAGGAGCAGGTGCATGAAGGGGTCTTAAACCCCTAGTGTGCCCCCACCCTCCCAACACCAAGGAAGAGGACTACTCCTTTCCCTCTGGTTGTCATGCTCGGTTTCCTGCCTAGCTCCAGGCCCTCCATGTCAAGTCCCACTGACTTCACACCTGTAGCTTCTCTAACTCTGCCCACCTCCAACCTGGGCTTGACTTTGGCAGCCAAGAGCCCTGGATCATGGTGAGAGCCCATGACTGCCTTTTCACTGAGGCCCAAAGACCAGGTTAGAAACTGGGATCCACAATTTACTGGCATGGGGTCTTAGGCAAACCTCTCTACTTCTTAGAGCCTTGGGTTCCTTAATTGTGAAATCAACGTGGAGGCAGGTATAAAAAATCATACCTGACAATGGATATGAAAGTACCTCCTGAAAATGCTGGAGATAATTATTACGATGGCAACAGATAAAAAGAAATGCATGGAATTTTGCTCTTCCCTGGATTCTTTCCTGAAAGCTGAAGCCAAAAGAATGTCAGAATCTAAGGATGGACAAATACCACATGAGCCAACGTGTTGAGTCATTCTGAAGAAATGAAGCAGAATCTTTGGAGCTTTTTATCCTCTCTTAACAGGAAACAGAGTGAACTAGACTCTGACTCCGTGGGACTCCTGCCCTTCATGCCAACCTAGAAGCAGTGTAGCCTAATGATATAGAGAATGCGTTTGGAGTCAAATGACCTGGATTCAAATCCCATCTCTGCCAACTGTGTAGACTCCCTTAAGCAATAGCTTACTTAGTTTCGTTGTGCCTCAATGTCTCTTAAGTAAAATGGGAATACTTTTTATGATGGTACTTATCTGTTCTGCTTGTTGCAACGAGATGCTGTGACTCGGCAAAGCCCTCCAAAGAGTGGCTGGCACACAGTAAATGTCAGCTTTGAGCATTTCCTCTGTTAGCCTCCTGCCCACAGGGGTTTGACAATTTTGCTTTTGCTCTCATCTTGAATAAAACAACGAGGCTCAATAATGACCAGGCAGAAGGCAAGGAAAAACATCTAATGAAAGACTGGCTACTAAGGGAGGCTAGAAAGGATCTTGTCAACTCTCTAGTCCAATTCTTTCATTTTAAAAATGAAGCCCAGGGTGGAAATATTCTCCCTGAGTTTACATAAGAAACTTAGTTCACTTTATTGGCTTGTTTCCCATGCTGATTATACTCCTCGCATTATCCACATTTCTGCGGATCAGTGAATGAATAAGTAAATCTTGCCTCTGCATGCTATTTTCCAATGTGTGTAACATACAAAATAAAGTTATCATGGTCACAATTTAACCCAAAAAATGCTGGATTAAATGAAATGAAACAGGTTCTCTCTCTCTCTCTTTTTTTTCTCTGTGCTCTTCTCCAGAAGGGACTTTCCCACGGGCAGCGTAGGACAGAAGTCTTTTTTTCCCTGGGAGTCCATCCTGTGGGATTTGTGCTCTGGGGCATGTCCCGTAGAAAATTTGATGTTAGCTAGAAGTTCACAGAGTACTGGGGCAGGGTGATACATGAAGACAGATTTATGAGAATGTCACTGGTGATGAGGCAGACATGGGATGTGCTCACGGGGACCTATCTTGCGGACAGAAAACTCTCCTCCCTCTGCCTTGTGCTTTATGTAGATGAAGTCTCCTTCCAAGGACCACTCAAGAGCGGACTTATTGCCTAAGAACAGATTGCTTCTGAAAAACCGTCTTGTAACCAAGGTGTTGAAGAAAGAAGAGACAAGTGGAAGACAACCAGATTGAGGCAATGACAAAGACAGAACAGGGTGCCAGCTACCGCTGACATGACGTCTGCTATGCGCCCAGCCTCCTATTAAGGAATTCAACTTTTCTATCAACGCTTTGAGGTAAGTACTATTCATACCCCCGTTTTACAGATGAGGAAACGGACACAGGTGTTTCAATGACTTGTCCAAATTTGTCTAGCAAGCAATTAGAGGAGCTGATGTTTAGATCTAAGCAACCGCTTCCAGTCTGGGGTTGGCATCGAGACAGGGATAGGGATTACCAAGATGTAGGACTAGTTATGAGGAAGCCGTGACAGTGTAACATTTTAATCTGCCGTGTGGTCCCTAGTGTTGGGATGGAGGGGCTCAGCTTGGGAAGGGCAGTCCTTCCTGCTTGTGTCTACTTTCCTTTACTCTAGGGATTTTCTCAGATACCATCTTCTCCACCTTTACTGCCTTTTCTATGCTCAGGATTTTGTTTACGCTTGCCTGTGGTGCTTCCCATGTTGTACCTTGTTTCCATGTTATTGGCATAGATCTATGCATGCCCTCTAATAAGTCATACTTGCTTGGAGGCAGAGACAAGTTCTTACTCTTGTCCTCAAATTGACAACCTCAGGACTTTTCACAGTTGTTACTGTTAAATGAATAAACGAATTTAAGTCAGAACCATCGAATAACACTTAAAGACCTCTCCAAAAGTGGAAAGAGCATATATGGAAGTCATTTAGTGCTGTTCATGAACGTTTCCATCGTCCCACCTTCCAAGCCCATGATAAATGCTGTTCTTTTACCTTCTATGACACTGGATATGGCCATGTAATCTGCTTTGGGAAATTAAATGAGCAGAAAGGATATGAATGTTACATCTGGGAAACAGATTGAAAAGTCAGTGTACCTACACCTAAAACTAATGTAACACGGTGTGTCAATTATACTTCAATTAAAAAAAAAGCCAGTATATCACCCATCATATTCTTTCTCAGTCATGATAATGGCGATGTTTCAGGGCGTGGCCGCTCCACCAGCCAGAGTCCCCGAGTGGCTTGAAGCAGCAGCCCCAGAGGACCCACAAAGGACTTGTAACACAGGTGAGCAGTGAATCTTTGTAATTTTAAGCTGTGGGGATTTTAATTCTGTTTGTTTTTGCAGCATAACCTCGCTCATCCTGACTGATGCGCCATAGAAGATCTTCTGGAAGATGATTTTGAAGATGAACATCGTTTTTGCCAAACAGAGAGAACAGAGAGGAAATTGGAAGCTTGAATTTAGAGGCAAAGCTCTGCTGAATGTTCTCATTCAGAATCCAGTCTTAAGAATAGCAGAGGGGCTGAAAGGGAGCCATATGTGTTGAGAGCCAGAGAGATGTTGACTGGAAGTGGAAGGGTCATTTGGCCCTGGCTAGGAAGGTGGCGAGGAGTGGGGCTTGTGGATGACACGTGGGTGAATGGTGGGGTGCTCAGGTCATATGTGGCCCATCTTCAATTCTGCTCATACAGTGTTTTAAAAAATTTCAATAATTCCATTATTTCAAAGTCCAGATTATTGACTCTCTAGAAAAATCAGAAAATCTGGGCCATGTGATATGCATTACCCAGTGTGTTAGACACAGTGTACACATATAGGTCCCCAGTGCTCATTTGTTTCGCTCCCTCCCCGATTCCTGGAGGCACTGGAGTTGGAGAACTCTGTATGATCTATATAGATAAATTTCTGCAGCTACGGATGTGAGCTACATCTATAGACATCTAATCTCAACCTACATCATGTCTATTAAACGTTATTAAGGGCAAAGCAGTGCACTCCTCTCCTCCAGATTTTTAAGGCAGCTGCTCTTCCCAGCACTAAGATCAGATTGTCTTAGGGTAAGTTTCAGGGCCCGAGAGAACAAAGATGTGCAAGACGCTGACATAGCTCGCTGTGCACAAGAGAAAATGATTCTGGGTTGAGACTCAAGATAGCGACATCGAAACCAGGAGCTTTTAAAAGTAAAAATAGCCTTGGGCCGACAAGATTGAGAAACTGGATTCTGGCTCTGTTTGCAAATTAGTCATGCCCGTTTTCCCTTTCTGTAAACAGGCTAGATTAAGAGAAGATAAAGATGAAGGACTTTTTTTTTTTTCAAGAGAAAGTGGAAAGTGGGCAGAGAGGACTGCTGGGAGGTCTGAGCTTGGACACAGTGATAGAAAGGCTTCAGAGCAACTCTTTGGTGAGATGGTTTCAGCTCAGCAGATGAAAGAAGATGTGGAACAAACACGGGGAGAACAAAGGCAGTAGAGGAAACCCAGGCGGGATCAGGAGATAAGTCAGGGAAGAGGACAAAGGGAGCTAAATTTAAACAGGAGGGAAGAGTTGCCTCAGCAGGGCCAGGAGCAATCTATAAATACCTTGAAGGCAACAAGCTCTGGAGAGAAAGGAAGGCTTATTCACTGTCTCCCCAGATGTAGGACAGAACAGGGGCCAGGAGCAAGCTGAGAAGGCGTCAGGCTGCTGAACCCAGGGGAACAAGGCGAAGTCTGTGCCATGCTAGGAACCGGGCAGTGAGTGGGACTGGCTCCCAGATGGCTGCTCAAATTGGGACCGCCTCCAGATCCGACCCCCCCAGGGGGCTGCCTGGCCCTGGGTGCCTCAGAACCCACCAGCCCATGGTGTCTCTGCTGATCAGGAAGGAGTCCCCTTAGTGGGAAGAGATCCCCTTGGCTCTGGGTGCTGAGATCAACTGGTGACGTTCCAAGTCACTTTCCTTCTTTAGCTCCTGTTCTTCCTCTCTATAAAATGGGGATAATTGCCAGTAGCCTTCTAGGGATAGTCTGAGGATCAAGTGAATCTTTGTATGTTATGACAGATGGAAGAAGTTTGCTCTGCCTGGTTGCCACCGGCCTTCGTGTTCCCAGACCCCATGGCTGAGCCCACCAGGAACAGGAGCAGGAGGATCTTTCCCTTCCCTGTTCCTTTCCCTCTTTCTCTCCCTCACTTGTGTTCTCCCTTACTTTCTTCAAACATTCCTTGATGCACTGACACCCCCTGAGGCCCAGGAAATACACATTAGTGCAAGGCAGAATCCCCGTCTTTAAGGAGTTAATGACTTAATGGGAAGAGGTGGATGTGAACTCAAATACCATCTTTCTGGTGTGATCTCAGCTATTTATGACCAAGGAGAGGTGTGATCCAGGTGGGAGAAAGCGTGTGTGCCCCTGTGCTGAGCCAGGAACAGCACACTGCGAGTTGGGGAACAGCAGTAGCTCAGCGAGGGTGGTGGTGTGGGCTGTGTCTCCTGTAGAGCTGTGTGAGGTGAGGCTGGAACGGAGCTCAGGGCTGCACTGTAAAGGGGTCAGGGTCCTGTAGGCTGGGCCAAGGACCCTTGCCCTGTTGGTAGAGGGGATTCAGTGAAAGGTTTGGACCAGGGAGTGCCAAGATGCTCTTTCCATTTTAGAAAGCCTTCACCGTAGTCAGTGTGGGTGAGGGACTGAGGACGGTGGTCTGAGCGGAGCACTGCCCCACTCCCGATACACATTTGCCAAGGGGGACTTGAGAACCCTGAATCCCTGGAACTCATGGAGAGAGTGAAAGGGTTAATCTTGGGGTAGAGCTGAGGCTGTGGATGAAAGTGCTCATTAGCTGAGGGCTGGCAGCCAGGAAACTGCTGGGATTGTGCTTCCTTGCTCAGGCTGAAGATAGTCTACCACTCCCCACCCCAGGTTTCTCCTGAGAGGAAACATCACCCTGGGGCCCAGTATCTGTAACTGAGGAGCGGGGATGGGTGCCTCTCCTCGTTCCTGTTTCCATTTCTGTTTGAGAAAGAGAGTGGGCTGGGCAGAATAATGTCATCATTAAACTCCCCCAACGTAGAATTTCATGATGGAAGAGGGTTCTGAAGGTGTGTTGTTGATGTCTTTTGGAGGACACACCCACCATTTAATCTGAGAACAGTCCTTCTGCCAGGCCATCCCATCCTCCACATACAGGAACGGACGCTGGTAGCCATGTTTTACTGTATGTTCTTGTTTCTTCAGTCGTAGCTGATTGGGCAAGGGGTGGACACCTGACTCAGGAAAACCAACCCAGAGACTGGGCTGGTCCAGTCAGACAGTCTCCAGAAAGCCTGGAATAGGGTCACAGAGAGGATGGTCGAGCTTGCTGTAGGTCTTGGCCCTGTCAGGTGACATGGAACTGAGGTCTGAGAGGGTCATCCTGGGACATGGTGGGCCACGTACAAGTAGCATAGAGAAAGTTCATTTGCACAGAGAATGGATTAGAAACAAATTGAATGACCATGAAAGGAAAGCGAGTGAAAAGGAGAGAGAGAAAGGGAAGCAAGGGAGGGAGAGAGAGAAGGAGGGAGAACTTGCCTTGGCTCCTGAATGACTTTTTGTTTCTGATGCTCCTGCTCTTGGCTTCTATAAGATACTACTGTATTCTTCCAGTAAATTCCTCCTGTGTAAGTTTGGATGGGGTCTTCATAACCAAACAATTGGACAACTAGTCTTGTTCCTGCAGACTCAGGAAAAATTGTACCTGAAATTTCTAGACCTCTCTCTCTCTCTCTCTTTAAAACTCTATGAAAGATTTTCTCATTAGCTTTCTTGTTAACACTTTCAATTAGGGGTACTGCATGAGGTCTGATCTAAAGTCTTCTGTTACAATTCAAGGCCAATTACATTTTTCCATGAAAGATCACTTCTTCTTTACATTCTTCTTTTCCTTACAGTAACTTGTACATAGTAGATATTTATAATTTTTTCTACTGAATAGAGAAAAATTCCTTAACAATTCCCAAAATTTAGCTGAAGGGAAAAAAAAGAGCAAGAGCCATATATCTTCGGACTATTGAAAAAATATCAACGTTTTGCTTGGAGAACAGTGCAATTTCTTAGGAAAAGGTAGTAGAAATTAGCTGGGGATTTATCACCTTGGTTGAAGAATCCAAAGTACAACACTAGATTTATTGCTTATTAACTCTTCCTAATAATTGTGCAGCGACTTAGAATTTAAAAGAGTGTAAGACATTCTGAAAACGTAGATATGTCAAATGGAAACCTTCTGGGTAGTCAAAGACTTTTCTCCCATGACCCCCAGAGGCCCAGCAGCTGATTGGAAATTTTCTGGATTATAGAGGTTCAGATGGATAGTGGGTAAAGCAAGGATCCCAGACCAGACAGGTCTCAGGTACTGACCGCATCTCAGTGGGGATTTGACCGAATGTCTTAATCTCTATGAATCCCGTTCTTTCCTTAAATGGGACTAGAGACAGTCCCTGTCTCACAGGGTTGCAGGGGCTGTTTGTAAGGTTCTCTGGAGGGGGTTAACCATTCCCAGTTGTCTTAGGAACAGGGCTAGGGGGTCACAGGGCTGGAGAAGATCAGAGAGTGCATCTTCTTACTGGATGCCTTCAACTGTAACCACAAAAAACTCCAACTGGTTTTCTTAGAAGGATATTTTTCATCTGCCATCTAGAGAAGATGAGGTGGGATGTATCCGGTGGCTTGAGCCAGTACGGGAAGCTTTATCACCCGTCTCTCCTCTTTGTCATCCTCAGGAAATTGTCTGCTCTCAGGTTAGCTCGGCTAGGTCCTCAATAACTACAGATATTTCAGATGTCCCATTTAGACACATGAATTTTTAGAAGAGCAAGAGACCACATCTGTTGTGTCTCTCTATGAGGGGTGAGAACTTCCTAGAAACCCCCTTCTGGTCTTGAGTTTGGTCTCATGCCTGTTTCTGAGCTAGTCACTGGCAGCAGGAATAAACTGAACACAATTGCTTATTCACACTGTGCCCGTGGGCTGGTGGTAAGATCACCTTTCTCTCTGTCACATGGGAGAGGGTAGAATTTTGAATAAAAGTGGGTTGTGTTAGCAAGAAAGGAGAGAATAGCTATTGGATAGCCAACCAAGTGCTTGTTCTGAAAAGTCTCTCCAAGTCTACTAGTTTGCCAAGGCTGCTATGGCAAAATGCCAGAGGGAGGATGGCTTAAAGAGCAAACATTTATTTTCTCACAATTCTGGAGGCTAGAAGTCCAAGTTGAAGGTGTCAGCAGGTTTGGTTGCTGCTATGGTCTCTCTGCTTGGCTTGCTGATGGCTCCTTTCTCACCACGTGTGTCTGGTCCTAATCTCCTCTTTTGATAAGGACACCAGTTATATTGGACTAGGGCTCACCCACGGGACCTCATTTTATCTTGATGACCTCTGTACAGGTCTATCTCCAAATACAGTCACATTTTGAGGGACTGGGACTTAGAATTTCAACATATGAATGTGGGCGGCACACAATTCAGCCTATAATGTCATCTTATCCTTTATAGATTTGGAAAACTGAAGTCTGTTAAGAGAATCGTGCTCTGTCCTGAATCACACACATTCTCTAGATTCTCAGGCTCACAACTTTCCTACAATTTATTTTATATTTTTTTAAGATTTATTTATTTATTTCAGAGAAAGAGAGAGAGGGAGTGGGGGGAGGGGCAGAGGGGGAAGGAGAGAGAGAATGCTCAAACAGACTCCCCACTGAGCATGGAGCCTGACATGGGGCTCGATCCCAGGACCCTGAGATCATGACCTGAGCCAAAACCAAGAGCTGACCGCTTAACCAACTAAGCCACCCAGGTGCCCCATGACTTTCCTACCGTTTAAACAGTATGTTTCTAGCCCTGCTCTCAACTTTAAGAAGTAGGCTCACGTTTGGCTAAGCTTCAACATGCAAGTGGCAACAAGTTTATTTCTAACTGTGAACTCTTGGCAGGAGGCAGGTATTGGTTTTCGAAGCATGAGGTTAGGCCAGTGAGGACATGTTGGTTGACTTGTTCAGAACCCATTGCTTGGCCTGGAAGATGGCCACGTGATCCTAGAGACTGTATGTGCTTCAGAAAAGGTCACCTGGTACGGGTTCCTGTAAAGAAAGAAAGTCAGTCCGGGGTGGGAGTTATAATAGCACCTGTCCTTGGCTTTATTCAACTGGATTAAGGACATAAGCTCACCACAGGTGTAGTGTGATATGGGAAGGCCTAAGCAAAGTTAAAACCACACCCCAATGCCTACACTTGGGACTTCTCAGAGCCTTTACTATGCTAATGTCATTTTGTGAGTGCATTTACAAAAGGGAATACCGTATACAGCATATCCTCAAATGTTAGCAAAATCCTTCTTCTCCTCCCACTTTGGGAAATGCTAGCCTGGAGCAATGCTCTCGATAACCTTTTCCATCACCTGTCATGAATAAAAAATAATAATCTTTGTTTGGCCTCCTGGCTAGATACTACAAGCTTCTCATTGCCAGAGATGCTCTAAGAGGCTTCGGCCCCCCAGGTGCAGCCTGGCTATGCTGAGAATGGCACGGTTGTTGGGAAACTGGCCCAGACTCTTTACAAGTCAGGTAGCCACAGGCCCAGAGACAAGACAATCAGCTTTGTCTATAGAGCCTGTTGATTCCTCCATCAGCAGCCGCCTGACTGAATAGATCATGGATCCCTGTCTGGTGCCCAGATTTTCATTCCCTGGAAGCCCCTCCTCCCCTCCCTTCTCCCAACAGTTCTCACTTCATTCTCTTCTCCCTTTTTTTTCTTTTGCTTCTTTTCTATATTATTCTTTCTATCTGCTTAACTCTCTCAGATAGACACTCGTACATGTGTGCACACAGACGAAAAAGGATGGTACTGGTGTATGGAGATTAAATAGAGTTCATTAATGATGGGAATAGATACACCAGTGTTGAGTGCTAAAGAATGTAGGCTCCAGGTAGAATAACAACACACACATACACACACACACACACACACACACACACACACACACACACACTCCTCTGTAATGAAAGAGAAGAGATGGCTGAGTAAAGAGAGCTGTGAGCTGGCAGAGACATGCCAGGGCCCCAAGCCCAGCTGCTCGGACAGAGGGAAATAATTCCCTGGCCCCCTGTCTCATAGCTGCAGCACCTGTGCCCCCCTCCCACCATGACTCTGCGGGTGGAGGCCGTGAGGGAGTAAGTCTGCAGCCTGAGCATCCGTACAGGGCTATGCATCAGATGCTGGAGACTTGGGGTCCCTCAGGAGACGGTGAGAAGGTGGTTGTCTGCAAGCCACTGAGAAAGAGACCTTACAGACACCAAACATGTAGGTACCTTGATCTTGGACTTTTAGCCCCCAGAACTACGAGAAATAAATTTCTATTGCTTAAGCCACCTAGACTGTGGTCTTTTGTTGTGGTGGCCCTAGCCGAGTAATACACCTGCTGTCGCCTGATGTTACATTCCTTGACGCTGCTTTCCAGCTTGGGTCCTTGTTTGTTGACTACTGTAAGGCAGTTTGGAAGACAAACGTTTAGCTTTGAAGTCCTTCCTGTGTTTGAATCTTGCTTCTGCCGTAACCTCGAGCAAACGGGCCATGTCCCTAATCTTCACTTCATTATTTGTGAAAGGGGACTGTGACATCTTTCTTAGAGGAGTATCAATAATATGGAAATAAAATAGTAAGAATTCTGATTTCTTAAATTGATATAATAGTACCTCAGACAGATAAGATGGGTAGACCATGGATTAGACAACTCACATTGCACGTGTTGTGGTTTGCACACCTTTGGGGCTCAATAGTGAGGTTCTTTTCCCACAGATCCCCCATATTTTACCAGTTCACACGCACTCTGTGCCTGCTGCTGAACNAGCTGCCCTTGGGTCCACGCTCCAACCATCAGCCTGGTCTTCCTGCCCTAGACATCGTCTCCATCTTACTGGCTTTTTTTTTCTCCTTAATATTTATTACTAGCTTACCCACTGGAATTGTAAAGCTTCATGAAGGCCTGGCACATTGTAGACACTTCTCTGTAATTGTTGACTGAGGGAATGACTGAATGAAGAAATGGTGGGGGCAGAAGCCAGATTCCCTGTGGGTCAAGGGGGAAGTCAGTACCACGGTGGGTAAATATTACTGTGGGTAAATTATGGTGGGAAGCAAGTATTATGGCATCTCCCAGCATCAAGAACCAGAGAAACAGGATTCAAATCCTGGCCTCACCACTTTCCAGCTGTGGGGTTTCACCCATTTGCTTGGACATGAGGGTCAAACGAGCAAACACAGGTCAGTGCAGACAATGGTGCCTGTAGGAACCCGAGGAACATCAGTTAATGCTCCTGAGAAATTATAGAGAAATTGGCGAGGAAGCAGGGATGGGGAGTACCCGTGACTCCTTCTCAGTGTTTGAACAAGAAGGACAGGAGAGTAGCTGGATGAAAACGAGAGAAATACGCTCAAGAGCAGAGAAGTGGGATTTCTCTCTGTGTGAGTTATTTCTGTGGACCACAGAGGTTCCAACTGTGCCGCAGTCAGGCACAGAAGTGATCTCAGAACCAGGCACGTTCCACCTAGAATAGAACAACAAGAATAATAAAGTCCAGTTAAACTAGGCTTATTGCCAACTAGGCTTATTGACACTGGAGCGGAGGCAGCTCTTCCTCCTGTGTCATCTGTCTTATGAGGCACTAAGGCTCTTGGTAGGTCACCACATACCAGAGATCACAGAGCTACAAGTGCCAGGGTCAGACCCCAAACCCAACTCCTCTGAATCTGGTGCTAGAACTCTCTCTCCCTCACACATTGATTGGTCATAATAGAGTGGGGAGGCAAGTAGAAACTTTGGTATCATTTTCTCCTGGAAATAAAAACCAGTCTTGTATCTTTATATAAGTGGTCCTTTGGACCCTCCTGTGGGAAAAAAAAAATTGGTTTTCTTCCTTTGTCGTTTTGGGTTTCTGTCATGTGAGAACATAAAAGTCATCATAGCCTGTGTGGGAGCTGAACTTAATGGGGGTCAGTCAATTCTGAAGCAATTGGAGATGGGGGAGCTGAGTGTTTCTTATTGGGAAAAGGCAATTATCTTTTATTGAAGTTTTCGATTCTCAAGCAATTTTCCTTCAGCAGGTGGCTGTGGAATTGCCGAGTCCTGCTTGTTGGAACACGGGAAGGTCTCTACAAGGGGAGGGCTGAGCTGTGTAGAGAGAAGCTCAGTCCAGAGAGATGTAGAGACAGCACAGTGGAGGCTTGGAGGCTCTGCCTGGCCCTGGAGTATTCTCTTTGGAATGCACAATATGTTACATTAAAAACACTTTTTTGGGGACTAATATTAAAATGTCAGACTATTTCACATAAAGTTCTGGATTTCTCATTCTTTTTTTTTTTTTTTAAGATTTTATTTATTTATTTGAAAGAGAGAGAGAGACAGCCAGTGAGAGAGGGAACACAAGCTGGGGGAGTGGGAGAGGAAGAAGCAGGCTCCCACAGAGCAGGGAGCCCGATGTGGGGCTTGATCCCAGGACCCTGGGATCACGCCCTGAGCTGAAGGCAGACGCTTAACAACTGAGCCACCCGGGCTCCCTGGCATTCTTTTTTTAAAAAAATAATTAATTTATTTGAGAGAGAATGAGAAAGCACCTGAGTTGCGGGAGGGGCAGATAGAGAGAGAGAAAGAATCTTAAGTAGGAGTGGAGCCGCAAGCCAGGCTTGACCTCACAATCCTGAGATCAGGACCTGAGCCGGAATCAAGAGTTGGACGCTTAACCAGCTGAGCTGCCCAGGTGCCCCTGGATTTCTCATTCTTTAAAAAAAAAAAAAGAAAAAAAAATCTCTGGCAACATTGGACCTTGCTCTATGGCAACAATTGGCTGGACCTGAATAGTGGGTGTGTGTTGTTCAGCTTATCACAGACCCTGAATGTGGTCTTGCACCCCTCTCAGTGGTCTTGCACCCCTCTCAGTGGTGCAAGCAGTGGGGCGCCTGGTGGCTCAGTCCGTTGAGTGTCTGCCTTTGGCTCAGGTCATGATCCCAGCGTCCCGGGATCAAGCCCCACATCGGGCTCCCTGCTAAATGAGGAGCCTGTTTCTTCCTCTCCCTCTGCCCCTCCCCCTGCTAGTGCACGCGCGCTCTCTTTCTCTCTCTCTTTCTCTCTCCTCTCTCTCGCTGGTGCTCTGTCTCTCAAATAAATAAATAAAATCTTAAAAAAATATGTAATGGAGAAACAATGCGTCCAAGGCAGAGGTTGTGAATCCTGTTATTCAGGGAAGGAAACCGACAGTTACGTAAGTGGGGGAAATACAGGCCGTCCTGAGGACACCTTACACGAGCCTCTTGCCCAGTCTAGGGCTCACGGAAGCCTTCAGGAACAAGCGAGGTTTAAATCAAGCCTGGAAGTATGAGCAGCATTGGGTAGGGGAAAGAGAGGAGTGTCCCAGGCAGAGAGAACTGAATGTGCAAAGGCTGGAAATCAGAGAAAGCAAAGCATGTCTGAGAAACTTACAGGGATCGGAAATAGGCAGAAAAGATGGAAAGTGAAAGAAAGAGCTGGAACTGGAGAGACGAGCAATGGAACTTGAAGGCATTTGGAAGTCAAGAAGCCAAGAAGTGTTCTGGCCAGTTTTAGGTCAGGACTTTTACTTTTGAGACTTGTCTGCCTCTGTAGTTATTCAAGAAGGGGAAACGGCAAGCGGAGCGGTAGGCAGATCCCAACGTCAGCGTGAGTGGAAATGGGAAGCGTTTCCCTAAGCGTCAACAAGGACATTAACTGGTTGATGGTGGACCGCGGTTGAGTCTGGCGGGAGTAACTCATACCTTAAATGCATTTATACCTAGTAAACAGAACACACAACTAAAAGATACTTGAGATGAATGATGTTTTAATAGGAAACCAACACTGCTTGGATCAGCTTCTTTTTTCTACGGTAGTTTGACAACTGCACTATATGCTGTCAATGAACCAAAGGGCTGCTAAAGGACGTCTGAAAAATTCATCAGCTTCTGCATGGGTTTCCCAGAAAGCCCATTCTTATCACACTTGTCATGGTAACTGCAGAAATACTGCCTGTGTGACATTTAAACATAAAGACAGGAACAGAAAGAAATCACCACTCAGGGCTCTTTAAAAATTTGAGTTTCTGAAAATCTAGGCCTTCAATAACACCAACTTTTATTTGACATTTCCAGGTAACTATGTAAAAAATTTCTCCTAATCTAAATACATACTTCAGTTCTTTGTATGTCTTCTGGGGTGAAGAGTCACTGTAATTGCCAATGTGTGTGTGTGTGTGTGGGGGGGAACTAGGAAGCTCTCCCTGGTTTGTTCTTTGTGATTGAGCGCACTCTCCTTCAGTTCTCCTTTCGGAGTTGTTAAGAATTCCCTCTCCTCGCTCTCCGGCCTTTTCTGTGGGCAAAGCGAGCATGCTCACGCCCTTCCTCATCCATGTCAGAGTGCTTGGCTCCCCTCCAGTTCCAGGGCTTGTTTTAAATTGGAGCAGAGTATGAGACAGGTCTTCCCACAGAGTCTAAAAATTCCCCTTTAAAAGGATTATCTATCTTCTGGCACAGAAGCTTGAATAAAAAGAGCAACCATCTCTATTTTTCTGGCTAATTCCCTTGATCTGAGATCTGAGCCAACCAGATTAATTATAAATGGTCAAGAGGCACAGGCAGGGTTTGGCTCGGCGAATTGTCTACATAGCACAACTAGGGAGATTCATTAAAACCCTCTGACTAATCTCTCTCAGTAGCTTTCTCTGAGGTTAGGTATTCCACAACTAGCAATTCTTAACAACAAGTTATTTTTAGAGGAGTAGTAGATTAGAATCAAATTAATTCTCTCGGCAAACATTCACTGAACATCTACTGTATGGCATATGATAAGCGAGGTGTGAGAAATGAATGATAATGGCATGATGGTGATAACTACTAGTTAGAGAGTGTTCACTGAGGGGCAAGTACTGGACTAGGTGCTTGCTGTATATACAGGATTTCATTTAATTCTTTAAACTCTTCAAGAGGTAAGTATTATTGCTTTTACTACGTGGATGAGAACATGGAGGTTTGGAAAGGTTAATTATATTGCCCGCAGTCAAGATCACCCAAGTAGAGCGTGTCAGAGGTAAATTTGAACCCAACTGGGCAACTCCAAAGCCAAAGCTCTCAACCAATATGCTGTCCCTCGGGACTCCCCAGACCAGCGGGGAGAGGAGGACCTGTAAACCAGCTACCTCAGCAAGAGTGAGGGTGCTTACACAGAGTGATACGAACAATGGCATAGGGAGGGCCCCAAAGAGGGGGGCTGGACAAGATTTTAATGTGGAGCTAATATCTGAGCAGGGCTCAATGGAAACCCAACAGGAGGTGCGAAAAAACTCCAGGTGGGGGGAGTTAGGGCGTGTGTGAAGGATGAGGGCATGGTGTGCTCTGAAGCAGCTGGGAGTCTCCGAGGCTGGAGAAGGTGAGGCGGGAGAAGGCTGGAGGGGAGATTGGATAGAGACATCAGAGGGAAATTGTGAAGGACTTCCAATTCCAACCTATGGTTCTGCAGGACGGTGGTCATGGCTTACCATACCAAATGACCCTTTGATAACAATTTATAATTAAGAGCAATTTCTTTTCTGTCCCAAAATAAAATGGAATAACATGCCTACGAATATGCTTGTAAAGCAAAAATCAGTCTAGCATTCTAATCCTAAAGGAAAGGAAAAATAGAAGGAAAGTAACTTAAAAAATAAGCATTTAATGTTTAAATGCTCAAGTACAGATGCTCCGGACGGCATAAAACAGATGCTGTGTCTGTGTGTTGTCGTGACATAACCAGCTGTGAAGACAGAGGGAGTGAGTCTCATGTCCTGGAGGCCCAAGTCCAGTGAGAGGGTTGCTTTTGACCATGTAGTTTCTCTGAATGGTAACATTTCTTGGTCAAGTTTCCAGCAAAACAAAGTCCAAACTCTCCTCCGTTTATGTGGTAGGTGCAATCCAGGAAAATGTAATGTATGTTAAAATTGCACTATATATATATATAGTATATAGTATATATATGTATATAAATATATACATTTGGTGGGGGTGGAGAGTGGAGGGGAAAGGCAGAGGGAGAGAGAATCTTAAGTGGAGCCTGACCTGGGGGTCAATCTCACTGAGATCGTGACCTGAGTCAAAATCAAGAGTTGGACGCTTAACCAACTGTGCCATCCAGGTGCCCATGCACACAAAAATATTTTGTGTTTATTGTGAAACAGTTAGGTTCTAGGCTCAGATCATGAGAAATAGGCATTTCACCTTCCTGATGTCTGGAGGGACATTTGGAAATCACGAGGGACATGGGACGGCTTTGGTGACCTCTGCCCCATACATGCTGAGTCTCCCGCCCCCCCCCACCCCATTATCATGACAATTAACACTGTTCCTGCCAGTTGTAAAAAAGTTCCCAGGGGTCTTTACCATCCAATTAGGACAAAAAGCTAAAGGGATTAAACGAAGAATAATTAAAAAATAATTACAGAACCCTCAAGGAGCTCCACGTGTGATGGGGGAAGATGGGAAAGTTAAATAAGTTATTAAGAAACTCTGTGCCAAGTGATGACAGAGGGATGGGATCCCACAGAGTAGGAAGGGAAGGGCTCACAGGGGGGATTGGAATGGTGGCTTGGACTTGCTCTTCCAGACCCCGGGTGGAAGGACGACCTTCTAGAAAGAGGACCCAACATGAGCACAGGCATCAGGTGAGGCTCCCAGAACCTGGCGAACGCGGGGCGCTGCACCAACGGCTCAGCACAGGGATGTGGGGGAGGGTGGGGAAGGAGACTGGTGAGACTGGCCAGGGAAGGCAAGGTGGCAGGCGTTGGAGATCTCTGGAGCTATTTTCAGTTATGAGCAGGGAGGTACTTTCTGATCTCGCATTACAGGTGCTCAGACAGGGTCTGCCTACAACTGTTGAGTGAGAGGCTCCCTCTGCGCCCCAGAGTTTCTGAGTGACTGACCTGGATTCTGAGCGTAGATCTCATACTATTAAAGTCCACAAAGACTCTCCTTTACCCAACATAATACATACTCTGCCTTTCGAAGGATGGAGTTCTGTGTTATTTTCCACTTGCTTTAATATTACATTTTAACACATTCAATCATGAAATTAAGAGAGATAATGAGAAAAAGTATTTTGTACCTAAAAGGTGCCTGCGAGAGCTAGCTGACAGTAATCTCTACTCAAGTTAGTAATTTAGTCTGCTGATTTAGTTGACCGATACCACTCCAGAACATTCATCTCTACACAGTGAATATCATAATGTATTTCCAATCTACCCCATAGTTAATGCTGAGTTTCCCTGTTTCAGCTGTTTGCATACCACCTTCACCTTCCCAATTTTTGTCATTTCCCATACAAATCGTGTTTTTCTCTAAATGGACTCATCTTTTACATACTTAAGTTTGTTTTTAAGGAAAACTGGACTATCCCACTAATTGAGAAGCATAGTTGTTTGCCATCAATAGAAGGTACATTAAATAAATAGACATTAACATAATCCATAGCTATTGAAAAATTAAAAAGTTTGTGTCTTGCCTAAAGGACAGGACACATCTCATTTCTCGTTCCTGGTATACTTACCACAGTTTGGGGGAACACTTGCTAGGACACGCTCTAAACCATGATGGAACAGGTAGTGTTCTCCATGTGAAACCATAGCGCTTCATCTGAGTGTTGCTACTGTACTTCTTGTGATTAATAAAGAAGCCAAGTGTCTGACCCTCATTCCATTTGGCTGGTACAAGTGGTTGTTTCAAAGGTGCAAACTAAATGTTGTCTCCGAGAAACGCTACTTTAAGATTAGAAAGAAGATCGAGGGGCACCTGGGTGGCTCAGTCGGTTAAGCATCTGCCTGCGGCTCAGGTCATGATCCCTGGGTCCTGGGATCGAATCCCTTTCTGCATCGGTCTCCCTCTTCGGCAGGGAGTCTGCTTCTCCCTCTGCCCCTCCCCCCAGCTCGTGCTCTCTCTCTCAAATAAATAAATAAAATCTTGAAAGAAAGAAAGAAAGAAAGAAAGAAAAAGAAAGAAAGAAAGAAAGGAAGGTTGATGAGACAGTGGCCGAGAGGGACTAGGGGTGGTTGGCACCAATCATGCGGGTTATGCTAGTAATGTCTAGGTCATTACTGAATGCCTCTTGCCCCACTCCAGGTCTCCTGTTTAGCTACCCGCAGACCTAGTAGTCAGTAGGACACTGATGAGAAGGACTACCAATCCTTAAATCAGGATAAGCTAGTTCAAGGTGTAGGTTAAGGCTCATTAACCCTTTGTCAGCCTTCCCCCCTTAGTTATAGTCAGGGTATTTGGATTGACTTTGACTGATAATAGAAACTGGCAGCTTTCTTTCAGGATCTGAATTTCGCATTCATCCCAAATGAACAGTGCTAGCAAACAACTAGAGATTATTAAGTGCCTGATGTGACAAGATTTTGATGTCTTAATTTAGTTCCCAGTGGGAGGATACATGTCACCCAAGCTGCCTAGTACCACGAAGGGAGAAGTGAGCTGTATATAGAGGCTGTAGGTGAGAGTCTGGGGACAGTCAACATTCCCAGCTGAAGACAGGGGTCCTGCATAATATGCCAGGCATTAAAGGAAGAGTTAAAAAAAAAAAAAAAGGAAAATGCTTATAAACTTAAAGAGGATTGACTCCTTATCACAGAGAATAATTTCAAACTTTCTACCTGGTTTACAGATGTAATGCATATGAAGGATCGCCTGAAAGCTACGTCATCCATTCCATTTTTAAAATACAGTTTAGATAGATTTTTTGGTTACCTAGACTGTAAAAAAATTCAAACTATGTTTTCCAGGTCTGAAGAGAATTGTTTCTACTGCATTGTGCCCTCAGGTCATGCTCTCTGTCTTCTCCCAGGGATGGTCAGAAACACCTCTAAGGCTCACATTATTGTGTTTGCTGCAGGGATTTTGTTAAGGACACTGTGTTTGACATTAGTCAATGCCCCCACAAAAGCTATTCCCGTCAGGGCTTAGTGCCAGGAGAAGTTTTGCTTGCCCTGAAGATGTGATATGTTTTGTTGTGACTATTGAGGAACACGTGATTGATTTCCCCTTTTTGCTTTGACAACCAGGAAGCTCAGTGGCAAATTCATGGTTTATTTAGAAATTGCATAGAACCTAAGTGACTTGCCGTCTAATATCGTTCTTTGCTTTTTGTTCTCAGAACTCACCTTTTCTAATTTATATATTTTTTGGTCTAGATTATTATTTGCACACACAGACACACACACATCACACACACATGTGCACATTTCTTATATGGTATGAAGAAGGGAATATGGATAAATGAAGAAGGAACCTAACGCACATTAAACTTTGAATTGTTTGCATGGTTCTATATTTGCTTCCAATTTTAGCCTTGCACACACTTATTTCCACATACTTAAATTCAAATAATCACAGACACAAGATTAGAACAGGGAACAAGATTAGACGTTATCTTTTTAAGAGCACCTGCCTTCTCATCACTGTATGCTTGTGGAATTTCTACTACTTTCCAGCAGGTGAGTCTCCTGTCTATGCTCAAATACCTCCATTGAAGGTGAGCTTAACCATCTGCCAATGTGACTCATTTCTGGAAAGTTCTGATCATTAGAAATTTTCCACGTGTCGAGCCATCTCACTTCACCTTTGATCCTACCCTGATGGGCCACATCCTAAATGTTAACTCTCCTTCCATAGCTGGTAGCATTTGAAGTAGGCTATTATATTCTGCAGAATCTTTTTTTTTTTTTTTTTTTGACCAGATACTTCAAATACTCTGCAGATGATAAAGCCACGAGTCCTCTTATTGGTTGTTCTGGTCACTCTCTTCCAAACATAAACCCTATTCTGCTTGTTTCCTTGTTCAAGTAAGTTTAACAGAACTAAACTCAAAACTCTGTCGAAAACAAGGCATCCTTACCCCTCATTCTGAATACATTCTAAATGCATGTCAGCTCTCTGTGGAGTCAACATTGACTCGCAGCGGACTTCCTGCTAGCCAAAGTCCCTCGGTTCTTTCCCTACATGCTAGGCCAAGGTTTTTTTTTTTCAACCTGTTTTTTTGGGCTATTAGTCTTTTTGAATGTAAGTGGAAGATCTTATATCCCCCTCAACAACTTTCATCTTGGTATGTATAAACCGTAATTTAGAACTTGGCAAAATTATTCTAGATTTTTGTCCTATCATCCAGGATATTTGCTCCCCTTCTTGGGTTTCTGCCATTCACAAATTTGATGGTCTGAGCTTCTCTATCACCACTTGATGCCAGGATAAAAAGCTTATGGTGAGCACCCAGGAGCCCTGGTGTGTGTTAGCAGGGCCCTTCCTCTAGGCAAACACTTCTACTTTTAAAATAGCATTCTGTCTGCACTATTTATTACTTGTCATTAGTCTTCACACTAGCATCCAAGATAAAATTTAGTAATCATCTACTGAGAACAAAGTATGTGTCAGGCATGGTATTAAGAGCTCTTGCATCCATTTGGATTTGTTCTTCACTGAATCTCTGAGACAAACATGTTAGACAGAACAAGGCCAACGCTCTCATGCCTGACTCATGGTTTGCTGATTTGTATGGAAACTAGGAAAAATTAAGTTCTAATATTGGTGATAATGAACTTCATATTTAATACTCAATGCATATTGAGACTAAAATGAAATTGATTGTGGGGGGCGCCTGGGTGGCTCAGTTGGTTAAGCATCTGCCTCTGGCTCAGATCATGATCTTGGAGTCCTGGGATTGAGCCCCGAGTTGGGCTCCCTGCTCAGTGGGGAGTCTGCTTCTCCCTCTCCCTAGGTGTTCTCTAGCTCTTGCTCTCTCAAGTAAATAAATAAAAATCTTAAAAACAATGAAATTGATTGGGAATGCCAAAAATAGTGAACTCTCTTTAGACTTAAACCTTCAGCTATCAGGTTCAGCTGGAAAGAAGAGTAGGATTAAAGATGATATGAATTGCTAGAAATAAATCCAGAAAGATTGTCTCAAGAAGGTGAGATGTATTAGATATTTTACAATTTTTTTTCATCGTTGAGAAAAGAATCCTCCTTATGACATGTAAGTTAATTTCCCAACTCAGGCTTTAAAAATATTTGAGAGACAGAAATGCATTATCTACATAACCCGGGGATTGTCTTTAAGCTCTCCCTTGCTACTCAGCTAGTTTCAGATGGAGCCGGATTCGGGCATCAGCTCTTTTCTCTAACAAGGAAGCCCTCCTTTCTCTATCTTGCCTAAGAAGCTAATGTGATAGGCCTTTTAAAATGCCTTGTTGAAGTCCCAAGGCACCACTTTGTGTTTCACTTTTTCCTTAGTTAACATGAGGTCATACAGACATTTCCAGAATCAGCTCTGTCTGCGAGTTCACCATTGTCTCTCTTTATGAAGTATTCCATCTGAGTTAATCGACCACTGTTTATTTAGCCATTCCCCTATTGTTGGCCATTTGGGTGCTTTCCAATTGCTAATTATTATAAATGGACTTTGAGGACTGGTAAGTGCTAGACAGATGGAAGGTTCTATCATTATTCTTTTGTTATCACACTCCCAGGATGCAGGCATTTTTCTGTCTTCCTGACCTTCTTCTTCCTAATGGCATTCTTATAAAAGCACCAAAGATCTGAAAACATTTGCTTTCTTAAATCACCCAAGGCTGTACTCTTCATTTCTTTTTCTCTTCGAGGTCAATAGAGAAGTCCAAAAATTGAAGGTATGCATCTGTAATTCTTCATGGAGTTGCCAATCAAATACCACATTTTTCCTTCCCATCTTTGCTTTGGTTCACTTTCAAGTAAATTCATTTCAGTTCCCTAAGCCATCCAACACTTTTTTAAAAGTAAAACAGCAAGGAAAAATATAAATTCAGTGGGATAATATTCTGAATTAAATGCCCAGGAAACCAAAATATGAACATATACATATCACATGTAAGATCTCCTTTCAAAGATCTCTCACATGGAATACATATTTGTTGTACAAAAATTGGAAGATTATGTAAAAAGTAAGCAAAAGGGAACAAAAAGGTTACAGTTCCATTTTCTCAGAGCCCCCGCTACTAAGATCTTGGGGGATTCCCTTCTAGTTTTCTTTTTCTCTGCAGGATTTCTTTCTTTACATAGTTATTTTTGCAAAGTTTTAGAAGTTTTACTCATTTGAAGAGATTTTTAGGCTGTGTGAAAGGTAGAAAGAACACGGGTGGGAGTCAGGACCCTTTCGGTGGACTCATTTCTTAGGGCCAATCCTGCGCTGATCTCATTTTACCTGAGTGACGGTGGGCAAGTCCTACAAACCCCCGACTCTCAAAATATAGGGGCTTCCTGAATCAGAATCTCCTGGGAAGGTTGTTAGAATGTATATTCCTGTATCCCACAGCAGTCTTCATGAATCAGAAACAGAAGTGCTGCCCTACCCTTTTTGGGAGATTTTTTTTTTTCTAAGTAAAAACAGGTGTGGGGTTTGGGGTCTGTTATCCAGGGTAGGAGTTCTTGTCAGAGGGCTCCCTTGGGCAGGAAGGTGAACTTCAGGAATCTGAGAATCCTAGGAATTCGTTTGTAAGTTTTTGTCCGTTGACATGTAAGCATTTTGTGGACAGAATGTCTGTAGCTTTAAGCTGGTATAGATTTATCAAAGAGCTCCTTCCTCAGCAAGATGTCTGAGCCTTCATCGATCTAAGATCTCTTCCAGAAATCCCTGTTGTGGTCATCTGATGGCTCCAAGAAGGACCTTGCTGTTCCCATGAACGTCCTCCTCCTTCCACTGTGGCCAGCAAAGCCATGAGACTCTCCTCTCTTCCACTAGTTATGTGGCCTCAGGCCAGCTGCACAGCCCCTTAGATAATTTCCCTCCTGAAAAAGCTTAATAGTAGCAATCATATTTTATTTAACACCTGCTATTTGCCAGGCACTGCTTTAAGCACTTTTTTTAAAGAGAGGGAGTGGGGGAAAGACAGTGGAAGAGGGAAAGAAAGAATCTTAAGCAGGCTCTGACCCATGCAGATACTGACGTGCGGCTCAATCTCACAACCCTAAGATCATGACCTGAGCCCAAATAAGGATCTGGGCGCTTAACCGATTGAGCCACCCAGGCACCCCTGCTTTAAGCACTTTGACCAATTATCTCATTTCAGTCCACTGGACAATGCTATGAAAGAGGCATTGTTATTATCCCTCTTTTAAGAATGAGCAAATAGGCACAGAAAAGTCAACTAACTTGCCCACGATCACACAGCTAATAGATGGTATAATTGTGGTTCAAAACCACATTGGCTCCTTCTAGAGCCTATGCTAATGGCAGCAGTCCCCCCATCAGCAGGGAATATGTTCAAGACTCCCAGTAGATGCCAGAGACCTTGGATAACACTGAATCCTATATATACTGTTTTTCCTGTGCCTACATACTTATGATAAAGTTTAATTTATAATTAGGCACAGAAAGAGATTAACAATAATAACTAATAATAAAATAACACAACTATAATAATATACTGCATATTATGAGAATACGGTGTCATTGCCTTTCTCTGAAAATATCTTACCTGTACTGTACTCACCCTTCTTGTGATGATTTGGGATGATAATATGCCGACGTGATGAGATGAAGTGAGGTGAATGACGTAGATGGGCTGTAGCATTAGGCTACTGCTGACCTTTTGATGATGTGTCTTAAAGATCATCTGTTTCCTGAGTGCAGGTGACCACTGATGACTGAAACAGTGGAAAGCCAGGCTGTGGATAAGGGCAGGGAGGAACTACTGTACTCAGAGTACTAAGAGTATAAGTACTAATATCATTTCCAATAATACTATCAGTAATGAATAATATTAATACTAACAGAACTCATCATATCACTCCTAATTGTACCACCTGCAGCAGAGGCTAACGGAACGGAAAGTATGTACCAGCTGCGTGACTTTGACCAACGGGACTCCCCTATTTCTTCCGGGAACCTCTGGGAGTCTCCATTTCTTCATTTGTTCCTTGGGGACGGTAAATGGCACCTGCTTCCCAGGGCTGCGGGGAGCAGTAAGTGAACAAATGCCTACAGGGCATTAGCTTGCCCCACAGTATTACCTAATAGGTTATTTTTCATTGTGGCAAAATATATGTAACATCAAATGTACCATCATAACCATTTATAAACGCACGATTCACTGGCATGAAATCATTCACATTGTCGTATACTTACAGAATCGATTTTGTTTGTATTTTCTGAACTTTTAGAGTCCTTAGCACAAAATCGGGCACGTGGTAAGTATTCAGCAACTTTCAGCTCTTGGCCTTCCCCCCACTCAGGCCCCTCCCCACCCACCCTGAAAAAGTCTACCATGCTGCAGAGAGTTCGGGGAGCATTCTTTACTGCAGTGTGACGCAGAATGATGGGACTCTCTAAGTGACCGCGGGCATGTGACCTAACCTCTCTCTGCCTCGGTTTCTTCATCTGTAAAATGGGGATTGGAGCAACAGTTTCTAAACAGGGTTGCTGTAGACGCTATCACCTGAGTGAAGCTCTCAGAACGGCTCCAGCCCCGTCGAGCACTCAGTAAATGCTGGAGACAACTTTTATTATTTTTAGGATTGCCACTGTTCCTGGGAAGAACCTGCTGGCACGGACGCAGAGGAACTGGAGGCTGGTGCTGGCTCCAGATGGCTGCTCGCCCTTGCTCCCTCCCCGCCACCCCGACAGTGGGTGCTCAGGGGCGACAACAGTGGTGTGAGGAGGAGGAGTGAGGCCTTCAGGCGCCCACGGAGCTCTTTGTTCCATAAAAAGCTTTGACTCAGGCTGTCATAGTGGCCTGGGTATTTCTGTGTCTCTTCAGCTTCTATTTTGAGTGCAGATTTGGCGTGGGAATGTTTTCCTTTATTTCAAGCCCTAAGTAGTTGTTGGGTAACAGCTGTTTTTAAAGATAATCTTTGAGATGCTGCTGAAAAAACACATTTCCTGAATTCAAAAAAGTCTTCCCTGTTTGATTTGCCTGATTTTACTTTTCTCCAGGTCTTTACTCATGCTGTTGCTTCTTCTAGGATTCTTTTTCTACCCTGACTCCTGCTCTTCTCCCGTCAAAGTTATCCTTGTTGTGTTGCTGCCAGTTCCTCTGGTTCCCTCAAAGAGCCTCACTCCAGGGGCCTGGTGTTGCACTCGGACTCCAGTGTTGGACAGTTCTGAAGAAGTTTCTCCCCATCTGGATCGCGGGTTCTGGAAGACTCAAAGGCCTTGTCTGATTCATGACCACTTCCTCGCTGTCCTTCAGCAGAAAACTGTAGTGAATCTTTCCCTTTGTCAACTCAGCATCCAGACACTCTACTTGTTCGGGTTGGTGGGGGAATCCTAAACAGGCAGGTGAAAGGGTCCGGCCTCTTGCACAGAAGCCAGATGAGGAATGAAGAAATGCCTATTCCTTGTCCTCCGACTGGGAGAACACAGGCAAGACCTTGGCTGGGATTAGCAGTGCTCACCGCTGCCCATGCCTGATTCTGCACCCTTCCTCAGAGCTTCCTAAACTACCAGAGACTCCAGAAAATCCATTTTCTGTTTCAGTTAATTAATCCTGGCTTTAGTTCTTTATCGCCAGTAATTCTTACTAGCAGAGTATCATAAACATAATGAAAACTTCAGGGATGTTTATAAAGTTCAGTTTGCTGAAATCCCACATAATGATTTTCTGTTGTCTATGCCTCCTCCACATTCTGGTACCTTCTGGCACTAACAGCCTGATTTTCCGTTTCCAAACTACTACCTCCACTCCGAGTCCGCGTGGTTCGAGCCGAGTTGACTTCCGTCCGTCATGGCGGTGCACCCCCAGGCTATCGTGATTGGTTCAGGCCTGGGCATGTGACCTCATCCAGGCCAATGAGATTCGGTCCCAGGACTTCAGCTAGAACTGCTCAGAAAGGGATGTGTCTCTTTGCCTTTGCCAGGAATGCGGGGCTGGTGGCCCAGAAGGCTGGGCTTCTCAGGGTCAGCCAGGAGGGTGAATCAACCTGAGAGCCCCTGAGGGTAAGCAGGTACAGAGGAAAGCAAAGCTGAGAGACGGAAGAGCAAGAAATCCTGATGACGCTGCTTGAGGACCTGGAGTGAAGAGCGTCTGAATTGTAACATTAACACCTGACGTGTCTTAAATACTGTGTACCAGCACTGGGGTAAGCATTTTACATGTTCTCACTATTTCCTAAGGCCGCCAGCACAAAGTACTATGCTATGAACTGGGCAGTTTAAAACAGCAGGAATGTGTTGATTCCATAGCTCTGGAGGCTAAAGGTTCAGATTCAAGGTGTTGTTGCCAATTTGTATGTTGAAACTTTAACCCCCGGTGTGACTAGAGGGAAGTAATTATGGTTCGTTAAATAAGATCATTGGGTTGGGCCTTGATTTGATAGTATTAGTGTCCATATTATAAGAAGAGACACAAGAGAGCTCTCTCTCTTTCTTTTTGCCACATGAGGACACAATAATATGTTGGCCATCTGCAAGTCAGGTCACCAGAAACCGACCCTATTGGACCTTGCTGGATTCCTAGCCTCCAAACGGTCAGAAAATAAATTTCTGCCATTCTAGCTACCCAGTCTGTGGTATTTCACTCTGGCAGCCCAACCAGACTCCGAATGCCACCTGAAACCTATAGGAGAGAATCCTTCCTTGCCTCTTAAAGGTTCTGGTAGCCGCAGGTGTCCCTTGGCTGTCAGCTGAAGCACTCCAGTCTCTGCCTCCAACAGCCCCCGATGCTCTCCCCTGTGTCTCCCCGTGTGTCATCTCCCCTCCTATAAGGATAGCAGTCACATTGGATAATGGGTCTACTCTACTCTTGTATGACCTCATCTTGACTGATGACATTTGCCAAGATCCTGTTTCCAAACGCGGTCACATTCTGAGGTACTGGGGGTTAGGCTTCAGTGTAACTTTTTTGGGGGACATAATTCAACCTATAACACATGTGTTGACTTATTCAGTCCCCATAATGAATCTCTGAAGTAGGCGTGATTTTTATCACCACGTCCTTACCCAGATGAGGGAAGTGAGGCCCAGAGAAGTTAAGTAACATGCCTGAAGTCCTACGGTGAGGAGGGATTTGAGAAGAGTCTGAAGTCAGACAAAGCGGTGACAAGGCCCGCACATTTAGCTACTGCACGTAGTCCAGACATGATCCAATCAATGCCCTAATTTGCTTAGGCCAGTTTGCATTGGGTTTTGGTTCCATGTAATGACTCCTTCTCTCTACTGTTGGTCTCACCCTTTCCTGTGTCTAAGTTCTTACCAACAGACAGCTCAGCCTCAGGACTTCACTCAGACCCGCCCCTTGGGGTCTACAGCAGCTTCTACAATCACTTCTTCCTCCTCCTTCCCCCTCCTTCCTGCCCATCAATACTGTGCGCGTCAGCTGCAAGCTCGCAGCTGGATTAGAAGGAAGCCAAGGGACTGAATCGATACAGAGTGAGGTGTGATTTATAGATTGTAATTTTCCTAGGGGCTTTTAGCTTTTAGATGCAAGTGGTTAACCCGTTGACTGTCTGTCTGCAAGTACAGATTTTAAGATAAGGAGATGGAGGGTTCAGGCCAAAGGAGAACTTTAGGGGCGGATGCTATCTTTATTCCTTTAACAATTCCAAACAGACAGCATGTGTGGGAGTTTAGGGTGAGGGTCCTCTTGTTGGGGTATAGTTATTGATCTCTTCTGGACAGTGGGGATCTTAATGTACCTTCAGAGTTTTGTACAGACGAAAATTGTTGCTTTAGTCAATTCAAGATTTTGTCTTTTCTGGGGGCGCCTAGGTGGCTCAGTCGTTAAGCGTCTGCCTTTGGCTCAGGACGTGATCCCGGCGTTCTGGGATCGAGCCCCACATCGGGCTCCTCCGCTGGTAGCCTGCTTCTTCCTCTCCGACGCCCCCTACTTGTCTTCCCTCTCTCGCTGGCTGTCTCTCTCCCTGTCAAATAAATAAATAAAATCTTAAAAAAAAAAGATTTTGTCTTTTCTCAGGTAAAATCTCTTTCTCTTGGAATTCCCTTTGTCTCTTATCAGTCTTTTAAACCTTACTTAAAATTCAAATATAATTCAAATGCCTTATACAATAGAGGATAAATTTTCCCCTAACTAACACCCATGATTACAGTGATCATCATTAAACAAGCAAACAAAAAAAGTCAGATTCAGATGTTTTCCTGTTGAAAATCTCAGCTCCTGGGAACAAGGGGTGAGTCTGAATCTTACCCCCCTCTTAACTTGTTAATCTTCTTAACTGGAGCTGGTCTGACACACTGGTTAAGGACACATAGAGTCAGAGGGACTTGGATTGGAATTTCCGCTGTGATGTTTATTTGTCTGGGGCCTTAGCAGATGAGCTCACTCTGCTCCCAGTCATAATGTGGACGTGTTTCAGAGTTGCTATAAGGATTAAAAGATATACTGATTATAAAGCTCTTAAGTCAACACATAATAAGCTTCAAAAATGGTATTATTTTCTTATTTTGTCTTTGCACCCATCTCTCAACAGAATAGAGTACCTGGCATATAATTTAGTGCTCAGCAAATGTGGAAATTCTACTGATTTGAATACAAAATTCCCAGGCCAACCAGGACACTGAATTTTTTAGATAATTGTGCCCTGAAGGGGAGGGCTATATCAACTTCAATGTTCATGAATGGGTCTTGATTTCCCAGTGGCCCCGTGAACCGATATAAGGCATGGTCTTCTCTGTGGCTATAACACTTACCTTATGTTAAGAGAGGGAGGAGAAAATGCAAAGAACAATGTTCTTGACTAGGCAAAAACAGATGGGATTTGGTGGGCAAATAGAGGGGTTAGCTTTAAATAGGAGCGTGAGCGTGGAACGGATGGTAGGAGATAAGGACAGAGAATCAGGCAGGCAGGTAAGATTTGCTGGAGGAAAATTGTGGAAGTGCTTCTTAATTTTTTTTGTGCAATAACCAATTCTCCAGCTGTGAGTAAGGATGAGGCAGCAGTGTTAGAGGTTGGAGGAGAGAAGAGATGGGATGAAATAGCTGGCTAAGGGAGTGGATGGACTGCAGAACATAGTGTGGTTGCCAGATATCAACTGGGGCTTTGGGATGGTGAGAGGACAAAGTGAGCCCAGCCAACATGGTAGCCTGTTTTTCTGTTAGTTGAATGGGTAACACTGCAGAGAGGCCAATGGGTTGGATTGAATTAGAGCTACACTTTAACCAAGAGACTATGACAAAGCAAGAGAGGGACAAAGGAGTCAAGGTGTGTGTTCCCAGAGGATTGCTATGATGATTAAGTTAAGCTAAGGAAGGAAGGAAATGAGACATGAGAGGCAGTGAAAAGGTGGTAGTATAAATAGGATAAATAGTTTGACTTAGAATAATTCACAGTTAATATCTATTTTGGCGATTATTCTTTCATTGCCTATGTGCTCCATAAGACTGTATGCTTCATGAGGACAATTACTGTGCTGTTTTTTGCTGAACATTGTACCCTGGGGTTGGATCAGTGATTGACTCAAAAAAGCACTCAGTAATATTATTTGATACATGAATGAATAGCAGTTTCTATTTATCGAAGAGTTACTACGTGATAGGCATTTTTTGTTAAGCACTTTGTAAACATTTATGCTTCATAATAACCCTATGATGCGGATATCATTACATCCCCTTTTGCAAATAAGGAAATAAGATTAGAAGAATGGTTAATGGACTTTCCAAATCCCCTCTAGCTGGCTGGAGTCCAGATCAGTTTGTCTGCAGAGTCTATGACCCTACTACTGATGCCTCATTGCCTGCCATGTCCTCCTACAGTTAAAAATGCTTTCTCCCCTGACAAGGAAATTGGCCATCACCTCCCTACCTTAAGATTTGAACCCTCTCATCCCTCCCCTTGTGATGTCCCTTCATCCTCTTCCAGCACTACTAATGATTTTAATACCAATTCTACAAGATTGTTGTGAAGATCCCATTAACGTATGCATATAAATGGATGTAAAATTTTGAATTTTTAATTCTTTTTTTTTTAAAGATTTTATTTATTTATTTGACACAGAGAGACAGCCAGCGAGAGAGGGAACACAAGCAGGGGGAGTGGGAGAGGAAGAAGCAGGCTCTTAGCAGAGGAGCCTGACGTGGGGCTTGATCCCAGAACGCTGGGATCCCACCCTGAGCCAAAGGCAGACGCTTAACAACTGAGCCACCCAGGTGCCCCCTGAATTTTTAATTCTTTATACCAAGTAAAGATGTGATTGTGATTTTTTCTTTACCACTTCAGGTTGCTTGTTCCTTTAATTCCTCCATATCCCATTCTCTATTACTCTCTCTTCTTCCTTTGCCACATGGTAACATCCCGCCATTCATCAAAGTTTGGAACACAGGCATAACTTCTCCATAAAGATCCTAGGCCAGGGAAAGAAAGGCAGTGTTTGGGCTAAATCGTCTTGGCCGGTGGGAAGATAATGTGAAGTTAAAGATTTGTGTGCCGACGTGAGCACTCCTAGAGCAGCACCGTAGACATTCCATTTGAAGATGATGGCATGTCATCTCATTTTGCAAGAGACGGTCTTCCCCAAGCCCAGGAAATGCACTGATGTGGGAGGCTGAGGTTGGCCACTTCCTGCTCTGAGGCTCAGCGCTCCTGGACTTGCCCGGGGAGGGTCCTCGCACCACCTACACCCTTGCATCCTCATTTTGTGTGGGTTGTGCACTTGTATCCTGCACAACGATGCTAAGGGCATTTGTGGTGCCAAAATCCAGCTGGTGCTCTGCTTGCTGGCCCTGTGACTACCAGGTTTGTCCAGGGGAAGGGGTACCTGCTTTCTAACTGCAGAAGAGATGCAGGCAGGCTAGTGCAGGCCTGATTCACCTCTTTCCTGTGGGCTCAGGTGGGTCTGTGTGCCTCTGCATTTAAACTCCTGAGTGTGTCTGCATGCGTACACAGCTTGTAACATTACTTCTGAGAATTTGGATCAATAATCTGATGCCTTCTTTTACCAATAGTGATCTGACCCTTCCGGAATTTCAGATGCAATACATCGCCAGCAAAATTTCCCCATGTTTTGTTTGGTCCTTCTTCCCTCCGTCCCACCCCTGGCTGATGATACATTATCTCCGTTGGGTGTTCATGATCTTGCTTTCTCTCTCTTTACATTTTATTCATGCTTTCAGATTTTGTCTCTCCACTCCCATTCAGTGTATTTCATGAGCACTTCCGATTTTTTTGTATGTCTTTTTGCAAAATGTAGTTTGTCATTTTGTATGTGAGTCTTTATATTACAGAAATTGTGTAGTGTTACAAAGTCTTATTTTTTTTCACTAGGCAGGACGTGTCTAAGATATGGCTGTTTTTAATTCTTCAACTGCTTTGCCCCCTCGACGATTCTCTTTGGCCTTCTTTTTTACATCGCTTATCAAAGTAAGGTACAGTTAACATGTTCCCTTCTCCGGGAAGACGTCCCTCCCTCTTCCAATGTTAGGCGCCCTCTTCTGGGCCCCCATGGTATTTCAATTCCTTTTTGCTGTAATTATGATTTCATTTAGTAATTAAAATCTAGGGGCTCCTGGGTGGCTCAGTCAGTTGAGTGTCTACTTGGGCTCAGGTCATGATCCCAGGGTCCTGTGATGGAGTCCTGCATCGGGCTCCCTGCTCAGCGGGGAGTCAGCTTCTCCCTCTCCCTCTGGCCCTCCTCCCTCCCCCACGCTGCTTGTGCTCTCTCTCTCTCTCTCCCTATCAAATAAGTAAATGAAATCTTTAAAAAGAATCTGTTTATCTGTTTGTGTTGAGATCCTCCATAGAGCAGACTGACATATACATTTACACAATTCTGACGCCTAACATGGCTTTTGGAACCTTTATTGTCAACAAATGTGGGTTGAATGAATGAATAATAATGATAATCACAGGGGTGCATCTACCTTCAGCTCAGGGCGTGATCCTGGCATTCTGGGATTGAGCCCTGCATCAGGCTCCTCTGTTGGGAGACTGCTTCTTCCTCTCCCACTCCCCCTGCTTGTGTTCCCTCTCTCCCTGGCTGTCTCTCTCTCTGTCAAATAAATAAATAAAATCTTAAAAAAAAAATAATGATAATCACTAATGTTTATTGAGTGTGAACTACTTGTCAGACACGGTTCTGGTGTTTCACGTCTCTTGAATATCATTGAATTCTCACAACAACCTTATGAATGAGGGACTACTGTAATCACCATTATCTTACAGAGAGAAACACTAAGATATGGCATGTTCAAGTAACTTTGAAGTTCATGTCACTTATAAAATTCAGGTGCCCCCACAGTTCGTAAATGATGGAGCTGGGATTCTAACCAAAGCGGTCTGGCTCCAGAGTCCAGGGTCCTAACAGTTGTCCACAGCAGCCCACAGACCACACGGGACTTGTGGCTCCCAGTCCAATGTGCGTTCCATGCCACAGTGCAGGCTCAATCCTTGTTATTTCTGTTCATTATTAGGTGTCTGTAGGATGTTGCCATGAGTGCTGTTGTCCCACTTGTAGGTGGGTGTCATTATCCCTGTTTTCATAGATGGGGAGATCTGGGCTCCAAAGAATCGGGTACCTCATCTGTGATATCACAGTTAGTGGCAGAGCCAGGATTTGAACCCCGGTCTGACTGACTTTCCATGATCTTCCCATGATATCACTTGATTATCAGAGAGATAATCTCAGAGGGTCTGAGATCCCTACTACTCTGATTCCTTAGATTTGTGGAAAACTGATGGGCACTTGGTGGAAAGGTAGGGGGTCTTCCAGCTTTGATGTGGTCTGTGGAATATTCTCCTATGATCTGTGACTTTCTCCATGGTCTTGCCATTGAGGATTTCGACTCTTTTTTCCAGATCCCAAGTCTCTGTTCCACATGAGCCTCTAAAATGTGGGCTCTGTGAGGGCAGGGACTCATCTCTGTTGCAACTTCAGTGCGTAGAACAACATTTCACACAGTAGGGTTCAGTAAGTATTTGCTGAAGAAATACCAGATCTAACAATTCTTTCTTGCCTCCTTAAGCCAATTTATGTGGTATTTTCTGTTGCTTACAGAGACGTCCTAACTGATAAATACCCATGGTAGGTATTATTAATCAATTATGACACTTTTTGTAGCTGACTCTAGATGCAGATTTTGAATACTTTTCTTTTTAAAAAAATATTTATTTATTTATTTTAGCGAGAGAGAGCGAGCGAGTGGGGAGAAGGGCAAAGGAAGAGGAAGAGAGAGAATTTCAAACAGACTCCCCACTTTTTTTTTTTTAAAGATTTTATTTATTTGACACAGAGAGAGAGAGAGAGCACAAGTAGGCAGAGCAGAAGGCAGAGGGAGAGGGAGAAGCAGGCTCTCCACTGAGCAAGGAGCGTGACGTGGGACTCGATCCCAGGATGCTGAGATCATGACCTGAGCTGAAGGCAGCTGCTTAACTGACTGAGCTACCCAGGTGCCCCCAGACTCCCCACAGTTGACTGCAGAGCCCAATGTGGGGCTCAATCCCAGGACCCCGAGATCATGACCTGAGCTGAAACTAAGAGTCCGCCGCCTAACCGACTAAGCCACTCAGGTGCCCCAGAACACTTTTCAATATGGTGCTTCAGGCAGACATTATGAATTATTAGAATTAGCAGGTGAGATGAAACTCATTTAGAATCTGTACTTGTTTTCCATTTACTGTGCAACAAATTACTGCAAAGTTGGCAGCTTATAACCACATATATTTATTATCTCACAGTTTCTGTGAGTCAGAAGTCTGGGCTTGGCTTATCTGGGCCCTCTGTTCAGGGTCCCACAAAGTTGCAATCCAAGTGTTGGCTGGGCTAAGTTCTTTCCTGGAGCTCAGAGGCTCTTTTGTGCTCATTTAGTTGTTGGCCAAATTCATTTCTTTGCAGTGTTACCACTGAAGTCCCTGTTTGGTTTTCTTTTCTTGTTTTGTTTTGCCATCTGTCAGCTCTAACGGATTCACTGAGATCCTTGTTACATGGCAGTGTCCCAGGCTTTATCACTTCTGGGTGTGCAGGAAAATCTTTTCAAGAAAGACTCAGTCCCCCTTTCTAAGGACTTTAATCTGGATTAAGTCAGATAATCTCCCTTTCGATAAACTGAAAAATCAACTAATTTGAGACCTTAATAACATCTTTAAAAATTCCTTCACTTTTCCCTTGGAACTTAACTTACTAATGGGAGTGAGATCCCTCACATACATAGATCCCACCTGCACTTGTGGGGGGGGTGTGGGATTACAGGGCATGTATGCGGGGGGTTGGGAATCTTGAGAGGCCATCCTAGAATTCCACCTACTTCACCATCCCTGATCCAGCTCAAATTCTTTCCTGTACAGATGAAAAAACTGAGGCTGAAAGAGGAAGTAATTTGTCCATGAACATGGGATGTCTGGAGGCCCAGCTGAAATTAAGACTCCAGGTCTTCAGCTCCCTACTCCAGTGCCCTTTGAGGTCATTGTTGAACTATTGATGAACTTCTCTTTTCAGGACTGTATAGTCTCTGACCTTGAGGCAACAACCTCTGTGTTTTAGTCATTTTTGTGTCTCTCCCTTCACCCCAACATCCTCTGTCCCTAACAAACAGATACTTATAAAATGTTTTAGGGTTGATTTGACTAAAAATCCACTGAAATTTGAAGCCCGAAGTGAGTTGTCTAATGTCTAATACCAAACCAATGAGGGAGTCAGACACAGAGAGAAGCCTTAGAAGACTTTGATGGAATATTAATAGAGTCCCTGCCAGTGACAATGGTGTCTCTTCTTCCAGCAGTGGCTGTGACCTTTCAGAGTTAAGAGTCACCACGGGGACCCTTCCTAAGGGCTGGACCCCCTGCTTTTCAGCAACTGAAGGCACTTACTGGTGATGGGCATGCTGGGGCTTGTGGAAGAACATGATGAATAGGTGAAAAGTTTGTTAAAAATGTCAGCTAATGACCCCAAGTGATCCCTTGGAAGGCAGTAGGGTTCATAAGCTCTCACACACCAGCTGTTTTAGGGCATTTGAATGGACTTTGTTCTTCTTATAGTTTAGGCTTCTTAATATGAAATGTGTGTTTGTCTGAAATGAGGTGCCAGCAAACAGAATCCTATGGAACTATAATATATAAAACATATATATGTCAAAAATATAAATGTTAATTATCATATGATTTCTCTCATCTATGGATCATAAGAACTAGGAAGATTGGTAGGAGAAGAAAGGAATAAAGAAAGGGGGGGTAATCAGAAGGGGGAATGAAACATGAGAGACTATGGACTATGAGAAACAAACTGAGGGCCTCAGAGGGGAGGGGGGGTGGGGAAATGGGACAGACTGGTGATGGGTAGTAAGGAGGGCAGGTATTGCGTGGTGCACTGGGTGTTATACGCAACTAATGAATCATCGAACTTTACATCAGAAACCGGGGATGTACTGTATGGTGACTAACATAATATAATAAAAAAATATTAAAAAAATAAAATAAAAAAATAATATTTTTAAAAATTAAAAAAATATAAATGTTAAAAATATAGAAGTATTTTATCACAACTTCCCAGGGACTACATTTTTAATGGGAAAAAAACCTTTCTGCGATTTGGATACCTATACAATTTCTTGGAAAGAGCGCATTTCATGGAAGTAATAAAATTCTGAGTTTAATTCTCTAGACCAGCATATTGCCTGAAAAATAGTAGACTTTTAAAGAATAACAAAGGCCTGGAAGTGATTTGTAGAGTGAAGGACAGATCTAGGGCGAGAAGGAAAAGATTTTTTTAAAAAATGTAAGATTCTGAAAGGCATCTTTAATTGGCTATTATATGAGTTTTCTCTTATTGTATAACAAATTACCCCAAAACATAGTGGCCTAAAGTAAAAGACAGTTATTATCCTATTGTTTCTTCCGGTCAAGAATCTAGATGTGGCTTAGCTGACTCAGGGTCTTACGGGTGTTAGCCAGATCCATGGTCTTCTGTCAAGGCTCTGCTGGAGGCAGATCCTCTTCTGAGCTCACTCAGATGGCTATTGGCAGATGAGACATCAGTTCTTGAGGGCTGCTGACCAGAGACGTCAGTTCTTTCCGAAGGGCCGCTGCTTCATGTTCTCTCTGAGCCACACGAGACAATGTGCCACTGTGGCAGCCCAACCTCATAATTCACAACATCTCACGTTTGCTTCAGGGAAGTGACTTCAGAAGTAACTCAGAGCTCTTATGTCAGAGAGGAATTACAAATGCTTGTGCACAAAATCTTTAATTTGTTTGTTGTCCTCTATGCTATAGAAGTATTAAAATCTGAAAGGTTGGCTTTTCCAAGTCTGGTTTTCCTTAATTCTTCTACTGCTGACTGTAAGTGAAGGCATTCAAGTTCACGGTGGTTTCAGAAAGGCCCTGGCCCGCTTGATTAAGAGCAAAATACTCAAATTTCCATGACGCTAATAGAGCTGTTGTGTTACGGCACAAGTTCTAGATGGCTTCTGTCAAAATGCAAATAACAATCCCATACCAGAAATTCTTTCATTACTCACCAAAGCAGTGAATGTCAGGCTGGTAGATGACAGGAGATAGAGCAGAACCCAGAGAGGACAGGACCAGCTGAACCATCCCAGTGTAAGAGACACGTGGGTATCTGGGCACCTGAAGGAAGAGGGAGTAGGATGCCAACAGTGGAGGACAGAGCAAAAATCCTAAGGTTAGAACTGGAGAGGAGTAAGAGTTTAGGGTTTTTTTTTTCTTTTTTTGGAGGCGAGGAACCTCTATGGAGAACTGTGTTGGTGTATATGACATTGACAAGCCAGTGGAGGAGTGGCAGCTGGAAACCAAGGTTTCCTGAAGATGAAATGAGACCCGCTCCCACTGTGCCGGTAGCAGAATCAAGACTAGTGCTGAGGACCTTCCTGGATCCTTCCCAGAATCAACCTGTCTCTGCTCCCTGACCTTTTCCCTCTTGCCCTCTTGCCCTTTGCCCACATTTCTACCTGGCCGATCTTAATCTACCTTGTATTAAAATGATGTGTGTAGGAATCTCTCTTTCCTCAAATAAGTGGACATCTATCACTTGTGGTTTAGTGTTTAATCTCTCTTCTCTTGGTAAATTTCCCCCTGGGAAGCCATCCTTCCCACTCAGTTTGGTGGTTGGGAATGGTTGGCTCCATCTCCAGAGTCAGGGGCATGAGCTGATGATCCCTCCCCGCTGCAGTTGTTTCAGAGAAGGGTGCACAATCGAAGCTGAGTCATGAGCTCTGACCAGATGTTTTCTGGAATTCCTGGAAAGCAATGCTTTCTGTCTACCACTGGGTTTGGTCATGTGAGGCTTGGAGCTGCAGCAGACAGTTTTCTATCAGGAGGGAGACCAGCTAGGGGCTGAGGGCAACCCTGGAAGGAAGCAGAGCTAAATAATGCAAAGAAACCAAGTCTGGATGTTATTACTTGAGCCTCTGGATCAAACTGCAACTGAAGCCAGTTAAATCCTTGGACAATCACCAGAGTGATCTTACTCAGATCTTCCTCTTAAAAACAAACAAAGAATGAATGCTCACCTAACATCTGCAAAACTAAAGGTGCTAAAGAGCTCCCCCCAAGAATGATAGACTCTTGCAAAGGCAAATTTCATTCTTCAAACCAGATGGCAGAAACTTCCTTATTACTCTAAAAATGGTAGCCTTTCAAGCTTAAGAAAATCTTAAGACAGAGCCTCCAAGATGAATTATATAAAAAGAATTTTTACAGTGTATTTGACTACATTTTTCTCAAAGATTTTTCCTAACAATAATTTTTGACAGGTTATTACAGTCCCTATGTTACAAGTGAGAACATGGAAACCCTGTGAAATTTAGAGATCTGGGCTATAGACAAAGACTCCAGACACTAATGGCCTGGGGCCTGTGCCCCAGTGTAGACAGTGATTTAGCTGCATTAGTCAGACTGACTCTGGCTTGCACGGTTGTTATGAATAGTTGTTATGAAAACATAGACTCCAGAAGCTCTTATGTCTGGCTGAGTCTGAGAATTTCACCTGGTAAAAAGGTCAGATAAAAGTGTTCTTCTAATGAGCTTTCTCAACTCTTGCAGACAGAAGGCTAGCCAGATGTTCCCTTTACAGATAGTTCACTTTAGTCTCTTGAATCATTTCTCCAAGCACTCAGGACTCTTCCTAGTGGATACTTTCAGGAATTAAGCTCCGACTTCCCTCTATGAAAGGCCCTATGTTTGAATATGGTTGAACCGTATCCTCTTTGGTGGGTACTCTTGGCATCTTCCGCTGAGTTCTACACTGGTCGTGCCAGTAATGCTAGACTGTAAGCTGCGCAAAGGCCGATGCCATGTCTGTCTTCCGCATTTTTATGCCCTCACTCAGCTCAACATATGACACCAAGCACGCATCCCAAAAGCATTTGTGGAAGAAATGTATTTCTGCATATTGATTAGGGAATGTCAAGCAAGATTGAAAATTGAGTTGAGTTGATCAAGTAAGATTTATGTAAAGCAGAGACACCAGAGTTGAAAGGGAGTATTGAGAATCAGAGATGCAATGGGTTGTAATGGAAAGAAAACAGAATAAAAACAAAGGGAACACCTGGGTGTCTCAGATGGTTAAGCATTTGCCTTCAGCTCAGGTCATGATCCCAGGGTCTTGGGATCGAGTCCCTCATCAGGCTCCTTGCTCAGCGGGGAGTCTGCTTCTCCCTCGGCCTGCTGCTCCCCCTGCTTGTGCTCTCTCTCTCTCTGACAAATAAATAAATAAAATATAAAAAAAGAGTAAAAAACAACAAAAATCCCTCAACTCGTAAATGCCCATCTTGGTTTGTGATTCCCTACCTGAAGGATTTGGCAAGCCATGGGACCATTCTGAATATCATGTTCTTTGTCTGTGAAAGGGGCCAATGACAGAGTGGATTCATGGAGTTGTTATATCATATAAGGTGGCATGTGCAAAAGCACTTTGCATATTTTTCGACACTCTATATAGTTCTGGTGCAGAAATTAAGGAAAGGAAATGGTAATTCTAATGTAAGTTGAAAGAGAACAGTTGATTTAGAAACTAAGCAAAAAGAGGGCTCTTCCTCAATCAATTGACTTTCATTTATTGGGCTATCTGGTACATTCACTAGTTGATGTGAAGTTAAAGAGCACGCGTCTCTGAAAACTTTCCCTGTTCTGCTGGGCCGGGCCACAGTATCCCCTCCACCGACAACAAGAGTGGCAGGAGACAATGGTGGTGGTGGCAAGGTTACACTATACTCTGATCTTCCTGAGTGAGGAAGCTCTGCTGAGACAGTTCTCTTAACCGGAAGAAACCCCAAACAGACTGACTTTGAAGACCCCAGGACCATGCTGGCTCTGAGTTCTTGAGCTCAGGTAAATAAGCATGTGGGTCTAGCACAGAGATGGGGTCTATAGCCCCCAGGACTGCTGGATGCTGGAAAATGTGAAATAGGTTCTGTTGAAATAGCTGCTTGGGCTTCTCTGAGCCAGGGAATGGCTTCCTTTCACCAGCCGGCCACTTAGGTCTGGGAAGCAGGAAGCCATTGGCCATCTGAGTCTGTGAAACACAACTGGGACCATTCCTGGTGCTCATAGAGAGTTTCTGGGACTTCCTGGGTGTGTGTATGAGGAAGGAGTCCTGGGAAAAGAGGAAGCTCACAAATCACATTTCTGAAGTCCTTGTTGAATCTGAAATTAGTATTTTTCAAGCTCTGAAGACTACATAGGGGCATCCATAAAAGGCTTCAATGACTCAGGATGTGATGGATGTCTTGGGTTTTATATAATCTTGGACTTCTGTGACACAAGGTAGGAATGGGCTGTAGCATAATTTAGTAGATAAGATCTCAGGTTGTGGAGAGAGACATGCCTGGATGCAAATATAGGCTGCACCTTTCACTGTTAGTGCAATTCTGGGTCTCTCTGAAGCTCAGTTTTCTCATTTATTAATGTATGTAAGCTTTGGTTATTAAACACATACTAGGTGCCAGGGTCTGTGGTAATTGTAAGTATCAACCTCATACAGTGGAACTGAGGATGAAATAAAATCATGTGTATATAGTATCTATTCCAGGCACATAGTAACTATTCAATAAATAAATCGTTGCTATAGTTATCAAGAAGTTGTAGTTAAGCTTGAAATTGAGTTTTTTGTAATAGTCTTTCACCTTCTTATAATCTTCCTCATGCTGAAGTCATACCCCTGAGAATTTATTGGTGCTCAGTTAGTTCTTTGTGGGTGTCTGGTCCTGATTTGTGAACCAGAGCACACTTTTTTTTTTTTTTTGAAGATTTTATTTATTTAAGAGAGAGAGAGAGAGCACAAGCAGAGAAAGCAACAGAGGGCGCAACAGGCTCCCCACTGAGCAAGGAGCCCGATGCGGGCCTCGATTCCAGGACCCTGGGATCAAGACCTGAGCCGAGGGCAGATGCTTAACTGACTGAGCCACCCAGGTGCCCCCAGAGCACGCTTCTTTTTAAAGGGTGTAAGAGGCATCCTGGCCAGGAGTTAATGGAATTCCAGTAACTCTGGAATGCCACGGCAGGTCAAAATTGCCACCCAGAGAACTCATCTATCAAGAAGAGAAGAGGGAGGGGCGCCTGGGTGGCACAGCGGTTAAGCGTCTGCCTTCGGCTCAGGGAGTGATCCCGGCGTTCTGGGATCGAGCCCCACATCAGGCTCCTCCGCTATGAGCCTGCTTCTTCCTCTCCCACTCCCCCTGCTTGTGTTCCCTCTCTCGTTGGCTGTCTCTATCTCTGTCAAATAAATAAATAAAATCTTAAAAAAAAAAAAGAAGAGAAGAGAAGAGAAGAGGGAATAAAGGATTGATCTGGTTTTGTTTTGGGTCTAGTGTTTAGGTCTAGATTCTTAGTGTCCTGAACAGTTGAGTGACCTTTACTGTAAATGGCGTTATGGGTTGAATAGTGCCTGTTCAAAATTCATGTGTTGAAGTCCTAAACCTCGCTACCTCAGAATGAGACCTTATTTGGAGAGAAAGTCTTTACAGAGATATTTTAATTGAATTAAAATGATGTCATATAATCGGTGTCCTTACACAACAGGGGAAATTTGAAGACAGACACATAGATACAGAGAACACTATGTGAACACTAAGACGTCCATCTACAAGCCAAAGAGAGAGGCCTGGAACAGATCCTTTGTCTTACAGCCCTCAGAAGGAACCAATCTTGCCAACATCTTGATTTCAGACTTTTAGCCTCCAGAAATGTGAGTCAATAAATTCCAGTTTGGTAGTATTCTGTTACAGAAGCCCTACCAAGGCGTTCAGATAGTAACATTTTGGCTATTCTAAGGCCATAGTGGCATCCTGCTAGGGGAGGTATGGTCACGGAGAGCTGATGGGTAGGAATGACCAGCCGTTCTTGGAACTGAAGTAGACTCCATCTGGAATTGACTTCTGTTCTTTGAGTCAGCCTGAGCTGGGATTCCAGAAAGTGTTTACAAGCTTTACTTCCCTTAGGTGAGGAAGGGAGCTGACTCATATTAAAGTTAGTAAATAGTGACAATAATGTGTTTTCAAGGACTAGGAACTCACCAAAATAGGTAGATTGTGTGAAATGGCCAGCCTGAATCATCAGATACTTTTTTAAAGAAATAAAGACATTTAAAGCCCTCAGTTTGTTTCTTAGGGGAGGGGGTTGGGGGAATGGGATAGGCTGGTGATGGGTAGTAAGGAGGACACGTATTGCATGGTGCACTGGGTGTTATACGCAACTAATGAATTATCGAACTTTACATCAAAAACCAGGGATGTACTGTATGGTGACTAACATATAATAAAAAATATTATTATAAAAAATAAATAAACAGATTTAAAAAAAGAAATAAAGACATTTAACATCTACAATAACTAGAACAGAGTAAACAGCATTCTCTCTATTGGAAATCTTTAAGGCATTTGTGTTAATGACTGAATAGAATATTGATTATTCATATATGAATGTGGTATTCTGTTTAGAGCTGAAGATATTCTTCAAATGGTGTTTTCTGGGAAGTACTTCAATAGCCTACCCACTTTAGTTACTTTTTATAAATACATTTAGCCAGCTCTTCTTAAGACAGGTATTTTTCAAACTGTTCTACAGGAAACATGAGTTCCAAGCTGTTAAAGTATATTTCCTTTATTATATGATAGTAGACAGATTGACAGTCATCACCAATTTTATAATAATTTTATTGCCCTGTCAGATACACATTGGATTTTGAGATAATCCCAACATCAGGAGTATTAAAACATGAAAGAAATGTACATTTTAAAATTGAGACAATACACCAAATGGCCCATAGATTACAAAGGGTCCTGTGGCCCAACACACTTGGGAAATACTCCATACTCTTTCTTAGAGATTTAAAATGCACACTTCTATGTACTGTACTTCCGGAAAGTCCAGTGGTAAGCAAATATGATATTAACTTAACATTTTTAGTACTTCTTGGCCTTGGAATCCTTTTCATGTTGAGCTTCTTGTGAGAGTAAGTTCTCTGTATTCCATTTTGGGAAATGCTGGCCTAGGACAAATTTTGTCCGCATTGACACAGTGCTTGCTTGCATTGACACAGCCATCAAATTTTGTGATGCTGGGGCGAGAGAAGTTTTCTATTATGTTGCCAGCCCACTCCACTGACTGGGCAGGATGCTGCCAGGCCTGTGGTTAGAAGACTTTGGTATGGCAGCTTGCTGTCATACATGGCTGTCAGCACACGGGCCAGCCGGAGGTGTCCTCTGTCTCTGGAGTCATTAATGGCTTCAGATCTTGGCGGAGGGCATTTGGGCACTGTCGGGTGATGGGGTAAGAAGAGAGCTCTATACTTCCAGGATCTGGGGAAAGTTTTCTCCTGTTGACTACCCCTGGAAGTTCTACTCTGTAATGGACCTTTATGGGTGTTTGCTTAATATTTTCTTTTGCATCCCAGTCTACCTCAAATGTCTTTATGGACTCTTACCTGCTTTCCCAGTGCACAAAAATTTCCCTTTTCAACCCTTAACTTTTCTTGGAAGTTGATGTTGCTTTTCTCGGATTAATATTGCATTGGCTGGTTTTCAAATACTCTTTGAATGATGTTGCTGTAGCATATTGATTGCTGATTTTTCCTACTTTTTGTAAAGATCAGTCATTAGCAAGAGAGACTTGTTCATCAGGCAGAAGGGCTATGTTGCCTCTCCAGATAAATCCGTCTCTGTGAAAATTTGATAACCTTTCATGTAATTTAGGGATTTAAGAATCTCAATATGTTTCTGAGGCTGTTGGAGAAATTGCTTTGAGCAAAACGCTTCTTCTTCTTCTTCTTTTTTTTAATGGAACATAAGAAATAGCAGGGAGATCGGTAGGAGAAGGAAGGGAAGAATGAAGGGGGGGCGGTAAACAGAAGGGAGAATGAACCATGAGAGACTGTGGACTCTGGGAAACACACTGAAGGCTTCGGGGAGGGGGGTAGGGGATTGGGCTAGGCCGGTGATGGGTAGTAAGGAGGGCACGTATTGCATGGTGCACTGGGTGTTATACACAAACAATGAATCATGGAACACTACATCAAAAACTAAGGATGTACTGTATGGTGACTAACATAACATAATAAAAAATAAAAGATTTTATTTATTTATTTGTCAAAGAGAGAGAGCGAGTTCACAAGCAGGGGAAATGGCAGGCAGAGGGAGAAGCAAGCTCTCTGTTGAGCAGGAAGCCAGATTCAGACCCAATCTCAGGACTCTGAGATCATGACCTGAGCCGAAGGCAGACACTTAGCCAACTAAGTCACCCAGGTGCCCCATGAGCAAATAGCTTCTTGTAAAAAACTTCTGCGTGGATGTTTCCTTGTGCCTAATATTAGGAAATCGCTTGCTCTCTGTCTCTCTCTCAAATTGATAAATAAAATCTTAAAAAAAAAAGAACATTCGTGGCATTTGTCCACGGAATGATGCTGTTGTAAAAATCAGTTCTTCCATGAAATGATTTTGCAGGAGATCTACTCCCAGTGTTTGATTTTCCCCAGCTTCCCCTTTACAATTCTTGGGGCAAAGGTCTCATTTTGCCTACCAATTTCTCTGCTTGCCTTTATGCTCACATCTGCCGGAAAATGTGAAAATGTGCAAGAAACAAGGAAGCATATTCCTTACCTTTTATTCTTTTATAAATCATTGGATTATGGTGCTAGTGTGGACTGAGGCTACCTCAATGAAGTTTTTGAAGTTTATTAAGTTTAATAATGATTTGCCTCAAATAGAAAGCTTATGTTCACTTATTAAATGGGTATTTCAACTTTAAAATCATCTTTACAGATTGGCATCTGACAAAATGGCTTTGTGTTATAGCAGGTTAAAATTTCTTGAATAAAAATTCTAAAATGTGTGTTTAGACAGTCCATAATATGCTTTAAACTTTTCCTGGGAACAAGGCAGGGAATAGATGAGATAAAGGAATGGAGTCCTTTTATTTATTTATTTTGATCTCTGTGTCACCTACTAGAAAAGAGAATTGAAAAAAGAGGTCATTGTATATTTCTACAGTTATAGGCAGATATTACGTATTTTTACTGAATAAAAAAAGAGAGTCTGCATAGAGGAAGAAAGCGAACTCTGTGACAGGTGAAAAGGAATAATGAGAAAATTCTGAAGGAAAGTGGTTGAAATCACATTAGCAGCATTTTTTGTAGTTCTAGGAGCTGGTAAAGTCCAAAGCTGGGGTTGTTTGGAAATCTTTATTATTTGTAGGGTGATTTAAATCGTCACATGCTGTTATAGGAATTGCTAAGCTTCTGAAACCTCATAAACTCTTACCTGTCTGGCTCTGAGCACCAGCTTTAGAGCAGCGGCTTGCGAAGTTGCTAGGACATAAGAAAACAATATGTTCTTTTGGTTAATTGTTACGGGTCTTATCTTTTAATATCAGTAACCTTAGAACTGATTCTCTATCATTAAGATAAAGTCAGAATATGGTTTTGGTATATGAGCGTAATGCAAACGAGCTAATCTGTTATTATTGATATCTCTCATTCCCTCAAATTCCTTGATATATAGGCACTCACAGCTAAATAACCTTTTTGCAGCAAAATAAATGACAGTTCAACTTCAGGTCAAACTTTATGCAGAATGCTTCTTTGAGGAGAGTTTGTAATATTAGTGACTGTTTGGTTTCTTCCTATAAGCAGTTTTGAATCTAGCGGGGAGAGAGCCAGATGGCATGCAGGGATAACGAAACTTGCTTTAGGTATGGTGGAACAATGACAGAACTCTGTAAGCTACCTTAATTTATCTCTAATAATTTTGAACTTAAGATACCTGAACAGCAACTTATACAAAAGGTGAAAAGTGATTTAACATTTTATGGGTACTTTTTGACTGCATCACAAAGTCAGAAGGATTCACTGTGTGTAGGGAAAGGGTGGCTATGAAATTATTTGGTCTATTATAAAAGCATTTTTTTCTTTAAGTTCTTTAAGATGTTGCTCCACTGTCTTCCTACTTGCATTGTTTCTCACAAATCTGTTGTATGCTTACTTATGCTCTGCTATTCACAATGTGTCTTTTTTTTTTTTGCCTTGAATGCTTTTAAGATTTTCCCTTTATTCCTGGTTTTGAGCCATTTGATTTTGGTATGTCTTCGTGTTGTTTTTGCCTGGAGTTTTTGTGGATCTTGAATTTGTGGGTTTCCAGTTTTCATCAAATTTACAAAATTCTCAACATTGTCTTTCAAAATTTTTTTTTGTATCAGCCTTACTTTTCCTGTCTCAGGGATTCCAGTTACACAGATGTAAACTTTCTTGAAGTTGTTCCACAGTTCACTGATGGGCTGGGCATTTTTCTTTTGATTCACTTTTCTCTCAGTTTGGATGGTTTCTATTGCTATGTCGTCAGGATCACTAATCATGTCCTTTGGAATGTCTAATCTGTGTTAATTTCATCCCATTTTATGATCAGACACTGTAGTCTTTATCTGATCTTTCAAACTCCAACTTAACTTTTTTGAACATATGGAGTACAGTGACAGTAATTGTTTTAATGTTCTTGATGGCTAATTCCAGCATTTTGGGCAGTGCTGTTTTGACCATTGTATTTTTCTGCTTTTTGCATGAATGGTAATTTTTGATTAGATGTTAGGCATTGTGAATTTTACCATGGTTAGTGACAGATATTTTTGTATTCTTATAAATATTCTTGAGATTTGTCTGGAACACAGTTAAGTGACTTGGAAAGAGTAGGATACTTTTTTTCTCCCCAAGTTTTTGTTTAAATTTAAGTTAGTTAACATATAGTGTCGTGTTGGTCTTAGGAGTAGAATTTAATGATTTGTCACTTACGTATAACACCCAGTGCTCATTACAACAAATGCCCTCGTTAGTGCCCATCACCCATTAATCTCTGCCCCCCCCCAAACAGTACAATACTTTTGAGTCTTGCTTTGTATTTTTGTTAGTGGGAACAGGAACACTGTTCAGTTTAGGGCTAATTATTTCCATTACCGAGGCAAGTTCTTTCTGTGTGGTCTATGCAATGCATCATGACTCCCGAAAGTTCTCCAGTCTGGCTGGTGAGAATGCCACTATTCCCAGCCTCATGGGAGCATCAAACGTTGTTATCTATAACCTTTTTGGTATTTCCTTCTCTAACCTTGAATTCTTTCCTCATGTATGTGTACTGACCAGTACTCAGCTAAATAATTGAGGGGGGTTCTCTGCATATCTAGGGTTTTCTCTCTGTACAACTCCTTTTTTTTTTTTTTGTATCCTGTCCTGCAAATTCTAGTTGCCTTGGTCTCTCCAGATTTTTAGCTCCATTTCCTTTAGGAAGTCCACTAACCTCTCTTCACTGTGGTCTGGAAACTTTCTTAAGGCAGAAACCTGGAGAAAATTTAGAGCTCATTTGTTTCTTGCTTCTCAAGAATCATTGTCCTTTATTGCCTGGTGTGTCTTAAGACTACTATTTTATAGATTTTGTCCACTTTTTCATGTTACATTAGGAGGATAAATCCAATCCCCTTTACTCCATCTTGGCCAGAAGTGGAAGTTTTGGAAGGGGCTTTCAACTGGATGCATAATGCAAGTATTTTGAAGTTGCCCAAACTATATTATGTCCAAGCCACCTTGACGTTTTATTTTATACTACCTGCAATGAAAAGTAGGTAGACGTTGCAGTGGGAAAGATCTAGATTTGAATCTTGAAACTACTATTCAATAGGGATGTGATCTTGGGCAACAGCTTTGACTTCCCTCAACCTCAGTTTAATCTTTGATAAAATGAGATGGAAGAAATTTGCTTTAAACCCAGGGGATTCTATTAAGTACTGTTTTCATTATCAAAATATAAACAGTAGGTAGGGTAATGCTAAAATAAATGAGAGTTAACCTGTAGGTTGTTCTTCCATGAAACACCTAAAAATAATGAGATCGATGTATATATATTCTTAGGAAAAATGTTAATATACTCTTAGGGAGTAAAGCATTTTGCAGAAAAACGTGTGGGATGTGAACTGATTTTTAATTAAAAATCTGTATGTGTGTGAGCTTCTGTAGAAAACACCATCTGGAAGAATATATGACAAACTTAAGTAAGTTGAGGAGTAGAAATAAGAGTAACAGAGGATCCCTCTTTTCAACTTCAAAACTAACTATATTTTAAAAAAATGGACACAATTTCTTTTGAGATAAGAAAATTAATAACAAAAGAAGCCAGATTCAAAGAGATAAGAGATGCACGTGGCACAGTTCATACCATCAATGCACAATAGCCAACAAGCACCAGGAGCACTTATGTGTCAGGTGAAGTTAGGCTTCTTTCATGTGCTGCTGTGAGAAGACCACCTCACACCCACAGAGGGACCAGAGTGTTGAATAAGAGGAAACTGATAAGGACTTTTGTAGGATTTAGGCCTGCGCTGGGTGATTCTAAGAAGGATTTAGGAAGTGGAAGCAAATTCTCTTTTGAGTGTTATCAGGAATTTGGTGATTAGATATTTTCATAATTTATACCTAAAAAGAGAGAAATTAAAGTGGTTAGGGAGGGAGTGTTTACTCATTTTAGTTGGAATGCAGAATGTTTAGTTACTTTTTTAGTTGTCAAAAGTTCTTGTTCCTGTCTTGTTTCAGACATCGTCACAGAGCGGCCTTTTCTCTGTTTTGATCTGTCTCAGTCATGGAGTGGCCTTGTTTTAATATTGCTTGTATTCTATAAAAGTTGTTTAAGTTCAGTTGGGAACGTTATGGCTAATACGTCAGCTGTCAACTCCCTGGCCATTGTATAACTTCTCAATACAATTGATAATTCCTCTCTCCATTTATATATATATTTTAAAGATTTTATTTATTTGAGAGAGAGTGAGCAAGAGAGAGAGAGAGAGAGAGAGAGAGAAGGAGCCGGGGGAGGGAGAAGTAGACTCACCACTAAGCAGGGAGCCTAATATGGGGCTCAATCCCAGGACTCTGGGATTGTGACCTGAGCCGAAGGCAAACGCTTAAAAGACTGAGCCACCCAGGTACCCCTCTCTGTTTATATTTTTTACTTTGCTGAAGATAAGATGACTCTACCCAACCTTGGAGTTAATTATACTGGCATATTGGCTCTAATCCTGTAGATTTGACTATGGTTCACATCTGTTGAAATAATGCACAGCAGAATAGGAAAAATGCAATTTGATTTATTTGCAGGGGATTTGTCTTTAGACTTTTCCCCCCAGGCTAGTGCAGGCTGATTTTTCACCAAGTGATTTCTCCACAGAGAGAGTTTATGTTGAGGTCCATGGGGATAGTATCTGTTCCCTTGAGCAGTTGTGACTCTAGATGCTGAGATAGGATCAAAGAAAACAACCTTCATTAGTTAGCTTTCTGCTGAAGGGGAGAGGAGTTTCCCAAAGGGGAAAGTTTTCGTGTTGAAAACCTTGGGAGACTTTTTAATGCCGTGTGTGTGTGTGTGTGTGTGTGTGTAATGAGGGCATTCTTATAATGTAACATCCATGTTGAAATAATCCTTGTTAATACTCATTTACTATTCACATTTATTGAGAGTGTATTGGTGCCTGGTACTATGATTTCTGTTCATCAGCTTACCTATCTATTACTAACAAACAGGCAAACAAAAAAATCTCATGAGATATGTACTATTATGGGAAGCAAGGTTTGAAAGCCCAACTAACTTGTAAAGGGACATGGTTGGTGAGTGGCAGGGTTGGGATATCAATGACATGCAAAACCATTCAAAATCCTGTGCTCTTAAATACTACTTTCCGGTGGACCATGCAACTAAAGAAACATTCTGCATATATAGATAATTATAGATACCTGGCTCTGACTAATGTTACTGAATCAATACCTCCAGGGCCAGGCTATAATTATTTGTACTTTAAAAACTTTTCCTGGTCATTTGAATGCTGCTGTCCACAGACTGGTATTTAAAGACCACTGGTGTAGGCTACATACTCACATAACTTCCAGTTAGAAAGCAGTCCATATTATTGTATTTTATCACCATTTCTTCATTCAATATTTATAGAATACCTACTGTGTCTCTATACCAGATGTTAAAGGGTCATAGACAATGTGTTTCAACTACCTTATAAATGATAGTGAGGGTCTTATAGGTAAGTAAATAATGTAGAGAGGAAATGATAAATAATACATAATATTTATTGCTGCAAATAAAGTGCTATGGGTATTCAGTGGAAGAAGGGATTACTTCCAGGGATAGAAAGTTGATAAGAAAATAAGTGCTAAGCTGGAAAAACTTCAGGGAAAGACTGACTCTTGAAGCAGCAGCACAATTTCAGCATACAAAGGTGCGTTGTTTTACATGGTATATACACTGATTAACTGTATATGGCTTCCTGGCTTTGAAGAAGTAAGTTGCCATGTTATGAAAGAGGTTATGGAGAGGGCCACATGGAAAAGAACTGTGGATAGACTCTAAGAGCTGGGAGCAACCTCTGGCTGATGGCCAACAGGAAGGCAGGAAACTGTCTTACAACTGCAAGGAGATAAATTGTACCAATAACATGAGGGAGCTTGGAAGTGGATCCATCCCTACTTGAGCCTCCAGATGAGTTCCCCGTCCTGGTTGACACCTTGATTGTAGCATCTCAGAGGATGCGGTTAAGCAGTGTCCACATTCTTGACCCATAAAACTATAATATAATCATCATGTTTTTAAGCCCTTAAATTTGTAGATATTTGTTATGCAGCAAAAGATACAGATTTTGGAATTACAACAATACAGGTTAATTTCCTTATTGAGGAATATTCACTTTCCTGGTCTTGTCTTCACAAACAATGCTGCAATAAATATCTTTAAATATGTGGCCTTATAGACTGGAACTCTTATATCCATAGATCAATTTGCAAGTCTGAAATTTTGAATTTTTATTTTAAAAAAGTATTACCAGATTCCTTCTTGGGTGAAGTAACACTTCAATTTCCCATTACCAATAGCACCATTTTCCTTATATCACAGAAATTAATAGGTATTATCATTCATTTTCAGTTTTTTCCAGTCACATTGGTGTAAACTGGTTATCTTGTTGCTACTTTAATTTGCAGCTCAGTATTAGAAAAACAGCAACTTTTCCTATATTGCTTGGCTTTTTGGTTTTGATTTCTTAAAAATTGGCACTGTTAGTCTGGTTGTTTACAAGTGTAGAGAATTAGAGACTGATGATCAAACTAGAAGAACTTCTTTCCAATCCCCTTTAGGGCTTCCTTTACATCTTGGTTTCTCAGGCTGTAGATGAGGGGGTTTAACACGGGGATCACAATTCCATAAAACACAGAAGCCATTTTTTCTTGCTCTTGAGACTCCTTGGTCCCATGGTGTAGGTACATGTAGGAGAGAGTCCCATAGAAAATGATGATGGCTGTCAGGTGGGAGGCACATGTGGAGAAGGCTTTTTTCCTCCCTGCAGCAGAAGATATCTTCAGGATGGCAGCCAGGATATATATGTAGGAAAAGATGACAACCAGCACAGTGAACATCAAGTTAAACCCCACAAAGACAGTGAGTAGCATGACGTTGAAGTCAATGTTGGAGCACGAGAGGGCTAGAAGTGGGGGCTCATCACAGAAGAAGTGGTTAATTTTTTTGGACTTGCAAAAGTCCAAGGAGAAAGTAAAACTTGTGTTTACAGAGGCATTCAGGAAGCCCATGAAGTATGAAGCAACCAAGAGTTGAATGCAGACTGTCTGGGACATGACTGTTGGATAGCGGAGTGGGTTGCAGATGGCCACATACCGGTCCACTGCCATTGCCGCCAGGATGTAGCAGTCAATTGTTGCAAAAGCACCATAGACTAGGAATTGCACCATACAGCCTACGAATGAGATGGATTGCTCTGCTTCTACGAAGTTTTGCAGCATCTTGGGAGTGATAGCGGAGGTGTAGCAGAGATCAACAAATGCCAAGTGTTGGAGGAAAAAGTACATTGGGGTGTGAAGGCAAGAATCCATCTTGATGAGTAGGATCATCCCCATGTTACCCACCAGGGTGGCCACATAGATCACTAGAAACACAATGAAGAGGATATGCCAAGCCTTGCGTTGACCAGCAAATCCCAGGAGAATGAATTCAGTTATTTCAGTGCCATTGTTTTGTTCCATGGCTAGCAAAGATTAGGTATCAGCTGAAAAGGTGCCAAGGAAGAGGAGCAGAGAAAGCTAAGACCATGTGATCCTTTAATTTTGGAATTGGCAATGATATAATGATATAATATTTGGTTTCACGGTGGAGTCAGAGGATATTTTCTGTGACCTAATGGACTCAGATTTTAAAGGGTAACATGCAGATGGCTGAACCTTGCCACCCAACTTAGAGAACTTCATCTACAGTTTGGGGAAATCGCCTTGGACCAGAAGTTATATTCTTAGGGTGCAAACTGATTGGAGTTTTAAAAATCAGTCAATTAAAGAACATACAAAATGTTTTTATTTATTTTTGTTTTCTTTTATGCACCGTATTTTTTTTATTAAAATACCACAATACATCTAAATACAAATTATTTTATCTGAAAATCTTGTCTCATCCATAGACTTCTACATGGTCTCACTCCTAGTTTACTTCCTCTCCTCATGTTATGTCTCTTCTTTCCTTGCTAACAATGCCGCAGTTATCATGGACTCCTCATGTCTTTGCTCTCCTCCACTTCTGGCCCTTCCTGCATTTTCCTCTCTTTGCCTTAACTACTCTATAGTCCATTTTCATTCCAATAAGCATTTCCATTGTTAACTCTTACTCTTTATTCTGGTCTCAGTTTGAATAACCCTTCTTCAGGTAGTGTTCTGACTGCTCAAATGAGCCATGCGTGCCAAACCATAAGCTTGGTCCTTTTGACTTACATCAGTTTAACACTGATAATTATTTGTAAAATTATTTATACATCTTTGTTTAATTTCAATTTTTCTCATGGATTGTAGGTTCCATGAATACAGCAGCTGGGGCAAGTATCTGTCTCTGAAAATCGTGGGTAATCGAATACATCAACAAATTAATTAATGAAAGAGGGAATGAATGAAAAGATTTATGAAATGTA